>NC_081191.1:74784558-75401058 GCF_902713425.1 Acipenser ruthenus | reverse complement strand
TCCAATCCCACAACCACTTGAGCTCACCAGGTGCCTGGCCAGTAGCATGATGACAAAAGTCCTTGACGAGAGCACCAGAGCCTATGCAACACTCCCTCTGGAATCTCCTGTGCAGGTTTACACTGCCAGGAAGTGAACCTGCGTTCCCCTGACTGTATGACTCACCCAGCACACCACATAGCTGTAAGTTACCGGTGTTAATGTATTCTACCTTCCCTGTAAATGTTTTTTTTTTTTTTTGCAGCTGATGAAGGGTTAAAAGAGGAAATAACACGAAACTACAAAACCATTACTGTTGTCAATGAAAATATATTAAATATACTAAAGATACGAGCATGGAATATGTCAGTTATCTTAACTAATGTATTATTCTTGTTTATAATCACATTGTATATTAGTTGTTGCCTTTTAAGCAGGGAAGACAATGACCAATGACCCCATTATTGGATCATCTCAAGTGCCATGGTAGGTACATTAATTATTTTCAAAACTGGTCATTTCTTTATCATGGTCCAGGGAAAAGCAACCCTGAAGCTGAATTCTCAGGTATATGTAAAACCTAGCTAATCCTTGTCAAGGACAGTATATAAAACTTGGCTCATTCATAACATTCCTTCATATAATTCAGTGAGCTCACTCAGCTTTCTCATGTTTTTTTTTAATGTAGCTAACTTGGAGAATGGGCATCTGTAGCCTTGGATTCCCACAGATTTCTGCTACAAAAAATATGTTTTTTAGTCCTCTGGGCTTCTGGGTCAAAATCCATATGGTGGTAGTTTTCTATCTTTCTCTTTGGGTGGTCTTTTTTTTTTCCTGAATAATATTTTATTGAAATTTATAATAACAAATACACATAATAGTAATCTCCAAAAATATCGATGGTTATTGCAAAAACAATGCCATTGATTAGATGCAATGTATATAGTACAAATAAATAAATACTGTACATAGATAAATAAACTTGTGATGACCCGGAATAAATTGCAACCCATTAATATAAAGATTGCAAACATATAATTGCATTATACCCAAGCTAGGTCAATTCTGGGTATATATCTTATTAAAGTAATGTATTTTATCTAGGGTTAAAACATATTTTGCTAGGTTTCACCACTGCAATAATGGGATAGGTTCAGTATTTTTCCAAGTACAAAGGATAGCTTTTTTAGCTTTTACTAAAAGATTGAGAAGTAGGTGAAGAAATATATTTGTTTTTCATTGTGGTCCTCTTTTCTTTCTTTCTAGCAGTGTATGTAGCTGTTATTTAACCTTGTGCTTTTGGGATTGTTGGGTCCTTACCTTCCACATTTGAGCCATGTTCAGTAAGGACTTGGACTCTGGGTTCAGTACAACTGGAATGAGACAAAAAATGCTCTCAGTATGTTAACAAAGAAACACAATTTTGAAAATAATTGTTATCTTTTCAGTTGGCATGGATAGTGACAACACAGCTTTCTTCTCTGGTCCAGTCCACTTCATTTTCTAATCTATTATTCCAGTATTGCTACTTTGTTCTTCTCTCGTTTCCTAGGGAGACTGAACACTAAAGGCTACTCTTAGCATGTCACATTCACAGTTCTTTAAGAAAACATATAATTAAAGATCCAGTGGAACCTTCAAAGTGTTGTACAGTGCATGTATTCTTTTTTCAATTCTGAACAATTGTACCTTACCCGAAAAGGTTTTCATGGAGTCTTTTGGAGTTATTTACCAACATAAACGACACTTGACACTAATAATAATAATAATAATAATAATAATAATAATAATAATAATAATAATAATAATAATAATAAATACTTACCATTAAAATCAAGAAGCACGAAAAAACCCAGCTGCTCTTATTTATGGCCAGACCTGCAGGTGTCCACTTGAGCACACCAGGTGCCTGGCCAGTAGGGTCCGCTGTAGCGTGATGAGGAGAAACAGTCCCTGCTGGTTTTCATTCCCTAACCCTTATTATCTTAATATGGTTAACCTGTGTGTTCTGTAAGCAGTAGTATAGCAAAGTAATATGTTCGAAAAGTCAAGACAGGATTGTGCTTGAGTAGTTTTGTACTGGAGTGATTTGGGTCCCTCTTGTATCAAGCATCTGAATTGGAAGAGCTGAAAATGAGAAGAGCATCAGCTGCTGGGTCTGATGGTCGGTCTGCAGAATACAAATATGAATAAAGGAGATCCATAGACAATAATAAGGTCTTAGAACTAATTGCATGACCAATGTAGAGGATGACCTTCCTTTTTTGATGATGTGAACTCACAATTTGACCTGGGGGAAAGGATCGGGACAATGGGGCCAGGGCTTGACAAATATATATGCAGTACATGCTTCACATTGGGGGAGGGGGGGGGTCATTTTGAAAATTGGTGCTAAAAAGTTTAGTACCAGCCTACTGATTTTCGCTCTTTTTGAAGGCATTAACCAAACTTATCTGCTTCCGTTTTCTCATTACTACCACTATATAAACAGTACAACCCTTTAAGCTTAAAATATCTGTTTGGCTTCAACCGATTGCACAAGATTATATGCGAGCCCACACTTATGAAGCTGAAATTTTGCAAACTAATAGTGCGTAAGGTGTGTACGGCAGCGAGTGTCAATGGTCACGTGGGGTAGTCCAGACCCAATGAGAAACGATCACCATCTATGGTTGCTATGAAAAAAAATAATTGGCACCAGAATTTAATGTTGCTGGGGCTATATGAGGTACCCTGGCGCTAGAATCTAGTGCCATAGTGCCACATTTGTACCCCTGACATGCTTATTTAGCACCTTTTTATATGTGATTGACTGGCTGCACATCTCCAGCTGGCAGTGGCTAAATTAAAACGGTGGGCACAATGGCAGAAGGCTCTGCCTACTGGATTTTTTGTTTTGTTTTTATGGTCTCAATTGCAATCCTGTAGATCAATGTGAAAGATATCACTGACTTTAAAGGTTTGACTGCCCTTTTGAAGCAGACCCAGACATAGAAATTGGTTTTTGTTGTTGTTTTCTCCCCAATTTAATAGTGTCCAATTATTTTTGTTTAGCTCAGCTTACTGCTACCACCCCCGCGTTGACTTGGGAGCGGCGAAGACGAACACACGCTGTCCTCCGAAGCGTGTGCCATCAGCCAAATGCTTTTTTTCACACTGCAGACTCACCATGCATCCACCCAGAGCTACAGCGTCGAAGGACAACACAGCTCTGGGCAGTTTACAGGCAAGTCCGCAGGCGCCCGGCCAGACTACAGGTGTCGCTGGTGCGCTGTGATCCGAGCACACCCTGGCCGACCTAACCCTCCCTCCCCCTGGGCGGCGCTCTGCCAATTGCGCGCTGCCCCCTGGGAGCGCCAGTCCTTGGTTGGCAAAGGAATAGCCTGGATTCGTACCGATGACATCCAGACTATAGGACGCATCCTGCACTCTACGCAAGCACTTTTACTGGGTGTGCCACTCGGGAGCCCCGAAATTGAAGTTTTAAAGCACTTTCGTGCCATTTTTATTATTTACAGAAAATCAAAATCAAAACAAAACAAAAACCTAACTCCCACCTGAAGCACTAACTAAGCTATTTTCGAGGGTCTAACTACAATCGGACGGCTAAGCCGTTTAACGATTAAACAGAACACTTAAACACACACACACAAAGGTTTTTCACACTACCTTTTTTAAACCACACAGGTCTCGTTGTACTCGCAGGCAGGTGGCATTTATTCATAATTAGAGACAGGTGAACCTCATCCTGGCTCCCTCCCGTGGCATTCTGGGGGATGTAGGCCTTTAGCCCCTCCTGGACTACATTTTTCTCTCCTCTTCCCCCTAGTCTGCCACAATCATATATAATAAACTAACAGAATGGTAATGACTCAATGACATACATTTCGTAATGCTTTCTTAAGTGTCAAAATGTATTTCTATGTAGTAAAAGCAAGCGGAGCCCCAGGGCCAGATTAAATCTAAAACTGTATTGCAGTTTATTATAATAAGTCTATATATCACTGTAGCAGAGCCTGCGTGTAAATATGTGTTCAGGGCAGAAGAGCCTGCGTGTAATCAGTGGAGTAGGGTAAAGCCCTGCTAAATATGTATTATTTTTGGGTTGTATTTTTATGATTTGTTGTAATTAAATGTATTATGATTTAAATGTATAATTGTATAGTTTAAATGTGGTCTGGCAGAGGCAGTGTTAGCAGCTCATCTCTGCCAGACATCTTGTGAGAATGTGTGGTCGGCAGCTAATGATTATTGACAAATTGGCTGTCAGCTACGCAGATTAAAATGAATTTATTACTAATCTGGAGATGACCGCATGTATAAAAACGTGCAGCATTTGCAACGGTGTGGGTGTTTGGAAGGAGAAAGAATGAGAAAGAATGAGAGAGAGCCGGGAGAGAGAAATTGAATGAAACGAAAGTAAAAGTAAACAATTGCTACGCGTGCTGGGTTAAGACCAGCACGATACTTAGTTTTTGTGTTTGTGACTTGTTTTTGTTAAAACCTTTTATTTTGCTCTGTGAGCAGTGTTTTTGTAAAGCATTTTGTTTTTTGATGAAATACACACACCAGCGCTTCAACCTGCAGTACCTGTCTGTGTCTCTGTCAACTTCCTGGTATGGGTACCACCCGAGCCGTCACAGTCTCCATGTTATCTAAAATACACAGATCTGCTAAATGGTTTTAAACAAATTGAGCACCATCCTCCTCTCTTTAGTTACTATCTGGAAATTAAACCATCTATATTTGATAGGTATGCATTATTTATAAAACTTTATTAAACCACAAATTAAACCATTTCATAATGGATTGGAAAGAAGACATAAAAGCAGTCAAATGGAAGTTGACAGGAGTATATTAAATTTGCTGATCTAGTGCAGTTTTCTATTGGATAATCTTTGTTTGCTAAGCCTATGGTTTTCAGGATGGGCATTAGTAGCATTACATTATAGGTCTACCACCGAAGGCTTGCTGCTGTGTTGGGGGGTGTGGGGGTGGTGGAGGTGGTATTATGATTGTTACATGTTATATTGTGGTGAGGAAATGCAATATTTAGTAAGAAATCCCTTTCATAAACTATGCTCTCTGCAGCTGGGGATTTCATGTTGTTTTGTGAGCCTCTAAAACTTGAACTGAATAGCCCTGGAAGCCGAGGGACAATGGCACTGACTGCAGTCAGACATGGTGCCTGTTGGAGCTTCCCATCACAGCTCCCTCAAGCACAGACTGACAAATGTGCTATTTGGTAGTGCTGTATTATATGGGGTTTTAGTGATCTGAACGAACAGTTACTGCTTGAGAACACTAAACCCACAAGAGATGAAAGCATGATAAGTTTGTGAATAAACTCTCGACCTAGCCACCACAATCAGTATTGTTGGATTCTGTCAGATTCCAACATACCACCTCCAGTGTAACTTGTGATGATCTATTTTATATTTTGTAAGTACAAATCAACAAATAAAATATAAGGTGTTCAGGGCTTTATGCCTGTACAATAAAGCAGATTAAAAAAAGAAAACTTTTGACAGGTCTAACTTTCCTTCTTAGAAATTATATGGCTTAAACGTAGTACAGTAGACTCCTGTTAATCCATGTTTCAATAATTCGATAATCCATGCGGTTTAATACAGTACATTACCAAAATGTATTCATGCAGAAATCATCTGATCTATGTGGAAGCGATTATTCACGAGCTTTAATAGTGCAGAAATCAGCGTATCTGTGTGGAAGCTGACGTCATCATTTAATTTAATTAACATAAACTGAGTACAATGCAAGCCAACAGACAGTACTGTACTGTAGTTACTGAAACCAGTGACAAGCAAGCAGAAAGCAGATTTAAGACTCTCTTAGCCTGGCAGTGCGACTATGAAGAGCAGTTATGACAATTGAAGACTCTGAACAAGATCAGTGTCTTTTGTACACCAGCTCTCTAACAACGCTGATTATGTACAGTATATATTTTGACCGCTGTTGGGTCATTATATTTTATTTGTATTACTGCATTTTTTGAGTTTTCAATTAATAGCGCTGGGATTTCCCAAACAGTAAACTCAATTTCATCTAATCCGTGTTTTTCACTAATTCGGGCTCAAAATGGTCCCAATCTGCATGGATTAACTGGGATCTGTTGTGTTTAAAACATAAAAAACCTTCTCAGCCTGGGAGATACTACATACAATTATTGATATTATCTTGCCATAATTTTTTTCCCCATCTGTCCCTTTCGTCTGTTTTTAGTCAGTGATTTTTTAGATAAGATTAATTTAAATGCAAAGCTGATGAATAGAAGGGCTGCTTTATATAATTGATTTGTTTTGTGACTTTTAATTTGCATGGTCTAATTAGAGCAATTGTCATTTTGCCATGCTCCAGTGACTGGCCTTAGGGTTGCTGGTGTCAATTCAACCACAACCCGGAAGAAAGGATTTGGCACTACTGGTCCCTTGGGTCAACTTTAGAAAACGTTTTGGCAAGGATGCTTTCTTGCTTTACTTTTTGTCTCATACATGAATGAGCAAAACAGACACCCGATTCACTTTATCACTGATTTGATCTGTAATCTTTTATGCTTAACATAGTTTAAAGTAGAACTCCCTTACATGTTGTAGTGTAAGATCTACTGCCTCAATGTTTTTTTTTTCTTTTGTGATGTCTGTCCTGTTAAAGTTTAGTTGGATACCAGCATCATATTTAGCAAACACACTGGAGAGTTGAAATCTATAGCTGGAGTTTTTGTGTTAAAGTAAGTTATAGTGCATTAACCTACAACTGTCTTGTAAAATAACAAATTTAATCTCTGTCTGGTCTCGACTATCGAAATCCAGATGCCCATGCAAAATATTAAGGGGAAGAAAACTCTGTACAGTGTATTTAAATAAGTGCGTCCTCAGATTGTAATATACAGAAAAGAAAGATAATGAAATGTAATTCTTTTGCACACCCCTGGTTGTGTGCAACTAAAGTATGTAATAAAACATGTGTAGGTTGTGCAGATTTAGAGGTAAAAAGATGAGTCATCTGTAGGATTTGAAAAATATTGACTTCATCATTCCTCCTCAGTTAAAAATGTCAAATTATTGAGGGAAAGTATGTATTTGTGATACTCCAGTTTTTTGCATGAAATAATCTCCAGATTGCACATAATTAAAATGTATTGTATATATATAATATAATTGGTTTAAAATTATGGTTTTTATTTTACTTTTCAAGACTTCTCTTTCTCTGTAAGAAGTGCTTCAGATTTAATGTATCTCTTTCAGTAGTAAAATACTAAACGGTAACCATTGGTGCTTTTTAAGATTAATGAAAAAATCTGAATAGGGTGTTTGCCTTTACTCGTTATAGATATCCACAAGTTCTAGCAGCTTCGCTGCAGGTAGCCGGTAGGGGTTGTGGCAAAACTTGTATTTTCTGAATAATTATCTTTAAGAAATTTGGTTAGGTATTAATTAACTGGAATAAAACAAGTTAATTACTCAACACAAAACAATGTGGTCCCTCAGTTTACCTTCTTTACACAATGATTGAGTATCAATCAATAACAATCTGATAGTGTTATTAAGTGAATATTTATTGGTGTGGAAGTTTAACAAAACCAAGCTACCTTCATTTTGTTTAATATTCCCATAATTTCCTTAGGCTTGTGTACTCAATTTTAGCATGACATTATTTTTATTTTAAGCATCTCTTTAGAAATTGTTAACAAAATGTTTCCATAAAAAGGGCTGTGCAAGGTTTCTTACTAATGTTTTGCTGACTCCAAGCAGAGAGAGCCACTGACCCCTTCGCGATCAGATGGGCATGCACAAAACCCAGGTGCCATAGAGATTATTGGTAAGATTTTGCTTAATAAATCAAACATTCTAATAAGAATATATCTATAACTAATAAGATAAGTTGACCCGATATGCATCGCTTCTTCTTCACCACCGTCTCATTTCCTTGTGTTTTTTCTTTTCTTTTTTTTGGAGGGGGGGGGGGGGGTTGCAATTTAAAACAAGTCTCCCTAATCCGGGCTTGATAGTTTTTTTTAAAACAAGGGATTGACTGATTTTATTTTAATATAGTGAAATGCCGGTGAAACATAGAGATTTTCTCTTTATCCAATATTCATATAAGGATACAAAAACGCACCTAAGAAGCGTCATCTCGGTGCTTCTGGGTAATTTTCACATCAATCAATCGTTTTAAATAGGAGAGTCAGAAATGTAAATAAAATGTGCTGCTCTGTGGGGCCAGTTAGATCAGCCCGTGAATTCTAAAGCTGTCGGTCTGGCCGCTAAGATCGGCCCATGCCAGTTATAGGGTTAAAGGTAATTACTTGGAGAATACGTGTACCAGCACACCCCAAGTACCCGGCATGTTGTGACACTGACTTATGAAAAGGTGTTTTGTGTGGTGCAGAATTTTATTTTCAAATATTTCAGTTAGAGGTGTAATGGAATTAACGTTATAGATGCCAGGATCCACACTGAAATGTTCTGAATGCAGTTGAGTGTTTCCCCTTCCACAATGTGATTTATTATGGGCACTCTAAGTGGTTCCCAGCCCTGTTGCAGATTTCAAGTTAGCAAACATTTTATAAGTAACTTGAACTGTGCAACTGTTTAGGAGCTGAAAACAATTAACCCTTTGTGGTCCATTTATTCAGCGCGTCTCAGGCGCGTCAGGTCCAATTTATTTTCACATGCGCAGTTTATTTTAGACACACTGTTTAAAAGTTTTTTTTTTTCACAGTAAAACAGGTTTAAAAGGCACTGCATATCAACAGGACACTCAGTGCTGCATCTCCAGCCCCGCCCCACCCCTTGTTCGCTATATTTTTCAGATGTCTCTTAATAATAGTACATACCGATAAATCATCTCTTGATCACTCGTTTTATCACCAAACTCCTCAATAATGCGATCCAAGTCGTTATTTTATTACTATAACATCTAAAAAGAAAAAGCTCTGCAAATGTCTCTGATATTCTTTGAGCGCTGGATGCGGAAGCAGCTATCTTGTTTCTTTATGTCCGTGTTATCTATGTGTGGTATCGGGTCTATCAGTATTCATGAGATACGCCCCCCTTTTTTTCAGCTTCTTTCGGCTCCTATCAGTCTCACTCGGCCATTGAATGGTTTTCTCGGCTTTTTCCAGAGAAAAAATGACTAGAGACTTGTTTTTTGCGTCTTTTTGATGATGTCGGACAGACATTGGACCGGAAAGGGAAAATTGCGATGTCGGACCAGGTCCAACATAGGACCGCAAAGGGTTAAAAAGGACTAATTACGCAAATGATTAGTTCAATTAAAGGTCTAGTTAAGTAATTGAGAGCTCTTTTGGAATGAAAACCAGCAGACACTGGGGGTCCCCAGGACCATGGTTGGGAACCGCTACTCTAAGTGGCCATGTGGAACAGTTACCACTGGTATACTTGCCACATTATTTGTTAAGAGTTTGTTATACTCTTACACAGCGTCGTAACCAGAGCTGACATTCTACCGAGGTCAAACTTAAGTTTCAAGCTATAGCTGGCAGTATAGTATATATATGGTATTTACTATTCAATCTCCAAATCTATGTTATACGGCAAACCAACAGAGAAAATTAAGGAGTCTTTTGTACTTTACCAGAATTTTTACATGAGCATCAGCATTGATGATGCAAAAAAAAAACAACCAAGGACACGACCTCGGTGTCCTCATAGCTAGTTACAGCCATGCTTGTACAGGTATTCATACTGCACAAGTGATACACAAGTGATGTTGCTATTAGTCATATTCAGAGAAAAAAAAAACATATATTGAATCAGCTCCTGGTTCCAATAGTGTAATGCTGACTGTCAATCTCAAGTCTAGAGAATAGAGAGCCAATCAAGGGGGAGGGAGGAGAGACCATCAGGACAGCATTCTTTGAACTAATGAAAACATTACGCCTCCACTTTTGTCTCGGAGGAAAGTAGATCTGCAGTCATCTAATTCTTGTATACTGTACATTCACTGAACAAAGGATTTCCCAAGGAAAACACACACACACATATATATATATATATATATATATATATATATATATATATATATATATATATATATATATATATAGTAGAAAATAGAAATACCGGCACTACAAAGATGCCTCAATCAATTCCAACACCCAGGAACAAACAATTGAAAAAAAAACACTTTGTATGATGTTTCCACCATTGAAGAATGAAGATGGCAACTCTCGCTTAATGAAAAACCCTCCTTACAACTGTTTACATTTTTTTTTAAAACCTTTTCTTATATTTATATATATATATATATATATATATATATATATATATATATATATATATATATATATATATACACACACATACATGGGCTGTATTCATTAAGCAAGTTTATCTCTTTGATGTGTGTACAATTTTTAGCTGTGCTTAAGACCTATGGTTATTTTTAGTCACTGTAACAGGGGGAGACCTGTACTGACTCTTCTGATGTGTTCAAAGTGCTGCAGGAAGAGGGCAGCAGCCCATCAATATTCGCCTGTCAGTCATGGCAGTGACACGGAGAGGTGGGAGAGTGGGTGTGCGGGCTTTCCTTCTCTCTGAATGGCTGAAAGGTGGGTCTTGGGGGGATTGCTGGCCCTATAAAATAACATTCTGCTGTTCCCTCAGGTCTGCCCTTTTGAAAAGATGTGCTGACACTCCAGATCCAAGACACGGCCGGGGAGGAAAACCCCAAAAGAAAATAGAACAAAAAGAAAAGAAAACAGGGTTAGCGGGGAAAACCGTGGGCAGACCCCATCATTATTTTTTTAGCAGGCTGAGGGAGCGGCGAGGGTAGGACGGAAACCCGGACCGTGCGGGTAGCGACGGTCGGGGTGAAGCTGCCGAGTGCAGCACCTTTTATTTGTAGTTTTTGATTACTGTGTTTTATTTTCCTTTTTCTTTTCTCCTTTTGCTTATTCTTTTGTTTGAGCACCTGCGAGTGTGCCGTTACTGAGAAACGGTACTGCCTCTGGTAGAACTGCCCCACCAATAATAAAACTGGGCACCTGTGCGGTGTTTTCAAGTTCACTTGTGTCAGTGAATTACCCACCACCCTTCTACAGTCACCTATTTATAAAGCATGTTTATCTCTACACGTGTTTAAGCCAAATACAAAATAATTTGTTAAACATGGATAGGACTTGTTTAAGTCCTGGGAAAGTGGAAAGTGGTTCGGAAACTGAGTGAAATGTAGTTTCTGTGACACAGTCTGCTTACTCATAGTCTTGCACAAATTCATGAAAGTGGAAAATTGTAAAAATGTAACTGATTTTGACAGTCATCACTAAGTAATTGTAACCATAGGAAACAAATGCTGCAAATACAAGTCATTTGTTTTTGTTTCTTTTGTATGAATCATACTCTACTATTTACGAGTATTCGTTTATACTCGTTACTCGGCACAGCCCTAGTTAATACCAAAATTACTCTTTGTTTATGTTCTTCAGGAATGTTACCCTGGATAGGAAAGATGACAAAAATGGGGTATAAGTTTTGATGTCTCCCCAGTATAAGAGACATACAGAAACTGTCAATTTTGGCCAGACATGAGTACTCGTTGGTACCTCATCTTCTTCTCATGAAAAGGGCTTATTTTCACAAAAATAACTTTTATTCACCTTTTTTGTCCTCAATAATGTTCTTTCACAAAGCTGTTTTTTCTTTACAAACACCCCTATGGAACTGTTATTTTCAATTGTGGTATTTTTTAACACAACATGTCTCCAAAGTTTCAGTCAGCACAGGTGTGGGTACAAATGGCCCTCTCTTATCTTTTGTATATGAAAATTTGCAGCTGTCAACAATGGGCAGCAGTGTGTGGAGTAGTGGTTAGGGCTCTGGACTCTTGACCGGAGGGTTGTGGGTTCAATCCCAGGTGGGGGACACTGCTGCTGTACCCTTGAGCAAGGTACTTTACCTAGATTGCTCCAGTAAACACCCAGCTGTATAAATGGGTAATTGTATGTAAAAATAATGTGTAAAAAAAAAAATGTAATTGTATGTAAAAATAATTTGATATCTTGTAACAATTGTAAGTCGTCCTGGATAAGGGCGTCTGCTAAGAAATAAATAATAATAAAAAGATCTAAGCTTATCGCAGCAGGCACATTTTGTACTACTTCAGATGCCTTCCTGAGACATCTGTTCACTTGACCAGTCACTGGATTACAAATTTTGTAGATAAGGGTTTAAGTGTTGCTGCCAGTCTATATATAGTGGTGTAAAGGATTTATTATTTATTACAAATTTGAAGATATCTTTTTGAAGATTAGTCATTTGAAGACATCTTAAAATGTTTTAGAGATATCTCTTAATAAACAGGAAGTTATTTGAAGATATCTTCAAATGATTTACAGATATCTTTAAATGAACAAGAAGTTATTTGAAGATATCTTCAAATGATTTACAGATATCTTTAAAACCCTCATTTTAAGATATCTCTAAATGACAGTTTGGTGCACCATGCTAGCCAAATCCACATATTATTTGTAGATATCTCTAAATAATTTGAAGATATTTTCAAAAAAAGGCCTGCTCATTTAAAGATATCTGCAAATCATTTCAAGATATCTTCAAATAGCTTCCTGTTCATTTAGAGATATCTCTAAATAACTTCCTGTTCATTTGAAGATATCTTTAAATGAACAGGAAGTCCATTGAAAACATTTTTCACAGGAAACACACCTATATTTAGATACACTGGGATATAAAGTAATCAAATAAAATATTAAAGTGCATCAATTTTGCTCAGATAGAAATTCAAAGAAATGATAACAGTTTTCTAATAAAAGGTTCACAGAATTATTATTTTTTTTGCTTTTAGTCATGTTTGACAGGGATTTCTAATTGTTATTAGTTTATTAGCTTGGATTTATATATAAAATGCAAAAAGCAAAACTCCCATTGTATTTATTATAGTAAAACAAAATCACTTTTAAATCCCATCTTTTCTCACTTTAGTTAGAACATAACACAGACACACAATCATTGAAAAATACATAGAACTTGTACACTCTTCTGTAAATGCTTCTGTAATAGCAATTGTATATTATGTCAAGCCTAGTAAGACTTGGTTAAAGAAAAACCATGATAAATTAAACCAATATGAAAAAACATTAGATGCTTTTGCATAGTATGATTTATTTATTTATTTTTTCATAAATCCTAAACTGTGGTTATCACACTTGCCACCTAAGGTTTTCAGTGCTCTTCAGTTTGCCTTTATATTTTAACTCATTGATCTTACCGTGCAATTCTATATCAATGGCTAAAGCAGAACTAGCAAATGGTTTCATGGGCTAATTTGTAAACAAAAAAGTACCAGATCTTATAATTAAAGGAGAGGGATAGAATTTGTACTTCTATACCTAATGCACTGAACTTGATTTACAGGAGCTCCCATATATGCTTCAAGTTCTCATCTGCTTAGGGATTCGGGTTTTTGTGCCTTATTACTGGTGTCAATAGCTGCATGCCGACCATTGTCTAGCCATGCTTTAACATAATCTTCAGGTCTGAAAAATACCAATTGCGGGCTGAGTAACAGGAGCAACAACAGTGTCTGGGATGTAAAAAATGTGGCCTATTCTGACTCAGACGTTGTGTCCTAATATATATTGTTCCAGTCCACTTTTGTCATTCAATTCATGGACCAGTAAAAAAAAATTATATATATATATATATATATATATATATATATATATATATATATATATACACCTACAGTGTATATATATATATATATATATATCTATATATATATATATATATATGTATATATATATATATATATATATATATATATATATATATATATATATATATATATATAGATAGATAGATAGATAGATATCTTTATTTTTAGTGGACTACCATCACAAAGCACTTCACAGAGGTAGGCTGTGAACTGTGCATTATATGCAGAGTCACTTACAATAGGACGTTGATTGTGCAGCACAAGGAAGTTAAGTGGCTTGCTCAGGGTCACACAGTGAGTCAGTCAATGGCAGAGGGGGGATTTGAACCAGTGACCTTCTGATTACAGGCCCTGGATTTTAACCACTGGACCACACTGCATCCTTTAAGGTAGAGTCTCTACGGCACTGCAAAAGTTAAAACATCTTTGAGCCAAACATTCAGTTTTAATGGCTAACCAAAAAAGTTTCTGTAGGGATATTAATTTTAATGCGAACCTGACGAAGACACGTTAGGTGTCAAAACGCGTGGTTTGTGTGTCTGTTTGTTTTACAACCATGTTTTTAAACAAATAAAGAGATTGTTTTGATGAATATAAATGAGCAGGAGTTAAGTATTTAATCCTTCTGAAGAAGAAAAATTATAAAATGGTGCGACTATGATCCCTATGGAAACTCTTTGGTAAGCCATTAAAACTGAACGTTTGGCTTAAGGATTTTTAGATTACCGTAGATACTCTACCTTCACTGCATGTAATTACCTTATACTGGTCAGCACCTCTTCAATATTAAGCAGTGTAGTGTACAAATCTTGTTACACATACACACACACACACACACACACACACACATATATATATATATATATATATATATATATATATATATATATATTACAGTGCTTCCTCACTATAAGGCTCTCGATTATAATGCGCCTCGGATATAACACTCCTAAAGCATGCCCCCCAATTTCCTATATTAGTGATTCATGCAATATTTCTACAGTAAATACAGTACCGGTGTTGTTCAAACTGTAAAGAACTTCTCAGTCTAACTTCCATTTCTGTCTCTCCCTTTTGATACAGTATCTGAACTAAAGAAAAGCTGCGCTGGCACTTTATAACACAGACATCTTATTCAGCATTATTTTTATTCGTTTTAACTAAATATAAATTGTATTCATTTTCAATAAATTGTATTCATTTTCAATAAATTGTATTCATTTTCAATAAATTGTATTCAGTTTTACCATGGCGCCCCCCACCCCCACCCCTGTTTATAACACTCATTATAACGCTCATATTGTGTGTCCCCCCGAGACCCGCATTATAGCGAGGGAGCACTGTGTGTGTGTGTGTGTATATATACAGTGCCTTGCGAAAGTATTTGGCCCCCTTGAACTTTGCGACCTTTTGCCACATTTCAGGCTTCAAACATAAAGATATGAAACTGTAATTTTTTGTGAAGAATCAACAACAAGTGGGACACAATCATGAAGTGGAACGAAATTTATTGGATATTTCAAACTTTTTTAACAAATAAAAAACTGAAAAATTTGGCGTGCAAAATTATTCAGCCCCTTTACTTTCAGTGCAGCAAACTCTCTCCAGAAGTTCAGTGAGGATCTCTGAATGATCCAATGTTGACCTAAATGACTAATGATGATAAATAGAATCCACCTGTGTGTAATCAAGTCTCCGTATAAATGCACCTGCACTGTGATAGTCTCAGAGGTCCGTTTAAAGCGCAGAGAGCATCATGAAGAACAAGGAACACACCAGGCAGGTCCGAGATACTGTTGTGGAGAAGTTTAAAGCCGGATTTGGATACAAAAAGATTTCCCAAGCTTTAAACATCCCAAGGAGCACTGTGCAAGCGATAATATTGAAATGGAAGGAGTATCAGACCACTGCAAATCTACCAAGACCTGGCCGTCCCTCTAAACTTTCAGCTCATACAAGGAGAAGACTGATCAGAGATGCAGCCAAGAGGCCCATGATCACTCTGGATGAACTGCAGAGATCTACAGCTGAGGTGGTCTGAATAATTTTGCACGCCCAATTTTTCAGTTTTTTATTTGTTAAAAAAGTTTGAAATATCCAATAAATTTCGTTCCACTTCATGATTGTGTCCCACTTGTTGTTGATTCTTCACAAAAAATTACAGTTTCATATCTTTATGTTTGAAGCCTGAAATGTGGCAAAAGGTCGCAAAGTTCAAGGGGGCCGAATACTTTCGCAAGGCACTGTATATACGTATTAGGGCTGCTCCGATTAACAGATTAATCAAACCAATTAACCCTTTGCGGTCCTATGTTGGACCTGGTCCGACATCATCAAAAAGACGCAAAAAACAGGTTTTTAGTCGTTTTTTCTACAGAAAAAGCAGAGAAAACCATTCAATGGCTGAGTGGGAGCAACAGGAGCTGAGACAAGTGAGGCGTATCTCATGATTAGTCATACTTGCCCCTGGCATCAGATAGGGGCGGTCATAAGGAAACAAGCTGGCTGATACTGCATCAGCGCTCAGAGAATATCACAGACATTTGCAGAGCTTTTTTCAGATGTTATAGTAATAAAATAATGACTTGGATCGCATTATTGAGGAGTTTGGTGGTAAAACGAGTGATCAGGAGATGATTGATCGGTATGTACGACTATTATTATTATTATTATTTATTTCTTAGCATATGTGAAAGCGATAGCGAACGAAAGGGTGGGACGGGGCTGGAGATGCCTAGTGAGTGCTTTTTGATACACAGGGCCTTTTAAACCCGTTTGACTGTGGAAAAAAAATACTTTTAAACAGAGCGTCTAAAATGAACTGCGCATGTGAAAATAAATTGGACCTGACGCGCCTGACACGCATTTAATAAATGGACTGCAGAGGGTTCAAGTTCTTTTTAATATAATTTGTTTCACAATTCAGCAAATGTATGTGACTTTAACTGATGAGTAACACATTGGGTTATCTAAAATTGTAAACATATACGATTTTGTGGGTTAACTACAGTTTGTCTTGTTTGTAGTGATTTGTGCAGTCGTCAATCACAGCATTGACAGCGTACCATTTTCTGGTGTTAAACGGGTACATGTTCCACATTCTGACGATGTACCACTTTCTGGACCTACACCGGATCTGGGATTCAGTGTGATCCGGCACATATTAACTTATGTTTGGATTTGGCGCGCCTATATTTTTAGAATTAAAATGTAGAAAATAATTTTTACAGAATTATTTATATAAAGTCCAATGCATTTATTCACCTATATACAATATATATATAAACTATTATTATTATTTTTTTAAATTGGGGATTGTGACAGAAATACAATGATTCTTGGTTGTAAATCTCCCTCCCGACCTGTGAGGGCGCTAAGCGGTGAGAACAGAATTCTTTGGGCGGGCTGGTCTGACAGTTCTTTCCCAGGGTCGGGAAGTCGGCCAGTCTGGATGAAGGCTAGACTCCGTTACAAGAATGCATTGACCCGGAAGGTAAACGATGTGGCAGCCGCAGATTGGAGAGGCGGTTACACTCGTTTACCAAGGAGTCATGTGTGACGGCATAAAAGGGGGCGGAGAATCGCAATCTGTTCCTTCGTTTTAGTTTGTGTAAATAAATTAAGAAGGACTGTGAGAGACCCCGTTGCACATAAAAAGTACCGTGAGTGTTTTGTTTGTTTCTTGTAATTGCCTTGTCTTGTCTTGTGCATTACTAGACGGCTAACACAGATCCGGAGCTGTCACCGAGGTCCAGCACTAAACCGGACAGCACTTCACCAGTGTCACAAATATAAACTTGTATCACCCACCACGAGCACTACTGCACGCACCCAGGACTGGTGACCGTGTCTGTATTATTATTGGGCGGATATTGTTTATTATTTGGGACTGCAATCCCCTTGTTATTTACCCCGTGCAGTACAGATTGGTGTGTATTGCCGGGGGATTATTGGTTGGTCGCCAGACCTGGAAAATATAATAAAAACATTTCCAAACCGGATTACAATTATCTCTGTCTGCTTCTTTCACGCACTGCATCACTCCTGCACCAGTTGCCACTCAGTCACTTTGTCACAGGGATGTACACAAAAGGTTTAAATGATTACATTAGTTTTTTATTATTATTATTTCAGGACGTTTCAGACAAAAGCCCTTCTTCAGCTGTGTAGAAAGAACATTTAACAAAGTGCAGTAAACATTTTATTATACACCATTGGGGGGGGGGGTATTTAATACCACTTGTTAATTTTAATTAATGCAGACCTGTCAACTCTCCCTTATTTGCCGGGACTCTCACGTGTTTTGGACACTTCTCCCAGACAACTCCCATTACAGATTTTCTCCTATATTTTGTTCAAAACTACTGTTGAACCCCTTTATATCAGCAAACCTTTAATTTCTGCAAAGGGCATGTACTGTCAGTGGCTACTGCAATCCCTTTCTGTACCTAGCAGGGTTTAGGACTCAGGGGAGCCCTGAGTCAGTCCACGATGGCTGCGCGTGCGATAAGCCCTCGTCATCCGGTAAAATAATATATATATACACAGTACTGTGCAAAAGTTTTAGGCAGGTGTGAAAAAATGCTGTAAAGTAAGAATGCTTTCAAAAATAGACATGTTAATAGTTTATATTTATCAAATAACAAAATGCAAAGTGAGTGAACAGAAGAAAAATCTACATCAAATCAATATTTGTTGTGACCACCCTTTGCCTTCAAAACAGCATCAATTCTTCTAGGTACACTTGCACACAGTTTTTGAAGGAACTCGGCAGGTAGGTTGGCCCAAACATATTGGAGAACTAACCACAGTTCTTCTGTGGATTTAGGCAGCCTCAGTTGCTTCTCTCTCTTCACGTAATCCCAGACAGACTCGATGATGTTGAGATCAGGGCTCTGTGGGGGCCATACCATCACTTCCAGGACTCCTTGTTCTTCTTTACGCTGAAGATAGTTCTTAATGACTTTCGCTGTATGTTTGGGGTCGTTGTTATGCTGCAGAATAAATTTGGGGCCAGTCAGATGCCTCCCTGATGGTATTGCATGATGGATAAGTATCTGCCTGTACTTCTCAGCATTGAGGAGACCATTAATTCTGACCAAATCCCCAACTCCATTTGCAGAAATGCAGCCCCAAACTTGCAAGGAACCTCCACCATGCTTCACTGTTGCCTGCAGACACTCATTCGTGTACCGCTCTCCAGCCCTTCGGCGAACAAACTGCCTTCTGCTACAGCCAAATATTTCAAATTGTGACTCATCAGTCCAGAGCACCTGCTGCCATTTTTCTGCACCCCAGTTCCTGTGTTTTCGTGCATAGTTGAGTCGCTTGGCCTTGTTTCCACGTCGGAGGTATGGCTTTTTGGCCGCAAGTCTTCCATGCATATTTCAAGCTTCTTGGACCACAACATATTCTCACATAATCCTAAGCAACTTTCTGTATACTATGCAGGACTGATTTCAACGGTGGGATGTGGGAGCAAGAATGATGATGTTTGTGGTAAGCACGAGAGATCATAAAAACACAACTAATCCAGTGACACTCAGAAAACCACAATAACAATAACGGAGATCAAGAAGGTTACATATGCAGAGACCTTTACATGTTGTGACTAGTTCAGCAGATCTGTAGTAGACTTGTTCCCAGACTCACAAATTGCAAAGTATATTCTGCAGGAAAGTCACAAAAGTGTCACAAAAATAGTAAAGGAGTGTTTCTATTACAGTTTCAGCATCAACATTCCTTTAGAAATTCAGATTGATAATATGTGTTCATATACAGCAATTGTGTGTTCGTTTAAAATAGAAGATAGTTGACAATGAAATGTTACTGACAGTGGTATTATTGAGCCTCTGCCTGCCTCTCTAGTTAACTCTACTTGTAGACAATCCATTAAGTATTAACTAAAGTCTAAACCTTCCCCATGGTTGGTTTGTTTTTTGAAAGAAAAAAAATAATACAGAACTAAAAAGAAAAATATAGGTCTTAAACAATCTGATTATTTACATTTTTGCAACCTTAATTGTTTTAGCCTAATGAACTTGAGTCTCATCTGAAAAAAAACATGTCCTGTCAGGAGAACTTTTTAAACCAGGCAACACTCTCTGTAGCAGCAGTTCTCAAACTTCGAGGTACTGTGACCCCCTTCTACCAAAAATTACTTCACCACCCTACTGCCCTGTGTTACTGTAGAATAGTTAGTATTCAATCAATCAATCAATCAATCTTTATTTTTATATAGCGCCTTTCACAAAGATTTGCCTCAAAGCGCTGAAGAAAAAAAATAAAACAAAAATATAAAAACATATTTAAGAAATACAGAAATGAAAATACTTAAAAGCAATACACACAAGTAGTAAATACATAAGCATAAATAAGTAAGTAAATAAATTAATAATTAAAGAGCAGTAAAAACAAGTAATAAGAATAATAATAACAAAAAAATAATAATTTGCAGGACTGTGAACGCTCTGTCATAAAAGTAAGCTTTCTGTCTTACTTTACAAACAGCAACAGAGGGAGCCTCCCTAACAGATGGTGGCAAGCCATTCCACAGTTTAGGGGTTCTGTAAGAGAAGGCTCTGCCACCTGCATTTTTCTTCTGTATCCTTGGAATGATAAGCAAGGCTGCAACCTGTGATCTAAGAGTACTGATTAGTAAAACATGCATTACAAGGCAATATCAACAAAACTAATTGTAGTAGTTGCTTATTTTTACAGCCAAAAGTATATATAAAAAAATACATTTAAAATAAATTACATTAGTTAATGGGAGGTGTGAGCTTGCATGGATGAACACAAATGCTTTAATTTGGGACATGATAAGAAGTTAATAAAAACAATCACTGCAGGGGTAAGTAATTTATTTTTTTTTTATCATTATTTTATACAATTATTTATCTCTACTTAGTATAGTGCACAATGTATCAAACTGTGTGACTGATACCTGTGTTAAGATTCTGAACATAAGCTTAAAAATAAGGCTTTATTTGGACCTGGGTCTGCATGCCACAGGTGCAGATTGTTTAGCTTTAAAAGTTGCCTGTTTGTCCTGTGTTGGTAATTTTGTTATCGTACAATTTATAAAAAATATAGGAAAGAAATTTTTATCTGCAATGTGAAATGACGACCCTGTCTGTCTCTCTACACAGTGTCAGAACTGTATGCTCTCCTAGGGAAAATTTTCCTACCTTAGACTGCTTGTAACTATGGAAACATGTCTTTGTCACATGCTCAATAAAATATGAAACACTGCAAACGCACTCTTGACTACACAACAACACGTTTGGAGGCACAGTATTCAAGCTGATTCACATGCTCTGGATGTAGGTGATTACTGAGAAAAAACAAGAGATTTGTAGCAAAAAGCATTAGTGTGACAAAAAAAAAAAAAGATTAACAAATGAATAGTCTGAACGCTTGATTTTACCAATGGCTGTGGGTATTGTTTCAGGCTGGTTTATGGAGAGTAAGTGAGTTCACAGATTTAGACTGTAGTTCTGTGATGCTTTCAAAACAGCAGCTCAAACAACAGTAACTGAAAATAATCAAAGACTGCTTTCTATCAAGCTACCACTAGGTACTAAGTGAAACGGTTTGGAAAACAAGTACTTTAATTACTGTGCAGTGCCCTCCACTGGACGTGCTGCAGCTAGGATAGACACTATACAAGTTATAGGAAAATAAAATGGCAGTCTAAACTTAAAGTATCACTGTTTTAAATATACAAATGCTCATATGCTTATTATATATTTTCTAAGCCTTGAGAATATTTTTATTTTATTTATTCATTTTTTGTAAATAATTATATTTATTTATTGATTTGCTTATTTTACTGGATTACTACTTTCAATAACCAAAATATTGTTACAACAGTATAGCCTGTTTGCACTGAAGGAAAGTATTTTAACTGACCTTACCATCACTTTAAGAGGTTCGATTTTGCTTGTCTCTGAATTTAATAACCTTCATGCGATTCTTAAGATCAGATGTTAATCATATTTCTACTGCACTAGTCTAATACATCTGACTGTTGTGACGTAAAAACAATTGTTGTACTATCTGTGTTCCCAAGACTGTTGCTTGATGTGCAGCATTCTGTTTCTTGTGCCACCCTGTTTATGACTGTGCTGTGCTATGATTCTGTTCAGGAGAATATCCCTAATGATTTCACTGAGAATCTGTTATATCTTTTATTGTTTTGATTGTATTGCCGTTGAAAGAGAACGTTAGGTTACTTAAACCTGTGAGGGTGAACAATGTGACCTCACAAGGTTTGTTGGTCGTCTTCTCTTTCAGGGAACCAGGGTTATGGTAAGTAACCTAACATTCCCTTTCAATTCAAAGATGGCCAACAACATACTCATGGGAAATTATACCAGAGCGGTCGAGAGGGAGACAGAACGGCAGCATATGAGGGACGCGTCAGAACCGCATAACCCAAGGTTATGCAGTTCTGGGCAGCAGTGTGGAGTAGTGGTTAGGGCTCTAGACTCTTGTCCGGAGGGTCGTGGGTTAAATCCTAGATGGGGGACACTGCTGTTGTACCCTTGAGCAAGGTACTTTGCCTAGATTGCTCCAGTAAAAACCCAACTGTATAAATGGGTAATTGTATGTAAAAAATGCAATATCTGTATAATGTGATATCTTGTAACAATTGTAAGTCGCCCTGGATAAGGGTGTCTGCTAAGAAATAAATAATAATAATAATAATAATAATAATAATAATAATAATAATAATAATAGTGGTTCGAGCATGCAACCTCAAGAACCCTCGTGCCTAATGAAGACAAGGAAGGATTTATCACACTAAGGTGACAGAACCTAGAGAAAGTAAGCGGCGTAGCCCAGCTAGCCGGGGTACAGATATCGGACAGCGAGACCCCTCTGAAGTTGCTGCTTTGAGAGGGGCTGTCCTAAGGTCCGTATACTGTGACAGACAAAGAGCTGGTCAGAGTGATGCAGAGCTCTTGTCCTATCCACGTAACACCTCAATGTCCGCAGAGGAAGTTCAATCTCCTATCCTCCACCAAAGAAAACAGAGGTGGATGGAAAGACTCCAGTTCCACAGACTGATTCATGTGCAAGGCTGTGATCACCTTAGGGAGGAAAGCAGGGTTTGTACATAGTGACACTCTGCTACATATACAGGAGCTGTGCACCGACAGCGTCTGCAGCTCACTGACCCGCTTTGCAGAGGTGATAGCCAAGAGGAAGGCTGTCTTCAACTCTATGGAGTGTGTGGGCTGAAACGGGGCCTTCGTGAGAGCCTCCAGTACAATATCAAGGCTCCATTTGGTGAGAATGATCCTCCTTGGAGGGCGTAACTGCTGAGCAGCATTCAAAAAATGGGTCGCTAGTATGTAAGCGCCTTGGAGACTCAGTCAATGGGTACATGGCATGCACATATGGCTGCTAGGTACACTTTCAACGTAGAAGTGGATCGACCCGCCTCTAACAGATCTTGCAGAAACTGCAAAATACCATATAACGGGAAATTGTGGCGGGGAATTTATTTTGGCTTTATTGGCGGTTTTGATTGGATCGCCAGTAATTCTTCCACCAATCACAGTGTGGCATACAGTAAGTGATCCTGGCCTCTGACAGACAAGGGAAAGAATGTTTCGGATGTCAAAGTGAATATGAGAATATGAGATGGCAGTGTGATCAAGCCAATTTGCTTGAAAAAATTAAAAGCAGGCCGCACATTTACATCCCGGTGGAGGAATCACGCTTGTTTTTTTTTTTTTTTTTTTTTAAACTGCAAGGCAGTAAAGAAAACATACTGTAACGGCAGGTCCCGGGGCTGGAGAGAGGGGCGGGGCCAACGAGCTGACTGATCGTCACCAACCAGGAAGCGGGTGCCCCGCTGATTGGGGGCGTTGTCATTGCGCTGGAGTGAACGGGAGAACCCTGTACTTTTCCAACGAGCGAGGTTACCCGCAGTTAGGCTGGGGCCCTGACCCCTTCCTTTTAGAAGGTTCAATGGATCCCTGGGCTGGGGAATTTCCCCACAGCTGCCAGCCTGGGACTTTCCAGCCAGGTGAGGTATCTAACTCCAGATTGACTGGAGCGGGCACTGCCTCCCTCCAACTCGCTTATAAAAGGGAGTGGGAGCTGGATACCATAGTTGGACTGAAAGAAGGAGAACAGAATGAAGAAAATGAGCTAAAGAGAGAAAGAGCTAAAGAAAGAGCTAGAGAGAAAAAGTGCCGACTAGTAGAAGCATGAGCTGTGGCTGACAGCAGCTTTGTTAAAGGTGGGATGCAATTACATAAAAAGTCATTGCTGAGTGCAGCTAAACTTTCTATACATGTCCTGAAAGTTTCATTCACATTCGTTACTTATAAAGTGAAAAAAGGCAAATTTGTGGTTAGACCATTTTCAGAAACCTTCGAGACCTCTACCCAGAAGAGTGTGTGTGCGTGATGTCACACCAGGACATTCACTGTTATAAACAAATGCAGTAGATGGAGGACAGAAGTGAAAGCGATGTTACCAGTTCGGATGTTTTAGCATCTTAAATCTAAAAGATCAGAAATGTTGGTCTTGTGTTTAATTAATTTTGGCTTCACAATGTAAAAAAAAAAAGCTTGTTACATTTGCACTTACTTCTCTCTCTTCCGTGGTTTGTTGTAGTCTGTTGATGGTAGAGTAGCACATGACAGGTTTTTTTGTGTCAGTTTCAAGTTTTTTAATTTGAATATGATTCTTGGCAGTATTTGCACGCCTGCTTTTAGTGATAGTTAATTTATTTTGAAAAATATTGCTTGATTGTTGGATCTATGCCTCCTTGCTGTAGCTTGTTACTGGAATTTAGTTATTAATCAAACAAGAGGTTAAATTATCAATTGTATGTTTTGACTATGCCACCCTCAATAAAGGTGAGGGACAGGTATTTAACTGGCAGAACATCAGTGACTGATAGGAAGTATACAAAACAACAAGGAGGCAGATTGCAAAAAAATTGTGCGTTTATTGTTCAGGTTCACATTAAAAACAAGACATAAACCTTGAAGTATTCTGAAAGTTTTAGTTATTGTTACACATTTTTTTTAGAATAAGATGTTCAACAGTGATAGGATTTACTTGAGGTAACACCAGACTTTACATAATAGTACAGTCAATTACACAGCGTCACACACACACAACCCGATAACCTTCACTGTCTTACGTAGGTTGTAGGCTAGGCCTTGCTGCAAAGGTTCTTAGTCAATTGGTGGTCTGACACCCTTTAAACATAAACAAATAAACAAAAAAGAATACAGACTCTACCGTCTTTGTTTTCGAGACACAAAGAACAAAAAGAGGTGCGTTCTCCCAGCTCAGGAACTCCATACAAAATAGCCTGTCTCTCGTCTCTTCACTGTAGGCTTTTTAAAAGCCGAACAATAGACACAGAGTGTGTTGGCTCTCCTTGGCAACACATAAGCCACAATTTAACATGAAAAACAAATACAGTGATACCTGTCAACTTATGAAAACATGGACTTACTGCACAACTTTTTCCAAAGAAATCAATATAATAATTCTTACATATACAGTCATTTTATTAGTTTTATTTTTTGGAAATACTGTTAAAAATGCCACTGAAACCGTCTGTAAACTTGAATAAGGATGTTGTTAACGTGTGTTGTCATTTTTTTGAAAGTGGTACGATTATTATTCATTATTTATATACACGTGTGCGGCCTGTAACTAGCAATGTGGTCAGGTCCTGATTTTAACGCACATGCAGAAAATGCACTAGACTGCAGTATGATAGCTGCTTATGAGAGAGTTTAGTATACTAATCAGTCTTACTTTCGATAAATAGGAGAGAGAGATACTGCTGTATGAAGTGTCTGTTGTTCATCAGGTTTGTTTTATTTGGTGTGATTCCTCCAGAAGTAATTGCCAGCCAGAGTGCAGCACAGCTAGCAAGATCAGACTGGTTACATGACGTCACGCATAAATTAGCCGCAGCTTCAAGTGAGCTGGACTTTTCATAGAGGTGTCAACTTCAGAGTTGTTTTTTATACACTTAGTTTTAAAACCTATACATTAAAACGACACAGATACTTTTATTGACCTACCAACAGTACTATACAAGTGAATTCTGAAAAAAAAAGAAAAAATATTGCACCCCATCTGAAAGCAATAATTGAAGCTAAAACAAATAAAAAGTTTAGCCTTGAAACCTTGCTTTGCTTCCTTCTTGACACAATACATACACCCACACACAACAAGCTGTGAGGATAAAATAACTGTCACCACGGCAACGCAGGTAACTAATTTTTTTTATTTATTTTTTTACCAGCGCGCTGAGTAGGCAGCTGAAACATTTCAACTCAACAGCGGGTCCCGGTGTAGGAATTGCGCAGTAAAAGAAAACCACACATACACACACACAAGAGCAAAGCTGTGAGGGTAAATAGTACAGACACTCTGGCAACGCGGGTGAACTGAATTTTCAAGCACACCGAGAGGGCGGGCCAAGACAATCCAGCGGGGTCAACTCCACAGACGGGCGCAGCATCAGAGGATCATGCGTCAGCTTTTTTTTTTTTTTTAACTGCAATAGCAGAGGAAAACACAAAAATGCGAGTCCTGTAAGGTTAGAAAAGCATACAATCACAAAGCAATGTAGGCTGTTGAAAAGAAAAAGAGTGAACACAGCGCAGTTGTGCAGCGTTTATAGCTGAGCTCACAGAAGCGGGGTTTCTGATTCCAGGGAAGTGGCAAGCCAGCTTCCAGCAATAAAATTGCAGGGGAACTCCAGAAAACTCGAGAGAGAGCTCTTTCACACAGTCTCGATCACAGCAACTGGACAAGGTTGTCTAGCCTGGACTACGTGCAGTCACACAACCGGGGCAGTGCGTAACCTACAGCGGAGTGGAGCACGATCTACAGGCAGAGATCATTGAGGCACCGCGTGCACTGAGCATCCAAGGGCGCTATGCGCACCGAGGTACTAGACACCTGCGTACTGAGCACCGTCCACACCACTTGCACCAAGCACCACATGCCACAGGTGTACCACACCGATTGCACCAGGCACTGTTTGCACCGCGTACCGTGTGCACCGAGTTCACCAGGCACCATGTGTATCGAGCACCGTGTGCACCGAGGCACTGAAGTACTAGGGGCTGAGCATGCACCGAGGTACCGAAGTACAAAGGGGCAGCTAATGCAGCGGTGCCTTCCCTGACCGCGTGTAGTCACACACCTGGTCAGCGCACAGCATATACCAGTGGGAAACACAGGCTAAAGCCACGGTGGGCGAAGAAACACAATAGAGAAAAACAACACTTTATTTTATAGGCCCAACACACCGAGTTGGGTGGGCCGAGGTAGTCGGCGAAGTCTACTCAACAGTGGGGCAGGTCGGAATGTAGCCCCGGTGGAGGAATTACATGACTGACTGTTTTTGTTTTTTTTTTATATTCTGCACTGCAGCTAATTTTCACAGCACAACACAGGCAAAGCGGGGTTGTGTGACAGGGTCGATGTATATTTCGCCCAACTGCGCACACAGCAGTCGACAAATCACTCAAGGGCGGGGATACAGCAGAGCCTAGCCCCAGCGGAGGAGCTGTGTTCTCCCCAAGAGTGTAGGCTGAAAAGACAAACACACACACACTTTTTAATAATACTGGTTGTCTTCGAATTGAAAGGGAAGCAATTTTTGTTACTGTTATTATTATTATTATTATTATTATTATTATTATTATTATTTATTTATTTATTTATTTATTTTTTACCATACTTGAACCTGTGATTTACTTGCAATATCTACTGTCTGACTAACATTTTGTGGATCATTTTGTCTTTGAAGCCGATGTTTGTGGTGGAGACAACTCCATGCTGACTTCTAAATACACGGAATGCCACAGGCTAACTTCATCGGAGCTGTGTAAATATTAAAATGCCAAAAACCCATATACAATCCTTGACATGTCACAGACTCCACAGAGTGCTGGCAATTGTCTCAGTTCCATTCACACATGAATATTTCACACAAGTTAAAGTATCGTGATGATGAATACCTCATGCTAGTTCATCCCAATCAGGCTAAATTGTATTGATCTCAATTGTACTGAGATCCGGAGATTGTAGTGCCCATGAAATATTTATGTTTCTCTGACGCACCATTGCTCTTGATTACAAATTGAGGGAAGTTGAGGGATAGGTTCAAATATAAATTGGTTCAACCAAGTGGTAATTTATAGATGAACTGAAAAACAATGTGATACATAATATGCCATATTGTCTGATCAACCATAAATCACAAATAGAACAACTGACTGCAGTAAATTAAAAGAAAATAGTTCCATTGCAGAGTTGGATTAGCATTATATAAATATCCATACAGAAATAACTTAGATTTTACATATATTAAAATCAATATATGCCTCTTATTTTTCTTAATTTATTTTTGTGTGTATACATATATATTCATATATAGATTATATGCGGGTTGGTTATAAAATTGGCCTGATTTTATAGTATTTTTTTATATAAGGATGTTATGTGTTAGTATATGTAACATACATTGCCCTCCATATATGTTTTTTTTATAATCTGCATATTTGTTTTTGTAATCTAAATATATAGTTTTTATAATTTTCATATATTATCCATTATCCATGTAAGATAATGGATAATATATATATATATCTTCACGAAAATTTGTTCAAACTGGACATTGAATAAAATATTAGTATGCATTCAGATTAATGAAACAATAACAATCCAAAATACAGTAACTGTTCAGCCCAGCTCTTGAGAATGCATAATCCAGACATTTCTGCCACATCTGAGGGTGCGTACCATTGTTATTGGGGTGTAGAATGTTTTTTTGTTTGGTTTTTTTTGTGTGAAATGTGCTGTAGAAAGTTATGTGCAGCATTTTTTTATTACTATTACGTAACACTTTAGTGGGTATTTACTTGATGCAGGCTGTGCTCAAATATTTATTCAAGGGTTGTTCCTTAGTAAAATGTTAAAAGATGGTATGGGTGCTACACTAGCTTTAATTGTGGCTTGTGTAAATAAGCTATCTTGTATCTTATATGACCTTGGGTGTTTGATATACGCTTTGCAGGTTTTCGTGTACATAGTTTAAAATGCAGCCTTATGCCAAAAGTGATGTTAAGCTAATATTTTAATTTCTTATTCTCATTATATGTTTGGAATCAGCGCTTTAACTCTTATTCTGTATATAAAAGTGTACAACATTTTTTACATGTTTAACTTATTCCTTATTTAGTGCATCTATCTATCTATGTATACATATTAAGCAGCATTTATTTATTTATTCTTGTAACTATATATATATATATAGTTACAAGAAATAGCACAAAGTTACAAGAAATAGATGTCTACAATTATTTATTTCCACAGTTTTTTGCAAAACTCCAAAATACTAATTAAAAAATATTCATACCCTTTGATGCTATGATAGGATTGTCTACAAGGTGCTAGAAACAAAAATCAAGCTATTTGATCACACTGTTAGTCGTTACGTTTGGAGAACGTCTGGTGAGGCGTACAAAGAAAAGAACACCATACCTACTGTCAAGCATGGAGGTGGTAATATCCTTCTATTGGGCTATTGTTCCTCCAATAGCACAATACATGGCAAAATGGATTCCAAAGCATACCAAAAGATATTGGCCAATCATCTGAAACCCTTCCCTACAAAACTTGGTTTAGAGCGCAACTGGACATTCCAACACGACAATGATCCAAAGCAGACATCAAAATGTACTTCAGCATGGTTAAAGATGAATAAAACCAAGCTTCTGGAATGGCCCAGTCAAGGTTCCGATGTAAATCTGATTGTGAATCTTTGGTATGAGATGAAGAAGGCTGTGCACAAGAGAAGTCCTCGGAATTTGAATGAACTGGAACAATTTTGCATTGAAGAATGATCAAAAATCACTAAGAACCATGCCAAAAGCTCATTAACAAATATCCTAATCGTTTAAAAGAGGTTATTATTGCTAAAGGTGCCTCAACTAGCTATTAATTTAATTTTAATTGTCATGGTATGAGTACTTTTGAATTAGAATTTTTGGGGTTTTGTAAAAAAAATGTGAAATAAATAATCTATTTCTTGTAACTTTTTTCTTCCTCATCCACAAAAGCAAAACTTTTGCTCCAAAAGATTTTTCCTATAATCCTTTGTTTTCGAGAAATTTCTAGAAATTATAAATTTCCATTGGGGTATGTAAACTTTTGACTACAACTGTACATCAATATATTGATATGTGATGCATATATGTAACATATAAAATGGTTACATTGCATATATTTATACTGAAAATACATGTTTTTTTTCTGTATGACTAGGGAGTATATATGTATGGACATAACTAAGAAACATAAATGGTTTTTGACACATAGTGGTAGCATTCTCAATGAAAGCATTTCATGAAAGTCTACAGTAATAATAAAGTGCTGTTTAATCAATGTTTTGCAGAAAATTCACAGTTGTTGCCAAGTGTTACCATAGCAACACAGCATTCTACAATCTGTGGGGCAGGGGAACAGGCAGTTCCCACTTACCAAACACCCTAAAATACCATATTCCTTCAAATTTAAGACACTTTCGAATTTAAGACCCAGCCCAAATTTCCCACCTTCAATTTGAGGAAAAAATAAAATATCAACTAAAGATGTGTTTACAAAGATACAACCTCAATTACACATATAAGAAAACAATGTACCTGTATGGAGGCAGTTTGCGACCATCTGCTGTCACACAGCATTACAGTTATGCGCTGCTTCTCATTTTGCACCTGTTTTTCTTCCCTTTTGTGAACTGTGGTATTGCTTGGCATGTCAAAAAATACAGGGGTCTAATCAGCATTTGCGATCTGTCCATGCTGGTACTGTTTGTTTGAACACAGCCTAATAACCAAACGCCGATATTGTAAAATCTTCTCTTTGAATTCCTCAGGAAGCTAATGATGCTTCTTTGAAAATGGTTGCCTGTATGTCATGGATGATTCGAGATTGGGCAGTTTTGTTTAGTTTTAAATTTGAAGGAATACGGTGATTCCAAACATTAGTGTGTGCCAAGTAACTATATCTAGAAACAAGTATCTGTAATGAGTATGCAATTGCACAGGAGTATTACTAATTATTTTAAAGCGCTGCTTTTTCATTTTCTAAATGCCACAGATAAGGTTTCACATCACTTATGATTTAAGTCATGCGCACTTCCAATGATAAAAGTACAAGTACCGATACAACTAAGATGGCTCCAGGTACAAGTATGCATAATGGTTCCACTGCATACCATGTGATAGTTTTCCAATTGACACACAACTCAAACTAAACAAGGAAAAAGGTATTTGAAGAAAGGCTACCACAAACCTGTACTGTAGTTTAATCACTGGTTTCTAGTCAAACTATACTGTTTAGCAGTACATCTTGAAACCTTGACCATCTTTACTATTTTCCATCAACCTGTTGCATGCCCATGGAAATCACAGTAAAGATATATATATAAAGGTATAGTTCTCGATTAAATAGGCAGCGTTTGCAGTAAATGTATCACCAGCGTATGCAAAACAGTTAAAACCCACACCATTCTTACTGTAGCGTTAAGAAGTAACATAGCTGATTCTTCACTCTGACACATGAAACTCAATGCCAATCACACAGTAACTGTAATATAAAGTGGATACCAAAATCCACTACAATAATATAGGTCCTTCATCAGTCCACAAGGGGTTCAAGCACAGCATCTGGTTGACAGGGAAAGTGATATTGCAATTCACTGTTCAGCCTTTTTTCCCCTGTTGTATAAATGTATTTTTATATGTGTAACATGAAAAATAAATCAATTAATCAACGGTTACAGGCTTCCTTTGTATATCCATGTATTTAAATATTTGTAATAATAAAGATATGAGTAAAAGTTGCTATTCAACATCTTAAAAGAAAAAAAAGAAAAAAAAAACATGTGCAGTACCACAAAATAGTATAGTATAAAAAAGTACAACACATTTTTGTGTTTTTTACTAGGTCCTACTGTACTCTAGTGTTATGTTTCAAACATATCAGTGGCCATGTTTACAATGGAAAAACATTGAGTGGCATGCTGTTGTCGTATGCTGTTGTTGTAATACAATAACATTTTTGATTTCCCTGGATTTTTAGGAATGTTTACCACAAATTTGTCTGTGTCCTGAGGTGGACGTCATTATATTTTAATTGAAGTCGGGCTATACTAATAATATATTTGCAGCATTGGTTATAGGGGAACAAGTTAGTTTTAAACACATAAAAAAAAACATTTAGCTTCTCTCAGAAAGTGCGACAATGACGACGATATTATAATTCATATTAAATCAGCATTTTATCGACTTACTGTGATTTACACTTTATTAGATGTTCCTGATCTAATTAATTTAGCTGCACATTATTTGTTATTAGCCTCCTATTAAATGAATGTTATTTGTCTCATTTGTTCAACTTCGTTCTTTTCACAGTTTTAATCTGCTTTTATTTTGCGCTGTCTGTCTCTTTTTCTCCCGAGGCTGTAGCCCTTCAGAAGTGCTTTAAGTGCTTTAACTTTTTTTTTTGTTAATTTATTAATTTAATTATTTTTATATTATCTATATAATATTTGATGTATTTTCTTAAATCTTGTTGATAGCCGCGTCAGGATTTTTTTCTAGGTGTTTTTAAATTATTATTTATTTTACTGTTTGTACCTGATCATTTTTTTTTTTCTTTTAGGTATACATAAATTATCTGCTGGTTCCTGAAAATAAAATAAAAATATCTACTTCATTGTTAATTACAGTGTTTTTTTTTTTTTTCCTTTGGCCTTAATTGTGACTTCCATTTAAGGTCTTGTTTTTTCCTGTTCTTGGTCTTTGAACTTGGGATTGATTTAAATTCAGGGACAACTTAAATTTAAATAAATACACATTTAAATTTCAGAGTACATTCAGTGTTATATATTTGTCTTATTTCAACATCTCAGTTTTTATTTATATATTTTTTAATCTCCTTGATAGCCAATAAGGCATCGCAGAGCAAACTTTTTGTATCGCTTTTAACAAGAAACAGATCCACTGGACAGTGCTTCTACCACTGAGGTTTATTCTGTTACCTGAAGGAACCTACAACACTCCTGTTTTGTTGAATTGTTTTTCAAAGATGGGCAAAATACAAGACATTCTTTCACCTGAATGATTTTATGAATTTAGAGCCTTTTGTTAATATATAATAATATGTAAGAATCTTTATTTTATATAGTGCCTTTACTGTACAAACATCACAAAGCTCTGTACAGTTCAATAAAATAGACATAGCAGACATTACAATTAAAAAATATAAACATTAGGAAATGCAAGTGTAAAAAAAACCCCAGGAAGAGCATTCCACAATCTTGGTCCATAACTGCAGAATGCCCTGTCACCCACTGAATGTAGCCTTGTTTTTGGAATAGCAGCAGAATTCTGAACATACTGCAGCCAGTTAAGAACCCTCTTAGAGACAGCAGCAAGCAGAGCATTGCAGTAATCATGTCTAGAAAAGACAAAGGCATGTACTAACTTCTCAGCATCAGACAAAGACAGAATAGAACTTAATCAGGCAATATTACACCCTGGTGACATTCCGCACATGGGACTCAAAGGCTAGACTACGGTAAAAAAATAATACCAAGATTTCTCATTTCAGAACTTGACCTAATCTCAAGCCCATCAATAACCATACTAAAGTTGTTAGTTTAAAAAAAAAAAAAACAGTACATGGTTTAGAACTGAACATTTATTTTAAAAATAAATAATACTGAGAACACCTATATTATATAAATAATTCTCTGTCAGAAAATTCAGATTCACCAGAATCAGACATCGGTTTTCTGCCAACAATGACAAAATCATAGATGAAGAAAAAAAAAATAGCAAATATATTAAATTATTACTTTTCACAGGTTTTTACAAAGGAGGACACGGACAACATCCCCGACATGTCGACCTGTTCCTATCCAATTTTAAATAACTTTAGCATAACAGAGGCAGAAGTGTTAAAGGGACTAGGAGCTCTTAAAATAAGCAAATCCCCTGGGCCGGATGAGATCCTCCCAATAGTACTCAAAGAAATGAAAGAAGTTATTTACAAACCGCTAACCAAGCTCATGCAACAGTCTCTTGACACGGGTTGTACCGACAGACTGGAAAATTGCAAATGTAATACCGATCCACAAAAAGGGAGACAAAACCGAACCAGATAACTACAGACCAATAAGCCTGACTTCTATTATATGTAAACTTATGGAAACTATAATAAGATCCAAAATGGAAAATTACCCATATGGTAACAACATCCTGGGAGACAGTCAGCATGGTTTTAGGAAAGGGAGATCGTGTCTAACTAACCTACTTGACTTTTTTGAGGATGCAACATTGAAAATGGATAATTGCAAAGCATACGACATGGTTTATTTAGATTTCCAGAAAGCTTTTGACAAAGTCTCGCATAAAAGATTAATTCTCAAACTGAACGCAGTAGGGATTCAAGGAAATGCATGCACATTTTAACATGTAGAAAACAGAAAGTACTGATTAGAGGAGAAACCTCAAAATGGAGCGAGGTAACCAGTGGTGTACCACAGGAATCAGTATTAGATCCTCTGCTATTCCTAATCTACATTAATGATTTAGACTCTGGTATAGTAAGCAAACTTGTTAAATTTGCAGACGACGCAAAATGATCTAGACAGCATTCAGAACTGGGCTGACACATGGCAAATGAAATTTAATAGAGAAAAGTGTAAAGTATTGCATGCAGGCAATAAAAATGTGCATTATAAATATCATATGGGGGATACTGAAATTGAAGAAGGGAACTATGAAAAAAACCTAGGAGTTTATGTTGACTCAGAAATGTGTTCATCTAGACAATGTGGGGAAGCTATAAAAAAGGCCAACAAGATGCTTGGATATATTGTGAGAAGTGTTGAATTTAAATCAAGGGAAGTAATGTTAAAACCTTACAATGCATTAGTAAGACCTCACCTAGAATATTGTGTTCAGTTCTGGTCACCTCGTTACAAAAAGGATATTGCTGCTCTAGAAAGAGTACAAAGAAGAGCAACCAGAATAATCCCGGGTTTAAAAGGCATGTTGTATGCAGACATGCTAAAAGAATTGAATCTATTCAGTCTTGAACAAAGAAGACTACCCGGCGATCTGATTCAAACATTCAAAATCCTAAAAGGTATAGACAATGTCGACCCAGGGGGCTTCTTTGACCTGAAAAAAGAAACAAGGACCAGGGGTCATAAATGAAGATTAGATAAAGGGGCATTCAGAACAGAAAATAGGAGATCCTTCAAGAAGCTGCTTGATGAGATTCTGGGATCAATAAGCTACTAACAACCAAACGAGCAAGATGGGCTGAATGGCCTCCTCTCGTTTGTAAACTTTCTTATGTTCTTATGTTCTTATCTAATCGTCTTGCCAACTTGAAATGAAATTCTGTGGAATGAAAATGTTTATATTATTTTGTGGATATCAATTTCAGTACATAAATGTAAGAATATTCACAGAATATCCTATTATCAAAACAGTATTTATTCTCAGGATCTTTATAAGCAATATGGACACTTTGCATCTCATTATAAACAGATTTGCAACGCCGAATTAGTGGTATAGTGAACAGAAAGAAGCAGTAGGCAAATATAATAGGATCGAGCTATACCTTCTGCAGACTCCGACCTTGATGCATCTATGCAAAAGAAAAGGAAAACAAATTTTCACAAAGACGACATTTACCTGTTAGTAAAATGGAAAAAAATCAGGAAAATTGGGGCCAAAAACAGTAAAGAAACAAAACATGGAAAGAAATAACTAACCAGCGGTAGGATTTATTATGAATTACCCCCCCCCCCCCCAAAAAAAAAAAAAAAGTGGAGAGATGCTGCAGCACAACCTAAAGAAAACCTTTTGAAAATAAATACATCAGCAATGTATAAATAAATCAATTATGTAGCAAGATTAATCAATTTGATTAATAACTCAATTTTGTTAATATTGAAACATATTAATAGCTTCAAATTAGTCACATAACCTATTGTAGCGCTGGGGCTGCTGATTTGCAAGACAATGTGGGAATGGACCGGATTATGGACTGGGGAAGGGGAGTACTCTGTAAATAAGTAAGCAATAAGACCCGACACAGAGGTCATTACCAGGCATTATACAATCATTTGGGTAATGGCTATTAGAATGCCTGGTATTGACCGATTTGGAGGGTATTATTGCTTATATTGCTTATATACTTCAGTGTTACACCACAATTATCTATAATTTTTATTGATTTTAACTGATTTTAATTTATATAGGTTTTCCTTTTTTATGTATCCTTCCACATAAGCACTCTAAAAAGTTTATAAACAAGAGGAGGCCATTCGGCCCATCTTGCTTGTTTGGTTGTTAGTAGCTTATTGATCCAATAATCTCATCAAGGAGGTTCTTGAAGGATCCCAGGGTGTCAACTTCAACAACATTACTGGGGAGTTGGTTCCAGACTCCAACAATTCTCTGTGTAAAAAGTGCCTCCTATTTTCTGTTCTGAATGCCCCTTTTTCTATGGCCTCCTCTCGTTTGTAAACTTTCTTATGTTCTTATGTTCTTATGTAGTTTGAAACAAACAGTCGTAACTAAACTACCGCAGCAGGGATGAAAATGACTTTAGTACGTCGCGGGTAGGTCTACAAAGTCACAAAAACCTACGAAAAGTCGAGATACTGTAGGGACTATTGTAGGCAGTTAATATATTCTTAAAAGCAATAAATTAAGGGACCTCCAAAAACTGTAGGGGATAAAGAGATACCTTCAGGACCTTCACAATAAATGGTGTCCTATTATAATGTACAAACCTGTTTTCAATATCGCCCTCTGAAAATGATGGCGGATTTACACGTTACAACAAGCCAAAAATAGACCACATTCCAGACTGTTCAAAGTTCATAAATCGTGTTTGTTCAAGATGAGCGAATGACGCAATACTGGGAATTTCCCACTGCATGCTCCAGTTGGCTAGTTTGTGGCTGAATGGGCTTGAAACCTTGATTGATCGCTCCCCCCTTCCTCTTGTCTGATTAGTTCATTATCATAATCTGGAAAGGGTAAACTATTTGCATAACTTTTTCTAAATAATTCAGATTTTATTCTGAATTTCCATTATTTTTACCATAAGAAATTACATTTCTTTAGACACCAAATATGTCGGGTTGCGACTTTGGTTAGACATTGCAAACAGTTTAATTCTCTTAGGGATTTATTACCTGGGTTATTCTATGCTTGTTAGGCAATTTAAATAAAATTTAAATAAAAACGCTTGCATCTTGTACTTACACGCTTACACTCTTGTGAGTATTAAATTAATATGATGTGAAATGTGTCTTAAATCTCTTGTTTTCTTTAAGCTAATTTAAAGTGGTCATTTTTCTCTTTCTTTCAGGGTCTGTGTTAAAACCACCGTTCTTGTGATATCCCCTCCCCTTTAATGTTAGGGAGATGGGCCACCCCTCCTTTTGTTCCTTTGCATCCTCTTTATAATCCTCATGATACAGAGAAATTATTATTATTATTATTATTTATTTCTTAGCAGACGCCCTTATCCAGGGCGACTTACAATCGTAGGCAAAAACATTTCAAGCGTTACAATACAAGTAATACAATAAGAGCAAGAAATGAAGGAGAGAATAAAGTAATACAAATTTAAAAACAAATACAATGGTGAATTTATTAATTTACTAATTGGAATGTAACCATATTCAAATGAAAAGTTGAGATCTGGGGAAATAAATAAAAAAAAATACTCCAAAGGAAAGAAGCACATAATTAGAAAGCAGGCATATAGAGATATTTGACATAACGAGATAGTACTTTAAAATTCACGTTCTCTCAGTACCGATGAAACTTCAAAATAAAATCTATGAAATACTAAATAAAAGGTTTTTGTATTAACAAATGCACTGACATTTTTTTCTCGGGTGGTTATCGTTTTGAAATCCTTGCTTTATCAAAGTGGGAATCGAACCTAAACCGAGAGCTGCTCAGAACATCAAGATCTCAGCTGCAACTTTCTACTGTAAGCAAGTATGTACTTCACAATATGTATCAAACTATGACATCAGCTTTTACATGCACACATGCTGACAATTCAGTTTTTTCTAAATGATTGCTATTCTCACTTGTAGTATATACTACATTACTTGTAAGTGCAAACTAGAACAGCAAAAACAATTCCTTTCCATCCAGTTTGCAGTGAATTTAGTTACTCAGTGTGACTAACCCTCCACATCCTATTCAGCAGAATGTTGAACAGATGGCAAATATAAAATACTGATTGTTGAATGTTCAGTGTATGTCAACAATGGGAAACAGAGATTAAGTTATTAAAAATTTAAATGGGATGGCCTTCTAGACCTCCACCCCCTCATGCATTTATAAAAACAATCTCCCTTGTCTGCTCAAACAACATGTTAAAGTTCTCTGTTAAAATCACAGATTTTGTCAAAAGTTTTTTATTATGGTACAATATAACCATTGGTCTGTAGCATCTATTTTACGGGATCTTTTGAATTAGCATACTTGACAGTTTATAGTTGGTACAGTATATTAAACAACTGTTTAAACTTGACAGTCATCTTTTCTATCAGGTGTCTTAGCCTGAACAATTTTTTATAGATCTATATTAAAGCGTCTTGGAATTTATTTGTAATGCTTGCTGCCTTGATGTTTCAGTCCATTTGCCTCTGTTCGCCCTGATGAGAAACCCGGGTTGATGGTTTGGCAGGAAATAAAAAGAGGCTGTATATTAAAAAACACCATTAAGTTTCCACACTTCCTACTCAAGGACACTATTTTCTTCAGGCCTAATACAGTACAAAGCCAAATCCAGCACACTTCCACTGTAGGCCCCTTGATGCAGGCAGAAATACAGGAATGCCAGAAAAGGTGACTAACACAGCAAAACGTGAGGTTATTATCATAACCCTGGTTCCCTGAAATAGGAATATTAACAATTACAAAGTGAATTTTTCCCTTTAAGACACCCAAACTGAAAATTCTATACCAAAGATTCTTGCTAGAGTGGGGTGGCGCTGCTGAGGATCCGCCCCGCATCCATAAGACAGCATCGACCCCTACAATCATCGCCACTTTCTTCAAGATTACGACCATGAACACCGCGACCCCGAAGTTAATGGTTAATATTCCTATTTCAGGGAACCAGGTTTATGATAATAACCTAACGTTCCCTTTCAAGTTGGGAATATTAACCATTACAAAAATGGGTCAGTATACCCAATCTGTCACAAGGACATGGCATACAAAGCCAATATACAAGCTAGTAACCGCTTGTGTGACAGTAATGTTCAACATAACATTAAGATGGATAACATTAAGATTTACTCACCTCTAATGTTGTGACGTGAGGGTGGACTGGGAAGCCGCCCTCAGTACTCTTGTGCCAAAACCAGGATTCTGCTGGTCCACGCCGCAGCACTGCATATGTCCTGGATAGATGAGCCGTGGAACAACGCCCATGAAGTTGCCTGACCTCTGGTGGAATGGCCGGTAAGCTTCTCAGGCGAGGGCAGATTGGCCAGTTCATACGCAGTCTCTTACTGTTAACCATTTAGACAGACAATGCTTTGACAGAGCCTGTCCCTGGGACATAGCCCCATAGCAAACAAACAGCTGCTCCGACTGCCTCCAGCTTTTAGTCATCTCCACATAGTATGCTAATGCCCTCACTGGGCAAAGCATATGGAGCGGTGCTCCTTGTCAGATTGGAAAGGAGGGGGATGAAAAGCTTCCAATTCCACCGACTGGTTAATGTGGAAAACAAAGATGGTCTTCGGCAGGAAAGCTGGATTAGTATGAAGGTTGACCTTCGTTCTGGCCTAGACAAGCTTTCGAGGTTAAAAATGCTTGCATTTCACTCACCTGCTTAGCAGAAGTGATGGCAAGCAAGAAAGCTGTCTTGAAAGACAGGAATTTGAGCTCAGCTGAATGCATGGGCTCAACTGGAGGTTTTGTTAGTGCATCAAGCACTACATTTAACCTCCAGCAAGGAATTAAATCCTTCACCAGTGGCCTAAGCCGCCGGGTGCCTTTCAAAAATTGTCCCACCAGGAAATGAGCTCCTGTGGATTTTTACATGGCATACCAAAATGGCTGCCAAATAGACCTTTAAAGTAGAACGAGATTTCCCTTTATCAAAAAGGTCTCTATAAATTACAGTATAACTGCCATAGGGCATGTCGTGGGTTCAACCCCACGAGACAAGCACCACGTCTGGAACACGCCCCACTTGTACCCATATTGGGAATGGGTGGAGGCTGCCCTGGCGTTTTGCACGGTGTCAATCACCCTGTTCGATAACCCCAGACAGCTTAAATGTAGCCTTTCAGGGGCCAAACCCAGAGCTGCAGGCTCGATGGGTTTCAGTGCCACAGAGTGACCTGCGCCTGACTGAACAGGTCGTGTCGCATTGGCAGTTCCCATGGCTGGCTGTTCAGCCGCTGCATCAGGGAGGAGAACCAGACTCTCCTGGGCCAGTAAGGGGCTATTAAGAGCACCCCTTGTCTGATCTTCTCCAGACACAACGGGAGCAGTGCAAGCGGTGGAAACACGTACAGCAGACGTGCTAGCTACAGGTGTGCCAGTGCGTCTATCCTCAGAGGTCCCCCTTCTCCCTTAATGGAGAACCACAGGGGGCAGTGTGTCAGCATCTTGAACCATCTCCGACTCATATACAGGTTCACCTGTCTGTGATCGAGGATCGGTCTGAGGCTGCCATCCCGTTTTGGCACCAGAAAATACCTGGAGTAGAACCCCCCATTCTTGCTGAGGGGGTCTACTATGCAAATGTCCCACTTTTGCAGCACAGCTACTACCTCCTGAGCCACCTGGGCTGCGGCTTGGAAGCGAGATCAGGGGGCAATAAATCGCAGTTACTGCAAGTGGCACCTTAGCAGGGATGCCCACCTGCAAGTCAGCCACTGGCTAAACTGCATAGTCAGTGCGAACACAAAAACCAGCAGTAGCCTGCACTGAACAGTAACCTCTGTCCTTAAGGATCGGGTGGCAAAGAGTCGCAGTTATTGTATGTGGTGAATCAACAGAGGTGTCCACCTGCGAGTCAGCCACTGGCTAATTCTAAATTCAGAACGAGAATAGAAAGAGCCTGCTTGAAAAAAGCCTCTGTAATAGCACTGCAGAAGCAGTACTAAAACAGCATCGAGCTGTTAGCAGGAACGCCTACAACCTGCTTGGGATTATTATCATTTTTTTTTTTACCTCTCTGTAGGAATAAAAACAGAAAAGCAATATATACACACCGTTGGAAACGAAAACAAAACCACACGGTCCACAAAATAGTCTTATATTTATTTATGTGTAGTAGATACATGATAATATTGCGAAAAATACAATTTTCTATACTCCGACTGGAACAAATCAGTCTAATACTCAAGCCGCAGGCCTCCCACGGGACACAAGGCCGTGGTGGGACTAACCTAGCACAGTCTAAAAACAACAGAAATACAGCTCGAATTTTTTTTTTACTTCAGCGATTCTGTGATAAATAATATATACAGCACTTAAAAACGAGTTAAAAGGTTTATGTAGAAGAAAAGATACACTTATCCATCTCAGGAGTAATCAGCTCGGCTGAAAAAAGAAAATTGCGATGATTATAGGGGTCGCTGCTATCTTATAGTTGGAGAGAGGAGCCTCAGCAGCGCCACCCTGCTCTAGCGAGAATCTTTGGTATAGAGTTTTCAGTTAGGGTGTCTTAAAGGGAAAACCCCATTTTGTAATGGTTAATATTCCCTACTTGAAAGGGAACCATCTTACACATTAAACTGTTGGCATCATTTGACGTGCTAAACTATCCTAATAGAAGAATAAAATAAAAGTAATACACAATTGTAAAAGTATGTGTGGTAAAGCATAGTAATAGTATGGTAAAAAAAAAACATGGTTAAACTCATATTAAATTAATTGTATAGGCATGATAACAGTATGTTAAATAAAAAAAATAAATACTGTGTACATTTTCCATGGCAAACCTTTATTAATGCATTTATTATAATGTAATGTTTGCTTACTTTAAGATTTAAGTTGGATAAGAATATTACTTTTCAGTGACTTAGGACTGTCGCTAAAGTAAACATAATATATTATTACCATATAGCATGGATTTAGATAATATATAAAAATGATTTCCATTACACGAGAGTAGATGTTAAAACTTCATGCTGATTTGAACTCGGCTCTCGCCAAGATAAGCACCAACTAAGACGTAGCTTTACAGTAAACTAATGTGATCCATATGTGTCTCCATCCATTTACGTTTCCTTCCATATGATGATGTAGATATCCTTCTGTCTGGTGTTAATGGCTGAAGTGTAATGCTGGCTCCAGGGATCAGCTTATTTTGCCTCCCTAGCACATCAGCACACACAACGGTTGCGATGCTGGCTCCGGGGATCAACCACAGTGTGGCCTCCCCAGCGCATTAGCATGACAACCGTCATGATTGAGCTAAGTAGGGTACATCTCTGGGGTTTTCAAGTGGGCACCTTCCATCCTCAGTGTTTCGTCGACTAGCCCACGACACCTTAAGAGGGCTCGACGGTGATTCTGGCGTCCCAGCATCACCCCCCTCCGTCCCCCACTCAACTCAGCCCAGCTTACTTACCTGTACATCAGCGTTTCTTTCTTTCTATTGTGCTTGAGATCCCCAGCCAGAATCTTTCCATCTCAACCACAGCCAGTTGCTGCTCCTCTCTGCTGCTTCAGATAATATATATATATAGTTATTGTTTACCAAGGTAACAGTAAAATGTATGTATGTGATGATTAAATGAAAATGCATGGAGGAAATACAAGCTGTTGGTTGAACTACACCTTGAGTAAATATAAGATTATAAAGTTTATACACCACTTTGATTAATTATTAATGTTTTATGAATGTATTATCTTCTGATTCTGTAAAGACATCCAGGTACATGTCAGTGGTGATGAGAATAAATAACTAGAGTGATTTGATATATTTAAAAGTATTAGCAGACTGAACCGATACTAGTTTAGATAATGTGTACAATTAAATTTAAAATTCTGTGTCAAACTACCTAGGTCTAGTTTATTTGTTCATTGATGTATTGATTAGTTTTAAATAATGTTTTGCTGCATTATCAAGTGTTATGTGGATGACAGGCTGTAGTCAGTTTTCAAACAAACCTGATGGGTTTTTGTATTGCAAGATGATGAATCACTTGTGTGCACCTGTGACCTCATTCTCTGGGGAACATGATGTAGAAGAGGATAGGGGTTATGTGCTTTAAATATGCTGCACTCGCTTAACACTAGCACCACCACAGCCGCTTTTTGAACGGCTTTTGCAATTCAGATTTAAATATCTCTGTGTATGTGAATATCTCGTGCATGTCCGTTCCAAAGTGTTACTAAATATTTGAATTAAATACCCATACGGTGTTTCAGCTGCAGAATCGTAAACATGAATAAGTTATAAGCACTGCTTCTTCAACCGCCAGACCCGCTGTTTATGAGTGTAACAGACTGGCTTTAGTGGTGACGTCAGACCTGGAAGAAACACACAGTCCTGCGAAGTGAAATGTGAATTGTGCTGTTGCGCGTTTAATAATGAACAAAATAAAAAGGTTTTAAACAAAAATAGCACACGGCACTTGCGGCCAAAATAAATAGACAAACAAAACAGACTAACACTTAAATGAACAGTGGACTAACAGACAAACAAACATGGTGAGTAAGAATAAATAAATAATTATTCTTTTAGTATATTTTACTTTTCCTCCTTCTCCACATCCGTTCTCCACTCACCGAACACACAACCCTGAGTGAGTAAAACGTGCATCTATATATACTGTTGTGCCGAGATTCAATTACTAATTAATTATTCACTTGAATCCCAGCACATGAACTAATCTGTCAAAACCCTGTGCTCACATATTAAATACTTTAAATGCACGTGAAGTGATAGTGCAGTCCCATGCCTAAATACAATTATACATTTTAAACACTCATGCTCATTACCAGCATTATATCCCGTGTACCAACTACAATACACCAACATTAACAGATGCAACATACAACATAAAACACAAAAATACAAACAGGGGACATTGCCACAATGAGGCATATTGAAATCAATACAATATAGCCGACAATTTAGTCTGGGCTTTGTAATAAAATCAAAGTCATTGTGAAAGAACGTATTATACCTGTCAAGTGCTGAAACACTAATGAAAGTCATTGTACACATCATATATTATTATTATTATTATTATTATTATTATTATTATTATTATTATTTATTTATTTATTTATTTATTTATTTATTTATTTATTTATTTTATTAGCAGTTGTCACAAAATATACACATTGAATAACAATACAGTGTGATATAGCTACGCTACTTACAGGTGTAAAAAAAAAAAAAAAAAGTGCTTATTCTAAGCTCTGCACAAATCAGTGACGATCGGGACTGATGCTAAACGAAAGCCAGACTGTTGCATTTTACAACGCAACAAAGTACGGTGTGGATATACTGGATCAAATGACACGGCTGTATTCTGTCAAAGGTGGTACTCGCAGGCGGCCTGTGGCTGTTTTTTATAATGTTTTGGACCTGGCAGCCATCAACACTTTGGTTCCTGTTCAATTCGAAGACGACCACCAGTGACATTACATATGGGATATGCCTGCCCATTGGGTAGGTATCGCTGAGATCTCTATACAAGAGCTGCCGATAGGCTCACAAGGGGATAAAATTGTCATCCAAAGGAAGCCATTTCTCTTTTTCCTTCTCAGGATGGTATGGTAAGACCTCTGTGTTGAGTTGAGCGTGTTGATAGAAAAGAGCTTCTTGAGTCGAAATGATTCAATTGTATTTCCCTTGCATTCATGCTGAAAGCTGGCTTGCCGCTTTCCCGGAATCAACGACTTTGAAAAGACAGAGCCTTTTGCCTTTCTGAGGTTTTCGACCCTGTGCCAGCTGTTGCAGAGCCAGCCCTGGGAGATTCCACTGCACATGGATCTCCTCATTCAGGCAAAAGGCTCTCTTTGGCACCTGGAACTGGGCAGGTTCCGGCTATGGGTCTGTCCTCTGAAAGGGACCGCTGGTTAGCCCTAGGGCTATCAAATGCGGTTGTGGGTATGTTACAGAGCGCTAGGGCAGACTCCACTAGGTCCTTGTACACCTATAAGTGGAGGTATTTCCAGGCTTGGTGTCTGGCTAGAAGCTATGACCCCATATCTTGCCCTATGCCAGTCATCTTACAGTTTCTACAAGAACTATTTGATGCTGGTAGGACACCTTCCACTTTGAAGGTGTATTTAGCGGCTATCTCTGCTTGCCATGCCCCCGTAGATTCAGTGTCTTTGAGCTCGCATTTTTTGGTTACCCGGTTACTTAAAGGCGCTTTGCAATTACGCCCTCCCAGGAGGACTGTTCTCCCCGAATGGAGCCTTAACCCTTTGTGGTCCTATGTTGGACCTGGTCCGACACTGCAGTTTTCCCTTTCCAGTCCAATGTCGGACCCTGTCCGACATCATCAAAAAGACGCAAAAAACAGGTCTCTAGTCGTTTTTTCTCCGGAAAAAGCCGAGAAATCCATTCAATGGTCGAGTGAGACCGATAGGAGCTGAGAGAAGCAGAAAAAAGGGCGTATCTCATGAATACTGATAGACCCGGTATCACATAGATAACACGGACATAAACAAACAAGATAGCTGCTTCCGCATCCAGCGCTCAAAGAATATCACAGACATTTGCAGAGCTTGTGAAAATAAATTGGACCTGACGCGCGCTGAATAAATGGGCTGCTAAGGGTTGATATTGTACTGGAGGCTCTCACGAAGGCCCCGTTTGAGCCCATGCACTCCATAGAGCTGAAGTACCTGTCTATGAAGACAGCCTTCCTCGTGGCTATCACCTCTGCTAAGCGGGTCAGTGAGCTGCAGGCGCTGTCTGTGCACAGCTCCTGCATGTGTATTTGGGAGGATGGCAGCAGGGTGTCTCTGCACACCAACCCTGCTTTCCTCCCCAAGGTGATCACAGCCTTCCACGTTAATCAGTCTGTGGAACTGGAGTCCTTCCATCCACCTCCGTTTGCTTCAACAGAGGATGAGAGATTGAATTTCTTCTGCCCAGTGCAGGCATTGAGATGTTACATGCAGAGGACAAGAGCGCTGCATCAATCTGACCAGCTCTTCATCTATTATGGGACATGGACCCTAGGACAGCCCCTCTCTAAGCAGCGTCTGTCACATTGGATTGTGGATACAGTCTCGACTGTGTATAATGGTGCTGGCTTGCACCCACCTGGTAGGGTAGCCGCACACTCCACTAGAGGGTTGGCTACATCTTGGGCCCTCTTCAGAGGTGCCTTGATGTCTGATATTTGTACTGCGGCTAGCTGGGCTACACCACATACTTTCTCCAGGTTCTACCGCCTTAATGTGGTAGACCTTGCCCTGCCTTCTTTAGGCATGAGGGTCCTTGAGGGTGTAAGTTCACACCGCTAACCTCTGGGTTAGACAGTGTTTGTGCGTCCTTCATATGCTGCCGTTCCTTCTCCCTCGCAACGGCTCTGGTATACATGATCCTTTACGTAATGTCATTGGTGGTCATCTTCAAATTGAAAGGCAACGTTAGGTTACTTACTGTAACCCTGGTTCCCTGAATGAGAAGACGACAAGGGTTGGAATGGGCCAGAATGAAATAATCAGATATGCATCACACAGGCTCAACCGTCACTGAAGTCAACATTTTATAGGGTTGGATATTTGAGTGCTGAGTGCACACAGTACAGTACTAGCAATGGCAGATGATGTAGTCTGATCCCTGGTTTTAATTGGAGGAGCAACTCAAATCCTCCCGCTACCTGCTGAAGCAGTACTTTACTGATATGCTGGAAGGAGATTTTGACCAGAAAAAAAAAATCCATCATAACAGTAGGAATATTTTAAAAACATATGGGACGGTAGAGACAAAATAAACTGCATCACTGCTCGATAGTGTAGAAAATCCCTTGACTGTTTAGTCCCATTAAATCAAAGTTAATTGAAGCCAGCGTCATGTGGACTACATGAGTTGTAGTTTTCCTCTGCATTTCTGCTGATTGGAAACACCTTTCAGCGTGTACCAGATAAACTACTATTCCCAGAAGACACTGCACGCCCATATGCCCATTGCAATGTGATGCCAGTGGCATCATTAAAGTGAGATATATTTTCAAAGATCTCTTGATCAACCCCTGTGCATTGGACTTACCTGACCTACGTACCACGTTACTGGATCCTCAGCTGATGCACTATTGCACTACTAATATGTAACTTGTTGTAATCGTAACTTGTTGCATCCTAGTTCATATTGTATTTTAATAGTATTATTTGCACTTGCTGTAAACTATACTGTATTTAAATATTAATCTTGCATTGTAACCTTGTACAGTACTGCCATGTAACACCCATTGGTCACCTTGGATAAAGGTGTCTGCCAAATAAATACATAATCATAATAATAATAATAATAATAATAATAATAATAATAATAATATGAAAAGTGTTGTCAGTCATACAACAATGAGATTCTACTGCTTGCTGGGGGCTTTAAGGGGACCCCAAGCCTGCCTTTTTTCTGCCTCCCCATTTAATATGTAAATATTAATTTTTGTAAATAACCTTTTTCTGTTTGATGAAAGAAAATCTCTGTTCTTGTACACCCACGCTATATAAAATCATATAGCCTAAAGGCCATTTCCTCTGTGTCTTATGTGTCTAATCTGTCTATTTAAATTAAGTAGAGCAAGTAAAGTAAACAGCTTTGAGAATGGTGTTTCGTGTGACAGAGGCGATACAGTAACCAGAATGGCAATAGCAGCTAATCTCCGGTTTGGATGGCAAGTTTTAGAAATTGTTTAGATCTGTCCTGAAATATATAAATAATGGTATTTTACTAACTTGTCTGGAATCACTACCACTACTGTAGAATTTCAAAAACAGAAAACAATACAATATTAAACAGCAAAACGGTCATTAGAGATGAGACATTGTAGATTAAAAGTAATTAATAAACAGAAAACCCACTATCATAAAAAGCAACAGTGTTTCAGCTTCCGCCTTTTCCCGATAACAAGGGCGATAGCATGCTTACTAAGAGGAGGAAGGACACTCAAAACCCACAGTCCCTATTTATGAATACATTCTTTCATTAAAGACTTCAATTGTTATTATAAGTAATCTGCTTAATAAGATAGAGTTTCATTAAAAATGGAAATGCCTTTTCAAATATGAAAGGAGACCAGACTCCTCAAATGTTGAGATAAAAATGAGCAGGAAGCAATGTAAGATTTAGTATTCTGGATTTGGGAGTGCATTTTATTTTTAATTAACTTGTTTTAAAAAGATCAGTTATGTGTATGGCCTGTGATTAGCAATCATGATGTATGAAAGAAGTAATTTGCTTCAAAGGGAATATTTCGAAGCAGCATTGCCTCATAGTTTTAAAGATTGCATTCTGGGGCTCCCGAGTGGCGCATCTGGTAAGGGAACGCCAAGTAGAGTACAGGATGTGCCCAATAGCCTGGAGGTCGCCTGTTTGAGTCCAGGCTATTCTATTGCCGACCATAGACGGGAGCTCCCAGGGGGTGGCGCACAATTGGCCGAGCACCCGGGTTGTCCTCGGCTCACCTCGCACCAGCGACCCCTGTAGTCTGGCCGGGCGCTTGCGGGCTTGCCTATAAGCTGCCCAGGGCTGTGTTGTCCTCCAACGCTGTAGCTCTGAGGTGGCTGCATGGTGAGTCTGCAGTCTGCTGATGTCACACGCTTCGGAGGACAGTGTGTGTTCGCCTTCATCGCTCCCAAGTCAGCGCAGGGGTGGTAGCGTTGAGCTGAGCCTAAAAATAATTGGATATGCCAAATTGGGAGAAAATAATAAAATAATTGGTGATTTACTAAATAAAAAAAATAAAAAAAGATTGCATTTTATTTTGATAGTAATAGCCTTAACAGCAATATCTATCTCTGCTGGTACTGATCTGGTCCTCTGGTGGTAGTGGTCTGCAGGAAAATACCATTCCAAGGTGGTCCACGCTTTGGAAAATATTTTAAAACGCTGAAGTACATTCATGAATCAGACAGAAAACATAACGTGTCATTAAACTGTATCGTGTGTATGTTTATAAACATTTAATCTGCACTCTCCCACTTTCATAATGTAATGCTTCACTCGTTATTTCTACTCAATGCTTTAATTAATATTTCCTGCATCTCAGAAAAAAATTCTGATACAGACATATTTGGATACAACTGTTTTCTGTGTGTTTCCCAGTCAAGGTATAGGTATACCTAACATTACCGTACTTTCTAAACTTAGCTGACCACATCATATTATCCAGTTATCCAAAGTCATCCCAGCATACTGCGTTATGTAACCTGATTACATGCTGTGAATGTTGAATTTTCTACCTGCCTAACATGTGAACCACCTCAATACACTGAAAAATACACTGAAAGAAAAAAAGAGCTTCTTATGGGAACATGATTTGCACATATTGATTATTGTAAAGTAGCCTACCTGAAGAGAGCATGGACTGCCTCATTAATTCAATCAATACTAGAATGGTGTCTATTATCTGACAATCAGACATTCTTGTAGATGTCCAGGTAAACAAATGTACAATTACTGCTAAAAGCTATTTGTCAATTATATATGTTTGAGATGATGTTGTATTATGGATAGTCGTTCATAACAACAGTTCTAAACTAAAGAAATACGTATTTCCTTTAAAATGTTAAGTTCAGACACCAGCCTTTTAAGGGATGTGCAGATCATTGTAAAGAAGCATCACAAATACAGAGAAAATGCAGAATAGCATAACATAACTCATAAAGAACATGTTCTTTCTCTATAAAAAAGAGAAATATAATGAAAATAGTTCATGAATCAGGTACAATTTGTACACATCAATGAAACTGGCAATAAGGGATGTTGTTGAGAAATCCACATATTTCATAGCTGAAACCGATTTTGACAGTAATTCCAAGAATGTTGGAACAGGCTGTGTTTTTCTGTATAGCAGTAGCTGTTTTTATGACCATGGCTTTGGTAGCACATAGCAAGCTCAAAATACAGCTTCAAGATACCTTCAGTAGCCAATTGATTAATGCAATACAGTATCTAATTGTAGACCCTTATTCATTGGATACATATCAATTTGTGCATATTATTAATATGAAATCAGCACAGTAAACGTTACAGAAGATAAATATTATATTTTTTGTTTTATATGTTGGTAACGTTCTGAAACAAAAATAAGAAGCTTCAAATAAGAAGCTTTTATTTACAGCATGTACTTTACAAAAATGAATTGCCACTTATTTCCATTTAATATTTAATGAAATGTTATTTAAATGCTTGTATTATATTCAAACGCTTTGATTCCAAAAATAGCATTTGAAGGTCTTTTATTGTAAACTGAATATGAATTGATTTGAAAATGTGTTGAAGAATAAATGACTTTGCTGTATGAAATGACTCTTTCATTATTAAATATATGTTTACCTGTTTCACTAATTGGTTGTTGTAAACAATTGATTTCATACCCAAACTTTAATGAAGGGGGAATTATTATTATTATTATTATTATTATTATTATTATTATTATTATTATTATTATTATTATAGAGTCCCAAGGGTTTGCTGGTACATGTACAGTTTAAATGAACACAGCAATCCCTGTACTTAGTGTAAACTAAGTTTTCTAAAAAGCAATTCCTTTTTAAAAAGAATATTGACAATTGTTATTGGATTAAATGTTCTAAGTCATGTAAACAATGAAAGTGCAAACATTGTTTGAGACTTTAGTTGTATTAACTCTTTCATAGAAGTTGAAAATCTGATTGTGAATGAAGTGAATGTAGACCAGGAGGTTTCGTTGTTTAGAAGTTGGGGGATATACAGTAGGGTATAAGCGGTTGTTGTTACCAGTTGAAAAGAAGAAAACTTTAGTTTGCTATTGTTTTATTTAAAGTGAACATTTGAAACACTCAAAATATAATTTTAAGTCAGGTTTATTTTCAGAAGAAATTATTTTGTGAACCAAAATAATTCACATAACTTTTTACACCCCACTTTGTTTTCAATCAGAAGGACAAGCAGTTACCACACACTTGGAAAAAGAAATTAATTAGAAATGTCTGCATCTGTGCCAATAAATGAGCAGATCACATATCAAAACTGGAATGACTGGACAACAAGATGCTCATTTGATTTTCAGCTGTACAGTGGATCTAGAACAAAGTCTCTGCCAAATACCTTGGCCGACAATTTCATTGTTACTTTCAGTTTTTCATTATAATCATTAAAATATTCCTCTAAGGGCTTATCTTTAAAAAAACAAAAAAGTTTAGAAAAAAATGTAACTAAGACTACGACTACTACTACTACTACTACTACTACTACTACTACTACTACTACTACTACTACTACTAATAATAATAATAATAATAATAATAATAATAATAATAATAATAATTCACACGCTGTGTTAATTTGTTTTCAGTTATGGAATTCAATGTCAAAATGTTAAGCACAGAAATCTCTAAGTCTCTAAGATTTCATTCAGATAAACGTCGAACAATGGAAGACATAGGCTACCGTACATCTGCTTATACGTGTTATGCATTAAATTATCTATTATAGATCAGGAAGCAGAATACACATTTAAAGGGTGAAGCGAAGTTTTGCTGGTTTCCCACCTACAACCATACTGTTTCCACCTACAACAGTACTGTATCCAGCAGCTGGGGACATGTGTCTTAAGTTAATGGCTTTGGGTTATTGTCATTGCTCTGATGTCATGTGAGCAGCAGAGGCAAGGAGAGCGAGTGGAAAAGAGACTGTGTGATGCAGTCAGCGCTGTGCTGTACATCTACCAGTAAGGTGCTGAAGAATCTTTTTCAGACGAAATATCAACAAAGTTTCTGAAACATCTTCGAAGATTAAAATTTACCAGTACAGAAGAAGCAATTTTGTGGAAATACTGTGCCTACAGGTACGTGGTCGTTCTGTATTCCCACCTGTTCCTGATCAAAGTTATGCAACAGACAACAAACAAAAATGTCAAGATAGACTCCTAAACATATTTTGTAATGGTGTAGCTTAAATGAGTCGACTTAAGGTTAATTTTATTTCAAAATGTGTACGTTTTAAAGAATGCAGATATTATTATGCTGGAATGTTTTTAAAACAAACTTAATATTACGTATTAATTTAAAAAAACAGTTGCATAAGAAGCTTGACTACTGTAATGCTAACTTCGTTTAATTATGTGAAGGTATGGTGCAGAGCACAGTCAAATAGTACTTCTAGCATATGAATTTGTCCAGCTCTCATCCAGTTGAGTTAAGCACTGTAATATATATATATATATATATATATATATATATATATATATATATATATATATATATATATATATATATATATGTAGCTATTATAGGTGCAATAATAATAATGTTCTGTTCTGTAAGCTTTCATTTAAAATACTGTTTGTGTGTGATCTCTGTGCGAAAGCATCTTAAAAACAATTCCTTGTTATTACTTTTCTTAAGATACTGGCGCAATGGACACACCAGTGGAAATTTTTAAAGAAGATAAATGCTTGTCAGACTTCTCAGAAGACTGTCTTACCAACAACACTTGGCTGTCTGGCTATTTTGACGTTGACAATTTCACTCACGATGATAACCAGTGGGCAAACCACACCAGGTCTCCAATTATTCCAATTATTACCGCTGTTTACTCGGTGGTGTTTGTGGTGGGCTTGCTAGGTAACTGCTTGGTCATGTATGTTATTATCAGGTGAGATATGATATTCCTTTAATGGTACCACACAGTATTTATTAGTTGAAGATTCTTTTGGCTGTGTTCACTGAGATTCATTATTATACAAATATCGTTTTTAATTTCAATTATACACACACACACACACACACACACACACACACACACACATATATAGACACACACGCACACACACACACACACACACACAAATAAAAAAGCAGAAAAGTCAATTGCTTTTGGTATTGTACAATTTATAATCAGTGGATTAGCGTTATACATTCTGAGACCATGTGTGCCCCCTAGTGGTTCATCTCGGTAGAATGAATAAACAATAGCTAAGGGCAGTGAAATATCAATTCTCAGTCAATCTTTCAAGCTGCTATTTTTGGGATTGTAGCGTTCAGTTGACATCCACTGAATTCAACACATTATAATCTATCAATACTGCACAATACTACAGACTAGATTAATACAGTGTACATTTAGGTTCATTATAGTAGTTATCACAGCAGCATTGCATGATAAATGTGTTTTTATGGAAGATTTACAAGAAACAAGTAAAGTGAGCACAAACTTCAAGACAAATATTACTACAGCTAATAATTATCCATGACTTAGCTGTACTCAGAAATGATTCAACATTAACTATTATAGTTAGTTCGAGATTAACTATCATTATTGTTTATTTGTGTGTTTGTTTGTTTTTTAATGGTGATATTTGGAAGTCATTTCTTGTGAAGTAAATTGAAGCTGAAAAATGATGTAGTCAATGCCAATTATAAAGCAATTGTTTTATAAATCTGATGCAAAGAAATCTTTTCTCCCATTCATTCAAGATGGAATGAATCTTGCTTTGGATATTGTCAGCAGTGGTCATTTGTCCTTGAACCCCCAACAGTGAGCCTTTTATAGCTAAGCCTCTAAATATACTGATGCTTTTCCTGATGTTTACATGGCTTGTAATAGTTAATCCAGAAACAATTCTGACAAATGCTTTGAGAACTGAGAAAACAAACTGCAGTTATGCTGTGGGGTAGTGGTTTATATTTCAGTATCTTTAAGCTGTGTTTATATGTTTGGTATCCAGAGTACATGAGGAGTAAGTATGGAGTAGCCTGAATATGCAAGTGTTTACAAGATTCTGGAATTCGGATTCTGGTAGAATGCTCTGATTATTTGTGCTACCACAGTATACGATATCCACTGAATCTACTTGCTTAATTGGTTGACGTGATTTATTAAAAGGTAAAAAGATAATAATAAGAATATGAATAACTAGGGCTGTGTAAACAGTATAAAAGAGTTTCCATCATGGAGATCATTTTTTATGTATAAAAGTAATACTTTAGTGATAGTGGCCGTCGATGAAGGCTCTGCCATGTGTTAGTTGACCGTGACTGGAGTTATGTGTCCCTAGCCGAAGGTTAGGGTAACGAAAGTCAAGTGCAACTACCACACGGTAGAGCCTTCATCAAGAGGGCACTATTGCTATTAGAAAACCATTGTTTCATAATGTTCTTTAAAAAAAACACTTTTAAACTTACATTTACCTTGAATTTGTAGTGATTCGTCGTCCACTGAGAAAAGTTTTAGGAAAATAGTCCCAAAAATGTTCAGAAAGGATCACACACATAATTAGAGAAAACAAATATTTTATTAAACAAATAACTTTTTTTACTTGTCAGAGCAGCTTACAGTTTATCTGAACAGTGCCAGATATCTGAATGGAGCAATGTTACTGAACTGTCCGCATCTCGCTTTGTTGAAAGAAGCTGCGTCTGCGCTCATCTCGCTGACAGGCTGTGATTGGCTGACTCGGCAGTTGCAGTTACAGGATTTACAGCGATCATTGGCTGTGTATTAGTGCCCGCTATAGCTGTAAACTGATTGGCTGATGATACTGAATCGCTTTCTAATGAGATCTATACCCATACATATTTTATAGGGCATTACCAAGTAGTCCCAACCACTTCCGGTGGTAAAAAATCTCCTTTGGTAGAATACCCTGTAAACAATAATATACAGTATATTTAAATTACAGGTGATCTGTTTATGTAACACTAGGCTTCCGTTCCTATTCCAAATCAGGTATATTTTTTATATTGCATATTGTTATCAGCTCATTTTTTGCTGAAAGGAGATAATCACCAAGTTCAGCTACTAGTCTTGATAGGATCCCCCCTCCTGGTTTGCTGGAGTGTGGAACTGCATTCATGGTTCTTTGCTTCCTTGGCAATGATCCTGGGAGCTGCTGCAGTTATACATCAGAACACTGTAGCATAGCGCTAAAGGAAAGGGATAAACCTGTCTTTTACAGACTGCTGCTGTAGATAAAGTCAAGGAGACAGCAGTGATATCATTAAAGACCGTCCAGGTGTCCCCAGACAGCACAGTACTTATTGGCCCGTGGTGATAATGACTTGGTTATCAGTCTACAGGCTGATTAGAAACTGAACAATTCAGACATGACAGTTACTTGGAAAAGGGCTGTTGAAGACTTGACACACCTCTGTATACCTCTGTACTGCATACACTCAGGGCTTTCAAGACGTTGACAACATAATGATCTAGGGCTGTGTCCAAAGGTTCGTTCGCTAGCCAGGGATTCCAAGATTGTTTTAAACCTTTGAAGGTTTGTCAGATGGGTTCATGCACTGTATTTTTTTTTTTTCTCATCCTGTTGACAGAAACTGTTTGACAATGTGTGAATACTAAAAGTCACACATTAAATGTCACTCAGATGCAAAATTCGATATTTTGATTTGTATAATGAATATTATGTAAGCAAAAGTTGCTATTAAAATCTACTACGAAATCGTTATACATTACGTACAACTCTACATGGCGCCGCTGCCGTGTATGGAGCAGGGTATAGTATGCAAAGCAGTGGGCTCGTACCTCTAGTGGCTGTACTGTATGGGGTACCAAACAGGCAATATATCAACTTTGACATATATATATATATATATATATATATATATATATATATATATATATATATATATATATATATATATATATATATACACACACACACGTCAATGTTTGATATATGGATTGATATTTGATATATACATCAATGTTTGATATATGGATTGATATTTGATATATACATCAATGTTTGATATATGGATTGATATTTGATATATACATCAATGTTCGCTATATATGGATCGATAGTTGATATATATACATCAATGTTTGATATATATATATATATATATATAGATTAATGTTTGCTATATATGGATTGATGTTCGCTATATATGGATTGATGATACAAACTAGTATCATTTATGAATATGTTGGACCGTAGCTTAGATAGAGGAGAGTATGTAAACCATCCAGTTTTGTTGTGAAACAAGACACATTTTTCAACATGAGTTGTTGTTCAGAGTTAGTAAGATTTTTTAAACAAGTGTTTTATTTGCGCATAGAGAAACAATATGAACACATTCCACAAAGACAGTGTAAATTAAAATGAAAGAAAATTGTCTGCAATGATCATGGTTATGTGCGTGTTTGTGCAGGTACTTAATTTAATAGGAGTTCATGCAGCTTTCTTATGAAATGTATTTTTTACTGTACAATTTCAAAAACAACTCAAAACTACCACCTGCAATGGTAAAGGGAGATGAATCATACATCATACATGTATCTAAAAAAGCTGTCAATGTAGAATGCAAGGCCAGATGGTGGGTAGGATGCAATTGACAGTTGTTGAATAATGATGATCAAGTTGCTCTGGTTTACAAATACATTTTTGTTGAATGTTGTTTTTTTGTTTGTCTTGGTACTTATTTTCTTTAAATGTTTATGTGTTTGAGGTCCTTAAAATAAATGCTAATTGGTACTTGTAAAAATATATTTATGTAATTTCAAGCAAAATCTTTGTTCAAGTGTCTTCCAGTGTTTTGGGATCATAATTACTATATTTAGTGAATTTCAGTGTGTGTATAAAATAAATAAACAATAAAAGATGAACATTTAAAAAGTATTAGCACTATTGCATTAGTACTGGAAAACAGCACTGATATTTAAAAGTATTATATTGAAGTTCATTAACTCTGGATAATCTGTTTTTCTTTTTCTAGATATACAAAGATGAAAACGGCTACAAACATCTACATTTTTAATTTAGCTGTGGCTGATGCTCTTGTTACCACGACAATGCCCTTTCAGAGTACGGACTACTTGTTAGGTACATGGCCTTTTGGGGAAGTAGTCTGCAAAATATTTATTTCAATAGATTACTATAACATGTTCACCAGCATCTTCACATTGACCATGATGAGTGTTGACCGGTACATTGCTGTTTGCCACCCTGTAAAGGCCCTTGATTTTCGCACACCGGTAAAGGCCAAGATAATTAACATTTGTATCTGGATACTCTCATCAGCAGCTGGTATACCTGCACTGATCCTGGGAAGCACAGAAACTAATCATGGTAAGTAGCCAAAATGTTATAATCACAAAGTAAACACAGAAATATAGTCACTGGCTGTGGCTGTAAGATCCAGCTGATTCTGGAGAGTTTCTGTTCAACAAAGAGGTGATGTTCCCTATTGTATGTGTTTGACAGAAAACACAATACACATGAAAAGCAATGACAGCTTTGGTTAGCTCAATTTCAAGTTTGGTTAGCTCGATTTCTAGTTCTAGTATCTATGTTGTTGATTAGTGTGAGCTAAAATGTGTTTACATATTTGCACGAAAGAACAAATATTAATTTAGCATGGTCATATTTTCTTTCATTAAGCTCTAAGGGACACACACTTGGTTATTATTATTATTATTATTTATTTCTTAGCAGACGCCCTTATCCAGGGCGACTTACAATTGTTACAAGATATCACATTATACATTATTTCACATTATACAGATATCACATTATTTTACATACAATTACCCATTTATACAGTTGGGTTTTTACTGGAGCAATCTAGGTAAAGTACCTTGCTCAAGGGTACAACAGCAGTGTCCCCCACTGGGGATTGAACCCACAACCGTCCGGTCAAGAGTCCAGAGCCCTAACCACTACTCCACACTGCTGCTGGTTGTGTTTATTTGAAAAAAAACTTAATGTAAGTTGATTTCAGAGTTATATCATCAGTTCAGAAGTGTCACAACTCATTATGTCCAACACAGTTTAATGTTTGTGTTTATAATTGCATTGTAATTAGAATTCTTAAATGTTAAATGTCAAGTATTTAGTGGCAATGCAATTTGTACACACAAACATTAAACTAACACATGTAGTGTAAATATTATTATAATGTATTATTATAAACTCTGTTGTTTTTCAATATTGTGGAAACAGTTTATAGGTTGAATATAAACATAAAGGGGCTGATGTAAGGATACATGCAAAGTGATTTGCGGCTGCAAAACACACATATTGCGACCAAAATTGGTGTTTTGCACGTGCAAACCATGTTTCGCGGTTGTAAAGTGCGGACACTAAAAATGCAGCGTATGTAAAGAATGTTTTTCACCTTCCGTTCTGCACCCGCTATCAAATTAGCACTTTGCCATCATTGATCCATTTAAATGATATTAAAATGCATTCAAATGAAGAAAAGAGCATGAATTGGGTGGGGATCTGGAATACTAAGCGTGCACACACATTATAATTAGAGGTCTACTTAAATCGCGGATATATAACATATTTTTCCCGGGGTAGGTTATGGAATAAAATTAAGATTTTACAGACATTTCACGGCCCTGTTTAAACATTAAATAAACCTAAGTAGATCATATTTCAGAGCATTATAAAAGCCTAAAAAGTGGTACTTGCTTACCTTAGTAAAACAGAGTGCTGTGTCATTTGTTCAAAGCAAGCATGCAACACGCAGTTGCTGCCGACACTCTCGGCCTCTGTGGTGTGAAGACTTGCCCATACATTGAGATTGCACGTTCTGCATCCACTGAATTAGTTGGAATTGTATGGCAATGCTTTGCAATACATGATGTGGAAATCGATTGGAAACAGTCCCAAAACTCAGTTACCCAAGGGCATCTGCCATTCTTTAGTAAAGGCCATATATGCAGCACGTTCATTGTCATGTTGTTTGTCCCCTCCAGGAATTCATTTTATTAGTGCCGGGTCAAAAGAAAGAAAACGTGCCTGGTTGAGATGTAAAATTCTACCTGCGTTTAAAAAGCAGCAGGTTGTTTGAAGCGAGGTGGATGTGCTAGATCGTACCTGTAGTACTGATTTAACTTGGCTACAACTGACAGGAATACTTTCTGTTGTTTTCTGAACGCTGTTGTTTGTTTTACGTTCTGTTTAGCAGCCTCTGTAGTACCCTTTTGTTTAATGTGTGATTCTGAAGTTAAATGGCGATCAATCACATTACAAGATGTGCAAAACAATTTACCTTCATCTGAATGTAAAGCTTCTTTGGGAAATTTCTTGACTCGATCCTCAGCCGAAATATACTTTGATTTTTTTGCTTTGTCATCCATTTCTGGTATTTTACCTCCAATGCTGAAAACTAGATTTTAGCAACCTAAATCAAAATAGCAATGCAACACTGACTTTGTCCCACCTCCTACTGTACAGTACAGGCCACCGAAAAGCCAGTACAGACGCATTGATAGGCTCATTTAAACATTGTTGTTATGTGAACAGTAAACAAGAAAGTCAACCTTGAGTATTTTTTTTATTTTTTTTATTTGCCTAAGGACGTTTTATTTTGTTTGTTTGTTTGTTTTTTTTGCCTAAGTGCAATGCACACCAGACGGCGATGGCATAAAAAAATAAAACAGAAGCCTATCTACAGAATTAAGATACGTAGTTCGCGTTGCTTGCAGTGTGCAGTAGTTAATTTAAATCAATAGTTTTTATTTAATTTTTTTTTATCTCCACACTAGTCCAGTATGCATTGGACCCTGAGGTGACTTTCGTGGTGACCCCTCAATTTTCCGATTTTTCGTGAAATCACGAATTATGTAGATCCCTAATTACAGTGCCTTGAAAAAGTCTTCACACCCTTGAATATTTTTCACATTCTGCTGCCTAAAAAATGCAATTCAAAATGCATTAAAGTAGGAGTTTGTTTCACTGATCTACACAACATCATCTATACTTTCAACGTAAACGAACAATTATAGAAATATTCAAAAAGTAATTAAAAATAAAAAAACAAAATGTCTTGATTGCATAAGTCTTCACACCCTTTGTCATAGCAAACCCAAATTAGCTCAGGTCCAACAAATTGCCTTAAAAAGGCACATCATAAGTTAAATAGAGCCCATCTGTGTCCAATCACAGTAGTTCAACTGATTCGAATACTGCTGGATGAAGAATCAAGCTATTTCTGTTGCATGAAGTGAATTTGAAGCAAATGGCAAAACATGCCGAACAAGGAGCTGCCAAAAGAACTCTGGGATAAAGTTATTGAAAGGTACAGATTGGGGGAAGGCTATAAGAAACTTTCAATGTCTTTGAATATCCCTTGGGGCACTGTCAGGTCCATCATTGTAAAGTGGAAACAGTTTGGCACCACCAATACACTGCTTCGATCAGGCCGTCCCTCCAAAATCAGAAGCCATGGCTTAAGAAAACTGCTGAGGGAGGTCACTGTGAGGCCTAAGATTACTTTAAAAGAACTACAGAGGTCTCTGGCTGAGATTGGGGAACATGTTGAATGTTCAACAATTTCAAGAGTACTCCACAAACATGGCCTATATGGGAGGATGGCATGAATGAAGCCACTGCTGAAAAAGAGAAGGTTTAGTGGTCTGATGAGACCAAAGTGGAACTTTTTGGTCTCAATGCTAAGCGATATGTGTGGCGTAAACCAAACACGGCACATCACCCTGCTAACACCATCCCTACAGTAAAGCATGGTGGTGGCAGCATTATGTTTTGGGGATGCTTTGCAGCAGCAGGGACAAGTAGGTTTGTGAAGATTGAGGGAAAGATGGATGGTGCAAAGTACAGGCAGATCCTGGAGGAAAACCTGTTCCAGTCTGCCAGAGACCTAGGACTTGGGAGAAGATTTACCTTTCAGCAGGACAATGATCCTAAGCACAAAGCAAAAGCAACAATGGAGTGGCTCAGCAAAAAGAAAGTGAATGTCCTCGAGTGGCCTAGTCAAAGCCCAGATCTGAATCCTATAGAAATTCTGTGGCAAGACTTGAAGACTGCAGTCCACAGACGATCCCCAGCCAACTTGAAAGAGCTTGAGCTATTCTGCCAAGAAGAATGGGCAAAAACTGCACCATCCCATTGTGCTAAGTTGGTAGACACTTATCCAAAACGACTCATGGCTGTTATTGCTGCAAAAGGGGCTTGCACCAAGTATTGACTCAAGGGGCGTGAAGACTTATGCAATCAAAACTTTTGTTTTTTATTTTTAATTACTTTTTGAATATTTCTATAATTGTTCTTTCGCATTGAAAGTGTAGATGATGTTGTGTAGATCAGTGAAACAAATTCCTATTTTAATGCATTTTGAATTGTATTTTTTAGGCAATAAAATGTGAAAAATGTTCAAGGGTGTGAAGACATTTTCAAGGCACTATATAATGAGATGTAAGGATGTGCCTTGCACTTGGGCAATTGCTGACCCTCCAAAAACTTTGCACCTCCTCTGACAATGTGCAAACCATTGTAGAAGCGAGTAATTAAGAGCTGTATTAAACCACACACCTTCAGAGATCTTTCGTTGGCCTCAGGATGGCTGCTCTGGTACACTTCCTGATGCAGCAACGCTTGGCTCTTGTTGAGGACAGGCAGGAAAACCTTCAGAGCAGAAGGGCAAGATGGAGAAGACCCCGCATATTCAAACCCAGGGTCACTTTTTTTTGGGATGCTGGAGGAGGTGGTGGTAAGGCATTATCATCTCGCTCCACAGGTCATGCTAGACCTAATGGCTGAATTTCACCTTCTCATCACCTGGTTGACTGTCCTCCTGGTAACACCGACAGCATTGACTTTCTCCATTATGGATGACCATATGGTTTCTTTGGTAGCTTAACTGATGTTGGCTGAGGCTTTTCAAAATAACTAAATTACATGGTAAGTGACCTCAGCTTTAAGGACTCTCAGCTCTTTCCGTGCACCAAGAGGACTTTGCTGCCTGTCGTTTGACATATTTTTTTTGTTTGCTTTGATTTTCATGCTCCACAAATCTCGTACAGTCCTACTGCTCTCTGTACTGCTAATTCACCTCACCTCTGGGCTGTAAGTGCGGCCGCTAAATACCCTGATGCACAGGCGGCGCTCATTGCGACCCTCATTATCATCATTGCAGCTCATTATTTGTGTGTGTTGAGTAATTTGCATTGTTTTTAAGCTTACATAAGCCTCACTGCAAAATAATTGCCTGGCCGCTAGGTAATTTGGATTTTGCAGCCTCAGTTGTTTGCACTGTGCCTATCCTTACATCAGCCCCAAAATGTATTAATTTGCCACTTTAATTGGGCAGTATATCTGATTTAATATTTTAACATGTTTTTTTTTGTTTATTTTGTTTTGTTTTATTTATACACAGGTACCACAGAATGTGCTTTGCAGTTCCCAGAACCGTATGTGTACTGGGACACCCTCATGAAAATCTGTGTTTTCATTTTTGCATTCGTTGTGCCAGTTCTCATCATTACAGTGTGCTACACCTTAATGATCCTGCGCCTGAAGAGTGTCCGACTCCTGTCTGGCTCCAGGGAGAAGGACCGAAACTTGCGTCGCATCACAAAGCTCGTGTTAGTGGTGGTGGCTGTTTTCATCATCTGTTGGACTCCCATACACATTTTCATTTTGGTCAAGGCGTTAACAAATGTTCCTGAAACCACGTCCTTGATGGCAGCCTATTTTTTCTGTGTAGCACTTGGCTACACCAACAGCAGCCTGAACCCCATTCTTTACGCATTTTTGGATGAAAACTTCAAAAGATGTTTTAAAGACTTCTGCATCCCTTCAAAGCTAAAAACAGACCGCCAGAGTGCCAGCAGGGTGAAGAGTACTGTCCACAATCCAACTTATCACCAGGAAAATGCTGATGGAACCAGGAAACCAGTATGACTAGCAGTGGAAATGTCCTCTTTCTCCCCTCACAGAAGAGAAGATTCACATGATCTAGGACTAACTCAGATAACTTCTGCACTCTAAATGATTCGAGTAGTATTCCCTACTGTTCACCGAGAATAAACCACGCTTGTCAAAATTAACATAAAAAAGTTGATAAAAAGTGTTAATCGAAAAAAGAATTCAATTCAATTCAATTAAATTACATTAAATTAAATGTTTTTTGCTATGCCAAGATCAGTTTCCGAATGTTGCAAAGCTATACAGAATGTTGTTATTTGACCCTTTAATTCCAATAAATACTGTATGTATTTATGTTCTCATGGCTGCACACAAACCATGTGGACACAATAGATGAATTTGATACTCCTGCTATTGAAGTTCAATCTGACGTCTTTAATATATCTGAATTGAATATAATATTTTTATTACAACTGTTTATACCACTACAGTCTAAGGTCTTTAACCACTTTGGCTAGGTATATTTCATGGTACCCTGTTTTAGTGGACTCATTGTTGAAGAACTATTTTTCTCAAGAAAGTGCCAGAGGGCGGGACAGATACAACACAAAATACTTGACTTCTATTTCCCCAAGTATCTGTCGAGAGTTGATCTACTATTTCGATTTTTGGATTGATCGTGAGCACAGTGGGAAATGGATGGCACTGTTATAAAATGCACAATTGAAATGTCTTCTCACTCCTGTTACCATATACCATCCCATCAAGAATGAAGAACAATGGCCTGACCTCCACTAACACTAGTTGATTTTCCTCCCTAACCCTTGAGAGTACAGACAAATCTCTCCAAACTCAGCACAACCAGGATTTGAAGCTGCAAGCTCATGATCACATAACTCATCTTGTACTCCAAACAGCAGTGCCTTTATTAGGTGACCCCTGGGTCTTAGGTACAGCAAGTTATATTCTTCATGTTATTCAGACATTTTACTGTTAGTATCCTAATTAATAACAAGGGTTTTTAGTAAAAAGAAGCCACAATTAAAATCCTTATTGACGACTCAATTTTTCTTGCCAAAAACAAATTCTTATCTTTTAAGCAACTCTATTGCAAGAACATATATTTGTAGTGTGCCAAACTAAAGTTTACTAAGTTATCATTTTCCTATTCCAGGGTCTCCTCACTGCACAGAATATTATATTTTAACTTTGTTTTTAAAATCTTGGCGTGCAACTGAATGTGATTGTTGATGGCCCCTTTTTGTTTTTATCATTCATAGAATATCGTATAGGGTGCTGTGTGATACAAGCTGATATTCATTTCAAGAAGTCAAAGTGGCTACCCAGAGTGGCTTTGCCCTAACCTTAGGTGGGTAAAAATCTTACTATATATTACTTTATAATAAAAACAGTATAGCTTATTTTAATGTGAGATCATGTCCATCTGATACAAGCTACATTGTCTGAAGAAAATGAATTTCAGAATGTAGTATCACATCAATACCAGGGTTTACTATAAAGTATATTCTCATTGTATTCTGGCACTTCAGCCTTTTCTAAAACTCACTTTTTATAGGAATTAAGGAAGAAAATACCAATATTCATAATTCCACTTTATTTATCAGTTTAATATAATTTATTTTATTTAGTCTGTTTGATATATTGAGATTGAGATTTGACTGTGGGCTAATTTATCTGTTATTTCTCTAATATTATTTAATAGAAATGTTCGACCTATAAATGTCGAGGGCCTGCAATTCACTAATGAAGTATTGAATAATTCATTTCTACTGTACAGAAATCAAATGACATACTTAAATGCAGCATTTTTAGTCTGTATTTTCAAGTTAATGTGGTCTTTTATTCGTGGACAATTGTTAATTATCTGTTAGCTAAGTCATAACGTCTTAGGCCACAAGTGTCCTTTTCAATATGTCCAGGACTCTATATGCCTTCTGTTAGAATTTAAACACAAATATTGCCAAAGAGAAAATAAGAAATGTATTATATAACCATATACATACAACACATAATGTGTACAGAAAACTAAGAGTGCAGAGATGCATACTATGCTGCAAGTGGCATCAGACCTCAGAATTTATTGCATTGTCTGTTATTGATATTAATCAAATTTCATGCATTTCATTGATTTGTTTGATTATTTAGTAGTACACATATTATAATTTTGAGAATAGCTGAATTAAACCAGAAACAAATCAAATCAAACAAATGTATATTGTTTTGTGCAGTGGTTAATTAATTTGTGATGTAATTTACTAATGGTTATCAGTATCACTGTGTTTGTTGCCGTGTAGAATGAATAGTATAATAACATTATGCTTTACTGTGTTAAAATCCTGGACTAGAATTTTAAACTGAATTTGACAGAGGGCTTTAAAACTCATTTGACTATATAATATGTTTATTGAGTTTAGTTTTAAAAATGACATTAACTGCACAGTAACATTTTTAGGCGTATTTGTAAAGCACATTTCAAGCTTGATGCAGCTTTTAGGAAATATCTACAAACAGATGCTGTATACAGAAATTAAAACAGTCACACTGTATTTTAAACAACAAATTCCAGTAATTACCTGCAATTCTCTGTTACATATTAATAACTAATAATTATTATTAATAATAATATTAATGGAATATATACCACATACACTTCTGCTTGCCTCAGCTAATAAAACTTTCTATAGCTGAAAGTAATTGTATTTTATTATGTGTTTGAAATGATATTATTTTGTTTTCTACAAAATAATAAACCACAAAATAGTTACCTTTAAATGTACATATAAATGAGAAATACAAAGGTGTATATTTGTTTATGCTGCTCTTGATTTTGTGTAACAGCTCTGGGATGAGATTTTTTTTTTTTCACTTGAGTTTCTTAAGCAAGTGAATATGTGAGAGTTTAGTGACTAACCAGTTTTCTCTTGTTACCGCTGTACATTTTGAATATCCTGTAACTCTGTGTACTTGCATTAGATTGTAAATTATGAAAATGTACAATCAACGATGTTCTCCAAATAATGCTTACTACGTCTTGTTTAGGCACAACGTCTATCTGTTTGCCCACTAGAACATCCTTATGCTGTAGCTGCTGTTATAAATTGTTTTAAAAAAATGTAAAATGTAAATATTCTCTATTGGTCTGAATGTTATGTTCTGATTACGTAATCTATAAACAATAATAACAAAAAAAATAGCACCTATGGTAGATGATCTATAATTTCTTTATGATTCTTTTTATGATTACTGTAGCGTGTTTGTTGGGCTTTTGTTAAATGGATTTATCTATTAAATATATATTATTAGATTAAAACTGACTGGTATTTTTTTTTCCCCACTAAGATACTGCAGTCTATTTAAGTGATCTAAACAGTGCCAGATTTAAATACAGTCACCGGTTTAATATTGAAATAGGACCAGACCTGACATTTTACTGACAAAAATACCCAAAATAGACTAAGACACACTGTTCTAGATTAGATGTTCAACAGTCCCTTTATTTTTATGATGTAAACACTACAGTATTTAGACCAATCCTCATTTACATCAATTGAATAGATCCCACTGTTAATTCACATCCATATATACTGTAGGCATGTAGTAATAGATCTATTCATATTTAGTTTACACCATGTAGGAGTGCATTCATTTAAAGCATTTCCATCTATGTGTACTGCACTAGAATACAAAATAGGTGGGTTTAAGATCTTTCAACAGATAAAATGGGATCCTAGTTGTAATACATGTTCACAGCACTTTCAGCTCTTTTGTAAATCCTTACATCCATCCCTGAACTAAAACTAAAAAGATGTACATGTTTCTGAGAACATTATCTCTCAAGGTTACTGTTGATGCAGTTTGGCTGAAGAATTATTTCCTTTCATGTCTTTAGACATAAAGAAAATGCTGGTTAATAATAATAACCAGATCCTTTGCAGTGTTCCTGCAAAATAACGTACTATCTATTAAGTGCCCTTACCTCCAGCTCGGGAAACATTACTGTCATCAGTTAATGGTGTCTAGCAGGAATGCCAGCTATGGACATCATTTTAAATAATTACTTGTAGAAATAATGCATAAAATGGTGCCATGTTCAAAGGAATGCTCAGGTATGTACTGTAATGGAAAATAAAGTAAACTGTTTTAACACCTTTTGCAACATAGCTATACTTTCAAAAATACCATTGTTTATAAGAAAGAGTGTCACATTCAATTTAAATAAGGAAAGAGATTGAAAGGCACAATGCAAAGCAAACACACTCCTTGTTTTAAGATGATCTGTCAACAGATGTTTTTTGAGTTTATGTTTGCTCAGTACAATAAGGCTCATGTTCTCATAGCTACAAAATCTATCCACTATTCTGTTACACCCTGAATAAAACTGACATCTTTAATTCTCCATACTGTATATATTCTTACAATAAATCATAAAACGACTGATCAATATAAATAGATTGAGTCACTATTATCAACTATTATAAACCCCAGAATATTTTTAAATTATTTTAAATGAATGACAGAGGTAATGTGTATAAGCTGCAATCTGCTATTGTGGTCACATCCAGCATACATTAATGTTACTCTATCATATGCTGTACCTCATAAAAGTGCATTTAAATGTTCCAGTTTTTTTTTCAGAATGTAAGTATTTTTATTTTGTTTGCTATGCATCATCTAAGCCAAATTTTGTTGCTAAATCTAATGAGGGGTTACATATGCCAGAGTGGAATGCAAAAACAAATTATATTAAAGAGGTAAAACTGGGAGAGAAAGACACTAGAAAAAAAGAAGATGGGGGAGGTGGGTTATTATGTTATTTCCAAAAGGGATATCAGTCATTATCAGTGCTAAAATGTAACAAGACTGTTAGGATCTGAAGTAATGTGATCTATCTAAATATTTTTTCTATATTTTTGCTGTGAAAGTCCAGTACTGAATGATTTTCCAGTTTCTGGTGCTGTAAGGCAGATGATACAAGTTGGCTTGGCAGTTGAATTGGTCCATTAGAATGCTGCAACTCATTTATTGCTGGTGCTTTGTAGCACTTTAATTTACCACACGACTGCCTCCCAACCATTCTGACATATCCATCTGCAAATGCTCTGCATCTACTTCCCAGTTCTATAGTTTAATGACAGTATGCCTTAGTTACAGTGGTTTTAAAGGGACCAGTGTGCTGTTTTAAAAAGATGATTTCTGATGCAAAAAGACACACATACCAAAGTTATCAGAAATATGAATTAGGGGTAAAAGGATTACTTCCTTCAGACTCCTTAAAACTAACTAGCCACTGGAGGGAAGCATGGTCAGTCTGTAACATGAAGCGTCTTCCACACAGATATGGTCAGAAATGTTTAAGGGCAGCTACAACAACGAGCAGCTCCTGACGAGTGACGCAGGTTTCGGGTGAGACGTTGTTGTATGTGACTCTGCAGCTTATGCATAGTTCACACACCCTAGTCTCTGTAAGTTACCATGGATAAAGGCGTTTGCTATATAAACAAACATATAGTGATCACCAGAACTGGAAGCTCCGTCATTGGACCTGTTCTGTTCACTGATGAATTAAGAGTTCATGTGTCCACTAATGACATATTTGAGTATGGAAGGCCCGAAGAGAATATGACCATTTTGGATGAACTCACTTATGGTGTGGGGAGACTACAGAGGTTAGAGACTGTTCCAGACCTTAACCCTATAGAACACCTATGGGACCTTCTAGGACATCATGTTGGTCCGCGTTGTAACCGTCCACGTGAAATAAGAGGGCTTAGTCTTGCACTAACTGAAGAATGGGACAGGATCCCTCAAGACATCATCTACCACATGATTAGAAGCATGTCCTGTTGATGTACCAGAGGAGCCCATACTCGAACCTGAGACATTCATACAGACCATTTTCAAACTGTTTGAAAAACTGATCTCCAGAAACCAAGCCTAGAGGCATTTTGATTTCCACGGGTCTCAGGTTCAGATGCATCACTGTTATTAGGCATGTAATAAAGGGAATTGATTTGTGTAGCTTCACCATACCATATATTTATCCCACTTAGCTTTTGTTTTGGCAGCAATATTACTCGTGAGCATAGTTTATTGGACCTCCATTAAAATGTCAACTTCTTGTTTGGAGATTTTTTTCAAATAAGTTTCTGCTTTGTCTGCTGTGGTTATTGCTGGGTACTCATATTTCCTAGAAATTTCAAATCCTCAATGCCTACTTACTTAAACAATTAATATTTAGGATAATTTAGCCTACATTTATTTAAATATATTATACATGCATAATATTTTGAAGGAAAAACTGGAATGCACTGTGGATATTAAAAAAACAGAAATGATGATACATGATACATACATTTTATATTTTAATCTTTTAAAATCTGTATATTATTCTGCAAGCAATTTATATTACTTATCACCTTATCTCAGTGGTTACTAACCTTTTTCAATGTAGGAACCACCTTGGTGTTTGGATTTTTCCCACATACCACTTGCCACGCATTTTTTCATAACAGCATTTTTAAACCTACGTAGAAAGTAAAGCATTTATATAACTTACCTAACTGTGACAAGGATGGCTGTAGGGATGACATCAGACCAGGAAGTAATTACACAACACAAAGCAACTGCGGGGTAAACATGAGACGCTACGGCGCTCGTATTTATTAAATTAAATTAAATAACACAAAACACCAGGGCCAAAATAAACACAAACACAATAAACAAAACAAGTACCTTTCAAAAAAATACACCAGTAGCATTAGTTTGTCTTTTCTTCTCCAAACAATCTCTTGTGCTCTCCAACTCTCCACTTGCATACAGTGCCCCCGTTCCCCTTAAATTCACCGTAAACTATAATTACACAATTCCCCCGAAGCTCCCAATGGATTTTCATTCAAGCACGCATTCTAACAGAGATCAATTAATATACATTCATTCTTATGTGAACACAATCTCCCAAATATAAAAAACACTGGAGAACAGGTTGTTCTGTTTGCCTTTTACAATAACAAACAACTAACAATACGCACACACACACACACACACACACACACACACTACACAACACAGATTACAATAATAACACCCATCACCATAACAATCACAAATATATATATACAATAATAACACAAATATTTACAGGGGGTGGCACCCCATCACATAATTTAATGAGATCCCTGGGGCTGAATCTTCACTACCAGTTTGTCAAGCAACATTGTCATTTTGCGCATTGAAAGTTGCTGATGGCAAAGTTCCTGTTTCTTTTGTTTAAAAAAAATATATATACAGTATATAGAGAAGAACCTCAGCGTTACAAACCCCTTGGGAATGGAGGTTGTTCGTAAGTCTGAAATGTCCGTAACTCTGAAAATGAGTTTTCAATGGTTTAATAAATGTGTACACCTGCTACCTACATCCTCAATCTGGAGAATAATACAAAAGCTACATTTAAGTTACAATTGAAATTGGAACTGTAGCAAAAACATCCATGAAAACATGGGTTAACGTAGTGCTTGTTTTTATTTTATTTTAAACAAAATGCATTCCTGCAGCTTACTCAGACATTCAGCCTCCTTTGGCTTGAAAAACAAACTGTGCTTTATTTAAAACTAAATGCTCCTTGTAGAATTGTCTGTACTTGCTTTCACATCTGCCTCACCTTTAGCACGGCACTTATAGGAGCGCCTATCTGGTTGCATTGCACGCATGGGTGATTGTGTACATCCAGTGTTCAGTAGACCGGTCAGTTCATAAGTTTGGTGTTCGGAACTCTGAGGTTCTACTGTATATATATATATATATATATATATATATATATATATATATATATATATATATATATATATATATATATATGTTTCAGAGAAGGTAGAACTGCAGTGTACAAAAAGAAGGTGAGCTTATCTTCAAACTTGGAACTTTGGAGCCTCTTGGAATGAACATTCTATTCTGACATCATCTTAAAAATCAACAAGTTTACTGCACTGTGTTACTTTTCTTTCTACACAGCTGAAGAAGGGCTTTTGGGCCCGAAACGCCCTGAAATAAATATTTTTTTATCATTTAAAAATTTTGTGTACATAATTTTTATTTTATTTTATAAATATTTTTATAGTGCTGGGACGAACACAGGATTTTCATATTCGGATATTCGCTCATAATTTAAATACTCGTTCGTTTTTCAAAAAGTAATAAAAGCCATTATATTTCTCTGAACGCAGGCAGAGACAGCATAGTATCAGGGGCAGGTGGTGTGGCCGTTGCCCCTGAGTATGTGTGTGCCTTAATTTTACAGCAAGACCTGCAATATGTTGTGTATTTTTTACTTGACCCCAGTGAATTAACTACAAAACAAAGGATGCCAAATAGCACATCAAGTTAAACATTGTTTTGTTTATTCCTGAAATAAATACCGTAGTACATAAACTGCTGACAAGACTTTTTCTTTCATTCCTTGCCATTGCTGTTTCTTCACAGTAAACAGTGGCCTTCGACACATTTTCATGAGGTTTACTTGTGCCTTTTTGTAGCTGAACAAGCAAACGAAAACTGAATTTTAACTTTAAACACTTCATATAAAACAAACATGGAAATGGGGGAAAAAAAACTCACCATTTTGGTTCTCGTTTATTACATTCCACATGACAGAAAGTTGCATCAAAATATATATAATATATACAGTCCATATAAAAATCGCTACACAGCATTTTCAGGAAGTTGGGTACTGTTTAAGTGAGGCATTTCAGAATGATGTGCTTGCTTTTTTTCTGTCCCATGAGATTCTGGCTCGCTCTAAAACAGCACCACGCATTTTTGTCCCAGATGGCTTTTATTTAAGAAAACAAACAAAAAAAAAAAACATAATACACTCTTATGTCTAAATAGTGTAAAATGACATTATTTGTTTGTTTTAAAATGCAGAAGGGGGAAAAAAGTAGTCAAGCTCCACAATTTATAGAGCTGCAAGTGTGATTTTGAGATACAAGCTCCATACGAGCATTTTTTTTTCATACAAACAGTGCAGTAATACGTTTATGAAGATATTTAGGCAGAAATGAATGACGACTGATCCTCTGACAATGTGCTAATAAAGGTATTGGAGCAGTTTTTATTTTTTGCTATTGACAAAACGATGATCAATACATACCAGGGCTATCTAGTTCTTTCGAAATGGACTCCTGTATATTATCTTTCATCTCTGTATCTTTATAATTGTGATGATCTTTGTCATAAAGCTCTGGGTATTTTTCCACGGCAAGTATTATTTTTTAGTGCTAGGGAGGCCATAATTCGGTTGATCCCTGGAGCCAGCATTGTCGGCGTTGTGTGTGCTGATGCACCGGGGAAGCCGCAAACAGACTGATCCCTGGAGCCAGATTTACACTTCAGCTATCAACAGCAGGCCAATAGGAAATCCACATTGCCTGGAGGAAAATCTCATTTATCTTGACAAAAGCAAGTCCAATATTAGCATGAAGTAAATACCAGTTTGTGGGAGGGTAGTGGGCGGAGCTTAGGGAAGGAGCAGAAGTGACAGCACACAGGAGCAGGAAGTGATGTTTAGTTCTGGAGCCCTGTACCAACAATGGTATCTGGGCAGGATTTTATTTTAACACACAACGAAAATAAACAGTCCAGTATTGCAGAAAACAAACAAGAAAACTACCTGGAATACCAACAATGGTTTCAAATAAAAAGAGTTAACAAAAACATTACGGTTACAAAAAACAACAACAAAGGAAGCACAGGGTTTCTCCGTGCTGCTGCAGTGGCTTTCCTCTCACCACCTCTTGGCTCCCTTCCGAGGAATGAAGAATAGTCCTGGGTTTTTTCACCGCGGTAATCCACCAGGGATATCCAAAGCTTCAGGATTCTGTGAATTACAGCAGGTTTGTAAAAACAGTATCGAGCTTTTGCATTTAAGACTTAAACTTTTCCCTCGTTAAACACTACAAAGACAGCTCTGGCAGTAATGCCATCAAATTTGACATAATCAGACAATAGTACTACACAGGTATACCCTACTTCACACAGATTAACCTAATTTAATCTGATCAGGGCTCTATCAATTAGTTTTCTTTCCAGATTCCAATAAATGACACAGAATATTGCTATTATACACAATAATTTGCATGTACCTTAAAGTTTGTTTTGTTCTCTTATACTTAAATAGCCATTTTTGCTGTTTGCTTTGCTACCTTCTGTGGTATCCTACATGGTTGCCATAGTGATAGAACATATTTGTTTTCAGCTTGCACTAGTTCTATTTCATACACTGCTGAAATAAAATACTAGTGTATTATGTCATAATATACAGTTATGGAGCGATCCTATTCATTAGAAAGGATGTGACGGTATATAATTATCAAACATACTTTAACGTAAACGGAAGGTATGGTACTGTGGATCCGATTAATGTCAATGGGAAATTAGGTAGAATGCTGATTGGCTAACCCACAGCCAGTATGCAAATGATGGAGAGGGGAACTGTGGGCGATGTTTTGGAGGGAGGGCATAACAGGCCTACGTTGTGAGCAATCTTTAAGGTGCTTAAAATTGTATTCATGCCTTATTGTGTATTATTAGACCACCAGCACGCTAAAAAAATCAGTATCTCTATTGTTGAGATGTATTGTTCAATCCATCCTTTAACTGACTAATAACCAAGACTACTGTACAAAATATGTTTTCTAACCAGCAATACCATGTCCTGGTACCCAATCATTTCTTGCACAGCCTTTTAACCACAGTATAGGATGTGATTAGGAACCTACATGTCCTGTAAAAAGCAAATTAAGTACTTCCACACAGCAAAAAGTAAACTACAAACCCTAAGTATACCATCATTTTTAAATAGAGTGTAGAAAACACTTTTTTTTATTTTAATGCTCTTTGTTTTTTAAGTTGGAGTGTCCAGAAATATTTCACCCCTTGATTTCTCCCCAATTTAGAATGTCCAATTATTTTCTTAGCTCACCGCCCCAATTCCCCACACAGCTCAGGAGAACTGAAGCCACGATCAAGCCAGCTTCCTCTTTTACAACCAGAAACCCGAAAGCGGATGTCAGCAAGCTACCTGCCTCTGGAGGACAAAGGCCAGCCCTAAAGGTGTCCGCCTGAGCTCACTAGGTGCCAGGCTGGCACGGTTCACTGTAGCACCATGATGAGAAACAGTCCCTGGTGGTTTTGTCTCCTAACCCATGGGATCACCAGAGCAAAAGCACCGCGCCCTCCAGAATACCCAGCAAAGTCCAGCAACCCTGTACTCCCCTGACTGTATAGCGCCGTTCACATTGGCATGCTCTTCCCGGGTCGCGACCCGGGGTCACCCGGGTGGCCAAGCAATTTTTGAAGAAGCAGGGTTGACCTGGGTGACAGAAGCAAGTACCCTGCTGAACCGGGTATGTGGTTTCACATTACATGGGATTGTGACCCGGGTAGCCAGAACTCAGAATTCATGATTGAGTCTTTGAAATTGTGGATAATAGGATTATTACAAAATAAATACTGCAGGTGGTGAAAGATAAAAATAAATAAAAAAAAGTGTGATGGGGCGGATCTGGAGTTGGGTCTAACGGTGAGCAGGATAGCTAGTTACATACTTTGTTGATTCATATCCTGGTCTGATAATGTGCCATGCACAAAAAAAGAGGGTGAAAAAAACCTTGTTACATTGTCTCACAACAATACAGTTTCCTGGATGTCTTTATTTACTATGCTACTATGTAAAGTGGTAATGGGTGCTAAAAATATAACAAAATTTAGTATTTCTCTTTACTTTTTTTATTATTAGGCAATATTTCTGAATATTATTTTCAATTAGAATAAGCATATCTTTTGAAAACTATTCATAAGGCAACATCTGTTACTCATGCAAATATTTTTAGAATGTATACATGTTTGATTATGACCATCTGCTCTGACATTCTGGTTATAAAGTCATTGCTTTTGAAAAGGCAATGTGAGAAAAGGGAAACTATTCAATGTGACTGAAATATATGACTGCAGGTAACTGGCACATGATAAATGTGATATTCAGTTTTAAAAAGTGTTTTCTTTTTATCTGCATTGTTGTTTTTTAATGAGACACTTCTCATATTACTCTCCATTATTCCTGGAAAATATATTTTCTCTAGTTTAACACATATGTTTCTCATTTATGTATATTTTGCTTCCCTCTCTATTTCATGTCTTCAACAGACGGCCTTATTTTTAACTAATCATGATAATCCAGATACTGAAAAGAGTCTTACTTAACATGGTTTACATTTCACATAAAACAGATGTTAACAGGGAAGGCTAAAACCTGTCCTTACATTTCTGTCTGATTTGGATTGTTGGGAATAGTTGCACACAAGCTGTGTTTAAACCAACTATTTAAATGTATGATAGAGATGTAAAAAAAAAAAAAAAACTTTTATTGCTTCTGTTAAAATTATTTATAAAAAAATAAACAGTAGTAGTCATAATAAAAGAGTGAGAGAGATACACATGGTTTAAACCCAGAATTATGTTTTTTCAAATTAATGACAGAATAATACAGTACTATACATATTATGCTTCATTCAATCAATGGGTTCTGGTGATTGTTATATTCATCTTTAAATCCTTTTTTATGTAAAAATAAATAAATAAATGCTTGTAATGTATGATAAAGATAATAATTGGCATCAATAAGGTGCTAACAAAGTATTTTAACAGTATGCACTGATAAATGCATACCCCTTGCTAAGGATATAACTACATCAACTATATATATATAATTTATTATTATTACTGTATGTAAAATATATTATTGAATGTATCCTTCCACCAGTGCAAAATAGTTCCTGTACTTTGTCTTCAGAAGCTACACATTTATGGAAAAATGTATTACTGCTGAGTACGTTTTTCATTTTTTTCTTTTATATTCAAGGTTATTCTTGCAGTTTGAATGTATTATTTTCCTGTGACCTTGAGCAAGTCACTTAACCTCCTTGTGCTCCGTCTTTCGGGTGAGTCGTTATTGTAAGTGACATTGTTATAAGCAGCTGGTGCATAGTTCACACACCCTAGTCTCCGTAAGTCGCCTTGGATAAAGGCGTCTGCTAAATAAACAAATAATAATAGTAATAATGCCAGCGGAACTGGAGGATATGAGTAAGCAGAGAAGTGAGCACCTGACAACGGATGATACATTGTCCAATATCTGCCTCTATGTACACTTAGGCTGCACTAATAGCATTTATATATCCCCATTGACCAATTAATCTAAATTAATTAACAGTAAATCAATGTTGAACAGCAAATAACATGCACTTGAAGGAACCCACAATAGATGGCTCCTTCGTCACTGATCGGGAGATGAATAGATGTTCTTTTCGTAATGTTTACTATTTAACATTGATTTAGTCAACAGTGAAGGGATGTTTAACTAATAATTCACTGGTCGATTGGGATATACATTTTGTTAGTGCAATCAATGCAGTTGCACTGCCAATAAGACAGACTTGGGACAATATATGATCCAATGTCAGCATTGGTCCAAGGCAATTGCCCCCTGATGAACATTGGATGACTTAATATACAGTGCTGTCTTTGGGGGAAAAAAAAATGTCCCAAGCGGCAACATTCATTGTTTTTCTAGGACTTTGGATGCCACACTGGTACAGGTCAAGAGACAATATCTAGTGTCATATTAGAATTAAAAAAACATGGGCTCCCGAGTGGCGCATCCAGTAAAAGTGCTCCGCATGGAGTGCAGGATGCGCCCTATAGCCTGGACGTCGCCGGTTCGAGTCCAGGATATTCCACAGCCGACCGTGGACGGGAGCTCCCCGGGGGCGGCGTACAATTGGCCGAGCGTCGCTCAGGGGGGGGGGGGGATTTAGGTAGGCCAGGGTGTCCTCGGCTCACCGCGCACCAGCGACCCCTGTAGTAGGCCGGGCACCTGCGGGCTTGCCTGTAAGCAGATTTTTAAGTTATAAGTGTAAAAGGTTGTCAGGAGCATAACAATGAAAATAAAAATTACACGTATGTTATTTAAACAGTTGTAGGAACACGTGGGGCTATACAACTATATATTTCGGAACCCCACTATTTAATCTTTAAAAGAGGATTAATTTATCCGACTTTTTACATTTCCGCCCTTACTCTGGTCCCACCATAGTCAGATACACGACAGACTACTGTACCTAGAGAATCTATTGTCACAGGCTGGAGTGTCTCAACATCATATAGTATGCAAAATAAAATATTTAGAATTTTTTTTCTGATACTGTATGGTGATTCAAAATGCCAAGGCTGAAAATATATATATACAAATATATATTTATATATATATTTGTTTAAAAATATATATATACATTTAATTTGTTTTAAAATATATAATATATATATATATTTGTTTAAAAGATCTCAAGAATTACAATACAAGTGCTGACAACTTCTAGTCACACAAATTGTAAGACTGCTACTGTATAAAAATGTGCTATGCTATATTGGTGATTGACTTTTATAGAGGAAGATAATTAATTGACTTCAGAGACTAACTGATCCAGTTATCCAACTAATGTACAGTTTTTTGTTATTTGTTTTTTGGCAAATCCACCCTTTTCTAACAAATCTGCTGTTCTCTGGCACAAATCCACTGTATTCATTTGAATTGGAAAATCAACTCAAATATCAAAGGGTAATGACATAAGAGTTTTATATAACGATATCATTTATAGTCACTTTGTTGAATATTATGCAACATTTTAAGGCTTCTGGGGCTGTTCAATTCTGAAATGATTTAACAGGCTGAAAAACCTGCTTATGATTCTCACACATGAAACATACATATATGATTATATGCATTATTATCTCACAAAATGCTCATAGGACCTGTTTGTATCAAATATCATATTGTATCAATATGTACTATACTATTTATACAAGATAGCTTTGAACATTTAGAGCAAATAAATAACAAAAAAAAAAAACAAAACCTGAAGGGTTTTATTCTTAAATTGGTAATTATATTTTTGTATACATTTGAATGAAATCATTTATTGAAAAACCTGATTGTGTAAATGTAGAAGCTTTTAGAGTTGTCAAACAGTGGTTGTGGTGTTTTTAATGTAAAGTCAGCTTTTTTAGTGAATGAGAAAACAAAGTTATTTATGTAGGTCACAAACCATTCATATATATGTGCCGCTGTTCCCTTAGGTCTTCTATGTTGTCGTTTACTATAACAGATTTTATGCCTGCATCTCAGCTGCTGAAAAAAATGGCTCCTGCAGGAATTACATTTTACAGCATAAAAACATGTTCCAGAAGTATAACCTCTGTTTTGCACAGTGTGCATTTTAAAATGTACTGTATATTGTATATTAAAAACCTATTCTGTACCTGAAAATGTAAAGTAGTTTTTGAAAGGTTGGCTACTGGATAGTGTAGGTTTTGATTGAGTGAAAAAGTATTTAAACTTTTTAAAAAATGTGTACAGTAAATGGTTTAAGAAAATGTACTTCATTTATTGTTTTTTGCTTATTAAAGTCATGTTTAAGTAAATTTATAATCCAATTTTAGTTTAGTTTTAGTGAAAACTATACGTTTCTAGCCATAAAGGCTGCTTGAGTAGGACAGCTGGCCCAGAAATAGTACATTTACTCATATTTGCAATTTTATTTCTGTGTGTGTGTGTGTGTGGGCCCCTCTCTGGCATCGGGGTCCCGGGTGCTTGCCTGGGATGCCCAGGTGCTGACGCCGGCCCTGGCGATGGTCCAGTCTTTGAAATGCATCTTATTTGGAATGTTCTTTGATCTGATTCGAGAGCTCCGCCTTGCAGGAGTTGTTGTTATTATTTATTTCTTAGCAGAAGAAATAAATTAAAGGGCAGATGCGAGAGCCAAACCTACTGCCGGTAAGCAAGCTCCTGCGCTGCATTGAACAGAAGTGGAAGGTGAAGAAAAGTGATGCGATCTGGTGGACGGGAGTCTGGAGGTTCCAGGGGGCTTTGAGCTATGAGAGTAGCGTAGTGGAGATGGACACAGGTTGGTTTCAAAATCAGAGAATTTTTAAATATATTGAAATATACTGCTGAGTGATCTGGACACGAATCGGAGATCAAGGTTATAGACATAATAATCATCACATAGATTATTTATGTTTACAGTTCAGTAACTACATTCAACCTACTTAGAAGAAAGACTTGCAGAACAAGTAGTGGAAGGTGACCCTTGACTATATAGGTTAGGGAATCAATAGGATTAGCGTAGTGAGCTAAGCCTTGCTCCTAGAACTATAGCAAGCCTATATGTAAAACAATGGTTAGTGTTTTTTTAGTGTACCTTATTTGTTTTCAGGAGACTCAGACACTGAGAAGTGTGTACCCAAAAGGAACTGCTCATTGATTATATAATATACCATATTCCTTCGAATTTAAGACACCCTCAAATGTAAGACGCAGCCTAAATTTCCCACCCTCAATTTGAGGAAAAAATAAAACATCAAATAAAGATGCATTTACAAAGATATCTCAATTACACATATATGAGTCATTTATACAAATAAATACTCATTTTTTGCATGCTATAAATTCAAACTTAAGCATAATGATAAAGCATATTGGTAAATGAGCATGCCTGTAACAGCAACGAATCTCTCCTAATCATCATCTTTTAATTGTGATTTGTATCAACATTACATAAATATTACAATGTCATGATTTATTAATATGATTTTTTATTACAATCATTAAATGTAGGCATGAAATATCGACTGTACTACATCATGGATGCAATTTTCATTTTCTTAGTTTTTGTTTTTTTAAAAGTAATTTCATATGCATTAATGTTTTATTATGTCTAGGTTTTCTTTTGCACTCCTTTCATGGGACTTTTTTTGGAAATATGGATTTCCCATACATATTTTTCATTTAGCTAAGGCTCCAGACCTTTTTCTCCATTGTGGTATAGGACTAATGGGCTTTTAAGGCATTTGAAAATCCATTGCCTTTTTAATTGATTCCTTTTTAAATAGAAGTCGATAAAACCTACTACTTCCGATAATAAATGTGTATAATTTGGCAGCAAAATGCATTGCTACTTACATTTTTTCTTCTGCACCTTCTGAAAATCATGCTGATTGTGCGTGGGTTTTTGATTTATCCAGATAAGTGCCAAACTGTTAAAGGTGTTACTCTTGTGGTTTGCACATTGCAATGCAGTATTCCGTCGTGCTCTTATTTTTTGTGTGGTAACATGTGCCCTGTTCACCTTCTGCATTAAAGAATCAAGCTGTGAAACATTTCTGTAACTAATTCACAGTGGGTATCCAAGCTTGACAATTTTACTCAAAATGCATCTGATTTTTCTACATTTGAAAAAAAAGAAATGCGATTTAGATTTCAGGATATCTTTGTTTTCTCCTTTCAAAAAATTAAATAATTCATTGTAATTGTTGGTTTCATTGTATTTGTGTGTCTCCTGCATTACAAAAGAAATACAACAAATACATGGGAGGCGTGGATAGGTCAGACCAGATGCTGGAGCTCTACAATGCTGCAAGGAAGACCACGGCATGGCATAAGAAGCTTGGCATGTACATGGTCCAGATCTCATTGTGCAACGCCTATGTAGTGTACCCAAGTACAGCACCAGAGCCTTAGATCACATTTCTTGAATTTCAGACCTCTGTGATCTCCAGCCTTTTGTTCGATACACAAGTAGTACCAGAGACTGAAAGATCAGAAACTGTGGCAAGGCTTAATGAATGGCATTTTATTTGAACGCTGCCACAGTCCAGGAGAAAAGCCTAACCGACCATTGTTAACCGCTTCGCTAAATAAATAAATAAATATTAAAAGTAGGCTATGAGAGTAATGGCAGTTAGACAAAGTAAGCTTCATAAACGCAATGCCTACCGGCCGTTTGTTTAAAATAGTCAAAGCAATATTCAAACTGAGCTGCTTATCGGCTGTTGGCAATATCAAGAAAGAGCTCAAAGTACCGTCACAAATGAAGATTAGATAAAGGGACATTTAGAACAGAAAATAGGAGCCACTTTTTTACACAGAGAATTGTGAGGGTCTGGAACCAGTAATGTTGTTGAAGCTGACACCCTGGGATCCTTCAAGAAGCTGCTTGATGAGATTCTGGGATCAATAAGCTACTAACAACCAAATGAACAAGAAGGGCCGAATGGCCTCCTCTCGTTTGTAAACTTTCTTATGTTCTTATGACAGAGATATTAAGAAAGCAGAACCAGGGAGGCAGGGACTTCTAGAGTTAAGAAAGAAGCCATCAGCTGCCCATAGGGTTGTCACGGTATCAAATTTTGACGGTATGGTATTACATTTCTGTCAGGCACTACCTAACTGGAAGTAGTGTTTACTCCAGCTCACACAGGCTCAGCAAAATAATGCTGTTTTTTTATTTCAAATTACTGTGGAGAAACACCAAAATATTAACATTTTCTGGGCTCAGTCTGGAATAATAGGGGGTAAGGATGTGCCCACTGCAACTGAATACCCACTTCATCTTTATCAGTTTGGACGGCATGCTATTAGATAAGAGAAGCAAAGTGTTACCTAGCAATAGCCAATCAAGTGCGTTTTAAGACATGCAGGTCCCGCCCACTGATCTCTCAGCAGAGTGCAAAACTTAATGATGAGAAGACGGCGCCTGCAAATTATTATTTATTTTTTTTGGATTGCATGTTAACAGCAACGAACACAAAGGAAAGAAGAAAAGTTAAGATGGGTATGACACTGTTTCAAAGTTAAGAGGCATCTAGGGGGCTTTCTTTATGGGAATAAAATGGTATTAATTTTTGAATACATAAAACCAAAATCCCTACAACACTATCAACTCGAGGAGACGGCAACATCTTTACAATACCGTTTCAAATAAAAATAATACAAATGCCTGTAGCATCTTAGACTTAGTTATATAGTTGTAAATAGACTTTTTGATTGGTGTGTGCTTACTGCGTTTCTCTTGACCGATACGATAGATAATAGCTACTGTTACTTCTTTGTTTGGTAAATTAATAGGAAGGCAGTGATGATAACTTACAGTGCCTTGTTCTCGCTGATATTTTTGAGTATTTGTGATTCATTTACTGACAATCACGTTTGCTAGCGATCATTGTTTAGTAGGGCAGTTTATATTAAGTATGACGTCACTTATTTAATAGCCTACTCAGATAATCTGATGCAGTTTTCAGAACTTGAGATGTCTGTGTTCATTAGTTAGTTCTTATGAACATAGTGGCTCACCAATGGACAAACGTTGAATAAAAAAATGCGCCCATATCACCTTAAACCGTGTGAACTCGGTAATCATGGTATACGAAAGCGGTTTAAAAACCATTGCAGTTTATACCGTGGTTTACCGTAAAACTGTATACCATGACATCTGTAGTTGCAGGTTACTGTTTGTTGCTATGCGGTTTTCTATAAAAAACAGCCTAATTAGTCTAATTTACATTTGCTTACTTTTAAAGCAAAAAATGTCTCCATGTTTAAAGCAGTTTGCGTGTTGTTTTTGTTCACTAACCTATTTATGGATGTGTAAATGCTTTTTCTATAGATGTTTGCAAATCCGACTTTTTCACATATCCGCCTATACCACAGTCCACAGGGGGTCAGATATGTGACGTTGTACTGTACTCAAAAAAGGTGTCGTATTTGTTCCTGCAAGGACAGACGGTGAGATACAGTTCTACTGTTTTGAAAAGTACCACACAGTACACGAGTACTGGAAAGACTAAATAAACCTTCAAAATAAACCAATGTCACCAAAGGTAGTAAAAAACACTTGTTTTTATTTCATGCGGCAACATTACCTCAGGCTCCAGAAGGATTATGGGTAACAAACCATTGAAAGAAGATGTTATGTTACTGTGACAGGGAGGGTTATTATTATTATTATTGTGTTCATTACTAGTGTGCGTAGATATATTCTCTTCCTGTGGGATCATTTTGTTCTTTATTTTCTTGGTAAAAGTGTGTGAGTGAATGTGATATGAAAGAGTTACTTACCTTTATGTAAGAAGTGGTATTCTTAATAATGCAGTTCCCCAGTGTTCACATTGGGTTCACCTCCCCCAGGTGCATTCAATTAAGCAATATATTATTAGTGTTAATAAAGAGTCCTATAAGAGGCAGCTGAGTGAGTGAGTGAAAAGACAGGAGCGGAGGGATGCACTTGAGACAGCCAGAACCAGAGCGAGAAACCAGCAGCAAGCAAACAACCAAGGCTAGAGGATTGAAGACCAGGACGGGTTTGGACGAAACTAAACCGAACCAGCATAGTTGCGAAGGGCAAGGTGGGAGCAAAGCTGGCCGGCAGACTGGAGCAAGCAGCGTGGGAGCCGACGATGCTGCAAGAGAGAGAGCAAGAGGGAGAGCAGTCGGTGTGGTGGAGAGGATTGCACTGATTAAGAACGTATTTGTGACTTATTTTCGAAATATCAAGGGTTGACAAGTAACCAACAGGCAACCAATTTGACCAGTATTGTAATATACAGGCTGATACAGAATCAGGACACTAATTTACGGCGTGCATTTGCACAGGGTTTTGTTTTTGTTTGTTTTCAGCTCCTCCTTGCTTGCGCTGCTAAGAAGACGTGGGAGTAAACCAGCCCTACGAGGGAGAACAGCACGAGGGAGGAGTGTTGCGCTGCTCCTCAAAGCTGGAAGCTAAATGCCTCAAAGCTAAGTATTGGTGGCCTACTAGAAAGGCACTTTAACAGAAGCTTTGGCCAAAAAGAGGTGCCGCGAGTAAATAACATCTATACCGGTATTATACCATGCTGGGTCTACCTGCTTCCCATTCCTTTGCAGAGGGGCGGCACTGCGAGGGGGAGCTGGATTGGCCGGGATGGGCTGCAATGCAAAGAGGAGGAGCCATCGTAGACTACAGGAGACACATCCAAGCCAGCCATGTTAGGATATGAAGAAGAAAGAAAAGACGGATTTGTGCGGGACTGTAGCGTGGCAGGGAGAGTGGAGCCTGGAGCCAAGACTAATTAGGAGCGGCCATGTACCAGCTGAGTTGAATATTGCATACTGTTAGGCTAGGTTTGGGGAGGTGGAGGGATATTCTGGAGTGAACTATTAGGAAACTGTATTGGTGGCCTTGTTACAAAGGGTCTGGTTGGGGTTCATGCTGTTTAATGTTCCTGTTTATCGCAGCCTAGTCCCTGACCACATTCCGACGCCTCCTTAAGACTCGCCTCTTCAAACAGCACCTGTAGAACTCCTCTGTTTGTATCCTGGGACACTATCACCCTTCATTTAAATGTGCTTTATTTTACTCTTATCTGCCCCCTATTTTACTGCATTTAATACTGTACTTCAGAATACTGTAATCTGCCAAGTGTTTAACCTGTAGTATTTTGTATTTAATCATATCCTGATGTAACTATCACTATTTAATCATATCCTGATGTAACTATTACTATTATCTGCTGTATTATTGAATTGTGGTTTGTCACACTTGAACAAAAGTTATTGTATTTCTTGCTCTTATTGTATTACTTGTATTGTATCACTTGAAATGTATTTGCTTACGAGCCAGAGCACACATATTTTTTGTTGGTTAAAAGTGAATTGACACAGTATTTATTGCATGGTGTGAGGGGGGTATAGAATATGGGATATTTGTAAATTGCTATTTATTAGAGGGGTTAAGGTTTTATTAAACTTAAAGAGAATGGATGTAGAATATGGGAGTTGGTTTTTATAGGGTTGCTTAGCAACCATGGTATGGGGATGGTAAAAGGGGGTGGCTGGGAGTTTTAGGTCACTTCTGTATGCTAGCAGGAGTGAGTGTTTCTATACACCTGTGTGTTAAATAAAGAGACTGGATATAAATATTAAGATTAGTCCTTTTCTTATTTTACAAACTCTACAGGGGGTATTTATTAGAGTTTTAGATATTTATTATAAGGAGGGATTTTTAGTGTGTTGCACTGTGTCGAACCAGTTGGAGTTAGGGGGCGCTGTTGTGCAGCCCGGGGATCAGAGGATTGTTTATGGGTGTTCTTATTGGTTTGTGTGAAATAAAGCCTCGCAAAATTGACTTGTGTGTTGGCATACTGATTTTCCTTCCAATCGAGTCACATTGGGATTCATGCGCCAGTGGTCAGCTAAGCGAGTGTACGCAGGGGCCACTGTGCAAATTGAGCGGAAGGATCTGTTACATTTACTTTGCTTCTTTTCTCTAATTGCTGCAGCATCTTTGCATACTGAAAACAAACTTGATGTTTTGTTGTGTGTTTGATTTGGTCTTTGTCTCCAGATTTTCAAAATGGCTGCCTATAGGTGGGGCTGGCAGACCAAGAAAGGCTTTAAAGGGGTTTGACAGAGGATAATAAATTAAACAACGGATCATCCCTTTAAGACATGGTGCATTATGGGAAGGATTGCTACCTATAAAAGGAGAGGACATTTTCAAAATGGTGGGGGTGTGGAGACAGGTTGGCATCTAAGGGGAACCTCTGGACAAAATATCTTTCTGTTATATGGGGGTAATTCCAGATTATTTGTTGTTTTATTCTGTAAAAGGAATACAGTTTATTCACATTCTAAAGATACTGCTGTGTATGGTCATCTCTGGGGAAGCCTAACCCAGTCACGGCCGGTGGCAGTTACCTATTTCTAAAATCCTTATTTTGTACAGATTCAGAAAATATATACTTTTGCCTGGGTATTTCATTCCAAGTCAAAGTGGCCTGGTATCAGCCTAGAGCACTCAATGCCCCCAAAACTAATAAAACAATTTACACAAAGACATAGGCAAATCGAGCATCTTAAAAGTCTCTCAAATCTTACATCAAGCATAAGGATATTAGGGACTAAGGATGATGTACGTATAATACATTTTATGACAAAGTTGCATTTTGCATACAATAATAGCTGTATTGTTGTGGTCATATGACTAAAAATCCACAAAAACTTGTCACCAATGAAAAGTTCACACTGTGACAAATAAATAAATATATAGTTTACCTGGGGTATCTTAAATAGAACATATGGGAATTTTGGTGTAAAACAGCTGACTCCCCAAATCACAAAATTCTTGTAGCACAGAGCATAAAAAAGGCATCAGAAGGCAAGGGGTTAAGAAGGGAAAACGCTTATTTGAAAGAGTAAATGAATGATGCACTGAGAGTAAATTCGTGCTTTAAGTGCAAGGTGTGCCGATTAAGGAGAAAAGCTCGACCAGAGATTTTAATTAAAAGAAGAGGGGACAGTACTATGAATAATTTTTCTTTTAAACTTTCTTGGCTTTCATTTTTATGTGCTCTGGGCCTCTGGCCAAAAAGGAAAGATAAGAAGTTTAGTCTTAGTTTTTTTATGTTTTAAATTTATAATTGTACTGAATCTTCAAGGACAGTGGGTCACATGTTTTTTTTGTAACGTGGTTTAAAAAATAAATAAATAAAAAACTTTCAGCAACTTGAAGTTTATTTTTTGAGTCTGGGTGATGTGTTCAGAGATAGCTGTTTGTTGTTAAGAAAAAAGGAGAACTCACACTTCCTCAACAGTGATCTTGCAAATGGATAGCCTTTAATGTGAAACAGGTCATTGAGTTAAGCAGTGGTTGTTCTTTCTCTGTTACAAGTTGTATCATGAGGGTATGCATTCCCAGATGAAAGGGAAAATGAAGGAGAGATGGACCACATTGTGGTCTGGGTGAAATCAGATGTTAGCAAAAGAATGAATACTGCACTTGTTTTCCTGCAGGCTGATTCTTATGGTGATTCAAGTACCAGGAAGGGCAGAGACAACCTTGGAACTGAAGAGGAACAGAACTTTCACTCTCAGGAAATGGGTCCACTGAAAACTGATGTTCTGCTGAAGAACCAATGCCTGACAACGGGATAATATTGTCACCTACTCTGGACATTTTTTGTAAACAATGTGAAATTTGAATGATTTACTGTAGCATTGAATGTGTCTAAAATGAATGTAGGGAAATTAATGGTAATGTTATTTGTAACAATGGGTTAGCAATAGAAGTGTGTTATACAAAAGGAATACATCTGTGGGTTTTGCATAAGAGAATATCACAAGATATAATGGAGATTCTGTTTCAATTCTGCACCCAGCTACCTCCAGACCCTCATCTCTCCCTATATCCCCACTCGACCTCTCCGCTCCGCCTGCATTAGAAGACTGGCTCTACCTCCTCTACGCTCCCCTGCCTCCAGAGCCCGCTCCTTCTCCACCCTCATTCCGCAGTGATGTAATGACCTTCCTACAGATGTCAGGACTGCCCAGTCCCTGACCACATTCCGACGCCTCCTTAGACTCACCTCTTCAGACAGCACCTGTAGAACTCCTCTGTTTTTCCCCTGGGACACTTATCACCCTTCCTTAAATGTGATTTACTTGCTCTTATCTGCCCCCTATTTTACTGCATTTAATCCTGTACTTCAGAGTACTGTAATCTGCCAAGTGTTTAATCTGTAGTATTTTGTATTTAATCATATCCTGATGTAACTATCACTGACACTGTTATCTGCTGTATTATTGAATTGTATTTTGTCACACTTGTACTTGCTTGAACCAAAGTCATTGTATTTATCTTGCTCTTAATTGTATTATTACTTTTCTGTGATACTTGAAATGTATTTGCTTACAATTGTAAGTCGCCCTGGATAAGGGCGTCTGCTAAGAAATAAATAATAATAATAATAATAATACGAAGATGACCACCAAAACATTACGTATGGGATATGCCTGCCTACTGGTAGGTATTCACTGAGCTCTCTATACCAGAGATGCCGATAGGCCCCTTCCTGGATGACGTCCTCAGTCCCGCCTACCAAGGTGTTAAAACTGTCATTCCATGCAAGCCATTTCTCTTTTTGCCTCTCAAGATGGTAAGACTGAGCGAGCGTTTTGTGTAAAACAGCGTTTCTGAGTCGACCGCAGTTCCCCTGCATTCATGCTGAAAGCTGGCTTGCCGCTTTCCGGAATCAGTGGCTCCAAAACTGAAGCCTCTTTTTCTTTCCTCCTCCTTTCAGCAGCCTGCTCACTTGCATGCAGGCTGCCTTTCCTTACTGTCTGTCGTGTGTGAGTGACTGCCTGTGCAGTATTGAGTCAAAGGAGTGCCTGTGTACATCTTTTCAGTCTACACTCTTGGGAGAACACAGGGGCTAGGCCTCACAGCAAGTTATTCTACCAGCCGCCGTCTGGGCAGCTGGACTGGGCCTTGTTTGTTTTGGTTGTCGCTGTGCATCCCGTCTGTATATAAGACTGCACAACCCTGCTTGTCTGGGTCATGCTCTGGATTAGCTGCAGTGCAGTTGTTTTAAGCAACAACAACAGCCAACCAGCCGTGTATTCCTCCACTGGGCCGTGTATTTCATACACCCCGCTGTTGAGTAGACAACAACAAACAACAGTGTTTTCTCCCCCGGTTGTTTTTGCTGTGTTTTGCCTTTCAGCTCGCCCGCCGCAGCTTCGGCTCTTGTGTGTCCCTGGTGTACGCTGCATGCTGCCCAGGTGTGTGACCATGTGGTTAGGGTAGCCATCGCTGCATAGCTGCCCTCGGTGCTTCAGTACCTCTGTGCAGTACGCGGTGCACTTGGTGAACGTGGTACTCAGTACACGTGGTGCACACAGTACACAGTGCAAACAGTGCCCGGTGCACATGGTGCTCGGTGCACACAGGGTTAAATGCGCACGACGGCAGTACCTCAGTGCGCATAGCGCACTCAGTGCTTTGTACAACCAGTGCACGCGGCACTCGGTGCACACAACGTTTGGTGCACACGACACTCGCTGCACCCACGGTGCGCAGTGCACACAGTGTTAGCGCCTCAGTGCACATAGCACCCTAGGCACAGATGCCCACGGTACACTTGATACTCGCTGCACTCGGTGTAAGGGAGCACGTACTTGGTGCACGCGGTGCTTATTGCACTAAGTGCGCACGGTGTTCGGCGCAAGAGGCGTTCCACCACCCTGACTTGCTTCACAGTCGGGGCTATTGGTACGTCCTCAGTGCTTAGTAGCGTGGCACTTGGTGCACGCGATACTCCAGCGTAATGAAAGGCAAGGCCGGGTTCCATGCTTGCATGTCCTGCAGGGATAATATCCCTCAGGAAGACAGGCATACCCTGTGTGCGCAATGCGTGGGCATCCAACACGCCACCTTGGCCCTTGGAAGTGAGGTGGCCTGTGACATCTGTTGGGTCTGATGGCCACAGCTGTATCAGCCATCGAGCTGGATTTACTCCGCATGTGCCCGCCGCAAGCGTGGCTCAATGCGTTTACATCCCAAGCGCAACAGACACCGTCGGCTGACAGTGTCTCACACGTGCTAGGCAACCCTGCGTTGGTGGAGGACGACCTCTCACCTGCACGGATGGGAGTGGTGTTAAACAGGCAAGTGGTGATGATGGATGACTCAAACTTGGGTTGGGGGGGCGGTCTGGGAAGGCAGGAGTCCGTGGATCCTGGTCAGGCCGCTGGACATCCCTACACATAAACATGCTGGAGTTGCAGGCTGTTTTCCTTGTCCTCGAGCACTTCCTCCCAGTGCTGCAGGGAACACATGTGTTGGTACAGACGGACAACACAGCAGTGGTGGCATATGTCAACCACCAGGGTGGCCTACAGTCCCCGGGGTTGCATTGCATTACCTTACCTATGGGCGACGCATATTCCTGGAGTGGTGAACTGGGCAGTGACCTCCTCTCGAGGGAGGGTGCGCATCATTCAGAGTGGCGACTCCACCCTCAGGTGGTGGAGTGCATTGGGGAATGATTCGGGAAGACACAGGTCGATCTCTTCGCCTGTGGTACTCCCTCCACCGCTTAGGCGGTCCACTCGGCGTCGACGCCCTAGCCCACATGTGTCCCAGAGCGCTCCTATACACGTTCCCGCTAATACCGTTGCTCCCGGCCTTTCTGGAAAAGGTCCGGTTAGAGAAGGTGACAGTTCTCCTAGTGGCCCCCAGGTGGCCCAGGAGAATCTGGTTCTCGACCTTGTGCCAGCTCTTACAATGCCAGCCTTGGGAGAGCCTGCTTCGCCTTGGATATCCTCAGTCAGGCGAGAGGTACTTTCTGGCACCTGGAACCGGGCAGGTTCCAGCTATGGTTCTGGCCCCTGAACGGGACCGCTGGTCAGCCTAAGGGCTATCAGATGCAGTTGTGGGTACATTGCAAAACGCTAGGGCAGATTCCACTAGGTCGTTGTATGCCTACAAGTGGAAGTATATTCAGAATTGGTGTCTGACTAGAAGTCATGACCCAGTCTCTTGCCCCATACCAGTTATCTTACAGTTTCTGCAAGAACTGCTTGATGCTAGTAGGTCACCTTCCAAATTACAGATGTTTTTGTACATTAGTTGTGTCTGAAAAGTTTGATTCCCATCCACTTACAGAGATGGAAGAACACACACACTGGTATGGTTATTGGAAGCAGGTTTACCTGCAGCTTTGTTGCTCAAGATTCCATCTGCTGAGACCTTTGATTACAGTATTGTTTTTCATTGTTCCTGAATAAAACTTTTGACTGAAGTTACCTGAAGGAGATTGATTTATTATTTTTAAGAAGACATTTAACCTTACACCTTCACATGGTTGGCTTGAAGGTGCAGGATTCTGTTTTGGTCATCATAGGCATACTAAAGCCTCATAGGAACTGGAGATGAAGGGAGCTGTTGAAATAGCCTCTACAACAGTGCAGAAAAAAAAATACTTTTAATTTGCTGTAGGGTGCATTTCCAATAACAGCAAAAAGCTGTAGGAACATGTTTACTCAATAAATAGGCTTGAAAAACATCTTCATTAGGAGAGAGACATGAGTCTGTTTTTGTTATAATTGAAATACACTTATGAAGCTATATGCTGCCAAACCTAATTTAGTACTCCCACACATTTTATATCTGCAAAAGATGTAGATTGTGGATGTCACTATTTGTTAATCTTGCTCAAAATAGAAAAAAAGTATTATCAATTAACCCTTTGCGGTCCATTTATTCAGCGCGTCTCAGGCATGTCAGGTCCAATTTATTTGCACACGCGCAGTTTATTTTAGACACACTGTTTAAAAGTATTTTTTTCACAGTAAAACAGGTTTAAAAGTCTTAAAAGGCACTGCATATCAACAGGACACTCAGTATTGCATCTCCAGCCCCGCCCCACCACCTGTTCGCTGTATTTTTCACTTACTTCATAGTTAAATCATCTCCTGATCACTCGTTTTATCACCAAACTCCTCAATAATGCGATCCAAGTCATTATTTTATTACTATAACATCTCAAAAAGCTCGGCAAATGTCTGTGATATTCTTTGAGCGCTGGATGCATAAGCAGCTATCTTGTTTGTTTATGTCTGTGTTATCTCTGTGGTGCCGGGGCTATGTGTATTGCTCAGATACGCCCCTTTTTTTCGGCTTCTCTCAGCTCCTATCGGTCTACCTCGGCCATTGAATGGTTTTCTCGGCTTTTTCCGGAGAAAAAACAACTAGAGACCTGTCTTTGACGTCTTTTTGATGATGTTGGACATAGGACCGCAAAGGGTTAATTAAAATATCTCTCTCTCTCTCTCTCCCTATGTATATATATATATATATATTTTAAATATTGTTCTGTTTGTTGGAAAAGGAAACAATAAAGCTCCCAGTGTTATTATAGGAGGCTGTGTGGTCCAGTGGTTAAAGCAACCGGCTTGTAACCAGAAGGTCCCCGGTTCAAATCCCACCTCAGCCACTGACTCATTGTGTGACGCTGAGGAAGTCACTTAACCTCCTTGTGCTCTTTTGGGTGAGATGTAATTGTAAGTGACTCTGCAACTGATGCATAGCTCACACACCCTAGTCTCTGTAAGTCGCCTTGGATAAAGGCATCTGCTAAATAAAATAATAAGTACTTTCAATAAATACTGTGCATATGTTAATGCTAACTTATGGGGTATGCCGTAACGAAACCTTACATTTTAACTGTACTTTTACTTTAAATTACTGTAAATAAGCTTGGTCTTACAATAAAAACAAAAAAAAAGCATATATTCTTATTTGCTTTATTGACCACAAACAACATAGCTGTGATTTTTTTAAATTTTTTTTTATTCCAATGCTGCAGAAGGCCTGCGTGCACATGCTATATATGTATAAAGACATTATAATATTGTATTTCTTATTGATCGCCTTGCTATAGCAATATAAATCATCCCAACTCTCTCCAAACCCAGAATATTGTGTTTATTCTAATAGATTTACCTTCCAAATATTCAGGTCACAAAAACGCATTGCAAGTGAGTGAATTCAACTGTAAGATTCCTTTTTGTTTTTTAAACACAGACTTATTGGTCATGTGTTTCTGGCAATTCCCAGGCAGGCTACAATTAACTGTCCTGGCACTCTCTATCTACTGTATGCAGGATATTCACAATTTACCATTGAGACAGCGGGAACCAGCGTACAAGAAGCTTAATAACATGCAAACTCAAGCTTTGCAGCAAATTGCTATGCATATTCATCACACATAATTCATATTTTTTCTTTTGCGCAGCTTATCTGGAGCACTGGTACACAGGGTTTAGTAAAGCATAAGAAACGTATTAGAAATTGCTCAACAGTTGAACACAAACCTTCTATTTTGCTATCAATTATGTGCAAAGTGAACAAATAGAAAAGCCATTATCTGACCATTATTATTATACCAGTAGCTGCACTGTGATTGCCAACCGGACTCATGTATATTACTAGCATAACACAATTCTGTTGTTAAATATTAAAAGATATTTGATTTTTAAAAAATCCCAATTGCAACCTTGTTATTTTCAAAATAATTTACTGTGAATGCAGCACTTACTATTCATTACTATATTTCAATTTAACTTAAATCTACAGTGTACTTCCAACTGCCTTTATTTGTTTCTCTGACTGCATGAAATGACATCGGATTCAGTGGCCAAGAGTTGCCTCACACAGTGAAGAACTTATCTGAAGCAGCAGAGAGGAGCAACAACTGGCTGTGGTTGAGACGGAAAGATTCTGGTTGGGGATCTCAAGCACAATAGAAAGAAAGAAACGCTGATGTGTAGGTAAGTAAGTTGGGTTGAGTTGAGTGGGGGACGAAGAGGGGTGATGCCGGGATACCAGTATCACTGTCGAGGCCTCTTGAGGTGTCGTGGGCTAGTCGACTAAACACAGAGGATGGAAGGTGCCCACTTGAAGACCCCAGAGATGTACTCTGGAGGCAAGACCCCAGAGAAAGATGGGGAGGCAAAATAAACTGACCCCTGGAGCCAGCATTACACTTCAGCCATTAACACCAGGCAGCAGGATATCTACATCACCAGACGGAAGGAAACGCAAATGGATGGAGACGCAGATGGATCACATTAGTTTTGTTACATAAAATACAGAAAAATAATTTAAGCTCCCTTTAAGGATGTAAACAATGCAACCAGTACCAAGTTCATAATTCCAAAAACAAGTTCTGGATGTTATTCCAATATGCCCTACAGATGCTGTTATACAGTAACTGTTATAGACATGAAACTAGCTCTTTAGGATATTTATAGAGGCTGTTCACTGAAATGCAATAATTTCAAAATACATTTGTTAAAATACGTGCTGCAGTATTGTGACAGAAATATAATGAATCTTGGTGGTAAATCTCCCTCCCGACCTGTGAGTGCGCTAAGCAGCGAGGACAGAGTTCTTTTGACGGGCTGGACTGACAATTTTTTCCTGGATCGGGGAGTCGGCCAGTCTGGAAGAAGGCGAGACACCATTACAAGAACTTATTGACCCGGAAGGTAAACAATGTAGCAGCCACTGATTGTAAAGGCAGCTGCATTTGTTTACCAAGGGGTCATGCGTGACAGCATAAAAAGGGGACAGAGACTCATAATCAGTTACTTCATTTTTGGTTATTAAGAAGTGACCTGGAAGGACCGGTGTGTTTCTGGTGAAAATTGTGAGTGTTTCTCTTGTTCTGTCTATTTGTTTGTTTGTATTCACTAGACAGCTAACACGTTCCGGGGCTGTCGCCAGAGGCCAGCACAAACCCGGAACAGCACTGCACTCGTATCACCATAAACTGTATTTTACACCACTAGCACTAATTCACGCACTAATGAACTTGTGTATGTGTTTTGTGTGAGTGTGAGTGTATAATAAAAACAGGACTATTATTTGCGGGGCAAACCCAGGGATTATAAATTAAGTAATACACGCTGCTGTATTACTTACCTTCATTATTGTTTACTGTTTGTTTCGCTGTCAGGCACTGGACAAAAACAAATAAAACAAACCTTTTCACCTGGATTACAATTGTCTGTCTGTTCTTTAATCACCTTCACCTGCACACTATTAACCACTTTGCCACAAGTATATAACCATCTAATGCTCTTTCCTTTATGCTTGTTTCAAATTCAGTTACATACATTGCTTATACTGTACATGTTGGGAGAAATCTAAAAACATGTTTGTTTATTACATCATTTTTTGTATCCCTACAACAAAATGTCCTTGCTGTATTTTTATAATCAGTTGACACTGTCCTTTACTACATTTATGGCTGCAATATTTTTTATATGGGTCTTTAATAAAAATAGCTACATAAATATGGTTATTATTTTCAGAGTGTGAGGAGTTTTTAATATGGGGAAACTGGGATGCTTAAATGTCAAAGAGAGTGTGAGTGACCGCAACTCTGCTCACTCAGATTGTTAGTGAATCAAATCATATTCAAATGCCAATAAAGTATTTTTCAGCAGAATCTTAATTTTACTTGGCAAACACAGACACTGTTCACATCAACTTACAATAAAATAAAAATGAATTCCAGTTTGAAAACAAAAACATAAAAAAGAATTCTGGAAAGTATTGAAGAAACTATAATAAAATGAGACCTACATTTCTAAGAAAAAGGACTGGATAGAAAATGAGATGGACTCAAGTACATTGACAAGATAAGAGGATGAGAAAAATTAGATCTAAAATGAAGACTCCATTCAATATTATTAAAAAAATATATATTGAAACATCAAACAGAACATACATATAGCTCCATTGGATTACTGCTTATTGACCACAGGGGAAAATAGAACAAGTGGCAGCTAAGTGGAACTCATCTGGGTTTTATGAAGAGTAATATGTCACTATACCGCAGAAATAGGTCTTCAACCAGCACTCTATTAAATTAACAGTTTTTTTAAATACCTTTCAATGAAGACTTAGTCTACTGTAAACTCAAAACAGCAATGGAGACTGTGGTACAGTGCTGTTGACATCAGTGGAAAAGAGGAAACTTTAAACAAGAATTATGGATATTGTGGAAACTATCAAAACAAGCTAATACCGTAGCATTAGGCAGTACAATGGCCTTAAAACGCATATCAAATGAAAATGAATTATAACAGGGTCATGACCTAGGCCTGGACAAGATGAAGAACTTCTAATACGTTTCATTAATCCTTCCCTGCATTGTGTGATCAGTCACAGCGCTCAACAGAACAGCTCACAGTTCTTTTTATTCAGCTGCGAGATAAGTGGAAAACATATACATGATTTTTGGACTACTTAAATATGAAAACGAGTAATCCCTGTTTTGTTTTTTGATTAGAAATATATATATATAAATATATATATATATATATATATATATATATATATATATATATATATATATATAAACAAGTAGCTTTCGAGTTAAGGTGAGTGAAAGCAATAAATTAAAAAACAAATGGGTTGTAGGGAGATATGCAAATAAAGCATTACAAGAGCCAATCAAATCGCGTGAAAGTTGCCTAACGGCTTCTACATTCACAGCGTTTTAAAAGTCAAAATACAGTAGCGGCACACATGTTTCGCCCTTTTTGGGGCTCATCAGTACAGCGCAACTGTATTTTGACTTTAGAAAGGCTCAGGAGAGTAAGTAAAAACAAGTAGATATATATATACTGTAACTATATTTTATTTTTGGATAACATGCACAGTGAAATATGCAAATGAGTAATCTCTCTCTTGAACAAGAACTAAGGAACCAACAGAGTTTGAACAAGTAGTGTATGTATATCAGTAGGATAATCCTAGGCCCATCTAATAATTAGTCATTTAGGAGATGCTTTTATCCAAAGCGATTTACGGAGACTAGGGGATGAACTATATGCATGGGGGAATCTTGTGTGCAATTTACATAATATAGTCTTCTCAACTCTCAACATACACAAATACAATTTGTAAACAAAGACTGTCCATGCACGTCTGTACATATGGGTAATATTTTCAAAAGAAGAAACATTCTGAGATCTGGATTTGATCCCTGTACCTCAGGGATTTGAAGTAAGTTACCTACGGTATACATTGGGCTAGGAATCAAGATATTATTGTACAGCACATCAGCACAATGAAGTTATTGAGGTGCATGTCGGGTTAGCCATGGTTCTGAATTCATCCTCTCCAGGATAGTGGCCTTGGATTGGAAAGATGAAGATGAACTTAAGTAAAGCTTTTTAGCAAAACAATGACAATAGAAAACAATATGTTGATATTTTTCAGTCATAGATATTGTTTAATATAGGTAGCACGGTTTAACATAAAAAGTGGCAGATGTCCATGTGGTTCTTTGATCAAACAGGTCAGGCTTAAAGATAATATATATTCACATCAAATTCAAATCAAATTCACATATATTCACATCAAATTCAAAACTTTTTGATGATTTTTTAAATGTTATATTTGCATTTTTAGCTGAGGTTGTTTTATTTAAATACAGCTTTTCCCAAAATGCACGTCCAGCAAATTATTTCTAAAAATTATAATATTTAATGTAGAATACTGCATTAAATATAGTAACAATAGTAAACCCTGCCGATTACCATAATCACCTTGTATTTAAATGACGTAATTTATAACAATCACCTTTGTAATACATAAACAAATAAATAAATAATAAGAGATTCCACAGAGTTTATTAGGCTGACATTATTGCACTTCAGGGATATGAGACATTTAGCCATCACAGCGAAACTGCACAATTATGTCAGCAATATTAACATCTTGGCATTCATGACCACTTTATTAAAAGAAAGCATTACTGTTAAAACAGTCACAGTCTGATTCAAATCAATATTACTATGCAGTAAATTATTCTACAGCTAGACAGCATATTTATAGTTTTTTAATAAATCACAGATGATTTTAACTCTGGAGGCAAAACTGCCAGATCCAACCAGTTCCAAGTTGTCCAGTTTCAAGACAAATTTCTGCAGTCTTTGTTTTATGGCAGTATGCGTTCTGTAGCAGTAATAAATCCCATATATTTATTTACTACGGTACTACTTTTCATACTGGAACTTGTGATTATTGTCCTCTTAAAATCTTCAAGTTTATTTTGTGGAACAGGGAACTATTCAGGTAGAAACTTTTATTGGCACCAGTCCACAATCATTAGCACATTGTGTTACACAGTACAATACAAGTGATAATACAGTCTATTTTAGCAGCAATCCCTAATTGGGATACTGATAATTGGGATTGCTGCTTAAATGGGATACAACTCTGGGAGACGTTTTTTTCCCTGTGCTATTTATGTCTTTTAATTGGGACGCCACTTCATTGAATTGGGATACAGTATTTTCAAATGATTAACGGAGATCGCTTTTCAGAGCAAGACAAGTCGCGTAGCACAGTGCAGCGAGTACGTGATTACGCTGCGATTTGCGTAAATTGCGTAAACCACGTTGAACTCTTGAAGAGGAATCTGAGGTTTCTCAGGCTGCTGTTGCAAATTGGCGTGTCAACATTGCAGGTGCAATTAAAGTGGAGATATCAGAAACACAAGCCAAGTTTCAAGAAACCATTGGGGCAACCTTGCCCAGCACAAAGCAAATAGGCACAAATGTAAAATCAGTGGTGGTCAGGGTTGCTCCAATTGTTTTTACTAACTTGGCTTGTGTTTATGATGCAAGTTTGATCTGCTTTTATTGTCCACAAGCCAAGTTAGTAGAAACAATTGTATTTTTTCACTTAATGGATAATAACAGACACACATTACGGGAATAGCAAAATTGTTCAACCTATATTGAGGCAATATATTACCGTTTGGATAGGATAATGTAAATAGTAGCCCAGTCTGTTGAAAGGGTTAAGATGTGAATCTATGTAGTGTAAGTATGACTAGTTAGGGTTCAAATCCTTCCTTTTATATATATAGTTATGTGTGCAAAAGTATGTATGTTCAATGAAAGTGTCATTCATATCAACTCAATTTTTTTCACATAAAAGATACGTTTGTTATACATAAATAAAATACAATATAAAGTTTGCAATATAAACCCTGTGTGGGAATCGAACCCAAGCCATGCTTCCAATGCAGCGGGCAATACAGACACCCTAGCTTTCATGCCACAAAGTTTGTACTTCCATTTTACAACATTTGCAAGTTGTATAGCAGTAAAGTTATTGTTTTTAACAAGTAACGAGACAAGATTTTGTGAATAATTATTATTATTATTTATTTCTTAGCAGACGCCCTTATCCAGGGCGACTTACAATCGTAAGCAAAAACATTTCAAGCGTTACAATACAAGTAATACAATAAGAGCAAGAAATACAATAACTTTTGTTCAAGTACAAGTTTGACAAACCATAATTCAATAATACAGCAGGTAATAGTGATAGTTACATCAGGATATGATTAAATAGTGATAGTTACATCAGGATGTGATTAAATACAAAGTACTACAGGTTAAAACCTTGGCAGATTACAGTATTCTGAAGTACAGGATTAAATGCAGTAAAATAGGGGCAGATAAGAGCAAAATAAAGCACATTTACATGAAGGGTGATAGTGTCCCAAGATACAAACAGAGGAGTTCTACAGGTGCTCTTTGAAGAGGTGAGTCTTAAGGAGGCGCCGGAATGTGGTCAGGGACTGGGCAGTCCTGACATCTGTAGGAAGGTCATTCCACCACGGAGCAAGGGTGGAGAAGGAGCGGGCTTTGGATGCAGGGGAGCGTAGCGATGGTAGAGCTAGTCTTCTAGTGCAGGCGGAGCGGAGAGGTCGAGTGGGGGTGTAGGGAGAGATGAGGGTCTGGAGGTAGCTGGGTGCAGACTGGTCAAGGCATCTGTAGGCTAGTACAAGAGTCTTGAACTGGATGTGAGCGGTGATCGGGAGCCAGTGGAGCGAGCGGAGTAGTGGAGTAGCGTGGGCGAAGCGAGGCAGAGAGAACACCAGGCGGGCAGCAGAGTTCTGGATGAGCTGGAGCGGACGGGTGGCGGACGCAGGGAGGCCAGCCAGGAGGGAGTTGCAGTAGTCTAGGCGGGAGAGTACCAGTGCCTGGACCAGGAGCTGGGTAGCATAGTTGGTGAGGAAGGGTCGGATTCTTCGGATGTTGCTCAGGAAGAATCGGCAAGTGCGTGCCAGAGTGGAGATGTGTTGGGAATAAGAGAGGCAGGGGTCTATGGCAAGCCAAATTATCATTTAGAGATATCTCTAATTCATTTATAGATATCTCTAAATATTTGAAGATATCTCTAAATCATTTCCAGATATCTCTAAATATTTGAAGATATCTTCAAATATTTAGAGATATCTCTAAATCATTTTAAGATATCTAAAATGCATTTTTAGATATCTTTAAATCATTTGAAGATATCTTTAAATGGAGCTTTAAATTAGATATCTAAAATGCATTTTTAGATATCTTTAAATCATTTTAAGATATCTCTAAATGTTTTTGAGATATCTTTAAATACTTTTCAGATATCTTTAAATCATTTAGAGATATCTCTAAATAACGTCCTATTCATTTAAAGATATCTGCAAATCATTTGAAGATATCTTCAAATAGCTTCCTGTTCATTTCGAGATATCTCTAAATCATTTAGAGATATCTTTAAATAACTTCCTGTTCGTTTAGAGATATCTCTAAATCATTTGAAGATATCTTCAAATGAACAGGAAGCCATTTCAAGATATCTCAAAATGACTTCCTGTGAAAATGCTCTATGTTTTCAATGGACTTCCTGTCCATTTAAAGATATCTTCAAATGAACAGGAAGTTATTTAGAGATATCTCTAAATGTTTTAGAGATATCTCTAAATGAACAGGATGTTATTTGAAGATATCTTCAAATGATTTAGAGATATCTTTAAATGAACAGGAAGTTATTTGAAGATATCTTCAAATGATTTACAGATATCTTTAAATAATATGTGGATTTGGCTAGCATGGTGCGCCAAACTGTCATTTAGAGATATCTTAAAATGAGGGTTTTAAAGATATCTCTAAATCATTTAAAGATATCTTCAAATAACTTCCTGTTCATTTAAAGATATCTGCAAATCATTTGAAGATATCTTCAAATAGCTTCCTGTTCATTTCGAGATATCTCTAAATCATTTCGAGATATCTATAAATAACTTCCTGTTCATTTAGAGATATCTCTAAATCATTTAGAGATATCTCGAAATAACTTCCTGTTCATTTAGAGATATCTCTAAATCATTTGAAGATATCTTCAAATGAACAGGAAGTTATTTAGAGATATCTCAAAATGATTTAGAGATATCTCGAAATGAACAGGAAGCTATTTGAAGATATCTTCAAATGATTTGCAGATATCTTTAAATGAACAGGACGTTATTTAAAGATATCTTCAAATGATTTAGAGATATCTTTAAATGAACAGGACGTTATTTGAAGATATCTTTAAATAATATGTGGATTTGGCTAGCATGGTGCGCCAAACTGTCATTTAGAGATATCTCTAAACCATTTCAAGATATCTCGAAATAACTTCCTGTTTAAAAGTAAACCAGGAGAAATATTTTATTCACTCAGTTAAGGAGTACAGTGGGGGCAAAGGCGCTATGGCTCATCCTGAAGCTGTACTAACAACTCTTGGAGCAATTAAAAATACACTCAGCACACTTGAAAGACATTTTCAAGACGGTTCTATTGAAATTGATAACAGTTATAGACTGTTTCAAAATGCAAAAACAAACTTTGATAGAATCAGTATGGAAATTCCAGAAAACGTTAGAGTGGAAATATCAAACTGTTTTCATGAATTAATGCCGGTGTTCGAAAACGAAGGAATTTCTGACACCCAGTCAAGCATAAATACCGGTGGTGATTTCGTGGTTCAGCGGAGGAGAGAAGGTAAGTTAATGTCTCTATTCTCTTTGGGAACTACAGTCATTTTAATACACACGTGGATTGGTTATTGTCGCATTTAATTTTTTATTTATTTATTTATTTTTAATACAGGTCAGTTTGGTTTGCCAAGGATTTCTGTTTCGAGACACCAGCTCCAGATTTTCGTTTCTCGAGGATACACAGGAAAGAGGATTGCTGAACATTTAGGATGCTCGGTGTCATACATAAGCGCTTAAGCGGAGGGTCTGTCACCAAGAGACAAATACAGCAACATCACAGACAGCGAACTCGATACTGAAGTAAAGTCACTTCATTCCCAGTATCCAAATGCAGGGGCCGAGGTTAGTTATTGTATTTACAGCTTTGAAATTGGTGTTTATTCTTTAATGGTTGAGGGTCTGTGCCCGCTTTCACTACGAACGTTTACGTTAAAAAAAAAAAAAAAGATTTGAAAATGTGGGTTTGTATCTGATTTGTTCAAAATATAATTATAATTTGGAACGGATACCTGTTTATGGATACCTGCGCATACAAACAATGCTAATATTATAATGTCCTGGATGTATTACAGCAGTTTATTCCAATAATATAATAGTAACATTTTTGAGTCATAACAACTGTGTCATAAAAGTAAGCATAATAAAACAAATTGATGTTTGCTTTCCTCTATAGATGATGAATGGATATCTTAGAGCTAAGGGGATATTTGTTCAGCGACAGAGAATACGCAAGTCTCTAAACAGCATCGATCCAGTAAGCAGTGCTGGACGAAGGGCCCAAGTCATTAACAGAAGATCTTACCACGTCCCATCACCAAACAGCATGTGGCATATGGACGGTCATATGAAGCTGATAAGGTGAGTCTACTTTGTGTGTGTGTTAAATATATAATTAGCGTGCACAGGGGTAGGGGTCAGGGTTCGTAGGTGACGCAATCAAAGACATAAGCCCGATATCAACTTGACATCAACTCGAGTTCTGGGAGAAATCAGTATACTCGAGTTGTCTGTCCATGGTAACGAGGTTAATATTTTATTTTACCCAATTATCTGATCTGAAATCACATATGTTAAAGATATTTGTTTGGCTGCTCATGTCTATTGACCACGAAAAAAAAATTATATCACTTTATTACATTTTATTCTTTATGTATTTAATATACATGCATTCATTTTGAGTACATGTTTGTCCCAATTTGGCACAATGGCTTGTATGCATTTAGTCTGAAGCAAAACTATCCAATTTTCTCAAATTAAACTGCCATATTTGTTCCTGGAAGGAAAGTAATAGATTTGTATTTGTTTGTAATAGATTAGGCTCTCATGATGAATCTTACCCTCATTCTTCAGGTGATCGTACTGAAAGGTCAGAATCTTCATAATTAACTGGGTCATTGTTTTGAGAAGAGGTCATATAATTAAATTGTGACAAAGTGAGGATCGTAATTTTCACTTGTACCAACTGGAGGGCAGATTCTTCATGAAATCCTTCATGAAATCCATAGATTGTCATTCCAAAGGGCAAATAAGTAACTGAAATCAGGTGTAACAAAATGTGGCTACTGCACAGTTTTTATATGTAAACAATGTGACTATTTTTAGTTATAACCCTTTAAAAATTAACACAAACGATATTGTTGTTCTGTCAGCATTGTAGTAGGTGCCAGATATCCATTTTCCTGGATATTCTTGAAAATGAAACAGAACCTATATGTGCCAGTCCTGGTAGATAGGTGAATACTGCCTAATTAAAATAAACTTGAGAACTCTGCATTTCACCCCATATAGAGGCACAATATAATCTGAATATTTAACCTTTATTGGTGTTAAAATGCTCTGACTGCTATTGGTGAAAAAAATATGTATTGTTCACAATACGCATATCTCATTACTGTAAAAATAACTTTTTTAAAATGTTTACTTTTGATTGTAGGTGGGGATTTGTTATCCATGGTGCCATAGATGGTTTTTCTCGCCTTGTTCCATATTTGCATTGTGCCACAGACAATAGCTCAAGCACAGTTCTACAGGCTTTCTCCAAAGCAGTGGCAGAATATGGGTTACCGTCTCGCATGAGGTCAGACCATGGTGGAGAAAACATACAGGTAGCCTTGCTTATGAACATCTTGAGAGGGCTCCAGCGTGGCAGCCACATAACTGGAGTATCTGTTCATAACCAGAGAATAGAAAGACTTTGGAAAGATGTGTTCCTACAAGTTGTAGAGCCCTTGTACAAGGAATTCTATGATTTAGAAGATCTTAGTATATTAGAGGCAGATAATGATGTTCACAAAGCATGCTTGCAGTTGGTGTACCTTCCAGAAATTAATAAAAGATTACAATTATTCAGACAAGGATGGAATAAACATAAAATCCGAACAGAAAGGAACAGAACACCTGAACAAATTTGGTCAGATGGATTGGCTGCAACACTTGCAAGCTCTGCTGAATCAGGGGCAAACATTTTGGATGGTAAACAATTTGAAGAACATTTAATATTACATTTACAAAGAGCTGGAGTCCAAACAACAGATATTTTTAGTATGACAGAAACTGAAGAGCATTCCAATCCACTTAATTTAACTACTCAGCAGCTTAATACCCTTAAAGAGGAAATCCAACTTGAAGGAGACTTTAGAGATAAATATGCACGTTGCATTCACAAAACACTAGAGTTTATGTTTTCTAACGATACCTCCAATGCATCTCCAAATTATTAAATTAAATTATTAATTGAAACAAATAATAAAACCATCCTATTTGTTTTAATATGATCATTCTGGAACTTAAGTTTTCAAGACACAGCACAGCAAAATGTTGTACTTTTTAACCAATTCAGGAAGCTTGTTTTCCATGATTGTCTAGGTGCGGTCGGAGCAAATGAAGTTGTTTTATGATTTGGTCATGAATTACACCTAGCATAAGGGTGTCTAGAAACTGCAAGTGGACATAGACCTGTGTGGTTTTGTAAGCTGGAGGGTACACTAGCTGTGGGAAATTACGGCTTAAAGTCTTTATAACTACCAAGCAACATTCTACTTTTACCTACATATCTTAATTCCACTTAATCACTATTGTTCTAGAAAAAAAAGTAATACTTTTGAGGAACTGATCCTGCATTTATTTATTTATTGTACACAAAGAGATGATTGGTGGTCATAGTTACCTGTGGTAAAAACTTTCTATAATTTGTCCAGTCCAATATGAAAGCAGGACACATTGTATTTATAACATCAAACTGTATTTAAATGCTTCTGTTCTGATTGTAATATTTTACCATTAAAGATATGACTGAAGACTATAACAATGTTATCATTCAAAAACATGTTTATTTATTTGTGTGTCTTTTTTAACATGAACACCCTTAATGTCTGTTTGAAAGTTAAGACAGCATTATTTTCATAAATATGAAATGTTTACAACATCATTTTGGTACAAAAGTTAAACAGCAAGTATGTGAATTTGGCAATTAACTTCTTATCCAGTCAGGAAAAAAATAAAACTCACACATTTTCTTTCTTCACTTGAGGAAATAAAGGTTACATACAATGTTTAATCCCCAAAGAGGTCATTTTATACAAACAATTTGACGTCATATTTTCAAAATAAACTTTTTTGTAAGAAAACACACTTGAGATGTAGAAAGAAAATGCCTTACACAACAAAGGGCATTTGCTCAAACAACTTGACACCATCAGTATGATAAACCATGAGCGGCAAGGTTCCATTCCATTGAAAATGTATGGTTTTAATTGGCACATCGTAAGCTCAGACAGTAAAATGCAACAGAATAAAAACAGTGTTATTTCAATGAAATGGCTGAACAGCCCTGTAACTTTAAAGTAGGTGATAAGACAATGCAATCAAACATTTGGAAGGCAGATTTATCATATTTTCCACCATCACAGGACTTGGTGAGTTAAGTTTTACACCTTAAACTTAACGTGATTATTTCTTAGACTCAGATGAGAGGAACATCACAAGTCCCGTTTAGTAGTAGATTTTTTCTTTATTGAACATTGTGTATTGTAATTGTGTAATCGCATGACAAGTTACACGTGTTTGACAACTGTTTTGTGTGTATATATATATATATATATATATATATATATATATATATATATATATATATATATTAGCTCAAAGAGCCAGCTGCCAGATACACACATACATACATTATATATATATACACATACATACATACACACATATATATACATACATACATACATATATATACACACACACACACACGACTGCGGTGGTTATGTAAAAAGTCGGTTAAATGAATCCTGTTTTAAATATCATTATACACAGTTGTAACAATTACTATATTCACATAATTATTGTTTTGAGATTGGGCTTTTATTAGGGAGCTCCCCTAAATCACTTGAGAAGATAGATACAGGGTATTAATGCTTGTGACAGGGTAGACGTCTGTCATGTGGATGCGTGCATCTGCTGCTGAGTGACAGGCAGGAGATCGAGACGGAGTTGATATGCCCCGCAGGCGAACAGGTTTTATTTGCACATCAACACACTGAACAGCTCACGTGACACTACCAGCAATGGTAGCGCACGGAGCACATACCACGAAAGTGTAGAAAAACTTTGGTAGGATCTACAATCTCTGAACTAATCCTCTCTGTTCAATAACAAACTAAAGTTACTGAAGAGCTTGATCATAGCGGATAAACGACAGATTACTGTGTGTGTGTGTGTGTGTCTATATATATATATATAAATATATATATATATATATATATATATATATATATATATATATATATATATATATATATATATATATATATATATATGCTCAATAAAAAGCCTATGTCATAAAAGTAATTGGAATGGATTAAAAGGGAATTGGAACAGAAAACTATAAATTTTATCTCAACTGATTGCTGACCCTCCATTTTTTACAGGCTTTACGCTGTGGTGTTCCTGGGAAGTCATGCTATCAAGGCTTTACAAATCATTATGAAAGAAGCAGGCTTAAGTAGTTGGGCATTTACAAGTAAAATATATATATTTTTTATATAAAAACATCCCTTGTCAAATGATTCTTCACATCACTTGACTTCAGATATAGCTGCTGTGATTCTAACCACTACCTTAAAGCATTGTCATTATAAATGCATTCTCTGAATTTAGAATGGATTTCATTTCTCGTTTGAAGTCCTGTACTGAAGCATAGCTTACTGGTATTTCTAGTGTATTGCTACAAGTGTGTGCAATAGGTCTCCTCAGGCTACCACAAAGTCTATTAAATACTATTGTAATGCCATCATTTGGCAGTAATGGGGATCCTGTAACAAAATGCAGAAATTTGGACATTTCATCCTGATCCACTGACTTGATGAAGTCACGTAAATAGTAATAAGCAACTTCTTCTTCAGGTTTCAGGTCTTTTTCAGAAGTTGTTATACACTGCAACACACGGTCTGCAGTAGGCATCTCCTGCCAGTACAGGTACGAAATTAAGTCTGTATCTAACTGTGACCAAAATGCTCTCATATGAGACTCTGGAATAGCCTGCCTTATAAAGCAATTCAAGAACATTGGTTTTATTACCAGTTCATTTTGTGCTACAAGAACCAGTTGCTCTCTAAAATCTTTAGCTGAAGGAACTGTGTGCATGCCATTCACAGAATAAAAGGTCAGCAAGTCAGATTTTTCAGAAATGCTTAGTTTTTCAAAACTATTCAAAGCCTTTTGCAGCAAGGTTCGTTCAGGTACTGTTACATGGAGCATAAAGTCATCCAACAGTGTTCTACTATCAATCATAGAGGTATTAAACACAACAGATAGCAGTGTTGATCTACAAAATCTGGGTGGCACGCAATGATTAAGCTGACACATATGTGACAAAACGTTACCAACAACAGAAAAAATGTCCTGCGCTTTGGCATATTGATTTACTGGTATACATGGGACAAGAGCATCCTCACCTTTAAACCACTGAATGAAAGCACTGTTCCAAAAAGAAGAAAAAAGATCTTTTGTTAACCCACCAAAGTCATCTCCCTCTTCCCCAATAAAGTTAACATGTAAACGTTTATTGATGATACTTTGATTACTGTAAATTCTTTGTACATCTTCTAGAACAGTGTGTCTTTTAACTTCAACTGTAACTTCTTCTTCCAATAACACATCTAGATCAGAGAAAGCTGTGTAAGGTAGAAACACAAATGTTACATTACAGTAAGTTGTACCTTTCATTCCTCAACTTTCATATTTTGCAGAAATATGCTGAATGTTATTAAAATATCCACTATCATGGCATCTCAATTGTGAGAGACACCGTGTTTCTTGAAGAGATCACTATAGTGAACATGAAATACACACCCAAGAGCCTCTTACGATGTATGGATTATCACCCAGTGCAGTCTCTACCTCACCGAGGGTTTTGTTCTTTCTTTTTTTTTTTTATTACGTGCAGTTTCATAAACTAAAGTTTAATACGGTAATATAACATAATTTTTAGTCAAAAAAGGTCAGTTTGGCAGTGTTCCTAAACTGCAATTTTAGAGTTGCCGAATAATGAGTTCTAACTGAGTTAAAAAAAATAAAATAAATACATACCTCTTTCAAGCTCCTGCTCCTTTTCTCCCAAAAGAGACTGGTGGAGCTGAACCTTATGGGAGAGAAATATTAGAGAAAATATCTAATATGTAACATTGCAGAAAATACTGAAATTAAAACCTCTCATTAAAATACCTTAACCATTCTTTTCATCCAATCAATTTCTTTGAATTCAATATACTGTATGTATTAGCATGGAAGACAATCCAGCAATAATGGAGAGGTTTAAAGTTCTGGCAACACAATTATTAACCTGGGAAACAACAAAAGCTTATACCATAACAGTAACAACATAAAAAACTTCAAATGTAATATACTTGAGCAAAGCTATTTCAAAATGAATTATCTTATGAGTGCGCTGAAAATTATTACATAGTTTAAACAAAGACTAAGCTAAATATAATATTTTGCATGAAAACATTAATCAATAACTTATGAACACCGAATTATAAAATACATTTTTCAAAAACTAAAAACACTCAGGCCGTAACAAACATTTTGTTTCTTGCCTTCCAAGCAATAGCAGAAAGGTTTGTAACTTTTCTGTAGATTTTCAAAACATTAAAACAGCACTTTCTAATTAAAAACATGTTGGCACCACAAACCTTTACTGGCAGGACAGGAAGATGCTCTCCAATGACATTGGTAACATGACCTGTGATTGGCCACCTTAGGTTGAAGTCCTATTGCTCTGCTGAAACTACAGATGCAGAGGAGTTGCTGTTAATGTGCTATTAGTCTGTCCTCCATTTTCAAACTACAGATGCAAGAGAGTTGTTGTGGATCTGTTTTTAGGTAAGTAAAATTATTGCTATCACACTCTTCATTCAGTATTTTACTGAAATATTATTTTCCAAACAGAATAATCTTGAAAGACTTTGAAATGCATTTTTTATTAAGCTTTCTTTTTGAAATTGCAGACAAACTAATGTAGTTAGATGTGTAGTTCTAAGAATACATCCTTTGAACTTCAAGTAAAAATACTACTACTGTAATAATAATAATAATAATAATAATAATAATAATAATAATAATATTTGCATTAAGCATTCCAAAATGTAGATAAAATGATTCCTGTTAAACAAAGACCACCACATCTAGCTACAACACATTAGCTGTCTGCAATTTTTTTAAAAAAGAGGCTTAATAAAAAAAAGATATATGCTTTTCAGTCTTTAAAGATTTTCATGCTTGGAAAAGAATATTTTAGTAAAATACTGAATGAAGCGTATGATAGCAATTATTTTCCTTACCTAAAAAACAGTACATCCACAGCAGCTCTCTTGTATCTGTAGTTTCAACTTAGGTTGATCAATCAGAGGTCAGGTTACAAGTCATTGGAGTGCTTCTTCCTGTTCTCCCAGGGAGGAGTCCAGCCAGGAAAGGGTCTTTGTATCTTTGTTCCAGCAGTACACTTACTGTTGGTGTGTCAGCATTTACATATGAGAAAGGTAGTGGTGGAGGCGTTGATGGATGAGTAGTTCATTCTGATAATTGAAACTAGTTATAAAAATATATATAAAAGAGTATAATTAGAATAAAAGACTGAGTGCTTGAAGTATGCCAAATTATATATATATATATATATATATATATATATATATATATATATATATATATATATATATATATATATATATATATATCTATCTATATATATATATATATATATAATCAATTACAGGATTTTGCAGCTACATAAAAAACAGCTTGTCTACAGTATTGCAATTTTCTAAGAATTCTGGAGGATGACATCATGATGACTGCAGAGTACAATGTTCATTCCAAGAAGTTCTAAGGTGTTATTAAAAATGACTTCACTTTATTGTTTGCACTGGTTCCATAGTCATCGCATAGTGAATCTATTCATCAATAGTAAGTGAATAACCTGATACCTGTGATTGGCCAGCTGCAATCAGTTCATTTTCGAAGCTATCAGCCTGAAATAGTTGCTCAATGTCCAGAATCTCAGTCTATATAAACAGAAATGCATTCTTTGTGTAAAAATAGTATTTGAACTACCTCTCCTTAAAATGAAAATGTCTACAGGTATCTGTTTGCCCCTAAGAGAAATGTTTTTTGGCAGCTCATTTCAGATGGAACATCCAGCACCAAAGTAACTGGTTTTGCAAAGACCTGGTGAACATATAAAAATCAGATCATGTTTTGGGGCAATACATCACTGCTGATCTGGTTTAAAACAATAACTGCATTTAAAGCCCACCAAACTGACCAGACAAGGGCTTTACAAACACTAATATATTACATAAATAAGCACAATAGACCAATTAAGCAATATAAGCAATATAGTTATCCTACTTCAGCTGCCCTTTGTGGGATGTTTTCTGATGTTTCATTTTCTAGAAGATCAGCCATTGCATTGGTAGCATGTTGTTGCATAACCTAAAAAACGGAATCATTACTTTTTCCAGTAAATGAACACAAATTAGAAACACATTGTGTAACAAGACTCCTTTAATGTGTATGGACTCCTAAGTGAAGGAACAAAAACTATGACTGTACCTCATTTTCTCTTTGGTGGTAGTCTTCTACAATGGGATTTTCTGAAGTCCTTGTACCAATATTTCCATTTGACAATTCTTGTATATGCACCTGGAAAAAATAGCAATGAACACTACTAAATATTCACCAATTTAAGTACATGACAACCTTTTGGCAGAGCTAAAAGCCAATTCTGCTCAATGAATGTAAAGTTAACATAAGACTGTACTGATCATTAATGTCATACTGCACCCACAAGATGAACTGGTTCCTACACCTTAGCATTGGGCATACAATAGTAGCACATTCTTTATTGAGCAGTTGTATGATACAATGGCCTGTGGTTTCATAGTACAAATATAAATAAGATAATTATTTATGAAGCTATCCAGTCATTTGTTCTTCTGTAGAGGTCATATCTACCTGCTCCTGAACTTGCAATTGGGTCACTGATGCATTGCTTCCTGCTGTTACTTGACGGCTTTCATTTAACATCCTTCCTTCTGTTCTCTGAATAATACAAACAAAAATCCATAGCTAATGAGGAAAACTCATGCAATTTCCTATTTGTACTCTTGTATGTTTGTATTGATTGACATAGATTTGTTTTAAACCTTAGGATAAATGTTGTGTGTGTCTGTGGTGCAAATATAGGGTTGGCAGGGAAGGGGTTAAAATCCATAATACATGTGAGAATGTGGCTGGAGCCTTAATTGAATGATTAATGGTTAATTAGGCTCCAGCCACATGTTATATAAGGAAGTGAGATCCTTTGTTTGGGGAAAGGTGTTTAGGTGTGTTTGAGGTGGTATTGTGTGGCACTTGGTCAGGGATGGGAATGCCGTCTGACTTCAGAATAGCTTTGTTTAACCTTTTATTTTGGCACTTGTGCTTGTTTATTTTCTTACTGACACTTCTTTGTGTTAATAAATGTGTGCACCGGTGCTTTAAACTGCAGCTTCCTGGGCTCCGAGTCTCCTTATTGATGCTATCCTGCTACAGTGAGCAATAAGAACTCTTACTTGAGAGGTTTAATGGGGATTTACAGCAGGTAACAATTCACATTTATTGAGACATAAAACAAACACATAACTGAACACACATCATGAGATAAAGAACAAAGTTAAATACAATTTGCAAGTGTGTTTCTTAAATAATGCAATAATACATTATTTTAAAAAGCATGTGTTTTAATGCCCTGATTTAAACTTTGTGTTTATGGCAACCAGCCGAGAAGTGACATATATTAGAATTAAGAAAATATATTGCAATTAAAACTAGTTCTATCAAAGTATAACTATTTACTAACAGACCACTGTAATAGACTGATCAAATACACTGGCATTTAGTTTTATTTACATTTGCAAAATTGGTAGGAATCACATATGTAGTGAATTTAAACTAGGCGAATCTCTGTATGATGAATTGCACTGCAGTATAAATCTTTATAGCTTCTTAAGAAAACATCCTCAGTTTTTGTAAAGTAGTTAAATTGATAAATATAATCTCAATCAATCCTGAAATTCTAGGTGATGCAGAAACTTTTGGCTATAGCTGTACATTTAAATTAAGCAGAGATTTCGGATATGTATGTATGTAGGCATATGTATGTCTGTCTCTTTGTCTATATATATATGCACACTATTTAAGCTTCTATTATTGTATTTTGATTTAATCTAAAAAAAAACTCGATCCATCTGTAGTAAAGATCCATCTGTCATAAAGAATAAACTGACCTACCTCAATTGGCAATGGTATATCACGATTAGGAACTATAAAAATCTTTCCTTTTCCTATCTTGGTTTGTAGGTCAGCTGCAGACGTTATGTTTAGCTTACTAAGACGCCGACCCTTCTCTGCCTTTGCAAAGGTAAAGCCAGTTAGATGCAAAGGAACGTCAGGAAAACTATCTTGCACAAAATTCTCTAACTGTCTTAAACTCCAGCTTCGCTGAACAGTAGATTTTGAACCATATCTTTCATTGGTAGCAGGTTGTTCACATTTAGGAACTCCTACAGCAACATAAACAATGGAGAAACAATCAGTGGTTTGATTAAAATATATAAATTTTATTGTGTAACATAACATTTGCAAATAAAATGCATGGTTTTAATCTTTACGCTTTTTCTTTTTTTTTTTTTTTAAATAGTAAAAAATAAAATGCACATTAAACACTGGAAGGGTTATCATTAGGAGAATACGTAACCTACCTAATCCATTTCTTGTCAGTCTTGATAGTTCAGACGGTGGTGGTACAAATTCTTCATTGTTCTTTTGCAGTAAGAAAAAATGAGTCTTCCATAAATGTCCCCTTTGCCGTCCTTTTTTTCTGCCTGTCTTTCCTACATTAGTTTCCAATTTCCAAGAAAGAAAGAAAGAAAGAAAGAAAGAAAGAAAGAAACAGCTAAAAGTACAGAAGGCATAAAAATCAGGGATAAGAATTCTAACTTCAGATAGTCAACATTGAATATTATTCTAGAAGTAATGGAGAGCAGAAAAAAGGTTCACACAAAATCAAAGTTGATACGAAATAAAAGAAAATTACCTTATTAACATTAAAAATACTTTTAAATAACTAACATAAATTACTTAGCACCATTCTAAATATGAGGACATCTGTGTTGCTTTATAGTAACAAGGTAGCAGCAGAAAAGGAATAAAAGCAGTGTCTTTAGATATTCTATCCCTTTTTTCTGTCAAATATTAAATGATGTATGACACTGTAAAAAAGAAAATGAAAACGTACTTAAATGATCATTAACATTAAGATTAATAATAAAAAAGGCTATTATGGCCTACATTTAGAAAAATAACTGGCTGGCGTAAAGCAGGTTGGTAATATAACATATTTTCTTTATGTTTTATGTTACCTGTCCTTTGTGATGAGTCCACAGATCTACTTCTAAACAAGGCCCTTGTTTCACTGACAAAAGAGGCTGCATCAAAATCATCTATATCGTCAGTTGTATGAGACCTCAATTCAGATTCCGCTTGGCGAACTGATGACAGGGCGCGGGTTAAAACCCCGTGTACCTGCTCTCTTTCACCTGTCATGAGGCAGACCTCTGTAATCAAATAATGCTGTGAATATTTACAAAGGGTTATATAACGTTACATAATAAACACCCACAAAAGAACGTAGTGCTCTGAATAACCACACACATTACTGTATCATTCACAGTACATATATTTTAATTATATATCTGTTAATGATTAGTAGCCTATAAGTGAAATGCTGATAGATTGAAAACAGTCACAGTATCGGAAAAGAAGCACGGAGCCGGGGAGGGACATGAAAAGAAAATATGTCTTGCGGCGTTGCGCATGACCTGTTGCCCGAATATCAAAAGCGTCTTCCCACTGTGCGAAACTCGCTACCTGTTTTAACCTGTTTTTGTTTCCATAAGAAAATCAAAAACTTTTTTGATGCTTTCCGACAGCTGGACACGAGTGCAATTTACATAAAGGTCGCATAATTACTATGCATTGTGTAAATGTGAAACCTATATGTTGTCCTATATGTTGTTAATGACCCCTCACCCCCAACAACAGTCGGAAAAGCTTCCAGATCGCAACGAAGAACATATTGCAAGTGGTGCGCGACCAGTCTGAATTAACATGTCATATCTGCAACGCAATTATGTTCTAATATTCTCCATTAGCTCGCAGTCACATAAATAGCGACTCAATGTCAAGCTGCCACAACGTACACACATAATAATATATTGAACCCAACGATAAATTGTACCTGTTTTGTATGAAGTTTGCACGCTTAACTTCTAATCAAGTATACAGATGGTCTCACGTTACATTTTCATTAGGCTTTTTTTTCTTTTTCTTTTACACAAAAACCTTAACTAATTCTTTGTTCTAAAATCATTTATCTCGTTGAACGTTTTTGTACCTTACACATAAGCACATCCCCACGCGTCTAAGTTATACTGTACTTACTACACGATTATTTTTTCTGTCATAAATCATAAATAAACATAAATAGCGGTACTATTCATGTACTTACCTTTTTTTCCAGTACAAAAAAGTAATGAGGTTTAAATAAAAAAAATACAATCTTCACTTCGTTGTTAGAATTATAACAGTGATGCCTCCAAATGCAAATGGCGTACGTTTATTAACAAAAACAAACGTAAGGTACACACTTCCTGTTTATTTCGAGATATCTGTAAATCATTTAGAGATATCTCTAAATAACTTCCTGTTCATTTAGAGATATCTCTAAATCATTTGAAGATATCTTCAAATAACTTCCTGTTCATTTGGAGATATCTCTAAATAGACCGGAAGTCCATTCAAAACATAGAGCATTTTCACAGGAAGTTATTTCGAGATATCTTGAAATGGCTTCCTGTTCATTTGAAGATATCTTCAAATGATTTAGAGATATCTTTAAATGAACAGGACGTTATTTGAAGATATCTTCAAATGATTTAGAGATATCTTTAAATAATATGTGGATTTGGCTAGCATGGTGCGCCAAACTGTCATTTAGAGATATCTTATAATGAGGGTTTTAAAGATATCTCTAAATCATTTGAAGATATCTTCAAATAACTTCCTGTTCATTTAAAGATATCTGTAAATCATTTGAAGATATCTTCAAATAACTTCCCGTTTATTTAGAGATATCTCTAAATCATTTAGAGATATCTCGAAATAACTTCCTGTTCATTTAGAGATATCTCTAAATCATTTGAAGATATCTTCAAATGAACAGGAAGTTATTTCAAGATATCTCGAAATGACTTCCTGTGAAAATGCTCTATGTTTTCAATGGACTTCCTGTCCATTTGAAGATATCTTCAAATGAACAGGAAGATATTTAGAGATATCTCTAAATGATTTAGAGATATCTCTAAATGAACAGGAAGTTATTTGAAGATATCTTCAAATGATTTAGAGATATCTTTAAATGAACAGGAAGTTATTTGAAGATATCTTCAAACGATTTAAAGATATCTTTAAATGAACAGGAAGTTATTTCAAGATATCTTTAAATGATTTAGAGATATCTTTAAAACCCTCATTTTAAGATATCTCTAAATGACAGTTTGGCGTGCCATGCTAGCACAATCCATATGGTTTCCATAGTATTTAAAGATATCTGTAAATCAATTTGAGATATCTTTATTTCATTTTTAGATATCTCAAATTGATTTACAGATATCTTTAAATTAATTTTAGATATCTTAAAAACTGCACAATTAAAGATATCTGGAATTCAATTTGAGATATCTTGAAATGTTTTACAGATATCTCTAAATATTTCAAGATATCTTAAAATGCAATTAGAGATATCTCTAAATGATAATTTGGCTTGCCATAGGGGGTCCAGGGTGACTCCAAGGTTCTTAGCTGAGGAAGAGGGAGAGAGTGTGGTAGATTCCAGAGGAACAGAGATGGAGAGATCAGAGGAGGGGGAGGAGGAGGGAAAGAAGAGGAGGTCAGATTTAGAGAGGTTGAGTTTGAGGTGATGCGAGTGCATCCAGGAGGAAATAGCAGACAGACAGGTAGAGATACGGGAGGAGATGGTGGAGTCAGAGGTGGGGAAGGAGAGGAAAATCTGAGCATCATCAGCATAGAAATGGTATGAGAAACCATAGGATGCGATGAGGGGACCCAGGGAGCGGGTGTAGAAAGAGAACAGGAGAGGACCCAAGACTGACCCTTGGGGGACTCCAGTTAAGAGAGGGTGAGGTGTGGAGGTTGCTCCACGCCAGGTTACCTGGTAAGTGCGGTTGGAGAGGTAGGAGGAGAACCAGGCCAGAGCAGTGCCAGAGATCCCCAGGTCAGCAAGAGATGATAGTAGAATAGAGTGATCAACAGTGTCAAAGGCAGCAGAGAGGTCGAGGAGAATTAGGACAGAGGAGAGAGAGGCAGCTCGGGCACATTTAAGTGAGTTGGTGACAGACAGGAGGGCGGTTTCAGTGGAGTGAGCAGAGCGGAAGCCAGATTGGAGAGGGTCAAGCAGAGAGTGGTTGGACAGGAAAGCAGAGAGCTGGCGGTGTACAGTCCGCTCGAGGGTTTTGGAGAGGAAGGGTAGGAGGGAGACAGGACGGTAGCTCTGGAGGGAGGTGGGCTTTTTTGAAGGCAGAGGGGAAGATACCAGAAAGTAGAGAGGTGTTGAGGAGGGAGGAGATGAAGGGGAGTAGAGCAGGAGCAGCAGCTTGAAAGAGGTGAGTGGGGAGGGGGTCCAAGGCACACGTGGTGACCCTGGAGCAGGGAGGAGAGGTCAGAGTCTGAGAGGGGCAAGAAGGTGGAGAAGGAGGGTGAGTTAGTAGGGGTTGCAGTGGGTGTAGGAGTTGGAGCGGGGGGGGGGGTGCGGGGGAGGGAGAGGTGTTAAAGAGTTTGCGGATATCTGAAATTTTAGAAGAGAAGAAGGAGGCAAAGTCATCAGGGGAGATAGAGGAGGGAGGAGGAGGGGGGGAGGGTTTAGGAGGGAGGAGAAGGTAGAGAATAGTTTACGTGGGTTGTTAGTGGAGGCTTGGATTTCAGATTGGAAATAAGCACATTTAGCAGAGGAGAGAGTAGAGGAGGAGAGGAGAGTGCGGTAAAGGTCTAGGGCAGCAGGGAGTTTGGTTCTCTTCCATTTCTTTTCAGCAGATCGCAGTGTGATTCTTGCCGAGCGGAGCGCAGAGGAGAGCCAGGGATGGGGAGGGGAGGGGCGAGCAGGACGGGAGGTGAGGGGACAGAGGGAGTCGAGGGAGGAGGTGAGTGAGAAGAAGAGGGTGGAGGTAGCAGAGTCTACGGAGAGTTGTGAGAAGGAGTCGATAGGAGGGAGGTGAGAGAGAGCAGTGGAGGCAAGGACAGAGGGGGAGAGAGAGCGGAGGTTACGGTGAGAGGTGACAGTGGGGGTAGGAGGAGCAGGGAGAGGGGGGAGAGACAGAGAAAAAGAGATGAAATAGTGATCAGAGAGGTCCAGGGGGGTGACAGAGAGGGTGGAGGGGCAGCAGGCCCTGGAGAAGGTGAGGTCCAGTTGACGGCCAGCTTTGTGGGTAGGAGGGGACGGAGAGAGACAGAAGTCGAAGGAGTGCAGGAGAGGGAGGAATCCAGCAGAGTGGCTGGGGTTGGAGAGATGGATGTTGAAGTCACCCAACAGGACAGTCGGGGTAGACAGGGAGGGGAGGGAGGAGAGTAGATAGTCGAGTTCATCCAGAAAGTGAGTGAGAGGCCCAGGGGGGCGGTACAGAACAATGAGCAGGAGTTGACAGGGAAAGGTTAGTTGGACTGCATGAAATTCAAAGGTACTGACAGAGAGTGAGATGAGATCAGAGGGGACAGAAAAGAGTAAGGAGGGAGAGAGGAGAAGACCCATCCCACCTCCCCGTCCAGTGAGGCGCGGGGTATGGGACAGGACGTAGAGAGAGGACAGGGCAGCAGGAGTAACAGTGTTATCAGGGGACAGCCAGGTTTCAGTGAGAGCAAGGAAATCGAGCGAGAGGTGGGAGGCAAAGGCAGAGATGAAATCAGCTTTGTTAGCAGAAGAGTGACAGTTCCAGAGTGCACCAGAGAGTGTGCGGGAGGGGGGGAGAGGCAGAGAAATTAGGTTAGAGGGGTTGGAGGAGCAGCAGCGGAGGGAGGGCAGAGGACGAGGACGGGAGGACAGAACAGGGATGTGAGAGACAGTCATAGCAGGACAAAAGGCACAGTAGGAGCAGTAGGGTGGAGGGTACAGACCTGACTAGTAGATAGCTTCTTCTAGAGCCCCGGTAGGTTTGGATCTATTGGAACAGCGTCTCAGTGCAGGCCTCCCCTCGCTGGACTCCCACAGCTAGACTCCCGGCTCTTTTGTTGAGGCTCTTCTGTTGGCTGGCGCTTCTAATGATTATGTATTATCCCAAATGTACTGAAAGCTTTCATCTCATTATGCAAACTATCATAATAAGCTTGATATGTTGATTTAGTATATTGTAATGTTTTCATGTTCTGGAAGTAGTACTCAGGGAGACAGTGTTGAATTCTCAAAATGTTTGTTTTATTTGAAACTACAGAGAATTCCTGTCAGTGGCAGGATTTCACACCACCAAAATAATAACCCTATGTTTTAGTCTTGGCACTTTCACTGCATATTCTCTACAGTCACAGCTCACACAATCGCTCAGTCACACCCACAGTTTCTCTTTCAAGTTCAGCGCTGGACTGTCACCAGTCCCCAGACTCATGCACCCCCTTATATAACCTCCCGTCGTTTCACGTTGCTGTCCGACTCATCAACCAGTCACTTCCATGCTCTGCAACCCCTGAAAACAGCAAGACACATTCTCCCCACTCATTCACTCACTCCCCCTTCCCCTTACAATATATATACATAAAAGACAGACAAGACAAACTGAACAGACAATAAGTCCTGCAACAAAGAAATTGTCTGGGTCGTTACTATATATATATATATATATATATATATATATATATATATATATATATATATATATATATATATATATATATATATATATTTAATTTGAAAGTAAAAATATATGAAAGCAGGACAACCATTATGTACAACTGAACAAGAACTGTGAGTATTTTCATTTCATACAATATTAAGTGTTTATATCTGAGTGGAAAATAAGTAAGTAAATATCAAGGTTGATAAAGAAAGAAAGAAATGTCTATGCATTGATTTATGTATTTATTTATTTCAATAATTATTAATGTATTTATTTATTTATATATGTTTTATTTTTACCAAATATATAGGCTATCCTTCAGCATAGCTAATTATCAGAAATGAACGTTACTTTTTGTTGTTGCTCTCCTCAACCAGTATCAAGAGGAACTGTACTTTCTTGCGCCAATATGGACCACAATGAGCGTTACACTGACAGGAAACCAAAATTTGTCAGAGATCAAGATCAGAATCTCACAATGATGATGATGATGATGACAATGATGACTTGAAAAATCTCCAAAATATAACCCGAAAATAATGCTTGTTTTCTCATGTATCGTGTATATAGCACTGACAGTATCACAACATGCTTGCAAACTGAAGGTTATAGTTTCATCAAATCCCACACATGCGAGACCTTTTTTTACCCCAATGGGGTTGATAGCATTTTACATTAGAGTGGTTAAATAAAACACTGGACCAAACAATTATAATTTAAAACAGCCTCCTCCACTAGAATTTCTAACTCCTCTGCATGTAGTTTTAGTTTGCATTGCCTCTGCCTATCCCCTGCGGAGGGCTGGGTCTGTTGATCGCTCATTTTCAGTCAATGTAAGCCACCTCCACCTTTCACAATATGCCATATATCACAGTGGTCCTGGGTAAGTCTTGAACATTATCATGCACATTACAGGTAGTGTGCATGCTATGGTATGTAAATTAGCCAAATAGTGTGCACTTAAATTAATGCATTCTCTGTTAGTAAATGGTACAGTAAATTTTGATTTATGGTGCAAGTTAGGCCCACTACTTAATGTGCACATTACAGCTACATTTAGTGCCCTTTCATAAATGAGGCCCATTGTGTCTAAATTTGAGAGTAAATTACTCAACCCAAAACCTTGATTACAACCAACATTAATCAAGATTGTAGAATGTTACAAATATGATCATTGTAATTGTTGAGAATGTTATTATTATTATTATTATTATTATTATTATTATTATTATTATTATTATTATTATTATTATTTATTTCTTAGCAGACGCCCTTATCCAGGGTGACTTACAGTCATAAACAAATACATTTCAAGTTTTGGCAACGCAACAACAGAAGGTAAAACTTAGAGAAACTTAGAAGTTAAACTGACAAACATTGTGGCAAGTGCCTCCCTAGAAAATAGCTGAAGCATGTGTACTTGACTTGTTTCTTATAAGTTTTACCAGAAGTTTGTTAATATTTAACTAAATGGCGAAGTTGGTAGAAGGTGGACAAAAGTAAATACCTATTTATTGGCTTTGATCTCCCCCTGGTGGGCATAAAAGTAAGGACAAAATTAGCTACATCTGCAGATAATTGTGGTGTTTGAGCTACAATAAACCTTTTTTTTTTTTTTTTTTAATCAAAACAATATAAACTCTCTAAAGACAGTTATCCCCAGGCTTAACATCAATCGCACAGGATCTTATGTCTTATTGATCTGATTAAAGAAGTGTTAGTCATAAATTCTCTCTTTCATACAAATATAAAATGTTATGAAAAATATAATAAACAGCATTGTAAATTATGTTCAAGTGTCTGCAGTAATGGTTATTGTTGGTCTCTATCTATATTATTGTAATTGTGTGTGTTTGTTTGTTTTATGTATTTAATATCTTGGTGCTTCAGTTATAACTCTGCCCCTTGCCCCAAGGCCTCACTGAAAATGAGCCTTTTGGTCTCAGTGAGCAAGTCGTTTACTGTGGAAATCAACTTCAGTGTAGCTTACGAAACCATGTAAGAGCTTCTGGATCAAATAATAAATCTGACAGTGTGGGTGAATTGAGAAATTGAGAAATCATTTGAAACAGCTTTCTTTCTGGTGCAAGTTTGAACCACTTTTCAAGAAAATAAATCAGGCAGTTATGCAAAAAACAGTAATACAATTAATTAAAAGCCTATAAAGGACACCACACTTATTTCAATAGAGCTTTATTTGAGTTTGTCACTATGTAGCATTCATAAAACTTTCATAAGGGCTACAAAGCACCATTTGCACTGTATAACTGACAATCAGTAACATGAACAAAAGTATTCATAACATTTGTTACAAACCAAAATTACAGCAATTGAAAATTCACCTTTTCAAATGCTTTTGTTGTGACATGTAGCCATTAACACTTTGTGTAATTATTTAGATCTATTCAATTGTATCATTGTTTGCAGCGCACTGGGGTCTGATCTCTGTCCTCTAAATCACTGCAGGAAGAGCTATTTAAAAAAAAAAAAAAAAACAGTAAGTGCTACGGATTTTCTGTTTTGTAGCACATCATGGATCGTTATTGCTGTGTTACCTGTATGACAATGTGGGCAATAATCCTTACACTATCAGTGCACTAGAGCAGACAGTTTGAAACGAGCTTTGAAACAGATTTTAAAGTTGTAAACATTGTCGAGTATCGAGTCAAGTCGAGTATCTTGTTAAATAGAATGTCTTTTGAAACATCCTTCTAAATATTATTGGCTGAAGCAGTTTTGAGTGGGGCTGGATTTTCATTGATTAAAATATTTGTGTGTGCTCCCATTGGCTAGAAAGGCTACAGTGTTTTCGCACAGTGCGAGATTGACAGTTGGAAGTTTGTCTGTTTGTTGGGAAGTTTGTCTGGTTGATTGGAAATTTGCAGGTCCGTACAGCCTTTCGTATTAATGAATTACTGTATGAAATGATAAATTTATGGATGAATTGCTGGACAAATTGACCAATTCACGAATTGACAAACACATTGACAAACAAATTGACAAACTAACGGCTGGATAGTTTTGGCACAAATGGCGCTCCATAGTTAGGGGACATTTTAGAATAGCATTTAATGAGAGATTGTATTGGTAGTTCAGGTAGTTCAGACTCCATATTTTATAGTTAATAGTTTAACTTACCCTACCTAATTGTGCCTAATATTTGTACATACATTTTCTTACTAAACTATACTTTGCAATAAAAAACAGTGTTAATTATATTTCAAACAAGTACTATCAACATGCAAGTTCTGTATTAAATCATTCTGTATTATGTATTGATAGAATTGTCATAAAATGTATTTCTCATTTATATATACTTACATTGTATAATGCCCACCTTTACCTACAAAAAATACACATATTTAACACATTTTTTATTCATTTCAAACCGAGGCTCAACCTTATCGACGGGGATCCTTGTTTTGAAGACTTGTCTATTATTAAATGACCACAAGTGGCAAAAATTGTAAATAAGTGTAGTTATAGTTGTTGTATTAATAATTGTATTCATTTTCTTTGAAGTTCTTTGTTTGATTGCTGTAATTCAGTAATGTTCTCGTTCGGTGCCTGTAAATCATCTTTTTTTTTTTTTTTTTTTAATAAAAAAAAAACTTTTGTTGTTTGTCTGCATACTTGCAGTTACATCTATGACCAGTTACCAAAACTGTACATGGATGTTCTAAGTCTTCATATGTACATTTTTGTATTGGCATGCCTTTCTGTAGGCCTATATCATTAATGTCAAAAACTGCTGCAAAGTTAAATTTCGAAAGGTTTTGTATTGTCAGCATTATGTGAATAAAATACTTAATTGCATCAACCATACACCATTGTCATTAACTGTAATCTTTGTAGTTCTTTTAGCCTAATGCTATGAAACATGTTAACATTTTAGGGGGACTATTATGGGGTGCCATGTCTAAAAAAAAGAAAGCGTTCATATTTTGTTTCCCCAGATTTAACTTAAATGTTGTATTATTTCCCCACATTTATAAATGCTGTGAAAATAAATACATATTTTTAAAATGTGTACATTCAGATATAATTTATAAATCTTAAAATATTTAGCAAGTTTTCAACATTTAAATGCTAAATCTTTATTTTAAAAATAAATATATATTTTCTTATTAAATATTTATTTTGAGAATCAAGATTTAGCTGTTCGCAAATAAATCTGGATTTTGTGAACTTAAATATTTAACTAAATCTAAATCTAAAAAGATTTAACATTTAGCTAAATATTTAACTAAATTTTAAATCCCTTAACAAGATTTAACATTTAGCTAAATATTTAACTGGCCAGCTAAATCTGGAGTTTGTATGCAAATTAGCTCTGCCGGCTTTGTGCTTTACATCAGCATTCTTAGGAGGGGCGGGCAAAATACTGTATATCCACGGTCTTCGGACAGGTTAAAAAAAATAACAAAATGGCCAAATTTTAAAACAAAATGGCCAAAATGGTTTAATAGATCAATTGAAAAAATATTCAGCAAAAAAGGCACTTTACAGAGTGTTTGAAAGGGACCAAAAACAAAGTACACAGAAAGAGTACTTGGAACTACAAACACAAGTCAAAAAGGAAGTTAAAAAGGCCAAAAGAGATAGAAATTAACATTGCTAAGGGGGCTAAAACCAATTCCAAAATGTTTTTTCCAGTATTATAACAGCAAGAGAACATTCAAAGACGAGGTTAAATGTCTAAGAGATACAAATGGCAAAATCATAAACGAAGAAAAAAAAAGTAGCAAATACTGTATATTAAATGATTACTTTTCACAAGTTTTTACAAAGGAGGATACAGACAACATGCCCCACATGTCAACCTGTTCCTATCCAGTTTTAAATAACTTTAGCATAACAGAGGCAGAAGTGTTAAAGGGACTAGGGACTCTTAAAATAAACAAATCCCCTGGGCCGGATGAGTACTCAAAGAAATGAAAGAAGTTACAAACCGCTAACCAAGATCATGCAACAGTCTCTTGACACGGGTTGTACCGACAGACTGGAGAATTACAAACGTAATACTGATCCACAAAAAGAGAGACAAAACTGAACCAGGTAACCACAGACCAATAAGCCTGACTTCTATTATATGTAAACTTATGGAAAGTTTACATATAATAGAAAGATCCAAAATTGAAAATTACCTATATGGTAACAGTATCCTGGGAGACAGTCAGCATGATTTTAGGAAAGGGTTAGGGTTAGGGTTAGGGTTGGTGTCTAACCTTGATTTTTTTGAGGATGAAACATCGACAATGGATAATTGCAAAGCATATGACATGGATATTTAGATTTCCAGAAAGCTTTTGACAAAGTCCCACATAAAAGATTAATCCTCAAACTGAACGCAGTAGGGATTCAAGGAAATGCATGCACATGGATTAGGGAGTGGTTAACATGTAGAAAACAGAAAGTACTGATTAGAGGAGAAACCTCAAAATGGAGCAAGGTAACCAGTGGTATTAGGTCCTCTGCTATTGCTAATCTGCATTAATGGTTTAGATTCTGGTACAGTAAGCAAACTTGTTAAATTTGCAGATGACACAAAAATAGGTGGAGTGGCAAACACTTTTGCAGCAGCAAAGGTCATTCAAAATGATCTAGACAGCATTCAGAACTGGCCAGACACATAGCAAATTACATTTAATAGAGAAAAGTGGTACTGCACTCAGGCAATAAAAATGTGCATTATAAATATCATATGGGAGATACTGAAATTGAAGAAGGACTCTATGAAAAAGACCTAGGAGTTTATGTTGACTCAGAAATGTCTTCATCTAGACAATGTGGGGAAGCCATAAAAAAAAAGGCCAATAAGATGTTAAGATATATAGTGAAATCAAGGGAAGTAAGACCTCATCTAGAATATTGTGTTCAGTTCTGGTCACCTCATTACAAAAAGGATATTGCTGCTCTAGAAAGAGTGCAAAGAAGAGCGACCAGAATTATCCCCGGTTTAAAAGGCATGTCCTATGCAGGCAGGCTAAAAGAATTGAATCTATTCAGTCTTGAACAGAGAAGACTACTCGGTGATCTGATTCAAGCATTCAAAATTCTAAAAGGTATTGACAATGTCAACCCAAGGGACTTTTTCAGCCTGAAAAAAGAAACAAGGACCAGGAGTCACAAATGGAAATTAGATAAAGGGGCATTCAAAACAGAAAATAGGAGGCACTTTTTTACACAGAGAATTGTGAGGGTCTGGAACCAACTCCCCAGTAATGTTGTTGAAGCTGACACCCTGGGATCCTTCAAGAAGCTGCTTGACGAGATTCTGGGATCAATAAGCTACTAACAACCAAACGAGCAAGATGGGCCGAATGGCCTCCCCTCGTTTGTAAACGTTCTTATCTTCTTATAAGGCTCTTAGTTATAACACGCCTCAGATATAACGCTCCTACAGCATGTCCCCCAATTCCCTATACTAGAGATTCATGCAATATTTCTATAGTAAATACAGTACTGGTGTTGTTCAAACTATAAACAACTTCTCAGTCTAACTTCTGTTTCTGTCTCCCTCTTTTGATACAGTATCTGAACTGAAGAAAAGCTGCGCTGGCACTTTATAACACAGACGTTTTATTCAGCTTTCGTTTTATAACTAAATAAATATTAGACCTATTACGTGGTTATCTTTTCTAATGTAATTACTTTTTTTGCTGCGAGAGGAGCTGCAGCTTTCTCCTGGAGACGAGACGCTTCAGCTTCGCTTCAGCCCCGCTCCGGCAGCTGAACCTGGGGCGAGCCCATTCCACCTTTCCCTCTCCCAATCCGCTCTCCTTCTCGCACTTGGTTTGCTTGTCTATTGCTTTAAACTGAACTCCCGAATAGCCAGGCTATTTATAATTTAAAAACTGCTAATTAAAATGATCCACGAGTGGGAATGTTCCTTTTTTTTGTTTGTTTTTGCATTATAGAGAGGGAGTTATTTTATTTTGTATTTTAGTCAGATGTGTGTAATGTGTCCATGGCAAACCCCCCCCCCCCCCCTCCCGTTTATAACGCTCTTTGGTTATAATGTTCATATAGTGTGTCCCCCGAGACCTGCGTTATATTTCTAAAAACATACTTACCAGTTTTCATTTTTGGAGATTTCTTATCGGCACACACAAGTAGTCATTTGCCAATTACAGTGCTATGCAACAATGGCAAAGTCCATTATCTGTTACATATTTGTACTGTACATACTTTATTTCAGAAGTCAACTGATTTAACAGTACCATAAATTATATAGAAAGACAAAAGAGGATTTGTAGAGGCTTGGTTTGGTTTAATTGATATTCCTCATCAGGTTTATTAAAGACAAATCTCAAAGGTGGAGAGTATGCTTTGTGCAGTGTGCAAATTCATTTCCATGGATGTTTTCATTGGTTATATGTTCATCAAATATGGAAAAAAATATACATTTTAAGTGCATCTACTGTATCTCTATATAGACAAGTCCAAATGACCATCCCTTTCCTGCATTTCAATACCAACACCTGCCCCTGGAGAACATGTGTCAATGGATGACGGTGTACCAGCACCCTGTGGAGAATTGAGGAATTTCAGGGTTATGGACTCCAAATCAATTGCTGGATATTAATTTGGTTAAAAATATTTGGTACCTGATGAATGTTAACTTGTACCCTGATGTTCAATCCAATCAAATCTGTTTGAATGTTTGGTATTTCATAGATGTCATCGTTCACTTCGTAGTGTTCCAGCCCTGAAAAATACCCTGCTTGAATTGTGGAACAACATACCTCAGAAGAAAAATGCCACTCTCATGCAGTACAGCTAAAGGACGGCCCACATATCTGATACCAATGATGTTGACTTTATTGCTGTTTCATTTGAATAAACATGTAAATATCACAGACCTTTGTATCTATTTACTTATGACATGTATATTTATCTATGTATGTTTGTCTGTGTGTAATTTAGTGTATACCAAAGTAATGTTTGTTCATATAGTACATTTCCAGAAATGTACTATATGAACATTTGGTAATAATAGACACCAGCAATGTTTTGTTTTCAACAGAATTCCTGTACTGAAGTTTTGGTACAATAAAGCAAAAAGAAGATAGGCATGAGCAGCATTAGTTTTACTTGTTTTACAAAGTGTATTTTGTGAGATATATATATATATATATATATATTAATGTGAGAAACTCAATCAAGTACAATGCTAGTGCAATATACATAGTGTTCAGCGTTTTCGGTTTTTATCTTTTAAAAAAAAAAATTCTGGGAATTTTTCGTAGTTTGTTTTACATATATTAAAATAGGGATACAATCAATTTAAATTTCTTTTTTGATCAAGCTAGTAGTTACTATGCCCAACAATTGTCACAATAGTCAAACTTTGATTGGCCAACATAATCAGGTGATAGTGTGTTTGTGAAGTGACAGAGAACCACATTTGAACATTATTTGCTCCTCTTACATCTAACAGCATTTTAATCAAATTATTTTGTATTACCTAGAAAATAGCACCGGGATAATACTGAATAATAGACAACAATCGGGTATAAATCAGTAAAAACTGACGTCCAGTTAAGAAAACAAATCCTGTAATTTTCCAGTAAAATTCGGTATAAATTGGAAACACGGAACACTAAATATACACAATATACATTATGAACAATTATATATATAATAAACATCAGTGCTAGGTATGGTTTTCCTTGCCTTTGAACAATTTCACATACAAGTAGCATAATCTTTTTATAGCCTATACATTTTAGAAGACCCCATTACCCCCAATGCTAGGGATTAAGAATTAATACCAATAGTTAATAAATTGCTTCTTTTGGAACAATTGAACATTCATGTCTCCAGAACAATACACAGAAGTTACTCATATACTTTTCATTAAATGACAAGATTGTACAAGTACATGGAAAAAAAGGACCACACTATGGTGCTGTTCTGCACGTTAATAGTTTTCGAAAACTTTTTCTAAAATTGTCATGAAGAAAGGCGTAAAGGAATGGATTTAAACAACTATTAGCATAGCTCAAGCTGGTGATGAAATATGAGATCCCAATAATCAGAGGGGTTTGTTGGATATCTGTTGTCAACGCCACAATCGTGCTGAGGTGATAAGGCGTCCAACAAAACAGGCAGACGGCTAGTATTACTAACACCATTAAGGTCACCTTCTTCTTGGCTTTGTCCAGTGCTTTGGCATTACTGTTTAAGCGCACACTTCTTAGTCTGTAAAGCATCATGCTGTACAGGATGCAGATAGTTGATACAGGGATTACAAATCCCATTATGAGCGTGTAAATTCGACTTGCTTTCCACCACAGGCTCTCTGGGTACGGGAATACAAAAACGCATTGAATTCTGCCGTGGTCGTCGTTGATTTTTGCAAAAACAGTGAAAGGGAGGATGGCGATAGTGACAAAAGCCCAAACACATAAACAGACTATTTTGGCAGCTCTGTATGTACGATAACACATTTTATTCGATTGCGCTGTGTATAGGACCACCAGATACCTATCGATGCTCATCACTGTCAAGAAATATATGCTAGAGAAAGTGTTGTACTGGTCAATGGATATAATCAATTTGCACATCACTTCTCCAAAGGGCCATTGCAGCAAAAGGTAATCGGCAATGTTTATAGGCAACACTAAAGTAAATAGTTCATCGGCAATGGCCAGGTTTAAAATAAAAATGTTTGTCACAGTTTTCATTTTAGGAGCTTTCAAGATCACGTAAATGACAGCGGTGTTACCAGTCAATCCTACAGCACAAATCACAGAGTACATTATGGGTACTGCTATGTAAAGGTTTGGAATAGGTTCTGGCATTGTAAAATTGGCCGCTTCAACGCTTTTTGTGATGCAGTTGTAATCAGTACAAGAGGAATTGGAAGAGTTAAACAAAGCGCTTTCCATTTCACTTTTGTGCAAGAAAATAAGTAATGGAGAAATTGACCAAAAGCAGGGTCTGTACTTTTTATCACGTGTTTTTATGTAAAATCGCTTTTTCCTTTGTGAATTTAAATATTTATTAACTCCTAAAAGAACACTGTACACAGTGTTCTATGAACAGTCCTTTTGTCCTCTGTGTCTGCAATAGCCGTGTTAACTCAGTTCCTTTTGGCATTTTCCATCTTGGTTGTATTTTTCTTACATTCTTAATTGCTTCAGCTCTTATCTTCAAACTTGACTGAATTACTAAAAAATAAATACAAATAAAATACAGTTAAAACAATAAATATAAACTAATAGGTACATACCAATTAACTTCTGCGTCCTTGCTTTTATTATAGCTGTAACGAATATCAAAAGGTACACATTAAAATGTCTCAAAATGTGTGTTATTTGTTGAATGTTAATGCATTTCCACTTCACGTATGTACAATGTATGAATGCGTAGGGAAATGTTTAACACTTTACGCGTGAGAATGCACACGACATCTGTATTTAAAGCTTGAGTCGCAAAAATTTGAATACAGCATCTGCACAGGTCCTCAATTGCAACAATAACACCATTTACTTTACTAAAAACTTTAATACCTATGCTAAATTAGCGATATGTAATTTGCTTTTAATTTACCTGTCTTAGTTGTTGTATGTAGCAGATTCTTTCTTTCTTGAAATCTGAGTGTAGAGTGTACGGAACTCCCAAACAAGCAGCAGCCGCTGTGAAATATTTCCTTTTCATGCTGACATGTTGGACAGCTCCCAAGAGGTTACTCAATGTAGACGCTGGTTGGACGCTTCCAGTATTTATTAAACCAACCAGACGTGTAGTCTGCCTATCTATCATACACGCTGCCGATTATTTTTTGTTCAAAATAACAAAAAGCCTAATAACCACCCTTTTGGAGTTTACGTAAAGTGATTCTAAGACCACATGAATTGACATTGACATTACCATAGGCTCCTAACCAATAGGACAGAGAGGGGACGTTATGGGCAAACTTTGCTTACTAACCTAATTGACCCTATTTAGAAGCAAGCACAAAGGCAAAGACACAATTTAGCAGAGGAATAAAACAACTTTAATTGTATAAAGCAAGAAACAACTCTTTTTCTGCAGCTAAGTTTATACTGTTAAATGTATATGAGATTTACTCAATACAGCTAAAAATGTCTTTGCATTTGCTTCAAAGTTAGTTTTGTTTTTTTATAGTAAACCAATGCTTCTGACATGGCAAGTATTTTAAAATGCTATTTATACTTACCTTAGGGAATATTTACCTTTAAGAATAGTACTTGGTGTTCTTTGTGTTTGTTTAGCACTTCCCTTTAAAAAGCTGCATGCAATTCTATGTATAGCATTGTGCCGAGATGCCAATGGTACTGGTTGTGCCATTTGGTGCTATTGGAGATTAGGGGTCAGTCCAGGGCATTCCTGTAATACACAGAACATCCACCTTTGCTTTTGTTCTGTATCAGACTATCAATTTATAAATTAGTATGTTTATAAGTTGTTGCAATCTTATATATGGGGTCCTAGGATGACGATTAATACATTGTTGGTAAGATAAGGACTGAACTTTACAATCTATCGATTGGTATAATGTTATAACTGTAATCTAAGATGTCATGGCAGAATATAATTTGATGAATGTTGTTTACCATATGTTTTAAATAATGAAATAAATATATATATAAATGAAATAATTAGTAAAGAAAATAAGAAATAGTTACCATAAAAATAATAATCCAACAGTGCTACATGCATTTATATGTATTAATACGTGCTCGGTAAATACATATTGAACATGTAATGTGAAACACCTGCCCAATTTTGTGGGTGTACAATCACTAAAACTGTGTAACATCACAAAGATTGAACAGCATGGTTTGCTTGGTTTCGTAGAGCTTCTTAATCATTCAACAAAGTAAGGCGCCTATGGACATCACCATAATGTGTTTATCTTTGGGGTGAACATATTTGAGTCCAGCTATAGGTTATGAGATTGATTAACAAAGAGAACAAGGTCATTCATTGCAAGACAAGTAGTAAAACATTTGGTGCATAAATGATAACCATCCCAAACAAATTCTCATTAATGGGGTATGTTTTATTCATCTAAATACAGACACTATAATAACTGTAATATTCCCCCATTGGGTGATTTTTGGTCACAAGTTTTAGGACAGCGGTATTGAGTATGAGATTATTTCATAATCCATTTTATTTTCATGTTTCATATAATGGAAACTCCTAGGGCAAAATCTTATGATAATCATGGTGACTTAATACTGGAGCAACAAAACCCAGAAAAACCCAGAATGCTTGAAAACAACACAAACTGAGGGAAATGTAATTTGAATTACAATGACTTACTCTTTAAGACAGACAAAAAGAAGGAGCTGTGATACATGTTATTGGAGTAACTAAACAATAATTAATAGTTAATGTTAAAATCAGGGTTGACACGACCTAAATACTTGCTATATACTACCAAAATAAGGCTTGTCAACAAGTAATGAAATGCATGATTCATTGTAGCAGAAACCACAAAGTTTAGATTTTTGGTTAACCCTTTGGTGACAGAGTTGTGGGAGCTCCCTTATGTCTGCATGTATGTAAAACAAAATGTTTTACTTACACTGTACAATGAAGACAGTGAATTGTGAATTACATGTAGCTATAGGCATTCCTATGAGTATCAGAATCCAGGTCATGATATAATTTGATGTGTTAACCTTGCTATTTGAAATTATTATTATTTATTTCTTAGCAGACACCCTTATCCAGGACGACTTACAATTGTTACAAGATATCACATTATTTTTAAATACAATTACATTATTTTTTACACATTATTTTTTACATACAATTACCCATTTATACAGTTGGGTTTTTACTGGAGCAATCTAGGTAAAGTACCTTGCTCAAGGGTACAGCAGCAGTGTCCCCCACCTGGGATTGATTGGGGGGATGTCTCTTGGCATAACTGAAGCAAAAGCAGTTGAACTACTTTTAAACCACTGCAACAGAGCCTGAAAAAAATGCTAAAATGTGCTTCCTTAGTTGTAAGATAAACTATTTAGTTCAAGTTTTAAATTTGCCAGTGCTTTAAGTGGGTATATTTGGCTTTGATGGCCTGAATATTGTGCTTACTGTACATGTTGCTATTTTTAACTTTGTATAAAAAGATTTTCATCTCAAAGGTTAGAGGGCAGGGGGTCAATTACAATCTTTGCTATAACTCCTTTAATGTTTGAAAGGATGTGCCAAGAAATACCATCATACTTCCTAGGAATTTCAAAGGAACCCTACATGTTTTTTATGAGCTGTATAGCTTGCCACACAGCTGTTAAAATCTCCATAATGATATTTTAGATTTTGTGCATATAGTTAATAATAACATTGTTCTTTATCTGCAGTCCATTCCCAAAGCAAGATATTTAAACAATTATGTTTCAGTTTTTAATTATGATACATCTTCTTAACATGTTGTTTTCTTTTGTAATTTCAAGCTTTTATTTGGCTTCTAGTTCAATTCTTATTCATTTGTGCCCTAGAGCAGCCTCATGCTGTTAAGTGTTAATCATTAGAACACATACATTTGCCAAAACAATTTTCACTTTCATTTACATAATGCAGAACTGCTATGCTTGGATGCTCAAGAAATCTATTAATGTAAAAATGCCTCTCTGCTCATACAAACAATGTAGCTAACATGCCAAACGGAGGAAATTGTTCTCTCTCTCTCTCTCTCTCTCTCTCTCTCTCTCTCTCTATATATATATATATATATATATATATATATATATATACATTGGACTATGATATACAGCTCTGGCCAAAAGTTTTGCATCACCCTATAGAATTTACTAATATTGTTTCATAAAGTCGAATGAAACCTGCTGAATAACGTTACATTAACATACTGAATTACATACTGCTTTGTAGTTTTCCAAAACTACTAATATTGATGCTCTTTGTTGTTGTTTTGATTAATATTACTATAACTTTCATGTTCATGTTTTTAAATTGTTTAAATACATTTTATTGTAACTTTAGTTTTTATTGACTTGTAAAGCGCTTTGAGAGACTGCAGTATGAAAGGCGCTATATAAATAAATAAACTTAAACTTATCATTAAAAAATGTAGTCCACCTCTCAGCGTTAAAAAAAAAAAAGAGGCTGACTTATACTGGTCACCAGATGAACTTCTTGCACAACATTCCCCCAGAATGCTGTTGGGGTTTTCTGGACTTATTTCCTTAAAATTAATGTCCAGTCTTTAAATACTGTGTAATGTCTTTAGTTGTGTCTCATTAACTTTTTTGTGTCTAATGTTGACAGTTGCTGTAGAACTTACCGGTACTTTTTTAAAAATTTTAATTTCAGATGAACTACTGTAATTCCTTTAAAAGCTGGTGCTGAGCCAATTCTCTGGAGTTTCAACTCCAAATATATATCCAAAGAAAATGGGTGGAATGTCACTCATTTTGTGGTAGGGGTTTTATGACAAATAAATAAAATGGCAGTTTGTCGTGGAATTTTGTGATGGAATGTATAATGTGGTGAGATTTACTCAATACAGTGTAAAGCTCCTTATTGGTATGTGAACCTTGCGTATACACTACATATATACACGGTCATGTGATACAGTTTAACAGTTTAACCAAAATATACACATGCCTGGGTGGCGATGAGGTATGTAAATTTCATGAGAATTGCACAACCTGAAGTGGTTTATACCGCTTATAAAATGGCTATTTCAAAATGAATTGCCGTTTGGGAGAAGAACACTTTTATCATGTGTACATCTGCAGCAGGGCCAGATTAACGCTGGGACATTAGTGGCTGCAGCCCAGGGCCTCAGATTTTGAGGGGCCCCTATATATATATATATATATATATATATATATATATATATCCTTGAGAAGAAGCGTTGTTGCAGTGACTGGACAGACGTGCTGACTTACTTAAATACAAATCTAGTTTACATAACAGTCCCACTGTTGCAAGGCAATTGTGCTGTTTGAAGGAAGCTCATTTTAAGTATATTACTAGTGTCCGGGTATAGTTGAGCTAAACCTTGTTCCCTGTGGTATAGAACACAATACTGAGGACTGATATACAGTGTTGCCTCTTTCGTGTTTGAATATTACCAATCTCCTAGTATATATTCATTTTAAATATTAATTAGCCCTATAAATAGGATTGTTGGAGGTTTGCACTTCTATTTTCTTCTTAGTTTTACTGAGTAATGATTGATGCTTATGTCTGTTTCTTCCTGTTTTAGGCTGTTATTTGTGACTAGCTCCCTTATTTTAAATTTCAATTTGTAGTTACTCAGCAGTAGACTTTTTTTTTAGGTAGGATTTTAGTTGAGCATTTTTATATAGATAAGATTTTAGTTCAGGTTGTTATTTAATATATTAAACTAAATGCTTTTAATTAGGATTGTTTTAAAGTTTAATTCTGTTGGGACTAACTATGTGTTTACCCGACTTGTCTGTTATTTTAGTATATTGTTATCACCCCAAGCATCAGTGCAGAGTAGGACAGGACCCCAGGTACCATCCCCCATCCAGTCACAGGCTATAATTCTGGACTTGGGCGGGATACAAAGAGATTGGACTTGAAGCCTCCTACAGGTGTGGTAATTAGAGCTGAGCGGTACAGAGTTTGGCTGGGTGAGCGGCACTCATGGGGGAGGACGTTGGCTATACAATTTCAATGATTTTTTGTCAATTTGGAATTGTACTAAATTGTGGGAAACGAATGGTTGCACGCTTGGTTGCCTGTATGTCCCAGACGGTGGCACTAAAAGCAAATGTATACTGTATGAATTGCTGTAAACCCTAAAAGTCTCAAACCAAATGTGGCCTGCTCCCACAACATCAGTAGCATGTCCCCAACATTCCTTTTGCTACAGAGGCAAAAATAGAAAAAATGGCATTCCTGAACAATTTTCCTGAAGTCTAAACTCTAACTTGGTAACAGCTATTTATGTTAAACAGCTTTAAAATCTTTATACTGGGGCTCCCGAGTGGCGCATCCAGTAAAAGCACTCGCTAGAGTGCAGGATGCGCTCTATAGCCTGGACGTCGCCGGTTCGAGTCCAGGCTATTCCACAGCTGACCGTGGACGGGAGCTCCCAGGGGGCGGCGCTCAATTGGCCGAGCGTCGTCCGGGGGGAGGGAGGGTTAGGTCGGCCAGGGTGTCCTCGGCTCACCATGCACCAGTAACCCCTGTAGTCTGGCCGGGCGCCTGCGGGCTTGCCTGTAAGCTGCGTTGTTGAATCTAGCCCTGCATGTGTTTATGCCTGATTATTTACCCCCCTGACATGGCTTGCTCACTAAAATATTGGGTAACTTATATTCTGAAACACAATTGCTTTGTCAATAAGACCCCTGTGAGATACTTAGTGAGCAAGCTGTATCACACTTGCACCAACAGCCAAATAGCAACTGACAAAATCCCATAGAATCCAATGGAATCATATTCTCAACCTTTTTTTTTTTTTTTTTTTTTTTTTAAAGGGCCTGTAGGTTGCAAGGTAATAACATAAAAATACATAAGTGTCTCACTCTCCAAATTAAAGTATTACACTAGACCAATCTCTTAAAGCCTGCCAAATTTTTATTGTCTAGCATAAACCTGAAAATGCATTGCTAAGGACTTAGCAAATGTACATAGTTGAAAACTGTTGCTTTACTTCATGAATTTCTCAGAATTAGGATTTCTCTTATGCGAGACTTTAAAATGTTGTAACTTTGTCATTTTTAAAGATATTTGAATACATTTGGTGTCATTTGAAATAGCTGAATCTGTACTATTTTTATGGGCTCATATGGTTTTGTGGGAGCAGGTCACAAATGTTTTAAATTCTGAAATAAACTGTTGAATAGATTTATGCGCTTTGAGGTCTCAATCCTGGCTGGTGCTGGATCTCATTGGTGTTGCTCCCTGTTAAGAAATGCAATTGAACTTGTGTAAGCTTTATAGTCAGGGTGTATTGTGAAGTTATGAACGCTCACTGAGAAAGTATAAGTATTATTTCTGTACTGTATCGAGTTCTCTGTAGGGGTAACTACCGTACTGGCGTAGTCGTGTTTACATTATATCAACGACCCGCCATGTAAGTTGGCGACCACTATGCAGCGGCCTGTGACATAAAATCACTTTAGGAGTACATTTAATCAGTGAGACGATTCAAAGCTACAGCTTTTATGTGAGGCAAACAATGCAGCAGCTTCTCATTGATTTGAACAGATGCATTGAAACCACGTGTTATAATTGGCAATTTTCACTAGTTAATTGTAATTTTTTTACTTTAATCCCCAGCTGCTGTTTATGGCTGGATGTGACAGTTAAGTTGGCATTTAGAAAAAAAATGAAAGCAACTTCTACCATCTGTTTATAATATCCCTTAAAAAAAATTAAAGCCTGCTACAACGTGCTGTTTGCATATACCAGCAATATTGCTGAAACCCTCCTGTACCTTTTTCAATTGCAACCTAGTGGCAAAAATGTTGCAAAAACTGGTCCACAATTAGGTGGCAGGAAACTTTCTTTTTGCTGCTTATTTTTTTAAATATATTTATTTAGTGTTAATTATATGCCTCTTATGTAAAACAAAAACTGCACCGTGTTCTAAATTCATTTTATTCATTTGTTTTCAACAATACAATTAGTCAGTTTAATAAATTTAATATTTATCTAAGTTAAAAACATTAAATACATTTTTAAAAAAAAAACTTAAATAGATATCTGGGATGCATTTTAATAGATACAATATTTGTATGAGAAATTGTAATAAAAAAATAAATTAAAAATACAGCTAATATCCATAAAACGTATAGTCTTCTATATATATATATATATATATATATATATAGGAAGCTGGGTGGTCCAGTGGTTAAAGAAAAGGGGCTTGTAACCAGGAGGTCCCTGGTTCAAATCCCAGCTCACTCACTGTGTGACCTTGAGCAAGTCACTTACGTCTTTCAGGTGAGACGCTGTTGTAAGTTACTCTGCAGCTGATACATAGTTCACACACACTAGTCCCTTAAAGTCACCTTGGTAAATAAACAAAGACCATATATATATATATGGTATAAACCACGACAGGCTGTGCGGTTCCCACGATATTAACCACCCCATTAGTGGTATATATCATCGGAACTGCACAAAGTGGCTTATAACACGACTACCTGTCATTTGTGGGAAGAAAAATAATTAAAACACATTTAAATTAAGACAAAACCAGAAACTTTTATTGTATATACATCTGCAGTGTAGTATAGTCCCAAATTGTATTTAATTGAATTAATTGTTCGCTTATTAAAATTAAATTGCACATGTTCATTTATTGTGAATTTCTACATCGAAAGTGCCATCTCACTAGACACTAGAGGACTGACCACAAGCTGTGATGATGGGCAGAGTTTCAAATGAACTCGTTATATGCGAGGCACACATATTCTAGTATGTTTTCATCGTTTTGCATCTCAAAAGATGTTTTTGTTAGTTGTCGGACACCCTCACGTCCAAGTCAAGCCAGATTAAGTTGACGATCGAACCAGATTCTACGCACCAAACCGACCACGGTCCAGCTCTTCGCGTTATAAAACTGGAGACTGAATACTGGTCCCCAGTTGAACTTCTTGCATAAAATTCCTTTAATGTTGTGATTGTCCATATTTTTTTTCTTTAAGTACATAAACCAGCCCATGCTGTATTCTTTTTTTTTTTGTGGATGTGTGTGTTTTTCAATCTTTGTTTTCTTCTATTTCATTTAGCTGTTCCTCATCTACCTACTGTTATGTGGATTCTCTTGCTGGTGTACTTATTTTATTTATTTATTTTTTTCAGATGGAATGCTGTCTTCACTCAGAAAGAAGGTGTAATGTCTGAGCTGGCATCAGTGTAGATGTTATTTTCTGAGCTGGCATCAGTGTAGATGTTATTTTCTGAGCTGGCATCAGTGTAGATATTAGTTTCTGAGCTGGCATCAGTGTAGATATTAGTTTCTGAGCCCAGCTTTCATAGTATCAGAGATGTTTCTGAGCTGGTGCCCTAGGAAATAAGTTCTAGAATTTAAAGGGGAGGTTCCATTGTTTCTAATGTCTACGAGCTTAGGCTGAGAAATGAGTAGATCGAGCCTAGGAAATAAGTTGATCGGATATAACCTAACAAAAAATAAATAATTTAAAATGAATTTTGTAAGTATAATTTATATAAATGAGTAGATCGGATGTCTTCGACAGTATGACGCTAGATAAGGGAATGTGAATATCAATGTAATATATATTGACAACAAATACATCATTTAAAATGACATTTTTAAGTAGCCTGTGATATTAATGTGTATTTCTGTTTGTGTAACAAACATTAACTAGCAAAATGTGTTACATATTTAACATTATTTTGCATTTCTGGAGGTGTTCTTGTTTTGGGAGGCACTACTGTATGGACAGGTCTGCGAGCGATTTTTCAAAAGCTGAAGCATGCGTTTCAGTCATGGAAAAAATTGAGCTCCATGCTGCGATTACTAACTAGGCCACGGTGCACATTAATCACATGATTTACTAATATTAAAATTTTAAAATACAACCTTGTCATACTAATATTATAGGTGCAGTATGTCATTAGATTACATTACTGAAACATTTTAATTTTAATTAAAGATTGACAACATTTTGACATGTAAAATCATTTAATATATAAATAAATCTCTGCGATCACACATAAACTACATCTGATTGACAACGATGTTATAGAAACATAAAAAAGAGGGTTTAAAACAGTCTACCATATAAAGAGTCGTCGATCACACATTTTAAAGTTCATACGAAAAGACAGTGGCACGAACACACACCAACATACACAGTCTTGCAAATAAAACAGTCAGATAAAAATAAAAAAAACATGAAGTGAACCTCCCCTTTAATCAAACTGTTGCCCCGCCTGTGTGTGAGTGCGTGTGGATTCAGAGAGTGAATCGTGTGCTGTGAGCTATGTTGCTGTGAACCTGCTGCTGCAAATAAAGAGCCTGACAGCTATATTTACCGCAGGAGGATGTCACAGGAAATCACGACCCCCAACAGGGCCGAATGGTTTATGTAAGGACATATTCCTAAGGAGAATAAAAACCTTATACCACAAACAATCATTCAGTTCTGTTTATACCACAAGTATGTATTTAAAATAAATAGCAATAAAATGTGCACTTGTTATATTAAATCAATTAATTCAGGGAATATTTTACCTGGTGGATCTTTTCTTTCCTTGTCAACAGACTGCTTCGACACGGATTCATTTCAAACCCTGTTTATGGTCTCTTTGCAACAGTCTATAGATAAAACCATTGGCTCAGTCTGTCAATTTACATCTTCTCTATTTCCTACCTTCACTGGTTTTAATGAAGGGGCTACAGGCTGCTCAGATAAGTCAGACACAGTCAGATCAGCAACTGGCTTTTCTTGACTAAACTCTGTTGTTTCCTTCCGTTACCAGTATTAAAAAGGACTACATATAGGCTGTTTGGATAAGTCAGACACAGGCATAGATAACTGGCATTTATTGACTAAACTCGTTCTCAAGGAAATCAGGAGTCCAAATCCAAACAACAATAGAAATTAGAAATTATTTCAGACATTTCAAAGTTGTTATAAAACACGTACAGGTGGCAGTACTGTTTGAACTACTGACATCCTGAATTTCAGCAGCACATCACTGGATTGGAATGTAAACAAAGACACATTCAGAATACCGGTAAGCATGTTATCCCACTCAGGTGAGATAACAAAAATATATCCCACGCTACATATACCTACTCCAGTGGAAAATTATAATTTCTAGAAATTTCCCAAAAAACAAAAAAAAATTTGGAAAAATAGTTTGTAGCAAAAGTTTTGCTTTTGTGGATAAGGAAAAATAGTTACAAGAAGTAGATGTCTACAATAATTAATTTTTGCAAAACTCCAAAAATGCTCATTCAAAAGTATTCATACCCTTTGTTGATATGATAGTATTGTCTACAAGGTGCTAGAAATTTCAATATGATAATGCAGAACCTAATTCTAGAAAAGTCTAGAAAATGCTTTATTGTAGGTGAACATTCTTAGAGAGTATAAAAGGGTTAGGCATAGGATGATTGCTGTCAATATGGGAAAAAGTAAAAGAGCTATCTGAAGACCTTAGGCAGAAAATTATTTGTCATAAAGCTGGAGAAGGATACAAGATGATTTCCAAGCATTTGAGTATCCCAATTTCAAATATTGTTTCAATTATCAAGAAGTACAAGACTCATGTTACTGTCACAACGCTCCCTCAGTCTGGAAGAAAGAAGGTTCTTTCACCAAGAACAAGTATAAAAATTGTGAGGAAGGTTAATAGCAATCTGAGATTGACTGCCAGAGATATTCAAAGTGGATTGGCTGCAAGTGGGACTGGGGTTTCCATTTCAACCATAGGTCTAGTATTGCACGGTGAAGGTCTCAATGGTCGCAAGCCAAGGAAAAAGCCAGTCTAAGCAAAACATCACAAGGACAATCGCTTAAGGTTTGCAAAACGGCATTTGAATGATGGATATGAGTTCTGGTCAAAGGTTTTGTGGAGTGATGAAACAAAAATCGAGCTATTCGGTCAAGCTGATAGTCATTACATTCTGAGAAAGTCTGGTGAGGCGTACAAAGAAAAGAACACCATACCTACTGTCAAGCATGGAGGTGGTAATATTCTTCTATGGGGCTGTTTTTCCTCTAATGGCACAGGAAATTTAGTTCCAATACATGGTAAAATGGATTCCGGAGCACACCAAATAATATTGGCCAATCATCTGAAACACTCTGCCACAAAACTTGGTTTAAAGTGCAACTGGCAGTTCCAACACAACAACGATCCAAAGCACACATCAAAATCTACTTCAGAATGGTTAAAGAAGAATACAATCAAGGTTCTGAAATGGCCTAGTCAAAGTCCTGATCTAAATCCGATTGAGAGTCTTTGGTATGAGTTGAAGGCTGTGCAGAAGAGGTCCTCGGAATTTGAATGAACTAGAACAATTTTACGTTGAAGAATGGTCACAAATCACTAAAAAAATCATGCCAAAAGCTCATGGACAAATATCTTCTATTTTCCTCATCCACAAAAGCAAAACTTTTGCTACAGAATATTTTTCCTATAATTATTTTTTTTGGGATAAATTTCTAGATATTGTAGCGTGCACGGGGGAAGGCAGCAGTAGGGCTGGTAGGTGACTTAATCACACACAAAGACATAAGCCCGATATACGCTCCTTGCAAGTGAGCCGGCTCTTTTGTATAGCTATGCTTTAGTGCGAGAGGTCCCGGTTTCGCTCCCGCCCTCCGCCTGTGTGTGGATTGCCTCGCTGTGTGTGATGCGCCTGCCTGCAGGAACCAGGATCGCTACATTGGTGTCGGAAGTGGATGCAGGTGCCCCGGTACGCACTCGTCGGACTGTAGCCTGGTTAGCAAGTCCGGGGCAGACTTGAGGCTGGCAGGGGAGAGTGTAGTGTGCACGGGGAAGGCAGCAGTAGGGCTGGTAGGTGACGTAATCACACACAAAGACATAAGCCCGATATATATACGCTCCTTGCAAGGGAGCCGGCTCTTTTGTACAGCGGTATCGGCGCTGTGCTTTAGTGCGAGAGGTCCCAGGTTCGTGCCTGCCCTCTGCCTGTGTGTGGATTACTTCGCCCTGTGTGATACACCTGCCTGCGGGAACAAGGATCGCTACAATATTACACAACAGCGGTAAAAGACTGTGTACAGTTTTTTTTTAAATCATTATTTATTTATTTATTTATTTATGTATTTATTTATTATTATTATTATTATTATTATTATTTTTATTATTATTATTATTATTATTATTATTATTATTATTATTATTATTAAAGGTGCCATTGCAAAGCAGAATTCCATTCCCAAAATGCCAATTCAGTTCTCAATGCCTAATTTCATACGTGATTCTGCGATCGTGGAAAATCAGTAGCCCTACACATGCAAAACCTGTGCATTCAAATCAGCTTGTCAAGAGACTGAGGTTCGTATTGAAATAATTTTGTATTTTTATTTATTTATTTACTATGTGTCGTAGTAATCAGGGAATACAGGGTGATTAGAAAGTAAGTTTACCACATCAACACACCCTGTACATTAACAGTAATTAGGGCAGCAGTGTGGAGTAGTGGTTAGGGCTCTGGACTCTTGACCGGAGGGTTGTGGGTTCAATCCCCAGTGGGAGACACTGCAAGGTACTTTACCTAGATTGCTCCAGTAAAAACCCAACTGTATAAATGGGTAATTGTATGTAAAATAATGTGATATCTGTATAATGTGAAATAATGTATAATGTGATATCTTGTAACAATTGTAAGTCGCCCTGGATAAGGGCGTCTGCTAATAAATAAATAATAATAATAATAATACTGGAAAACAAACAAAGAGATGTTTCACCATGTTGTTTACAAAGTCATCACAGGGGAAACTTTTAAGTTACAGTACAGCACAAGTATCAGTACACCAAAGAGTAATAGTGCAGTCATATTCGCAAAAGGTAAAATAAAACTATAACCAGCTGAGTGCAGTTTCTGTATTATTGCTTTAGTTTTCAGTGTGTTTGAGAGAGCACTTGATATTGATAAATGGCTGACTGGTTGCCCTGAAGCTTTTTTAATTCCACATATCCTCAGTAGTCAGTGTCTTGGAAAAGCCATATTATTGTCTTATTACACCTGTTATGTTACCTAGGGCAATCATATTGTTTTTTTCACAATGTTTCCCCAAACCCTGCAGATTTTGCTCTATCTGATTGAGTGGTGAAACATATGTTGCTCTTGTTAGATACAGTATAAAGAATCTTTGCTGATTTACTTTTTCAAATTTCCTTTTTTTCAGTGGCTTAAAAAGCCTTTGCAGGACATTAAACAGTCCTTGTTCTAACTGCCCATATATACTACAGTACCATCCAAAAAACACTGTTTCCTCCAATATACTATAGTATGTGCTGCAGTAGACTATATTCCACTTAAATAAAGTGAACCAGGGATCACAGTGGAGACCTGGTCTTAGGGCATTATTGTTAACTTGAGTCATGCCAAATTATTACATAAACCTAAAATAAAATATGAGTCAAGTTACATAACTTTTCTATAAAGTACCGGAGTCTGTCAGTATTCAAATCTCCCTTTCGTGTATTTCATCACTTTAAATATTTTTGTCAGGCAGAAAAATGGGGAAGATGGGAATTTAGTCTTTGGCAGTTGCAGGTTGTGGACAACTTAATGTAAGCAAATGCCATGACTGAGAAGACAGCATTCACCAAGTCTCTTGTGTGATATTATAAGTGAGCTTTCATTATGCTAACCTTTTAAAACACCTGCGTGACTAAATGCAGCAAACAATTTGCTTTTAAAAATAAACATGATTTTACAGAGGACATTATGTTTAATAAAGCGATGCTTCTGAAGTCGTCAATACCTTAACTACCTGTGGCAGTGTGGCAGGGTGAGTGTTGTGTGAGGAATATTAGGTTGGCAGGGATGGGGTTAAATTTCTCCTTGTCAAAACACGTGGGAATGCCCTTCTTCAGCTTCTCACTTCTTCTACCCTCTCTCCCATCCACCTCTACCCCCTTCTCCCTTTTCACCACAGTCTCCGCTCCCTACCAAAAAACAGTTTGCGAAAAACAAATATTGAAAAATGGTGGAGGGTACGGTAAAAGGGTCACCCAAGAATGAAATCTCACTGCTTTGGAGTTCCCTCGGGTTAGGCTCTCCAGTAGCACCCAGCGGGCTTCCAGGGTCGGGATCGGGTTCTGCTTCTAGATAAGCCTCTGCAAGTTGTACTGCCTCCGTGACGGTACTAGGCTTGTGGCGTGAAACCCACATCTGTACTTCGGATGACAATATGTGGGTTAGCTGTTCGATGACGAGAAGCGCCACCATTTCAGCACTAGTTTTTGGGCCGCGACCTGAGGCGTTGTCCCAGGTTGCCATCTGTAGGAACGGAAGTGCTTACCAGTGTAAAAAGGTGACCCAAGAATGGACTCTCAGACACAGTTCTCAACCAAATAAAAGTCATTTGACCAAATCCTGACTTAGAGTGTAACATATATACTGCCCTATCTCCCAATCTGAAGTTTTCTGTTTTTCTTTAAATAGAATATTACGTCATTGAACACATGCTTTGCTTTGCTCTGTAGTACCATAACCCTTAACATGAACCCTCCATTTTATGTGCCTGAAGGAGCAGCCTTGGGTTACATACCTTGCTTAATACAAACATCATGCATAATATCAGTTATTGCATAAGCCTTCAATGACTAAAACCTTGTACTGTACCTACAGTTAAACATGGAGATTTGATCGTGATATGGGGGTGTTTAAGTAGTTCAGGGACTGGAGACATTCATGTGATTGTAGATTGAATGAATGCAGCCATGTATCAAAACATTCTACAAAGTACAATGGTACCATCTTCTAGTAGGCTGACTGGCAGACAGTTTATCTTCCATAATGACAATAGCTCAGAGCATATAGCTAAGTCAGCTCTGGAATTGTTGAAGAAAACAAAGACAAAAGTTCTGGAATAGCCTTAGGCAATCATCAGATCTTAATCTACTATATTTTGGACATTTGAAAAAAGTGGTAGCCAAGATTTCCATGTTGCTATTCTTCTAATGATATATGATGATACAATATATGACAAAATTATATCTGAGCTGGTTTGTAATCTGATGACTGACAATACACGCTCAGTATGGTAGGAACATGTTGTGAAGTTCAAAGGATAAAAGTAATGCTCAGTCAGAATCCTAGGTTCTGTAGAACTAGAAGAAACTAAACCAAGTACCCAAACATCCCAGCCAGTGTTGTTAAAATCTTAACAAACACTGTCTACACACCCCACCACACTGGCTTATTGAGTTACTGATGTGGTTGTTGAGTACTATTAGACATCATTACTAAAATGTTTTTGGAATGTAGTACTGGTTACTTCTATATACCATATGTTTTACAATGATAGCATGTATAAATATTATTTTGTGTCACAGTAGATTTAATTTCATAGAGTTAATTCCATGCATTCAGTAAATGTATTCTATAACATTGTTTTAATCTAAACTTGAAACTAGTTCCTATTGCCAGATACAAGTACTGAATAGTACTCAATACTTGTACATTTTCTGTATAGCAATATTGACACTGTAACAGTACTAATGTTAAAACATTAGTATTGTGTTGTTTAAAAATGAATATGAACTTATTTTCTTTGCTTATTTTCTTTGCATTATTCGAGACAACAGTATTGTGTTGTTTAAAAATGAATTTGTTTTGCTGTATTATTAGTAGTAATATTATTATTATGATTGTTGTGATTTATGTATTTATAAATGTTATAATATTTTGTATTGTTTTGCAGCGTGACTCGTAAACTCGTAAACTCGTGCAGATCGTGGTCGAGGGGTAATAGAATAATCACTAGCAAGTTAAACCCCTCAACCACGGTATATAAACCTGCAGAGTTCTCAGTTCAGGGTGGGTGTTCGGAGGAGAGTACAGGAGAGGGAGAGGAGAAAGGAGAAAATCAAAATTAAAAATGAAACAGGATGAGTGACAGCGTTTGCCCAGCCTGACCTGTATTGGCTATTGTGTTTTGGTGTTCATGATTTTGTTTGAACTTTTATTTTTGCTCTGTGAGCAAAGTGTTTTGGTTTGAATATTTTATTTATTTTTCATCTTTAAAAAAATAAACAGCGCCACAGCGCCTTTTGCACTGCAGTATTTTGTGTTTGTTTTCTTCCTGCATCTGGCCTGACGTCACCACTCTGCCATCTCTGTCACTGACACATTCTAAAAATTCCATGAAAATCAGATTTTACAGATTCTAGTCAGATGGTTCAAGAGCTGGATCCACAATGTTGCAAATAAGGTAGATATAAATTTGTGCAACTACAGTACAGTAGGTGAATAAACCAAAAAAATAACTGGTGTGAAAGCACTGAGACTGGAGGTCATTAAAGGAAGTGACAAACTCTATTAATGTTGAAGGTTCTGTCATACTCTATTAATCTCCGGCATTGCAAACCACCATACACTACAAATGTGCATTTCTGTAACTATTGTTTCAATAAGTACCAGTAATTATTTCTTGAAAATATTTGTCATGTAATTCATTCGTCTTCAGGTAAATGCTAGGCAATATACAGTATATTCATTTTTTATGTATTGTGTAGTACTTTTGATAAATATTTGGTGAAAATCACTCACTGTCTGTCTTTTGGCCTTGTATTTACCTGGTTTTCTGAAAGTTTTCATGACTGACAGGAACCCATTTTCCCTGATCTAAAACTCGCTGTCAACAGAGACGTTAAAACTTCTACTGCTAAAAAATCTATTTAGTCCAGCTCTCAGCATAAAAAAACTGAATTATACTTGTCACCAGTTGAAATTCTTACACTAGCATAAAATTGTGCTGTTGAGGTTTTTTGGACTTATTTCCTTAAAATGAATGTCCATACTTTTTTTATTTTTTTATTTAAGCCAGTCTTTAAATACAGTGCCTTGCATAAGTATTCACCCCCTTGGACTTTTCCACATTTTGTAGTGTTACAACCTGGAATTAAAATGGATTTAATTGGGATTTTTACCATTTGATTTACACAACATACTTAACACTTTGAAGGTGAAAAATATTTTTTATTGTGACACAAAAGTTAATTAAACAACAACAAAAAAAGACATTTGTTGGTTGCATAAGTATCCACCCCCCTGAGTCAATACTTGGTAGAAGCACCTTTGGCAGCAATTACAGCTTTGAGTCTTTTTGGGTAAGTCTCTACCAGCTTTGCACATCTGGATCCTGCAATTTTTGCTGGAAGTTGAACCTCCACCCCAGTCCCAGGTCTCTTGCAGACCGAAACAGGTTTTCCTCTAGAATTTCCCTGTATTTGACTCCATCCATCTTGCCCTCAATCCTGACCAGTTTCCCAGTCCCTGCCGATGAAAAGCATCCCCATAACATGATGCTGCCACCACCATGCTTCACCGTGGGGATGGTTATTCTCAGGGTGATGAGCAGTGTTGGCTTTGCACCACACATAGTGTTTTGCGCTAAGGCCAAAAAGTTCAATTTTGGTCTCATCAGACCAGAGAACCTTTTTCCACATGTTTGCTGTGTCTCCCACGTGCCTTTTGGCAAAATCCAAACAGGATTTGATATGGTTTTTTTTCAGCAATGGCTTTCTTCTCGCCACTCTTCCATAAAGCCCAGCTTTGTGGAGCGTCCGGGTTATAGTTGTCCCATGGACGGTTTCTCCCATCTCAGCTGTGGATCTCTCCAGCTCCTTCAGAGTTACCATTGGCCTCTTGGTTGCTTCTCTGACTAATGCCCTCCTTACCTAGTCACTGAGTTTTGGTGGACGGCCTTCTCTAGGCAGAGTCGCGGTTGTGCCATATTCTTTCCATTTTATAATAATGGATTAAATGGTGGCCGTTGGGGCCAAGTGTGCGTTTCACAAGGGGGGGGGGGGGGGGGGGGGGATATGTAACAGTGCAAGGAGCCCTGTACATTGATTTGTTTATTTATTTTTAGAACAGGGTCTCCCCCTCCGCCAGCTAGTTATTTTGTATTATGATTTATTTATTATTGTATGTATATGAGGCAAAGCGCCGTGGGTTTTGTTATTGTTTTGTTATTTATAAATGTGACGACGTAGCCGTGTGTTTTTGTTTTAAAATACCTAGTGGGAATGCATGACTGTCAGCTGATGATTATTAAATTAGCTGGCAGTCACGCATAATAATTCCACCTGTGCAGATTGTGGCCGAGGGGTAATAGAATAATTGCCAGCTAGTTAAACCCCTCGGCCATGGTATAAAAAGCCTGCAGCTCTCCATGTTCTGGGTGGGTGTTAGGAGTGGAGAGAGCGAAGAGAGCGAGAGGAGCAAAAGAGAAATGAAACGAAACAGAAAATAAACTAAAACTTAAGGGATCTGTGAAGGCTACTGCCCAGCTGGACCTTTAAGTGTATTATTTTGTGTTCGAGATTTGTTTTGTTTAAACCTTTTATTTTGCTCTATGAGCAAGTGTTTTCTGTATAAATATTTTATTATTTTTTTGTATTTAAATAAATGGCGCGCAGCGTCTTCTTTTTGAACTGCAGTACTTGCCTGGTGTCAGAGTTTTTTCCCTTCCTGCTTCTGGCCTGATGTCACTGCACAGACACCCTGTTACAGGGTCAAAAACATTTTTCGACCAATCAAAATACATAAAATAGTATGTGCTCTAAATAACTATAAATAAACTATGCATATGTACGTAGGAGCTGGTCATTTTACAGTAGTACCTAGTCATGCTGAAATAATTAAAAGAGTCGCCAATTACCTTCAGGATAAGATCAAGAATAAGGAAATTGGAAAATACCGCAACGAGAGATTTTAGCCAAATTGAGTTTGCATACAATACAAGTGCGCATTCCAGCACAGGGTTCTTAAAAATAATCAATCAGTCTTCTTCAGATAAAGTCAAGCAAAACGAGTTTATTCAAGAATTAAGTCAAAAACAGGAACTAAGGAAATGAAATACATGCAGTTCACGGCAGGCATCAGCTGATGTTATTTCTGAGCACAAAGGCTTCCTGCACTGCTCTGGTACAGAGATAGTATTTCTGCACAACAGAGTTACAGGTCAAGTTACAGGTCTCAACAGGTGGTTTTCGAGCTCCAATGTGACAGAGCTGGTGGTCTGAGCTGCCATGGCTTTTCTGCGCCCCTCTGGTACAGAGATGGTATTTTCTGCCCTGTTTTTGTGCGTGCCAAAAATATTGTTACATGCATCCTTATACTACCATATAATAAGTGGGACGCTACATCATGTGATGCATTCTGCCAATAAACACCTGCCACCATCCTTGATTAATCTAATGGCAAGTGCTGTAAAGTTCTAACACCATTTCTGGTATTAACAAGCATATTCAATCGGCAAAATTCACGGTATATCTATCATTCGTATTTAGGCAGAAGAATGAACTGAAGGTTATAGAGATATTTTAGTTTATGAAAATACTGAACTTGTTATGTGTTGACAGTCAATCAGCTACTTTTAACACAATCTGATTCACCTATATCTATGCAGTAAAAATATTGAAAGTTTCTTAAGCATATAGCTTAACATAACATAAATGCAACAGTTTGGCTGATTTGAACTCAATACACATATTCCTTCTCTGTGGTTTGCAGGCTCTTGCGAAAGGAGGAAACTGCGAAACTCTGTACGTGAAGAATTGCATGGTTCACAAATTTGGGCCGTGTTAAACTGGTTAGAAAAGTTTACATTAAACACAGAAAAATCACACAATGTTTAGAGACAATCTTTCAATGATTTCTGACTCCTTCACCATTCAAATAGGCACATAAGGAAATGTTGTATAATGGAAAGGAACAAATGGCTGAGGAAACGATAAGAGCTTGTGCCATTTAACTAGAGCAGAACAATGTGTACACCGCCCCACACAGGGTGCGTGTTTATCAGAAATAAGCCTATGTGTTCAATTTGTATAGTGTGTGATTATTTCTTACAACACCCTTCTACTTAGCTCATGGTAGAGAAGCCAGCTTGCCTGTGGACATAATAGTTGGTCACCAGGAACACTCAAGTGCCACCCTGGGTACCCCAGCTAACTATTCAGCATCACTTTCCAGAAGGCTGAGACAACCTTTGACCATGCATTCCAATCTTTAAAACAGTCAGAACAGCATCAAAAATACTATTATGATGCTAAAGCCAGATTTTCTCTATACAAAGTCGATCATATGGTTTGGCCAAACAACAAGTGGCGTGGACCTTTTAGAGTTCTGAAGTATATGGACCGTGACCGTCAAGTTGTTAATGCAAATGATCCAAGGGCTACTTCGAAAGTAGTTCATTACAACCGTTAGAAGCCTTACCTGTTGCCATGGCCGCCAAAAACACCTTAAATGGACAGTCCTCACACTTGGCTTAACCTGTCACCAGCTGCGGAACAGCAATAACCACCAAGGGCAACCATTTCTTTCTTAGCAGGTTCCTTAGAGATTCCAAGGGATACTGTTTCTGATTTGCCATATGGTGCCCAACCCAGGTCTGGGCAGAGGACTGACAATGTTTCAAGTCCTTCAGAGGCATCTATTATCTCTCAGTCAGATGCCTCCCTGGTCCAAGAACCAGAAAGGACTGTAACTGAGAAGGCCACATGGAGTGGCCACCCGATTAAGGCCTCCAGTTATTTCAGAGACTGTCAAGCATTAATAAGGACCTGAACTCGGACTTTAAATAATAATTGCAATGAACACTTATCTGAGACTTTATTGAATCAATACTTCACAAGTTAAAACTATACTTCATGTTATAAGTGTTTTGTTTGTCTTCACTTTGTAGCACCCGGGAGGGGCACTCGTTCTTTTAGATCAGGGCGGGATCAGTCAGGTAGAATACCAGAATACCAGAAGGAAATAAACTAAGACCACAACAATATGCAGGGCAATGAACATCGTTTTATTAAATACAGATGGTTAATTATATTTAATAAATAGGACAAGTCTAGAATAAACAGTCACGACATGGGGTTTGCACTGTTCAATAAAAATGATAAATAGTTAATTATAATTAAAGAGCTAAGTGCAGTGCTGCTCAATACGATCGCGTTGACGGGGCTTACTAGGAACAACAATAAAGCCAATACTTTAAAACTCCCCGTCTCCAGCACTCCTCCAAAATCCCCAATGCCTTTTAAAGATATTAAAATCTAAAACAGTTAAAAACATACACACACATATATACACATACACACATCAGGGATGGAAATAAGACTCCTATTGTTATTGCATAGCAGTTTCACCCATTCCAGGTTTTACAACAAGCTTGATTAGACCCAGTGTGAACAAGTTCAGGTTTGTCTTATTAAACTATACTACTAAAACCAAGAATGGAAACTGCAAAGCAATATAAGTCTCATTTCTATCCCTGATATATATATATATATATATATATATATATATATATATATATATATACTTACTCAATGTGAAACTTGTTGCTGGTGATGAGCAACAATTCTGTCAAGACGTGGCGGTATCTTTGCCAAGCATACACAATCATGTCTCCTGACGTAAAAGCGATCCATCATTTGATGGCCAGTTCCTTGGCCTTCTGCTCTCCAAACATTTCCTTTACAATTTCAATGGCACACAGCATTATCAACTCCTCAGCAATCGTATGCGATTTTTTTTTTTTTTTTTTTTTTTTTGCTTTACCAATTTTCTGCATCCCTGTGTAATAATGACACTACAAGCTTTTTATCTGCAGTAGTTGTGGATTTCATTACACTTCTTTACTACCAAGCAGTTCCTTAGCCTTTCGCTCAAAAAAAAAAAAAGAATGTTGCTTGTTTTTATATATTTAATGCTTGGTAATTAAATTTCTGTGTAATTTGGAGGGTTTGACATTCATTGGACAGTACTTGTGTACAAATTACACACTGTGGTTGTAGGCTTGCTACTTTTTGATATTAATCGGTAAAGCTTGTTAAATGTAGAATTCTCAAAAAGTGAAAGTTTGACTGAAATTTATATAGGATAAACATCGGTAAAACCACTCGCTATTTCTTATTTTCGTACCAAAAATAACAATTTATGAATCATCTATAGTTTGTTTAATTTTTATACTTACTGTCTGTCCAGTCTCCGTTCCACTCTGAATGGCTAGCGGTCGCTGTCAATCATCTCAGTGATCTGTTAGTATAGTTTCACTGTCACTGTCATTTCATCCTGTTCAGACAGATCTTGTTGACTGAAGCAGCGCCAGAATGCTCTCATTCGTTTAAATGACTGTCAATCATCAAGACCTGTACCTGCGCTTTCACTTGTCATCTCAAGCTACTGTCATTCAAAGCTCCTACTTTTGAAATTAGTGGCTTAAGGTGTAGGAAGGCTTTTGCTAGGTAAACAGTGGCAGTTACTAGTTTGGTTTGAAAATGGGGTGCAAGAGGAAAACACTTAATGAGTATTGTGCACAATCCCCTGGCCGACGTCTCTGCGGCAGAACGAAGAGGACCTGTCTGCCGTACCTTCCAGTGACTCCAGCTGTGCTGAAGAATAAGTGCAAGTAAGTGTTTGGTTCTGTGCATATTATTTTTACTTGTAAATTTATGCTATAAAAGTAATATACTTTTATATGTTGCATTTCTACGCTTTATTTAAGACATTTTTTTTTATTTATGTAGGATCTTTATCTTTACCAGATATAGCTGTGCTGTGACCAAAAGTTATTTCAATTAGAATGTGGTAACCATGGTTTTGTTGCATATTGAATATGATAACGGGGCTTCGCTAAATTAGACATTTCTCAATGGCATTAAGTCTGGGTGTTTTTTTTTTTTTTTAAAGCATAACGGTCGATTTCACCCATTCGCTGCTTGAATTGAAAAATAAAGATAGAAAAAAATGGTAAATTCTTTCTAAAATAAACATCGATATTTTTTATCATCGAAATTCAAGTAGATGTCTTTGTATTTCCTTAATTTTGCAGGGTTAATAACGGCTTGATGTTTTTTACTCACAACACCTCACTGTTCAGCCCTTGTTGAATGAAGTTCTGTATCATCATTCTGTTGGTTTTGTTTTGATGCTGATCGTCAAATAAAAAAATGTATACATATTAGATATTTATTGTGTGTGTGTGTGTGTGTGTGTGTGTTTCCAGTGATATGTGTATGTAGCATGGGAATCAGAATCTGGAGGCATATCGAGACATGGTCATCATCCAATGGACTGCATACCGCTTCAGATTAACCAGTGGGCTAGTGGACTGGTAGACTTTCTGCAGTCTTGCATGGATTGTGACAAGCATTTCTAGTTCTACAAATTTGCATGATCATTTGTTGCAGTTTTTCAGAATAATGTGAGTAAAAGTCATGATCTACTTTATCGTCCTACTAACATGTGATTGGTTTTGTATACTGTTTCTCATAAATCCCAATGAACTGATGCATTTTGCTAGCTCTTAGTGATAACCTCAAGTTTTGAAGGTTGTTCTTGCCTACATACAGACTATATACAGAGTTTCCAGTTTAAACTACTGTACCTTTGGGTCAAGTACTAAAACTAAGTTTTGTTGCTTGTAACCCTTACATGGAATTTTTGGGATAAGTGTATTTATAAATGAAGATCCAAGGTTACTAAAATGGAAACAAAAGGGGAAAGGGAATTTTCCTCCTCATAATAAGCTTCCACCACTTCCAATCACTCTCGTGGGCAGAGTAAACCTAAATCTTAGCTAAGGCAAGTTAAACAAACAAATATAAATCATAATGCTGCCCAATTGCTTGGTATTCCAGGTGTTTTTTTTTTTTTTTGAGTAATCTCAATCACAAAATACAGGATTAAAAAATCTGGATCACATTTATCCAGATTACAAGTTTTGAAAAACCGGCACTAGGATTGTTAGACTTAATACTACATACGAGAAACTGCAAACTGAATACTTCCCAGTTCTCGCAGATTCTCAGAATGCACATTCTGCCTAGATTTAATATGCCCCTCAGTCACCACTTGCCTGGTGTCGCAGTATTCAATCACATAAAAACAACAGACCTTAATAATGATTTATAGTGCTTCAGGCATCAAATGGACTGTCATTGAATTCAGATAAAAGTTCTATATTTATACTCAGTTTTTCATTAGGAGTGGTAATTTAGATATTGATTGACACCCCAGATATGCACAACCTCTTCTGTTTTGGGGAAAAAATATACTTTAAAAAGCTGGGGCAAAACGTCAAATATTCACACAATCACTGCTTGAAGTGAATTTGTTGACAAAAGTTACATTATTGTATTTGTTCATAAAACAGAATTAATAAATGAATGTGTTAAAACAAAACAATTTCATGCAAAGAAAGAAACATAAACTGTACAGAAGGTAATTTGAAGGTTTATCAGTTTTTAATATATATATTTTTTTACTTTACAGAAACGTTTTTTGATAATTTTATTTATACTTTTGTTTTCTAGCTAATTCTTATCATCTTAGTCGCAAGTAGATTTCTTTTTATTCAATGTATTTTTCTTCAGCGAACTAAAATAAAATAGCACTTAATAAATTACATTTCTCTTCAACTAACCTAAATAAAATAGCACTCAGTAAGTTACCTTTGTTAGTCTGAAACTTGAAAGATTACACCACAAACAGCTATTTAAAACTAAGTTAATATTTTACATGACTCACTTTGGCTAACTTTCCATTACATGTAAGTAAATATTTTCAAACTGTCAAATTACATGTAAGTAAATATATGTATATTAAACATTAACTAGCATTATGAAACATTTGCAGTAATACTTTTTATTACTTGTAATTGTCTTTCAAAACAATTATATATCACTAGCAAACAGGTGGGTTAATCATTTAATCAGTTGTAGAGCAGATGATTAATTGATCAATAGAAAATGTCAAAATTAAAACCTTATATATATATATAACACAGTATGTTCCATGTTTGCTTTGGTGCTGTTTATTTTCAATGTAAACTTCTTGTTCACATGTTTGCATTGAATGTTCCATTTTTTTTGCACCCCACTCTTGCATATGTGCTGTTATTTATTTCGAAATAAAGGGCAAGAAACATTTGCATCTGTTGCCTGCTGAATGTTACATGGACTAATTAGAAAACAATATCCGGTAACTGGACCATCAAGTATAAAACATGGAACTTTTTAAACCATCTAAGAAATTATACAAGAGATTGATCCTGTAATCATTGGGGTTCATATGAGAGCAACTGACACACCAGATACTGCAAGAACAACAGATATGACAAAAAATCTGTCGGTTGATTATTGTCTGCACTCTTAAATGAACCTGATTGTTGTGAACCTGTGTTTGGTTGTTATAACTCAGAAGGATGTCCAGTTAGTAACCAGTTTGTGTGTTTCAACTCCAGTTCTGGTCTCGCCAGTTTACCAGTGGTTCCTAGAATTCAGCAGGAAAGATTCAAGCATGACCGTAGGAGAAATTGCATGCATTATATTAATGAAAGCTGTTGTTATAGTAACAGAGCACAGTTAATAATTAATTGGATTCATTCTAAATTCTTTAAAGATCAAAGTATATGCTGAGGAACAAACATTTCATTTTTACCACTGGTTTATAGAAAAAAAAGACATAATTGTTTTTATTATCATTAATTACTATAAAACCCTTTATTTTCAGCTGGGACGTATAGTGGGTTTGGTGGAAGAGTGCTGAAGAGTTGTGTTGATGCTTGTTAATTAAACACTTTGGCAAAAACTATTTATTTTGTCATGCCAATAAAGCCTCTTTTGAATTTGAATTGAATGAGAATTGAATGAGAATGTGTAAGATTCAGACTCAGAGCTCTGGCTTCAACACTGTTAAACACTGACATCACTATTTCCTAACCTGGTTGTTTATGGTAGTTATGGATCAATTATCTTCAATACTAATCTGATTCAGTTCACTATCGATTGTCAATTATAAAGTGATTTGAAAGACCACTTTTGTTTAAATTGTTTTACACATTGCTTTTTTGTATACCATGTTTCATGAAATCAACATTTTAATTGTACAGTGTTGAAAATTAAGAACACAACTGTATAGCAAGGATTGTTATAAATTGAATACAGAGTTGTTTCTGCAAACTTCAAAATTGCATTCCCTAGTTTCCATGTTTCATGACAATCCACAATTGTATGATGATGAGAATTGTTTACATTAAATACAGTACATAGGGGCAGGTGTACTAAGATGGGCCAGTTGCAGAGCAAACAAATCACAATTTGCATTTTCGTTCATAATTTGCGAAGTATACATTTTGTCGTATGTAGAGAAAATATGTTAAAGAGCCGCAATGTATAATTGAAATCTTTGTTGTGTCTTCTTCACAAGATCTCTGCAAGAGTCATGCGATATTGTTAAATAGCGGGAGTTGAGTTGTGGTTTGCTGCAGCAGAGAGTGCCCGAAGTCCAATAATCAAAACAACATTGTTTTTGTTAGGAGGTGTCGGGTTAAAAAAATACAATAAAATCGCACACACATACATTTTATAGTGCTCAATGTATTTTACATGTATAACTCATTGCTCTGAAATAACACTAATGTGTTTTGGGTAGGCTACACATTACATTATGCAAAAATATATAAATCTGTACAGTAGTAAAACCAAATGAACACCTAGCGCACTTTCTTTTTACTTTAGCCTGTAGGCTACCGGTATGGTAACACATAATAAATCATGCTGCTGCATTGTACACATTGGTGTACAATGCGAATAAAAGATTATTTTAAATTGAAACTAAATTATTTTAGCATTTTATTATTATTATTAACTTGGCAGTTTAGACAATTAACACAAAATAGATCATGGTGCCGCATTGACAAGTTATGATACTTGCAGGAGGACAGTCAATTCTCATTAATACGAATTTCAAGGGACTAGCAACAAATTTTGCATTATACCACTAATTTGTATCATTAGTAGCCTATAAGCCAAATGTATACTGCCCGTTTTTATTTAACTTAGTCACGGGTGCAGTGCTAAATTGTGCACAATTACAAACCACCTGCACATTAATAGAATAGGTGTTTCCTATTCCTATACAGATGTGGAGGGCTTAACGGCACAGTCTATTGTGTGCAGTCTATTGCTCCCAACACGTTGGGGGAAACCAGAAGTGTCATAGAAATTTGATTTCAAGGCTTTACGTACACCCTGCTTTTAGGGAAAAATAGGGAAAAATTTGTCTGTTTGCCTAAAAAATGCATTGAGCACAACTGGCAACGCAAGAAAAAAAGCAGACTGGGAAATGCCAGCAACAATTGCGACTGTTTAAAACATGCTTTCAAATGTTCGTAACAAATTGATGCAATTGTAAGTGTCGCAATTGCCTGCAGCTTTTGTACCTCTCATTATAATATTTGAGAACCCTCATTTGCACTATCTCTATCCCCTTTTTGCGAATTTATGCAGGAACATCCATAATTTCATATTCATCTACGCTTGAACTGCAAACAGAAACTGCGGCTGCAAAGCATTCCCTAAAAAGTTGCAAATAGCATTGCCCTTGTTTTGTACATTTCACCCAAGACTTCTGACTTGTTTACGACTATTGCGACAGCCACAACACTTTCGTACACCTATCCCATAGTTGTTTGCTAATGCAACATTATAATAAGTTTTATTATAAATCTGGGATTCAATCATCCTGACATATTTTATTTACCCTGATTGTGAGATGAACACACATTTACATTTTGGTTAATATTATATTTCCATTTCTGTAATCCTAATGCATTTCAGCTAACCTTTCACCAAAACTTCACCCCAGACAAAGGCCTTCTCTTCAATGGGTTACATCAAGTGATAGTGTAGATCTATCAAGCTTCTTTGTTTTGAATTTGAATTGTAATGAAAGTGTTCAATTAAAGTGTAAAAGAAGGTTTTAATCTGGAGAGTAGGTTTTCCTCTTCGATATTCTGCATAATGCAATCAATCTAGTCTTCAATGTCTGTGTCAGCTTTTAGAGCTTTATAAATAGAACATTCATTATTAGAGAAAACATGAAGTAAAAACTCTGAAATGTCAGTCCCTTTAACAAAATGTCCAGAATCAATTTAAACCTTTTTAAATTTCTCTTTATAGTGAAACATGCCACATTGCACTTAGGAGTGGTTGGTTACACTAGTGCCAGTGGTACTCAGACCTCAGTTGTTCAGGTGCCATATTAGTGATCAGAATTTACCAAACAGCCACAGAATACACAGAGGTGAAGAATGGCAAACCCACCGTAGTGTGAATTAATTATTTCATTTACTATAGTGCCATACATTCATATTTATGCAGTATGACCGGAGGGGGCCAGTTAGTCTGTCACTTCAAGGTTACATGGTTCAGTCTGGCTTGTCCCATGGTTGATCGAAAGTAGGTCTTAATCCTATGAAGGGTTGAGAATGACCTTTCCGATGTACAAGAGGACACTGGGATCGTAAGTGCAATCTTTCAGTTTGACCAGCTCTGGTAGCAGTGGTTGCAAATGTTCACCTTGCTCACAGCTCAGGAGTTTTACTGCATTCTCAAATGTTGACAGATGAACGCCATGTTCTTTTGGAAGAGTGGGGCTTTCCAAATCCAACTGCCTCAAGAGTTGTTTTTGCCCAGAACTGATTAAATCCATTGTGGAGTTGACTTATACTACCTTTAAGCAAATTAGTAGTTCATTCTGCTTGATGAAACTGCATGTTACTCCTCTGCAAGGGAGTATTTACCATTTCCACACGTGAAAAAATGAGTAAAAGCAACTGGAGAGTGAAGTTAGTGCTAAACTTCTGGAGATGTACAGCGAATCCACTTGCTTTCCCTCCCGCTTCACCTGACCTAATAGCAGAGTTGAAATCTGTTGAAATCAAAATCACGCATGCAGTGGATGATAATTTTGAAACTCCTGCATACTTAGGGCTCTTTATTTTTCAGTTTATATTTTTGGTCACGTCATGTCCCTTAATTAAAATTCTCCCGTAACTTGAATGAGACTAAGATTCTGTTTGACAATGAAAACAAACAAAAAAAGGCATCTCCTTATTTAATTCAAACAAAACACAAAAAGCAAGTTCATTTTAAAAAGCTTTTCCTGGATTTAAAATCTTTATGATTTGTTGCAAGCATGCTATAACCTGTTTTGGAAATAGTTTCCTCTTTAATTATGATTTAATTAAATCAATTTAACTTCACTCGCTGTTTGAAATAAAAATAAGGAATTGCCTTATTGTTTACATTATTTGTATGCACAGTGGTTTAGAGATAACATATAATACTGTTAAAATCAATATTTTCTTTTCATTTCTTTTTGCATTTCTTAGTCGACCGCCTATGACCCTTAGAAGTACCCCCAGGGGTTTCCATACCCCCGGTTGAAAACCCATGCAATAGACTACTATGAAATCTATAGAATTACATCACAAACAGGAATCTGCAGTAGTATTAAATAGTAGCTAAATTCTGAATGTGTGTTCTTTGCTTGCATTATTCGGATCATTTAATTGGAACAAAAACGGTGCTCATGCTGGAATGTAACTTACGGTTTACCAAGCAGAACACAAGACGGAAGTTTATCATGAAAAAAAAAAGTGTGGCATCTTACAGTTTTCCTCCAAATATTATCCAGTTTCCAGGAAAGACAAACAACTTGGGGTTGGACCTTGGGGTGCACAATAGGCAAAAACCTTTGGTTCACTAAAAATAAACCCCTGAACTAAAAATCTTTTCGTTGGTGAAAATTATAAAGGATGGTATCACATTTTGAGGTACCACTGCACTTTTTGATATATTTTTAAGCTTACATTTAAATATTTAAAGTAAATGGTCTGAATGGAGTAGAATTGAACCAGTGTGGATATTGGACTGTATTTGTACACGTTGCAGTATGTTATTGTTCTCTAACACATACTGTATGCATGGCCCACTTTTTCAAAATAGAGAATTGTTGTATATAACAGAACAAAGATGGAGGACAAAGAAAGGACAAAGGTGGAGGTTGCACAGCAGGTTGAGAGTGTGAATTCCTGACAGTTGCACTTTTAGCTTTTAAATAGCTGTCTAAATCATCAGTAATTAGTTGGAGATAAAAGTTAAAGGCTTTGCAGAATTATTTTACTCTTTATTAAAAGTATTCATGTCAGTCCGAGCTGTCTTTTCAAACAGTGTCTTTGAATAGAAAGCATCTAAAATATTTTTTCTCTCTTGCACATTCATATTCTGTTATTTCAAGGGAAAAGGTTTGAAAGAATGTATACTTGCAATTTACATCCTATCCACATAAATGCAATATCACATTGGTCTATTTTAATAATCTGAACAGTGACTGATATCAATACTGCATCACTAAAAGTCAAATAAAAATCATTACAAATGACCATATGAATGCCGAAGGAGTATTTGACACAAAAATCTGTAATATCAACTGTTTAAATGATTGAGGAATAAAAAGGCAATTATATGACTTGCTTTTACACTTTTAGTGTGAACATCACATGCTTTTTCAGTTGCACATATTTTATGAAGAGCTAGTGTTAAATTATTAGTGTTATTCACCAAGATTAAATCATTTGTTGACCAAAAATTAATTAATGCAACAGGTGCAAGGGCTGCGTGGAGTAACAACCAGGAATTGAGATAGGAATGATGTGCTTGTGACTTTAGAAAGAGGACAGGATTTCCACTTGTCTCCTGGAGGTGAGACTGAACTGATTACCCTCCAAGGCTGGGAAGCAAGCGTTACTTCCCACAAGGGGAAATGAAGAGAAGGATAATGGATAGATCAAAGAGAAGTCTAGCAGTCTCCCTGGCTTACAAGGGTTACCTACTCTTATGGATGTCGGCACGGTCATACTTCTGAGGCTGAGCCATGCAGGGAGACAGGAATGCTAAAAGTGAGAAAAATAAACATGCATGGAAGGTGTCTCCAGAGAGGGAGACACAGATGAAAGCAGATAATTAGTAAATAATGCAGGATTTCCCCTTGACCAATGGAGAGCCGTCCTCACAGTGGTGAGATCGGCCTTCAAGGCTGCAAACCGTTATTTACCCCAAGAGGAACCTAGTGATAGAGAATGGGAAAACAAAAGAGCGTTAGGATATATTTGGCTGGGGGTTTCCTCTGGCACTCAGGAACTTTCCTCTTGGAGGATGAGGCTGACGTGGTTGGGAACTGAGCTTCATGTGCCCCCAAAAGGAAACCCCCGGTTCTTTGCAACTGCATCACCAATGCAAAGAAGAAGGGTTAGTAAAGAAAATAAAGTTTAATTAGTTACAATTTCACATAAACAAGATTGAACTACACTATAAGGTACTATAGTTATAAACCCAATTATGACTAACATATAAGTGAGCACTTAGCTCAAAGCGAACACATTACGTTGTTTATACTCCGATTGTAATTCTCTATAGTGAATCTTTGTGTATATCACATGGACATTGCGTGCCAAACACTTATACTTAACATACACAAGATTTAACTAGACTATAAGGCATTATGATTGTAAACCCCTTTATGTCAAACATATAATTAACAAGGAAACACTCACTCTCTCTCGTCCCACTGCAGTGACTGTAAATCTCATAACCTGCTTTCTCTGACGACTAGTGTAGCTGTTCTCTTGCCCTCTCCCTCTCTAGCTCTGTCTTTTATGTCCTGAATCTCTTACACGTCTCTCGGTTTTGTTTTTGTTATCGTTATCTGTTGTCCTTTCTTTCTTTTCATTTTCCTGTAATGAATCTCGTTGTCCACTGCTACTTCCTAAAAATACTAAAAACACTGTGCCCACCTGACCACGTGAGTCAAATCCCTGGTCACGTTCAATCTAATCCCCTTAGATTACCATGGGTTTCAGATGAAAGTAATGATACAGTCCAGCAAGTTGTGTCGGTTACTAATACCCTTGTGCAACAACAAAACACACAATCTAGTTTAATAAATCAAACCTTGCCATAATAGAAGTAATAATAATTTTAAAAAAAACACAAAGAAATGTGCTACTAATCATAAATATAATACATAAAAACAGCGTATTTTCCAGTTTTCAAATGAACTTGGTCACCTTGTGACACAGAAACAAAACATTAAACGCAAAACAAAATGGCACGATGGCCAAGCAAACAAAAATAGAACACAGAAAATAACACAAGTACCGTGCTGGTGCAAATCCAGTGCACGTAGCAATTGTCGTCTTTCGATATTTCTCTTTCTCTCTGTCGTCTTTCTCTTCTACTCCAACACAACCAACCCCAGCTATTGATTGCCTTGCTTATCCCTCGACCACCAATTTGTTGATGGTTAATTTGTCAATAAATTATTAGCTGCTGACCACAAATTCTCACAGGAGGTATTTTGGCACAAGAAGCAGACAAGAAGCAAACATTGTCCCTGCCATCGTACATTTAATTCTAAAAATAACAATGCAAATACATTTATTATTAATAATAATAATAATAATAATAATAATAATAATAATAATAATAATAATAATAATAATAATAAACACAGGGGTGGGGTGTACCCCGTCACAGTGATACATAAGTAATCATTGCAAAGCCACGAGAGACAGGGCTAAGCACATTAAAAACATACCATGGCAAATTAACTCCCATAAATGTTTCCCATAGTAAAAACACAGAAAAGTGTAACACAGTAAAGCACAGGGAAGCACAGACAGCAGAAATGGAAAGAAAAATTAATGGCCTTTGGAAGTCAGTCCATCTGCTCATATTGGTATGATAGTCTAGTATAATCAAAGTATCTGATAAATTAGCAGACATTTACCAGATAATAACTATTAACTGTCATTGAAATTAAGTAATGTAAATGTTATTTACAGTCTTCTAATGGAAAATGTTATTTAAATCACTAAAATAAATAATTGTAACTTCAGAATATTACTTCCACGGTACATACTGTACTGTGCAGTACATTCGACTATATAGGACAACGTCAGCTGAAGGCACAACTACACCAGTTTTATTACTTGTGTTTGAGAGTATAGGGTAAATCAGGTCCCTGTTAGAATAATACATAATATTTTATCTGTACTTGATTCTTTAAGATTTCTTACATTACACCCCTAAGGGTTGAAGCACTCTCTCCTATGTGTGGTCACAGCCTAAATGCATACAGTCATTCAAAAGGGCGAAGCTGAAATACATTACATATCCATTGCAGAGTCATTTAAATAGTCATATTGACACCTTACGATGGTTAAAAATTTACAATTTAGTCTTCTATATTCTCTCTGGAAAATGTGTAACATAGTCTCATAATTACTATGTGTAATTCCTAGCAATCTAATTTGCCTTTGAGCGAAATAGACCAGCTTTAAAACTAATGCAATGTTTGGAACAATCATCTCAGTTCTAAACAACATGTGCAATTAATTAACTACAACATTTGTTTTCTGAGCCGGCTCCATTATCTAGGGTAATTCTCTCTCTTTTTCCCTTTTGGCTTCATCAATACGTTTACATTGAAAGAGATTTGAATTACACTTTGCATACATATGCGGCCTTAGCAGTCATGTGAAGCCAGCATGTTCATAATTCCTTCTTTTATCTTTCAAGCAGAAGGGCAACGTTTCAGAAGCTATTGATAACCTATCACTACATTTTACATTCAAAGGGGTCTGTCGAGCCAGTGATTTAAAAAGTTTGTGGCATTTGCTTTCAGAGTTACATACTTGTCGTCCACAGAGGAATTGTGCACAAAGAAACGGCAAGGTTGTGGAGTTTTAATCCATATCCAATTTTATGCAAATTGACTGATGTGGTTAGAATGTTTTTTGACAGCGCACACTGGATTTTAGCTTGTGCAGTGTTTGTTTGTTTACCTAAAGGCAAGCGGTGTAGGTTTTCTTAGTCTAGAAGTAACATTTTATTAATGATGAATGTTCCTTTTTTTTCTTTTTAGACAACTCCTACAGTAAACACTCTAGCAATGGGCTATTGACAGATCCGAAAAGGTTTATGGAGGCATCTTTTGAAATTTCCATGACATTTTATTTCTAAAATACGATTTTACTGTCCTCCTGCACTGTATGTCCTTCCAAACAACCCATTTATATTTTAGCACATTATTTTATCTGAAGTGTGACTGCATGCTTTGGAGGATTTGAAATCACATCTGACCTCAAGCAAGATCAGGGTCAGTGTTATCATCATTTCAGGCTCAATATATTTTCTAAATAGGTCTGTATAACTGCAGGGCACATTATAACACTGCTGACTTTTGTGAAAACCTTAAAATGATAGACAAACCATGTTACAGTCACGACCAAGAAATGAGAATTGGGGAAACTGTGAAAATAAACATAAATAAATAAATTAAACATCTACCAAACAGCACCATAGAGTGCTTAATATAATCAATGGGCATAAACACTGGTGCCGTACAATGCAGTACAAACAATGTGTATACTCTATACCAGTGGTTCTCAATCTGTGGTCTGCAGGACACTGGTGGTCCACCAGCTCCCTTCAGGTGGTCCATGGAAAGGTTACATAATTATGGAAAGGAAGCGGCAGCATAGTTTATAGCTCCCATTGCAAACCCAAAATTTGAGACCTTAAAAACTCAGCTACAGAAACAGGAAGAAAATGCATACATGGAGAATATCTCCGTTAAAAAAGGTCTAAACTCTCCATCATATATAGTTTTGGAGTGTCTGAAATATATTCTTTAATAGGGAGTTTTCGTGTATTGCGCTCATGTGCACTCAACACAACAGTTTGTAAAGTAAGGGATAACCACTACAGGGCGTGCATTGTGTTGCATTAATATACTGCTGTAGTTGGGTTGGAGGCAACACATCGCACAAGCCCTGGAGTGTTATCCCGCTGATAAAACGGATATAAAAATAGTGTTTTTATTTAAAAAATAAAATAAATTTTTTTTAATTATATATCCTTCCGCTTTGGAGACAAAATAGTCCCTCAAACCAGGTTATATTTGTTGTAAGCATTAAACTGGAGGCTTTCAATGTGTCCAATAATTGTAATTAATTAAAATGAATGAAGCCTCCATGCTGGTCTCAATCGCTCCGCAAACAGAGCTGACATAACTGCAATGTTAGCCTTGTTAGTGACCAAGCATTTAAAAATGCCAATCATTTTTTTTTGTTGATAATAAAAAGATACCGAAAATGAGGCAAAGACAAAGTTCACTATCCACGCATTACTACCGCTGACTTGGAGAAGCTAATACAAAAATACATGATTGGCATTTTTAAATGCTTGGTCACTAGCAGGCTGTCAGCACTGTTTACGGAGTGATTGAGACCAGCACAGAGGCTAAAACATAACAAAATGGAGTACTCCTTGACCAGCCGAATTACACACTGAAGCATAAATGATCATAAGAGACCATTTAGATTTTCAAGGCAAACCGTTTTGAAGTCTGTGGCAGGGTGAAGGTAAAAAGGTGGGTAAAAAGGTTGAATCATAAAAGGGAACTGATTAGTGGGAGATGGTGCGTGGGGAGACAGGAAGGCCGGAGAGCCAGAAGTTTGGTTTGGTTTGGTCTGGAACGTCTTTTGCCTGCAGCAGTGGAGTAAATAGTGGAACAATGGCGGTAAACGAGGTCAGTGGACTGAGTACCATCGTCAGGACTTGAAGCAAAACACTGCGAAACTACAGCAGGGGCAGACGTTTCCTTCCCACAAGGATATATCTGTGCACATTGTGTGATTATTGGTGATCTGGACTGTGGGAACTGTATTTGTGGATCTGTGTTTTGTGTCCGTATAATTGGATTTCACGAAATATAAACTTTGATGTGCACCTAAACACAGTGCCTTGGTGTATTTTGTACACACACACACCACCCAGGGACAAAGTTAATTATCATTTCTTTATGTTTCATCAAATCAATAAAAACACTAGCTGCCAAAACATTTTTGTTTTCTTCGATTTCATTAAGTTGTTGACTTGTTAAATCTTTGTGTCTCTTGCTTTTTATTTTTTCTTGTAATTCTAGCCACCTGTCCACTGTCATGCCTCCGAAAAGATCAAATGTGACGAAAGGAATGTCGCTCATTTCTATAAACACTTCAAAAGGCTTCTCACAACAATGTGTATATTCATTGCGAGTTTAATATGTTGTGTATTGATAATTTATTAATTGAACTGTGCTTCGGCAAAAAAATTTGCATTGTACAGTATATAACTGCATGGTAAAAAAATCCTCAACATCCAATCAGCATGCAGCATCCAAACATTCCGTTTTATAAATAAAGATTATAGCTGGTGATTCATAGCTCTGATTGTGCTGGTACCTCATGGGTGCATTGCAATTTCACAGATTATTAATTCACATAAATCAATTTCTGCTGTAATGATCAATTTAAAAATAAAAACTATATATTTTTTCCCCCTCTGTAAATTTGTATTAATGAAAAGTAAACTAGAACCGTTCTTTAAAACTCACATTTTAAAATAACTTTGCTCACAGAAACAGGCCCATCCATCGCATTAAAACAAAGAAAGGTAAGTCTATGATTATTCTGTGTATTATAGTGATTTTTTTACGTGCTTATTTTTCAGTCAGCTATACTGTTTATTGTATGGTCCGCCGAGATAAAAAAAAAAAATCAGGTGGTCCACGAACACAAAAGTTTGAGAACCACTGCTCTATACCTCTGTCAGGGAAAGAGGGAGTTATGTAATTCCTGAAAAAAATCCATTTGACCATGTTCTTTTTTATTTTCACCATGGGTTTACAACAAACTTCTAAATGTCGCACCAGCGGGTGTGATTTTATGGTAATTAAGGAGGGGCTTTGCTAATATCTTGGATGTCACGCATCAAAAGAACCGTCCCTTACAAAAAAGTACCATGGTATTACCATGATAGTACCATGGTACTGCATGGTACATTGAAGGTACAGCGTACAGTGTGCTTTGTTTTGCTGATTCACTATTAAATGAAAAGATCACTATATGAGCTACAAGATGTACCGGTCAGATCTTTTGCTAAAAAAAAAAAACACAGAATATATCACGTCTGTACTTACATGTGTGATTTCAATTGAGTGGACAGGATTTCCATTAGGGTGGGTGAAGCAGGCATCTGGCAATTGTGCCTATGGGGAGCGCTCTGTGCTGCTCATGAACCTTGCTGTTAGACAGCAAGATAGCTAGACAGCCGTGTTCCCCCCGATACCATTGCTGGTAGAAGGGTGGTCCTTTTCTGTTTCCTTAATAAAACACAGACGTTTTTGGGAGTACAATACTGTTTGGACCTTCACTTTGTTCACCACAACACTCACACCTGTCACACCCTACTATAAAGTACTGTTTTTTACCCGGTAAAGGGAATTGATGCTTAAGTATAGACGCGCTGGTGTGGCACTTTCCTACTGGCCATCAAAAAAAAAAAAAAAGTGACGTGAAGCGCTGGTGTGTCCAGGCCTTTAGGGTGCTAAAAGGCATGGTGCAAACATAGATACACAGTATAAAAAATGTAGGCATTAATGAATGGGTTAACTTTGCGTTTGTTTTCACATTGAAACATTTTACTCCTACGCACTCAACAGCTGTATAGTTGGCTCACCAATCTGAGTGCCTCTCGTGGCGACACGTTCTTGCAAAATTGAGCTACAACAGTATTACATTGAAAGTCTTAAATAGAGTGAATACAATCTACGTTAATAACTTTTACCTTTTTCCAGGGGCCTACATGAACATTAATGTGATTTCTACAGTAAGTAGTCATACTTTAATTTAATATAAATTAAAGCTAAGCCGTGTATTGCAGTGTTTTGTGGCAGACTGCAAGCACCAGCCAAAAAGGGAAGTTTCTCCAGATTTCCTATAGTAGCTCATGCTAATCTCCTAAGGAAGTGGTATGTCGGTTTATGCTAATCTGTATTAATAAAATGAATAAGAAATATGCAAAACCATTTCTGTATATAAATGTAATTTGTAGACCAAAGTGATTTTCCATTTCAACATTACTCTTTTTCATTTGAAGTAGTTTCCATGTTTTTCCATTTAATATACCTATAACTTTATATTTATGTACTGGACTTTTACTTTCAAGCTACATTGTTCAAGTAAATGCCAATACATTATTTATTGTTATTGGTATTTATTTTAATCAAGCAACAGTTAACAGAATTGAAAACATATTAAAAACAAAAGAAAAAAATACAACTTACTATAGAAATCGCATTAATGTTTACAGAAAATGCAACAGTGTGACAGAGAGCAAATTAATCTGAGTCAACAATCTCCCTCCCGATCTGTGAGGACACTGTATAATCGGAGCAGAGTGCCCCGGAATGGATGGTTTGGCAGTTCGTTCCAGGGTCAGTCAGAAGCCGGCCATCCAGGAAGGGGACAGGGCCACAATATCAGAAGTCATTGCCTTAATGCGGTAGGCGATGTGTCAGTCACAGATTGGAGAAGACTTGATTGGCCGCACCACCGAAATAGGGCGTGACGGAGGGTGTTTAGGGGAAGTGGCCCCAGCAATCTGTTCCTTTTGATGTGGTTACCTCTAGGACCAAGAAAGGAAGTGATCAATCTGTAAATCGTGAGTGAAGTGTTTTGTTTGTTTTGTGCAACTGTGTATATTTGTCTTTGCCAGACGTCTAATATGAATCCGGGAGCAGCTGCTTCAAGCCAGCGATAAACCCGGACTGCAAATAAATCTAATAACTATGTTATATAATGTTATATAAATCTAAAAATAACTGTTATATAATGTTATATAAATCTAAAAATAACTATGTTATATAATGTGTTGCCAGAATTAGTTACCTGTCTGAAAAAGGAACCATTACAGTTACAAGTAACCGAAAAATGTAATTGTTTACAGTAATGCATAACATGTAATGTATTTACTCTCAAACGCTGCTTAATATTGTTCTATTTTTTAAAGAGAATTGCCTTCTCCTGTGCTTCTAAACAGGTCTCAATATCTTAGTGTCAAAAGCACAGTGCAGCACTGGCAGCAATGTCAAATTACTGGAGCAACAGAGTTAAAGTTAATTTGAATTACCCACGTTCAAACTTGACCTGTAAAAGCATGAATATTAAACCAATATCTAAAAGAAGTTGTTTTTATCATCACCTATATATATTTTTTTATTTTTTCCTGAGGAGTTTTTATTACACTGAAAACATGATATTGGCATCATCTGAAACGGTTTATGACCAGTTAAAGAAGCTCCGGCAGCAACTTTCAATGGTCCAACAAAAGGCTATCAACTCTCATCCTTCATCATAAAGATATAATTTTTTTCTATACTTGTCTTGTCCAATACTAGTCTGCTGAAATATAATTTACAGGTGTCAATGCAAACTCTGCATCTGGAACCACTGCACTGTACTGTCCTTTAAAGAGGTTCATCTTATACCAACAATACCCAAGAACCCCAGCTGTTTTAAATTGCTGAAAACAAGATACAATTGCAATGTTTTTTTTTAAACTCTAAACATAAAATATTGACCACATTTTCCTGCTGTAGTTTTGAAATGAATGGCAAAACACGGAAGGTACAACATAAAAACAAAGGATAGTTCTTTTGACAGCTCTCAAGAGAAACATGATTCCTTTCCATTGGATTTAACAAATAAGGACTAGACTCTCAAAGCAATTTACTCCAAATTGTCATTAACTTATTTTCTTTACAAGTTCAAACACACTCAGTAATGTTACCAAACCAGAGTGAAACACCTCAGACATTTAATTTAGGGACTGGTTAATAATCAGAACTGAAAACCTGTTTTATGGAAAAGTTTAGTCCGTTGTTCATAAAAAAAACATTATTTTATATTTTGCCTGACTGAGGCACTTTTCTTTGTTTAAAAAAGAAGAATAGTTTTGTTTTGTATGAAGTATTTATTTTATTTTGTTACTGAACAATAAAGTGTGCAGACCTCCGCTAAAATATAGTTCTGATAAGAACGATGTTGTATCCTTACCACATTGAGCAATCTGTTGTAATTACATTTGAATATTATTTTGTATATATGTATTTATTACATAAGTGATTATTAAAAAATGAAGCAATATCTTTCTAAAAACATTTCACATATACACATACAGCTAAGTAAGGCATAAAGTATCCAGCCATATAAAGATGCGATTTTTACAAAATCAGCCAAGTTTTAAATACATTTCTAAGGGTGCTGTAGCATTTAGCTGCACTGTATGATTGTACAGTTACACATGAAAAGAGATCAAATGCTTTCAGTTCTGCTATGCATAAATGCCCCCTATTGGATGATTAAAGTGTATCACTGTTGAACTCATAATTCCACACAATAAATATATATATACGGGCAATTATATATATATATATATATATATATATATATATATATATATATATATATATATATATATATATATTTACACAAAACTAATCTACATGGAAATGATATAGGACTTGCAAGAGTGTTGTTATGCTAATTAGAGGGAATGGTTTTTAAAAGACCACTTTATATAAGTTCCACTGAGATGCACATCTTATTTTCAGGGATGCCTCATTTCCATTTACTGAGGCAGGGGAATAGAAGAATTAATTGAAAATTAGCCAGGGTGATTTATGCAAAATGTTATTCTTTTTATCAATGAAATTTGACCTGGACACCATACCACGATTACCACTAGTCTTCTTAAAAATATCCACAAAACAGTCAGGATCTTTATGTAACATCTCGTAAAAAAGAAGAAACCGTTCAAGAAACATTTCCTGCATCAAGAGTAAGCTTTATAGTTTTTTTTTGTTTGTTTTGTTTTTTACTGTCCTGTTACCTTTTATGGTGTTTGAGTAGTTCTTAGTGAAATTACTTTTTTGTTTGTTTCTTTTTTAAAATGTGTCATTAATTTTTTACATTAAATCTACATCTGTTCATAGCTATGGCAGATCAATCTTATATTTCATATCTCTAGAGTGGGCATACAACTACTGCACAACAAATATAAGGCAAAGCACCTTAATGCAAACTCATGGAAAAAAAAAAAAACATTGTAATTTCAGTAAGAACGATGTCAAGAATAAGAGTAACAAACTGACAAATAAACATTTAAAATATTATTTATGTGAATTAAAACAGTTTCCTTCTTCCATAAATGTAATTTACAGGAATAATAATTCTGCTTGTGGAAACGTCATTCAGCGTAAATGCTGGTATTTGCTACCACCTAGTGGCATTGTTCATTACTTCAAAGGATCTACAGTTAAGAACAAAAGAAAAGTTAAACAAGAGGAGGCCATTCGGCCCATTTTGCTCATTTGGTTGTTACTAGCTTATTGATCCCAGAATCTCCTCAAACAGCTTTTTGAAGGATAAGGATATAGGGCAGCAGTGTGGAGTAGTGGTTAGGGCTCTGGACTCTTGACCAGAGGGTTGTTGGTTCAATCCCAGGTGGGGGACACTGCTGCTGTACCCTTGAGCAAGGTACTTTACTTAGATTGCTCCAGTAAAAACCGAACTGTATAAATGGGTAATTGTATGTAAAAATAATGTGATATCTTGTAATAATTGTAAGTTGCCCTGGATAAGGGTGTCTGCTAATAAATAAATAATAATAATAATACCAGGGTGTCAGCTTCAACAACATTACTGGGGAGTTGCTTCCAGACTCCCACAATTCTCTGTATAAAAAAGTGCTTGTTTTCTTTTCTGAATGCCCCTTTATCTAATCATTTGCAACCCCTGGTCCTTGTTTCTTTTTTCAGGTTGAAAAAGTCCCCTGGGTCGACATTGTCAATACCTTTTACAATTTTGAATGCATGAATCAGATCGCCGCGTAGTCTTCTTTGTTTAAGACTGAGTAGATTCAGTTATTTTAGCTTGTCTGCATATGACATGCCTTTTAAACCCGGGATAATTCTGGTTGCTTTTCTTTGCACTTTTTCTAAACAGCAATATCCTTTTTGTAGTGAGGTGACCAAAACTGAACATAATATTCACAATATTCTAGATGAGGTCTTACTAATGCACTGTAAAGCTTTAGCATTACTTCCTTTAATTTAAATTCAACACAACTAGAACTTTTTCATAGATTCCTTCTTCAATTTTAGTATCTCCCATATGGTATCTATAATGGACATTTTGAGCATGCCAAAAGGTAAACTTCCAGTATCAAATTAAACAGGTAAATTATTAGTTAAACTTTGTATGTTGGTGAGGTTTAGGGGACATACAGTACTTAATGGAAATACTTAATAATGTATATTTGTGCAGTATATAAAGCTATATAAAGCTTTTTCTGTAATATATAATTACAGAGGTTTAGCAGTATGAATTCTAAACAAGCAAAGCAATCGACTTTGTTAGGCAAGAGAATAAACAAGCCACAGTCAAGCAATGGTTTTCAATGTATTTTATATTTCAACAGGTGACTTCTACCATGAAATAGCCTAGATACAAAACAACAGCATTATAATCAAGTTCAGCTCCAGTAGATTATCCAAACTGGGAAGAAGTGGATCCAATGTGTGAACTGAAAGTCAGGAATAGGTTTAGTAGTATTTTATAACTCACATTTTTAATCTTATGGACATCCTTGGGGGAAATCCAATGGCACCTTTAATATTGACCTTAGACTTAAGATGCTGTTGTCATGTGACTTTTTTGTTTACAATGACCTAACCTGATAGCAAAGCTTTAAGATATTAACTTCATACTCGGTGCACAATTGTCTTCTGTAATGCTCAGGTTAATTCCCAATTGTGGGTATCAAACAAGAAATAATTTTGTGGCAGTCATTTTACAAAGATGACACCACTAAAGTGTAATATCACAGAGACCATTTGAGGCCTTGACTTCACTTGTGTATGTGTTGGTGACCATAAAATTGACCTACTAATGCTTCCATATTAAGGTTATGCAACATAAGTCTTATTGTCTTAATATTTGGTACACAACTGTATTATATTATTATTATTATTATTATTATTATTATTATTTATTTCTTAGCAGACACCCTTATCCAGGGCGACTTACAATCGTAAGCAAAAACATTTCAAGCGTTACAATACAAGTAATACAATAAGAGCAAGAAATACAATAACTTTTGTTCAAGTAAAGTACAAGTTTGACAAACCACAATTCAATAATACAGCAGGTAATAGTGATAGTTACATCAGGATATGATTAAATAGTGATAGTTACATCAGGATGTGATTAAATACAAAGTACTACAGGTTAAACACTTGGCAGATTACAGTATTCTGAAGTACAGGATTAAATGCAGTAAAATAGGGGCTGATAAGAGCAAAATAAAGCACATTTACATGAAGGGTGATAGTGTCCCAGGATACAAACAGAGGAGTTCTACAGGTGCTCTTTGAAGAGGTGAGTCTTAAGGAGGCGCCGGAATGTGGTCAGGGACTGGGCAGTCCTGACATCTGTAGGAAGGTCATTCCACCACTGCGGAGCAAGGGTGGAGAAGGAGCGGGCTTTGGAGGCAGGGGAGCGTAGCGGTGGTAGAGCTAGTCTTCTAGTGCAGGCGGAGCGGAGAGGTCGAGTGGGGGTGTAGGGAGAGATGAGGGTCTGGAGGTAGCTGGGTGCAGACTGGTCAAGGCATCTGTAGGCTAGTACAAGAGTCTTGAACTGGATGCGAGCGGTGATCGGGAGCCAGTGGAGCGAGCGGAGTAGTGGAGTAGCGTGGGCGAAGCGAGGCAGAGAGAACACTAGGCGGGCAGCAGAGTTCTGGATGAGCTGGAGCGGACGGGTGGCGGACGCAGGGAGGCCAGCCAGGAGGGAGTTGCAGTAGTCTAGGCGGGAGAGTACCAGGGCCTGGACCAGGAGCTGGGTAGCATAGTTGGTGAGGAAGGGTCGGATTCTTCGGATGTTGCTCAGGAAGAATCGGCAAGTGCGTGCCAGTGGAGATGTGCTGGGAATAAGAGAGGCAGGGGTCCAGGGTGACTCCAAGGTTCTTAGCTGAGGAAGAGGGAGAGAGTGTGATAGATTCCAGAGGAACAGAGATGGAGAGATCAGAGGAGGGGGAGGAGGAGGGAAAGAAAAGGAGGTCAGATTTAGAGAGGTTGAGTTTGAGGTGATGCGAGTGCATCCAGGAGGAAATAGCAGACAGACAGGTAGAGATACGGGAGGAGATGGTGGAGTCAGAGGTGGGGAAGGAGAGGAAAATCTGAGCATCATCAGCATAGAAATGGTATGAGAAACCATAGGACTTTTCCCTGATTCTAAAAGCCAAATTAGATTAACGTTGTAGTCCAGTATAAATTCAACATTGCACTTAAATATTTTTAAAGGTTTATATTATTCATTACTAATTAATCATTTAGCAGATGCCTTTATCCAAAGCAACTTACAGTCTCTAGGGGGTGAACTATGTGTCAATAGCTGCTGAGTCACTTACAGTAGGACCTCGGTTTTATGTCTCATCCAAAGGATAATGATACCCATGTATCATTCCTGTTAATTGGTTTCCAGTTATTGTTTTGCTTTTTTTAATCAAATACTTTTTGCAAGCCATTGTGGGGAAATATTGGTGTTTAGATACCCAATTAAGGTAATTAATGTGTGTAATGGTTTTATTCAGAACTTAGAAAGATCGTGAGGTAACAATCACACAATAAAACACGCAATACTGTTATATATTTTATACATTTTATAAAAAGTTTGCAGATAGAATACAGTAGAAAAGTAGGAAAGAAGGTTAAGATAAAAATAGTAGAAATCAGCACATTAATCTAAGTAAGCAATAATGGTCAGGCAAAATTTCACTTCAGTGTCAATGTAAATTACATGTGAAAGCTAGAAGACATTAATGGTGCATAATTTCTCATTAAGAACTAATTATATTGCTAAGTCAGTAAATATAAAAATGTGAATATGCAAGCAGGATAATTGTTTTAATAAATATGAGTCAGTAGGCAAATGAATCTATATTCAGTGGATTGTAATTCAAAACCCTTTCCAGCCCAGCGATTCCAAATAGAATCATTGGTAGTAATGAAGGTACTAATTGGTTGTAATTTGGACCAATGGTGATGGATATAGGAGAGAGGGGCTTTCTTGGTCATTTGACTTACTGTATGACTTGAGGGTATATGCTTCTTGTATTATGCCTAACCTATTTTAACTTATTTGAACATTGATTTATTTAATTATTACAGTTATTGTGTTAAGAAAATGTTATGTAGATGTATGTACACATAGTCTATATGTTTTATCACTTTTAAAATTATTTTGGTTATTTTTATGTAGTTTGAAAATGTGTGATTCCAAATGGAGTCAGTGGGCCTTTATTATGCACAATACCTGCTGCAGTACCCTAATTCTTTATCAATCAGTTGTCAAAATGATATATCCTTCAATTAGAATTACGGCACAAAAATATTTTAACACTAATTCATCTGCTCTTTAAGGAAAATAAGATTCAGCACCCCTTATTCAAGTTCATAGATCACCTTTTTATCTGGTAATTCACTTTCATGGAAGATTAAAACTAGACTTCTTTTTTTAAGAAAACAAAATATAACACACACCGTTTTACATCACAGCACTATCAGCTTTTCTGCAAATATCAATTTTTCCATACCCCAAGTATAGTTTTCGTTTAATAGGAGAAAATACTTGGGGCTCCTGAGTGGAGCATCCAGTAAAGGCGCTATGCGCGGAGTGCAGGATGTGCCCTATAGCCTGGAGATCGCAGGTTCAAATCCAGGCTATGTCACAGCCGACCGTGACCGGGAGTTCCTAGGGGGCGACCCACAATTGGCTGAGCGCTGCCCGGGTAGGGAGGGCTTAGGTCGGCAGGGGAATCCACGGCTCACAGCGCATCAGTGACCCCTGTGGCCGATAGGGCGCCTGTGGTTCTGCAGTGGAGCTGCCAGATCTGTGTTGTCCTCCATCACTATAGGTCTGGTGGCATCGCTGTGGATCCGCAGTGCGAAACAGGAGCACGTTTCGGAGGACGTGTGCTCCAGCCGCCATTTCCCGAGTTGATGGGGGGATTGTGAGAGGTGAACTGAGGATACAGATAATAATTGGGCATACTAAATTGGGGTAAAAAATTGGCGACTAAATTTTTATAAAAAAAATAAATAAAAAATACTTAATTCAGATGCAGTGTTAAAACAATGTGTGACAACTTGCAGGAAGGTGCCCCTTTTCAGGCTTTGTTTAACAAAACATAAATTCTCAGTAGGTTAATTCAGTCCATTAAACAGTCCCTAATCATTACTTGTCCTCTTCTTTAGTGAAGTTCTCTGTATTTTAAAGTCCTTTTAAACAATCTTTTTCTTCAAGTTTATTAATTATTGGGTGTTTTCTAGATATTATTCAGAGCTGCAGTTTAAGATGTTACATGCTGCCTTCTTCTGACTGGCTTAAAACAAAACTCATTGAAAACAATGACAGCTTCTCCCCTGGCCTTGAAGTTTTTTTTTTCAAACTTACAATATCTCTCAACACCTTGCACTTCTATGGAGTAGAACTTGATCAAGTCTGTGGGCTTTGCTTATCAGTGTAGCTTGACTACTCCTTTCTACATCTTTTATTACAATTTTGCAGAATCTGTACAATTATAAATAACTTTTAAACACAAAGAACAAAAAGCTATACTCCTTTCTCTGGTTGTCAGACATATGCCTATATGCTGAATCTTATTAACCTGTTATGTTCCTTTGTCATGTTCATTAAACAGTCAGAAACAAGGCAGTTTAGAACTGGTTCAACTACAAGTATAATTTATCAACAACAAACATCATTGTTATTTTTAATCCTTAACTAAATGTAGTACTGTGGCAAAGTGGTAATTAGTGTGCAGGTGTAGAGCAGGTGAAGTGCAAGTGCAGTAATCCAATGAAACAAACCCCTTGGTAAACGATTGCAGCCGCTCCTCCAATCCACGGCTGCCACATCATTTCCCTTCCGGGTCGATGAGTTCGTGTACGGAAGCTCCGCCCCCTTTCTAGATGACCGACTTCCTTTTAACCCTGGGAATGAACCAACCAGTCCAGGGTACTCTGTTCCCATTACTTAGCACCCTCACAAATATATACACAATAACAAGACTCTTAGTTGTGGTTCATCAATCCTCTTGTGCTTTTATCGAGGAGTAATGCGGTAGCTCACTGATCATCGAGTTTTCCAATGTTTCCCCAGCCTCCAGCAATCCCCTGCTTGGCTCTGCGGTTTCAAAACACCAGGGTGACAAAACAACAACAGTGTCAGCTCTCTCCGCTTTCCTCCTGTCCAAGGTACACAACCAGACTCCACCTCCAGCCAGGGATCTCTCACTTCTTCTTCTTCTTCTTCTTCTTCTTCTATTTGGTTTATGGCCACCAAGTTTTTGTCGAAACTTATTGTCGCCACCTACTGTTCAGGTTTGTCAATTAAAACTGCTGTGAACACTTATTTTAAAATATCTATGTTATATATTTTTAAATCTTCTGTTTTTTTCTAATTCTTTCCACACCTCCCTATACCTAACACATTCAACCATAATACGCTCCACTGTTTCCTTTATACTACATTCCATACATAACCCATTCTCATGCGCTCCAGTCCTATATAAGTGTTCTTTAAGTATTGAATGCCATATAAGAAGCTTTATTAATGCCACCTCCTCATTTCTATTCCACCCATACCACCCTTCCCTAATTTTAACTTTACTTTGGGCCTTATAAAACTTCCTACCCTTTTTTCCTTTATCTCATATATTCTGCCATTCATTAATCTGTTTCTCAATTATTTTATAATATTAATTTAAATCACACTGCACATCCATATCCACTTCTTCTTTCTTCACTGCTATTGTATACAGATGGAGAAGGAGGATGGAGAACCCTCATGACTGTGTGTCCAACCAGGGTGGGTTATCATAACGTGCATACCAGGAAAACTGCCATGTTTATGTAGGGATTCATTTAGGGGAATTTTAATCCAACCATAGTTTATTTCAGTTATGTTAGGAAGAAGGTTCCTGGTGTGGGACTTCCCTGTGTAGCGGGAGTAGCACATGGCCCAAAGTTTGGCCACCTTTTATTTCTTAGCTGTTTTTGAACAGTGTTTTGTTTTTGCCTTCTTGGATTTCGTTATTGTGTACACTGTGTTTGTAACAGCACACTCCTGTTACACCATCATTGTGTTTCTTCCCAAATGTAAAAGTCTGTATAATAATCAGAATGAAATGAAAAGCAGTAATTACAGCTATTGTTATAGCTGTTACCACCCTCACAATTTCCATAACATCTTCACATCTTGACTTAACTGAAAATAAAACCTGATATATTTGCTTCAATTTAAAATGTTATCTTATTTTAATTAATTATCTTATGCCAAGTCAAACTGATCTATTTGTCTATTAGATTTCCTGCACATTTAGTCTTTTGAGTTTTTCATAGCACTGTAAGGAACAATAAAACTACAAAAATACTTAGTACAAGATGTGCTACACATCGCCTTAGTCATAAAGCCAGTCACATGTGCTACAAGTCAAGTTATAGGTTACTCATTGTTAAGCACAGGAATTAATTCAGTTACAGACATTTGAGCAACTCACTTGCTCTTCGTGTTTAACTTTAGCATAGTTTTTACAACAAGGATATTCTCAATCAGCTACTTTAATACTATAACAAGTGTACACCGCAGTTAATGGTATACTTGTAAGTGGTTTTCTACAGAACTGTAAGCCCACTTGAAAATATACAGCATGACAGGACAGACACACAGCAAAAGACAATAATACAAAAAGCCGCCCGCATTATCATTAAGGTGAACAACACCACTGCTAACCATAAAACCGCCCATCAGCCACTTACTTTCTGCTGTCTTGGAATCCACAGTAACAACTGACCTGCTCCCTTGCAAAACTTATAGAACATAAGAACATAAGAAAGTTTACAAACAAGAGGAGGCCATTCAGCCCATCTTGCTCATTTGGTTGTTAGTAGCTTATTGATCCCAGAATCTCATCAAGCAGCTTCAACAACATTACTGGGGAGTTGGTTCCAGACCCTCACAATTCTCTGTGTAAAAAAGTGTCTCCTATTTTCTGGTTGCTCTTCTTTGCACTCTTTCTAGAGCAGCAATATCCTTTTTGTAACAAGGTGTCCAGAACTGAACACAATATTCTCGGTGAGGTCTAGGCATTGTAAAGTTTTAACATTACTTCCCTTGATTTAAATTCAACACTTCTCACAATATATCCGAGCATCTTGTTGGCCTTTTTTTTATAGCTTCCCCACATTGTCTAGATGAAGACATTTCTGAGTCAACATAAACTCCTAGGTCTTTTTCATAGATCCCTTCTTTCAATTTCAGTATCTCCCATATGATATTTATAATGCACATTTGTATTGCCTGCGTGCAATACTTTACACTTTTCTCTATTAAATGTCATGCATGCATTTCCTTGACTCCCTACTGCGTTCAGTTTGAGAATTAATCTTTTATGCGGGACTTTGTCAAAAGCTTTCTGGAAATCTAAATAAATCATGTTGTATGCTTTGCAATTATCCATTGTCGATGTTGCATCTTCAAAGAAATCAAGCAGGTTAGTTAGACACGATCTCCCTTTCCTAAAACCATGCTGACTGTCTCCCAGGATGTTGTTACCATATAGGTAATTTTCCATTTTGGATCTTATTATAGTTTCCATAAGTTTACATATAATAGAAGTCAGGCTTATTGGTCTGTAGTTATCTGGTTCGGTTTTGTCTCCCTTTTTGTGGATCGGTATTACATTTGCAATTTTCCAGTCTGTCAGTACAACCCGTGTCAAGAGACTGTTGCATGAGCTTGGTTAGCGGTTTGTAAATAACTTCTTTCATTTCTTTGAGTACTATTGGGAGGATCTCATCCGGCCCAGGGGATTTGTTTATTTTAAGAGCTCCTAGTCCCTTTAACACTTCTGCCTCTGTTATGCTAAAGTTATTTAAAACTGGATAGGAACAGGTCGACATATGGGGCATGTTGTCTGTGCCCTCCTTTGTAAAAAACCTGTGAAAAGTAATCATTTAATATATTTGCTATTTTTTTTCTTTGTCTATGATTTTGCCATTTTTTATGTGTGTGTATATATATATACAGTCACCTCGACGTGCAGAGAGAATTCGGGCTGCCTTGCATCAGTCAAGTTTACCTTGTTTCTAGGTAAGCTGTGGGGCAAGGCTGAGTCGATTGGTGCTGGTGTAGCATGAGAAACTGCATCCTAAACTAAACAGAACCGTGAATGAAGATCATGTTTCCGAGTTGTTGTAAGATCAATAAAGAACTTTTTAAGTATTTATGTGTCTGTTTCTACTTTTGTAAACCGATGTTTTTGTCTGGTGTCTATGTATGCCTCTTCTTTACCCCTTTTATTTTCCATAAAGCAGTTTTTTTCAGCTGGTGAAGGGTTAACCTTTAAACAGGTTCTGACTGTAAGGTGTCGATCATGTATTTTTGTTACACTTGAATTATCTGTACACCGGTTTTGGGACGATCAGAGTTGGTTTACTCTGGTCCATCTGGCGGCTTTATGTTTTACCCATTCACAGTACCTGAGTTGTTTGGCACTGCGTTTTTCCTGAGTTTCAGGTAACTATATTTAACTGGGTGGCTTTTACATGTTTAAACTTAACTGCGATTAGTATCTTGCTGATATTGAATGATCTCTCATTCAAACAACGCAACTCTGCTCAGAAATGTTTATTGTATTGCTGCAATAAGAATAAAATAAAACATTGTTGAATTTTATTCTGGACTCGTTTAAAGGCAACAAAGGTAATCCACTCTCTATTTGTATTGTACTGTGTCTGTTAAAAAATGTTCTTTGCCTGGGTGGCTGTGGGCAGTTGACCAGCCAGGGCAGATGCCGAGATGACATAAAATTCTAAGCTAATTCGGCATCTGCCCGGGTGGCTGTGGACTTTGCGAACTGCACGCGCATTCCGGCAGCTGCCCGATTTCGGCATGCCGGGCAGTTCGCAAAGTGATCGAGAATGCCCTGTTCACATTTATTTTGCACTTCTATGTTATTTTTAAAATTATTTTATTGATTTGATTAGTGGACGCTTTATGTTTTCTGACACTTTTTGATAATTGATTTGTATCACACGTTATGTTGGCTTCTCCACCTGCTTCCCTATGTTTGCCCTGTTGGGCACGGACTAATTGAATTATTGACAAATTTATGCACCTGAATATAAACACCACATGTTTTTACAGACGGGATGGCTACCCTGGGGTTTGTATGTCTGTGCAGGAGTGTATGGAGTGCCATTTGTGCCAAAACTATCCGTCCGTTGGTTTCTCAATTTGTCAATTCGTGAATTTGTCAATTTGTTTGTCAATTCGTGAATTGGTCAATTTGTCCAGCAATTCGTCCACAAATTTGTCAGTTCATACAGTAATTCATAAATGTATTTTCTAATTCATCTAATAAAACATCTAGTTAAACATCTTTATTTGCCATCAGCGCGGGTGGCTGTGGGTGTCATGGCAAATTTTGCCCCCCTGCCAAATTTGTCCCCCCCTGAGTCATGTGACATGTCAGCGTTCTGTTGCTATGCACGTCACTGCTTTTGCTCCACAGATCTTGACACTGACAGTTGGAGTTCGTTGGTGCCGTCATACAATTGTAATCAAATCATTTCTCTTTTTACAGTACAAATTTGTAATACTGTGTTTTTTCCCCCTCAGAAAACTACATTTATCAATTGATATGGATCACTTAAGAGCGGTATATCGCTACCTCAGCACAGGTGAGTATCCTGAAAAAGCCACCAAAGAAGAGAAGAGGGGTATCAGAAAGAAAGCCAGTACATTCGTTTTGAAAGGTAAAAAAAAAAAAAAAATATCGAAAATTAATATTAATACATTATAAGTTATTGAAGCCGTCCTGTATTTTTGAAGATGTACATAGACATTTAAATAAATGATAAACATGTGTGTGTAATATATATATATATATATATATATATATATATATATATATATATATATATATATATATATAATATGAAAGAAAAGGTTTAAAAGATTAAAACATCTCTCTATATATAACTAATAGGAGAAATGTGAGTACCAGAAAACAGAATTTGTATTAAAGAATATATATATATATATATATATATATATATATATATATATATATATATATATATATATATATATATAAATTATGTAACTTAAGAGTCTAAGAAATGACCATTATAAAGGGCAGAGACAGTTTTCCACATGTCAGTATTGTCAGTGGTTCTGATTCTTTTGAATAGGTTTTAGCTCATTCTTTTTAAAAACATTCATTTAAAAACCTCCACTCATTAAAGTATTTACTGTAGTATTATCTTTCCTTTTGGGATCAAGAGAATGATGGGGAAAATCATTCAACGATTTTACTGGAAAGGGATTATAAAGGACGTGGAGCAATGGGTACTTTTTTATTTTTTAAAAACCTATTTTTTTTGCTTTTTGTCGCTTTTCCATTCATGATTTAAGTATTACTTGTTTCATCATTACTGTTTCCCTTAAGTTCCTGAATTGTGAAGCATGCCAGAGATTTGAGAGGGTGAAGACTGTTGCCCCAGAACTGAAGCCAATCAAAGTTGTTTCTCCATGGTACATGATCGGTGAGTATTACATCATTAAACTTTTATAGTGAGGTCACACAAAGAATGGAAGAACATACATAATTTAAATGTAGTCTGTAATATGTAGAAAACTAAGAGCTTAGTCTGATAACAAACTTTCTTGATAGCCAGTTAAACAGATTGTAAGCATGTGCTCACAAAACATCATTTGACAACAGGTTGCAGTTTACAGACTAATTAGAGCAAGTGTCACATGACATCCATCTGTAATGTGATTAATGTGTCATCCACAGGGGGTGGAAATCTGCTATGTTTTGTACCGATAGGTGCATCAGGACAATTTCTAGTACAAAAGGATGCAACACCCATTGACAACAATGACTGCCCAAAAAAAAAAAAAAAGGTGCCCCATTTGAATGTGTTTGACTCTTTGGGAACTAATAATAACCATGATTTCCGTTCCCAGGTCGTATCACTGCTGCAGTACAGTGGAAAGACAGTTCGGATCGTGTGGCCACATGTACAGCAGCAGCAGGGATGTAGTGACTGTGATCCAGGTAAGTTATGTTATGATCAAAAGCAAATGCGTGATCATCTTTTTTCTTGTTTTGTAGCTGGATCTCTTACTCCTTTCCCGAGCTGTGAGAGAACTCCCCTGCCAGAGGTACATTTCTGTGATGTGGAGGTCTACTGCATTGTTAATAAGGCTCATTGTCTTCAGTGTTTATTTTTCATGAGCACACAACTACTCATTTTGAAGACTTTTTTTTTCAGGAGACCTTGATTCTGTATTGAGACGTTTTTATTTGGAGAAATATTGCAGATGCTTTTGCACTTTCATTTTTAATTGGTATGGTAGTCTTAGTTTCTGAGCTACTGAATTATTGCCTGACTTGAGTATTTCCAGGTCAGAGATATCCAAAGTAAACTGGATGTCAGTTCTAACACCCACCTTGTTTAATGTAGTTATTGTGAACCAGCTGGGGGAGGGGTTGATTCACTGTATTGAAGTGAAATTGTGCCAAATAAGGTGGGTGTAACATGATATAAAAGTACAGTAAATGTAATTCTGAAGTAATAAACAACTTCACATTTTACATGTACATGTTTCAGACAGTACATGTAATGCTTCAATTTCAAATTCGATTTCCATTCCTATTAAATGATATTAGACAATTACATACTATACAAGTTAACAGTATGAAATGTCATTTTTAGACAGACAGCCTCTTCAAAGTCTTTCTTTTTTTGTGGGTTATGTGAGAAGGCATTTTAAAGTTCTGTTAAACCTGCTCCTAACACCCCACTCCATAGGTCAGGACCTTGACGTGGTGAGTGGGCTTTTTACCAAAGCTGACCTACAGTATAGCCTTTTTTTTTTTTTTTTCACCACTGCTTACGCATTAAGTCCTGGATAGCACTTTACAATGGAAATATGCAACCTGATCATGTACTGATCATGTTTTATTGTGAAGAATACAGAAAATAAAGTTTGTTACATTTTTCAACATGTTGTGCCTTTTTTGTGAATGTCTTTCTGGTTCTGACTACTACAACTGATACACAACTCACTAAATTATTGAGTTCAGATTTCTGCTCGCCATGCAGTGCTCTGTTAAGGGTTCACCAGCACTAAGACTGGACAACTCGGATCTAGATTGACTTCTACTCTAGCATTTACACAAATCTGACATCCTCTATGCTTCATTAGTTAAGAGCCTGAATTATAGACACTAAAGTCAGGGACAATATGTAGTGGTTAACAATCACATTGCTTTGGTTCCAAATTTGTACTTTTGAGTGTTCGAAGTTATGGAAGAAACATTCTTATTTTATAGCATATGATATAATTTGGCTTCATACATATTTAACAAATGCATATACAGTATTACTCATAACAAAGGAACAACAACCAATCTGCAGACCTGCTTTGAGAAATGATAGGCTCCATTCCAGGATGATGCCAATGATCTGACAAACACTGTAGGAAGTGGCAACACATACAAGAGGGTGTATTACTTCATTTTTTTATGACAAGTTATATGGTTAAACTAAGAGAACTTTGTTTGCAGATTTAGTGCAAGACCATGCATGAATAATGCTAAATATTAAACCTTTTGACCTGTTAATTCCTTTAATTTTTAACATTCCCTAAATATTTCTCACAATATACACTGAAGCTACTGTATAACCTATATTAATCATACTGCCTTATTGGAGTAAATAACAATATTTGTTGATCACAAACTTATTGGCACATTTTCAATTAAAGTCTGTAAGTTAAGGTTAGTCTTAATTGAGTTAGTCACTATTAATCAATTAGAAACCGCTACTTATCAATTTAGCAATATTAAAAAAAAAAAAAAAAAAAAAAAAAAACATTAGCTGTAAAACATGCACAGAAACTGAAGCAAAATAGTTTGTGCACTTAGCACAGCATGGTCAAAACAAAGGAGTTGGATCTAGATGTGAGAAAACCACTTGTTACAGTAACTACTACAGCAGAAGGGGAATCGATAAAGAGCGTTGTGGATAAAAAAAAATCGTAATACAAAAATCCACAATAATCAAGAAGTATTTGAAGACTAATTTAACTGAAACGATGGAAATAAGTGGACGTCCCAGGAAAATTATGACTATAGCATAAAGAATTGTTCGAGCAGCTCGCAAAAATCCACCATTAACAGCCAAGGATTTAAAGAAACATGTGGTATTGCAGTGTATGAAATAACTATACAAAGTCATCTAAACACAAAAGGCTTATACGCGACCTTAATGGTAACCACATTTGACAACAATTCAAATAAAAAAAAAAAAAAAAATAAAAAAAAAAGCGTCTTGAATGATCTTTAGTTAAGGGTGTCAATAATTTTGTCTGCAACTGTATGTAATCATGACAACTCCCTGATTGTGATCCATATATAGCAATAATAAACATCAACATGACTACCCACAAATGTGTAGAAATTATTACCAGACTATACTTCTAACTTATTGTTTGTTATAAACATTTTGTTTATTTGAAAAGTTACAATTTTAATATAACGTTTGCGTTACAGTTGTGATCATTTAAGCTGTTCTACTTTATTATTATTATTTATTAGCATATATATGTAATTAAACAATATTTAATGTATTTTATATTTACTGTAAAAGCTATTATGTAATCGCGTGAAGAGCAATCAAATGCAATACAACCATTTATGATACAAAAAACATTGTTAAATATTAAAAATAAATATAATACGAATAAATGCCAATAAAAAAGCAAACGTAACTTTCAATAAGTAAAATGCCGAGATGTTTTACCCTATCCTCTCTTCGCATTGCGAAACTTAATCGTCACGTGACTCGTACGCTAATATGTCACATGATTCAGGGAAGGGAAGGGAAGGGAAGGGAAGGGAAGGGAAGGGAAGGGAAGGGAAGGGAAGGGAAGGGAAGGGAAGGGAAGGGAAGGGAAGGGAAGGGAAGGGAAGGGAAGGGAAGGGAAGGGAAGGGAAGGGGGGGCGAAATTTGCCATGACATGGGCAGTTGACGAATTTACATAAAATTCGATGCTAATTCGCCATCTGCCCACCGGTGCTGGGCACTTCTGGCGCTGCCAGAACTCACACACACATCTTTGAACATGCAAGATTATTTGGATAGATTTAAAATTAACACACAATTATTTGTTTGTGAATTATCCTAAATACTCTCAACATAACAATTTGTTAATATGCTGCATAATTCAGCAGGCCTACTTACAATATTATTTATTTAATTAATTATTTATGTATTCATTTCTCACTTTGAACGACATGCTGTTGTCCCCGGATGGAGGTCACCCTTTCGCCTTCCTTCTGCCTTACTTTGCCTCACTCCCAATGTGCACCGCGCTGCGCAGTGACGACAGAAGCAAAACACAACAGCACTCAGAAACAGGGTGTTGCTTGAGATAAACATTACACAATCTTACGCGTACAGAACCGACTGAAAGATAACAAAAAACACAGTATAGTTTGAGCACGAAATATATTGATACTGGACAACACACACGTTGCTGTATATAAATTAAATGCTAGCAATCCCAGAGCAGTTATTTGGAGGATGTAATACGTGCACAGATAGGTAAGTCTACCACTGTTGGTTTTGTTATTAACATCAGTTCTGTTGCTGTAATTTGAGTTGGTACATTCAGTAATGTAACTGAATAAATTGTTAGCCGATATGGTATGGGAAGTATTTTCTTTAAACAATAATAATAATAAAAAAGATTTCACATAAAGCTGGTTAATCCCGAACAGCCTGACAGTTGAGTATCTGTGTAATGAATGTTGACAGCTGTTTGTGCTGAGGCTGACCAGCATGCAGTGGGCCTGGTAATTGAAAACAAAGCACAAAGAACGTTAGACAGGGCAAATCTAAGATCAAAAGGTTGTGAAGCATATTTAGAATTAAAATCACGCATAAAGAACATCATCTTAGTAGGCCATATTCAGTTTCTGTTTTAGTTACCGTTTTGAAAAGGTAGGTTAGGCCTTGGAGTAGAAATGTATTTTACTGTGCGACTGGTGCTACTTAATGCATTGAATATTACAGCAAACATTTTGTTTTAAATACTGAACATTGCACTCTTTGTAAAAGTAAAGTAGTTGTTAGTTCTGTATTGTTACATTTGAATGTGACAGTGTGTACTGGAGATGACTCAGCCTGGATTTGTTCTGACAAGCAATGGAACAAAAAACGTTCACATTTGTAGATTGCTATGGAATTATATGAAATAGGAGCCTACATGTGCCTGTTAATGAAGTCAAGTACATTTTTTGTTTTTAAATTAAAACTTGAAACCGTAAAGTTGGTCACCATCATCAAAGATGTGTAGGCTATTGTTTATGGAGAAAGTGCAGTGAACATACGTACTGGATGTAACCTCGACAACCAAATTCAATACAGTGGACGATTCACCATTGTTCTTGGTTTATAAATGACAGTATTAACAAGATATTTTAGAGTATATTTCTGTGCTTGAGAAGCACTGTAATCAGGTTTGACACTAGTACAAAACAAAACACCTGCACGGATCTGATACTTTGAGAACAATTTGTTTAATTTACAAACTGGCTGGCATTACATTGTTATGCGATTTATCTGCATACTGTTAATTTTTGAATATATATATATATATATATATATATATATATATATATATATATATATAATATATATATATATATATATATATATATATAATGTGCTTTAGATAGAAGGGCTTAATGCTTAATCTTTGAAATTCCAGTCATTTAGTAAATAGCTATCAAGGTCATACGATTTATAAATGATTGCAATTGCGTTAGTAACTAAATGTGATTGTAAAATTTAAATCCTTATTGAACTTTTGACAGTAATTTGATATAACCTACTAATATACTAACTACTGAACACTCATTAAGTCAAAACACTACCACCAAAGAAAAAAGCAGAGATCTAAAATGTTATATCAGTAACATTTTTGTACATAATTAATTTTTTTTTTAATTGAGAGAAGTATGCTATCTTGATGTTGTCATATTGCACACCCATTTTATTCGTCCACATTCTCTTAATAATGTAGCACCCTTCTGCAAGTATAACTTTCCTATTACTGTGTACAGTTTTAAGTGTTTGTCTACTGTCCTGCACTGTTCCAGTGACTAAAGTTTGTCTCTTGTATACTGTGTTTTTACAATTAAATACAAACTTTTTTTTATACCTTTGAAAGTTCCTATTTTTTTGAAAAACAGATTTTTTTTTTTTAATATTCTTTAGATAGCTGAATAATTGTGTAAAAATATGGTATCAGGTATCAGTTGGATTTTTGATGATTCTGTAAAATTGGAAGATTTTTGTGTTAAAAACGTTTTAGCAGTACATTTACTGTAGCTCCGGTTGTCATTTATATATATATATATATATATATATATATATATATATATATATATATATATATATATATATATACTGTCTGTGTGTGTGTGTGTGTGTATATATATATATATATATATATATATATATATATATATATATATATATATATATATATATTTTTTGTTCACCCACCCTTTTCTAGATTTTTGCAGTCACTCTGAATGTTTTACAATTTCTGTTGCTCTGATATTTGCATAGTTTTCTCTATTACTCTTCTTACTACCTGTTGTCTTGCCTAAAGGCTTATCTGGTTTTCCTGTGGTTTTGTGACTGCTCAACTATGTTGACACCACCTGCAAATGGAGTGTTGTATAAAGCCCCAAACAAGCAATTATGAACAAAACATTCTGCATTTTATACATGGGGGGGCGCCGTTGTCCTATTTATATTAAAGCAATTTGACACACTTGGATTATGGGGGGGGGGGGGTGTAGTGCTGTTCACTTAAGCTTATACAATAGGTGAAGAATTGTTGCGCACTGAAGTCTTTACATCAGTGATACATTTACCTTACTGCAAGTAATTTAACATGTTTTGAAACTACCCCTACACACTTTTCTGTTTATACTGTAAATGAATCAGCAAAGGATGCAGATTATAAAATATAGAATATAGGGTGCTATATTTAGTTCATATTTAAAATAAGTAGGCCTGTTTAGCAGTATAGTAGTATTAGTGTCATCATTTTAACCCATCTGATAAATTCAGATTGTTGTATCTCATCAACATCGGTATACATAATAATGTAGTTATAAATAACAGGCCCAGTTTACTGCAGCTGTTTTGCTTTGGTGCAATCTGGGTTTCACTATCATACAAAAAAATCTATAATTTTTTAAAATGTCATTAGTAATGTTATAATTTCAGTAAGATTGCCTATATTAATTTTGTAAATTATAATGCACATAATCCTGAACTCAACATTGTTTTCTGACCGACATTCTGTACTTGGAGCAATTGGCCTAAACCCTACCAATGTCAAGTAAGGCCAGTTGTAGCCCTTTAATTTTACTAAAAGTCCCTTGTCTTATTTTTTCCCCATTTTATTTCTGTTTTCAGATTACAAGCATTTTATTAACCCATGGTAAGCATTTCAGTGATCATTTAATATCTAAACTGTCAGTATTTGTTGCTAAAAAATATGACCATGTTTAAAAGTAAAGGAAAATGCATGGCCCAATCAGTAAACTATATTCTGTGGTGAGATAGTCAGAATAGGGTTTTTGAAGGCGAGCACAGCCACAGTATGTTTTTACAGTAGGGCAGTTCATTTCAGACACTTTAAAGTGTATCTTTCAGGTTTTTTAAAATGTTTTTTAAACATTTTATAGGCCACACCAACCTGTCAGGGTGTCGGGTGCATGCCTTTCCAGGGAGAAAAAGTGCTGTATTTCGCTCCTGGGTGCGGTTTGTACAAGTCAAAAGAGAGGACTACATCGCGAAATCCGTTCAATAAAAATAATTCTGTCATTTGTTGCGCACACTTTCTCTTTCTGGAGGGCGACTTACTTGAATATAGCATGGGATTTAGAAGCAAGCAACGAGTCAGGCTGAAGTCAGATGCGGTACCTTCAGTGCAAGTCAAATGTTTTGTTTTTTTTTTGTTTAGTTTTTTTTGAATAAATATATAAGTTAGGTTTTATAGGAAACCACCATGAACACACATCGGTATATATATATCTATATATATATCACTATTTTGAACAAAAGTTATTGTGTTATTTCTTGCTCTTATTGTATTACTTGTATTGTAACGCTTGAAATGTTTTTGCTTACGATTGTAAGTCGCCCTGGATAAGGGCGTCTGCTAAGAAATAAATAATAATAATAATAATATATACAGTAATGAAAATGGATAAAACTAGCTGCAGTGATCATGTGGAAAAGAGTGGACTGAAAAGGGATCAAGTATCAAAAGGATTACAAAGAAGTTATGATGCAATTTTTAAGATCATGATTATCAGAAAAGCTGATTCATACAGCAATTATTGTGCTGCTGAAAAATTTGTGTCACCTAAAACAACACAGACAAAACAACTACCATTGAGCGCCCACTCAGAGGAAATCGTTTTGTGGACTGTGGGTTGTCTGTTTCTTAATTTCCTTGCTTACCTAACGAGTAAGTTACAGTATTTGAGTTACATTACTATTTTTGACAGAAACTTACGGTCATAATATCGGCACTCACTTTTAAAATTATATAGAGACTTTAATTATTGTGTGTGCATCATCAGAATACAAAGCATGTAAATAGTTGTTATGGCGTTACCATACTGGAATATAAACCTGTATTTCTGGACTACAAACAACTGTCCGAACTTTACTGCATCAGAAAATTTGTACCACTGACGTAATAGTGAGTAAAGAAACGTTTATTTTTCCATATTGATTGCTGAAGTTGTCTTATCTGCTATAATGCCATCTTAACAATCCTTATGTCTGCTGTACGTTATTGTAATGTTTGTAATTTATCGTCTTTGAAAAGGTTTCAGTGTCACTGTCAGTGGTCTGCTGTTCTGTGACAGTCTGTGGCCTGTGATCACAGACAAAATATGACAAAAATGGGTATTATAGGCCATAACAGACAATCGCTAAACTAATATAAACTAATTGCAGAGTATAGATACTGAAGCGTATATTATTGGTAATCAAACGCATTGCAATTTTGGAAATTACACTCACCATGCAGTGTTGCTGATCCGCCACAACTCTATTTCTTGTCGATCCCCATTTAGTCGCTGCCTCGTCGGCGGTTAAAAAATGTCAGGTTGTGGCCCCTGTTCACTAAAATTAATTGGGTCTGCGCCGTCATCTTCGATGTTTTCAGTGGATGTTTTCATGTGTGTTTACCTTTTTGTACGTAATTTCTGGTTTTATTCCCAGCCAGCGCAAAATCCATCATATCTTTGTTGTTTATTAATATTTTTTAACTGCATAAAATATATTTTATTTCTATTGATGAAATCTATACAGATATGTATTGGTGTGTTTGACCTGCAAGACACACTTTAAAGATGTGGGCAATCATTAGTATAATAATGAAGTGGCTTTTTACTTGGGCATAGTATGTCAACCAATTAGGACTGGGTCTCAACCAGAAAAGGGACATTTTGTTGCCCAACTGTCTCAGATTTTGCTAAAAAAAATTAACCAGGGTGTTTTGGGCCCGCTGAGTTTAGAAATGATACCAATTTTTTTATTTTTTTATTTTTTAATTTCCCCTTCCAGCTGTGATCTGGCAAAAGTCAACCTAAAGTGAAAAAGTGACCCTGACCAGAAAAATCACCCTGGGCTCAACTTAGACGCTACCATCATGTGTAGCACCTCGTTCAACTCCTAATCAGGGCTTTCGGAAAAAAAAAAAAATCCAGGAGCACCTAACTCACTTTTAGCAAGTTGCCAGACGAGGGGTAAGTGACAAGTTTATTCGAACTTCAACCCAACCCTTTATCCTGCAGGGGATGTGGGTCCTAAAATGTTAGTATGGCTGTAAGGACCTTAGGGACCACTCTTCCTAATTTTGTGAAACACTTTTGGTTTCAGGTCCCTCCACTGGTCATTAACCCCCTCTGAAATTTTATTTTTTGATATTTGTACCAAGTTTAAGCCAAAATAATTCACGTAGGGTGGATAGATGTTGATGAGATCTATAAGAATCAAGCAAAATATAGATTTTTGGCAGATTTAAGTTGCATTTGGCATGCATTTGAGCATTGCTTATGGCCACTTTGAGGCTAAAGTACCACATAGTCCTAACCGAACTGTTGTTATTCTTCAATTTTGCATTGTCGAGGGTTAGATCTAGAGTAAAAGGTGACAGGGTGTGCTTCCAGTGGCACTAGCTTGGAGCTAAGGGGTTACGAACAGGGCCCTGTGAAAATCGCAATTTCACGGGCTGTGTGAAAATCGTGAAATTAGCCCAATACCATGATTTTTACAATATTCTTAAGAAACAAAAATTATTTCATAATTATTTGTATTTCATACAAAAAAAATCACATTAGCGAAACTGTACAGCTCTGATATGTGCCTGCGTGTAATATTCGCCATGCACGCAGTGCTGAGCAGTGATTGTCATGTGACTATATGCAGTCTAAGCGGGAAATTAAAGTACTACACACTGTAAACAAGAAAATGGATGTCTCCTAAAAAGGCAAGAAATGTGTCTGCAGCAGATCACATAAAGCGGTATCCAGCAGGAGTTTACACAGCAATGGAGGTAAGCTCTTCTGTACGTCCTGCAACGTTACTGTAGATCACTACCGAAACCTGTCTGTTGACAGCAAGTATTCACCGAAAGAGAAAGGTGGAAATCCAGAGCAGTACTGCGACTGCTTTACTTGTGAAGAAACAAAAAACGGTGACTTCCATATTCCAAAAGTCCACATTAAATTTTGACCTGACAGAGGCTTTTGTTTGCGCAAGTATCCCTTTTGAAAAATTGGACAACCAAAAGTTACAGAAATTCTTCAGACAGAGTGTAGCAAATGGTGGAGTGATTCCTTCATCAGCCCAGCTGAGACGTGAATACTTACCTAAAGTTGCCGAGTATCACAAGCAGAAGATTATGGAATTGGTAAAACAGTCTGATTGCTTGTCAGTGGTCGCACTGACGAGTCGACTGATGCGCAAGATCAGTATGGGTTACACATTGTATTTGTTTTGCAAGACCTAAATGGTGAACATGCACCTGACGTACTAGAACTGAAAGCTGTCCTTGCAGATACACTTTACCTACAGGCTGTTAATTACAACACTGTTTCACAAGCTATTGTAAAGTGCTTGAATAACTTGGATGTTAATTTTGATGTCAGTGCATTTATCTGTGTATTTGCTGTTTAAAAAAAAAAAATAATAATCTGTACACATAATTTATAACATATTTCCATGCACATTCCGCAAAATATGATACTTTACCCGTGACACTGCCATGAATTTTAAAGAAAATGTCCGCGATTTTCACAGGGCTTTAGTTATGAACTTGTGTGCGGAACTTAGATTTCTTTGTTACAGTGACACATTTGAAACTACCAAAACCTCACTTAGGTGTGTGTTAACTACAAACTGATAGAAAACATCGAATCATCAAATTTAAAATTATTGCGGGTGTGAACTGGAACAGGGAGCGAGCTATTCTTCACAATGTTCTTCCATTCTTAGAACAGTCTGTCCTTGCCTGAAACCAAAGCCAGGCCAAACGAAGAAATCATAGAAAACAAGTGCTGCACTGCACAGTCAGTTTGTCAACTCTGTTGAAATTAACTTTGTACATTCAACTTAAAAAAGAAACGTCCAAATTAGAAACATCAAAACTCCCTTTTCGCCAACACAATTTTAAAATGAATGTAGTCTGCCTTGATTGTAGTAAATGCAGACTTATGTGAAACAAATAGGCCTACTAGCTAACTATTACACATTATGAAGGCACATTTGTTTTGTCAAAATTACAGATTACTTTTTTTTTTTTAGTCAGCATTATTTAAAAAAAAAAAAAAAAAAAACTCTAGCATTCCCTTAAATGCACATCTAGTCCTTGCTCATTCTACTGCTTGTGTTCACTGTTCAGGTGAAAAAAAACCTAATCTGGCTGTCCCAGCCTTTTCGCACCACATAAATGTAGCGCACGGCATTGAATATTCCTAACTCGGTTGGAATGACTAAATCAAAACAAACAAACAAACAAACAAAAGAAGAACCATAAGAACCACAGTTTTAGTACTTTTCATTTTCAAAAGTATAAAATAAGTGCTACAGTGTTGCCAGGGATATAGGAATATCCCTACTATTCCTATATTATACGTTTTTGGAGAGGTTAGCTGCATATACAGAAGTTAATGGGAAACAAAAAGAGGCTATATTTGTAGCTTGACTTGACCTTAGTGTGAATGATCGATTTCAGCTCCATGTTATCATATGGATTTATTCAGCCAGGTTTAATATCTCAAGACTATGCCAAAAGGAAATTCTCTTAACATTACTTTTGGAAATAACGTGTACAGTCTGTTGTGACGGAGTCATATTTAACCAAAATGCTATAAATCCTATCGACTGTGCGCCACCAATCCCATTTAATTTACACTTCGCAGCCTACCAGATGTGGTATGTATCCTGTACACTCTCCGAGCATTTTTACATTTTTAAAATTGCTTCCCACCCACCTTGTCTTTGTATTCCGGTGTGTTTTTTATATGTACATTGAGTGAAGTTGGCGACTCAGTGAGTGCAATAAGTTGCATTAGAAATGGAGAAATTAATTTGCTACACGAGGTAACGGTTGCAGGGACCAGCACTGGTATTTACATTTACTGGATCCGAGGATGACCCAAGCCCCAGTGCATTATTTGTCAGAAAGTTTTTTCATACAAAACTCTTAATCCTGCAAAATTGAGATGCAATTTATCTACAGAGTTCAGAATGTGAAAGAAATAACCTTTTTAAATAAAAAAAAACAGCAACTTTCAATGTGTAAAATTACAACATTCCTTGATGAACTGGTAGCGAAGATTCAAGCACTGGAATCTCATTAAGTTCGGTACGTTATATATATAGCCTTCTTTACTTCCTACATGTACTTATACATATAGGCTACACATACAAGTTAGTTTCAAAATGCTGTTGTGAGAAAATCCATGGCAAGTGGTCTTTTTTTCAGATTTCAGGACATTATATGTTAGCACTCAGTTTCTTGTATTTGTCAAACCATTGACTTATTTAATAAATAAGCCATATCTTCTAAAACTATATGTATTTAGCAGTGTGGAGTAGTGGTTAGGGCTCTGGACTCTTGACCGAAGGGTCATGGGTTCAATCCCCAGTGGGGACACTGCTGCTGTACCCTTGAGCAAGGTACTTTACCTAGATTGCTCCAGTAAAAACCCAACTGTATAAATGGGTAATTGTATGTAAAAATAATGTGATATCTTGTAAGTCGCCCTGGATGAGGGCGTCTGCTAAGAAATAAATAAATTATTTATTTATTTATTATTATTTACCATTAACATGACACTCTATATGAATTATTAGGATGGTTTTGAAATTGACTGAGGTTGCCTCATTTGTGCAAGCCAATATACTAAGTAAATGCAGTACTGTACATCTGTTCAGTACAAAATGCTTTCATTCACGCCGATGTTATACCTGTATTTTTCAGTTACGATAAGAACTGTTGTGCAGATGATTTGAATGTGAAAAATTCCACAACTTTTGAAAACAAATTGTTTAAAACTATTTTCTTTCTTTTTTTCTGCTTAATTTTTTTTTAAAAAGTCTGTAAAGTGAAAGGAATTCTCTCTCTTTTTTTTTCTTTTTTTACATTTTCATATAGACCTATTTGTTGTCTCCATAACTATGTGTTTGTGTATCACTTTAATAGTGGACAGGTGTCAGACAAATGACGATGACGTTTTGTGTGTGACGGGCAGCAGTTTATCGTAGTGGAAACGCTGGACCAATACAAATTACTTATTTTCTGGCCTACAATTGTTTAAAAAAATTCCTCTTGCTTCTCTTTGTTTCAACTTTACTATTTTTAAAAGATCTATTTTTTCAGCAGGCGTGATTGTGCTTTTCTCAGCATTTTCAAAAAGAGCTTTTTGAGCATAGCAACGCCAACGATGTCAACGTATTGACGTTTTATAAACGTGTGTTCTATTGAGTCATATTGGGTGACACTCCTAAACAGTGTCATTAGTGTATTCACTGGTTCCCATCCGGTATCTGTATGGTTAAATGTGCTTAGACTGTGCTACATGAGATGTATTTGGGCATGACTATCATCTGTATGACATTTCCCTGCCGATGATGACAACTGAAAGTGCAGAGGCTAGGACCACCCCCACTCTCCCCATCAAATTGCACCCTGATGTGAACTGTGGAAATTTTGTGAGAATTTGGTCAACCAAAAGAGGAATGATGTGGTGACAGAATTCAGGGAAAATAGAATTTACACTTAGTGTCTTTCTGCTGGAAAATGTCATTTATACAGATGATATTCATGCCTAAATATATTTGTGCTGCATCTCATGTAGCACACAAATTATGTTAATGTCATTTGGGTCACATAGTTAGAATTTCTCCAAGTCTAATCTGCAGGAAAACAAAACAAAAAACCCCCAAAAACCTTAAAAAGAGAAGTCATTCAAACATCAATATAATTCAGCTGCATGGTTTATTATTCATGCAGCTTACTATAATAAATAAGTTTTTGTAAAAAGACACTGTTCTGCTCCAGTACATTCTTCTAAATGCAGTTACCGTACAGGAGATCTGTGGGCTGAAATTGTCAGGAAGTACTGCATTAAATTGTTCTCAACAAAGTGGGTTATTTTGTGATGAATCGAATGAAGGGTTTTAGGAAATACAGGTATACTATTCTAAGTTTGGTGGCTACTGTATACGTAGCGTTTGAATGACATTTTTATTTGGTAGTGTGCTTATAGGTAATGGGGTGCTTTCACCACCAAATTATTCTGCCCAGATCCAACCAAGGTTTAAGCTCTTCTACTGTGTGATTTATTTTTAAAATGCATTCGCTTCCTAATAAATGGTGAATATAATGCACAGCTGCCCAAAAAGAAGTAATTTGTTACAGGTTGTATAATTTTTAGTGGTGCAATCAGCACACTAATTTTGTGTTTGGTTATCGTATAGACATTTATCAACAGTAATTGATGCATTGATGTTTTATTTTTCAAAATAAAGAACAGGCATTAGTTTTTTTTTTTTTAACAGAAGATCCAATAACTAAAAACACCATTGTGCATAACAGTGTAGACTTTGTTTTTACAGCTGTAGCAGGGATTGAATGTTACTAAAGCTTGTTCCTAATACTTGTTCTGTTTTTTTGTATTCTTTCTTGGTCTAGGATTCTAAATGACTAAATGAAAATCGAAGGGAAACGTGAAGGACGCTGGAGAAATCAACATGAACTTATATGTGTTTCAGGTCAACAATGGAAGTACCCTGACTTTTGATACTGAACTTGCTGTACAAACGTAAGATTTAATATTTAAATAAACTTATTCTGCAATGTATTGACAGCAAGTTAAACAGTAAGTAGAGGTGTTCCGATAAACATACTTTTTATATATTTTTACACTTACAAATTTAAACTCTCTCTCTCAAAGGTATTTTCAAGATGTCTGCTTAGTGTACACGGGTTTGAGATCAGAGGTGTGCCCTCTCCCTGATCACTGACAGGAGGCGAATGTTTTTTTTCCTACTAGTATTCCTGAAGAGACAGGCCCCAATAAAGCACGGGCAGTGACGATGGTGTGGTTTCTTTCTTTCTTTCTTTCTTTCTTTCTTTCTTTCTTTCTTTCTTTCTTTCTTTCTTTCTTTCTCGTGTGAGTGTGGGTGAAGCTTTGGAGTGTGTGTGAGAGCTGCTGAGGTCTGTGGTTGAATTATTTTTTTGTTCTACTGTTGCGCTGTTCTGTTTTTTTTAGTATTTAAAGTGGTTTTTAAAAAAAGGGGGGCTGACTGGCTGTGTCAGTTTCTGGCCAAAATGGCCAGTTCGGGGGGTCATAACCCCTCGAATTAACCCTTTGAAAAACTAACTAGGAGACATGGAGTAAAGCTTTCACCGGAACAGTTTTGCCCCCTCGAGAGGTGTGTGCTAGTGGTCGGGGAGATAGTGGGATGCGAGAATATTAAATCTGCCTCCCATATGAGTGGAGCTATTATAATTTTTCTGAAAAAAACTGAATTAGTAAATCAGATCGTAGAAAAGGGGATAGTTTTAAACGATACGTTCACACCGGAGTTGCCGCTTGCAGCCCCGGCACGAAAAATAACTTTAAAGTTTAAAATCGATAATCACAATTACGTGATTGTGATGTCTTTTTATTGGTATTAATCTGATTTTTAATACCACAGTTTTTATTTTCGGTACCAGTTACAGGAAAAAAAAAAAAAAAAACACAGACCAGCTTGCAAACTTCCAGACAGGCCAGGCTAAAATGGCAATTTACAAGAGTAGAAAAAATAGAGTGAAGGGGGAGGGGAGTGAGGATGTGATAATTGTTTTTAAAATGTTAGTGAAATGTAGACTAAAAATTGAGTATGGGTACTATAAATTAATGAAAGATATAGGAATATTTGAAGAACTGTGGTGTGTTAATGACGTATTGTGTAAAATAGATGGAATAGATTTAAGTATTAAAAAAAAATAATAATAAAAAAAGGTTTTTGAATTTTGAAGTAATAGGAAGCGAGCTATTAAGACAAAAAAATGTATTCTGTTTAATCAAATGAAAATAAAGGAAATTGAAAAGTCAAAAAGTCTGTCTCGTAGCAAAGGATTGTGGGTCGTGCGTGAGGAGGTGCTGTGAGTAGAAGCTCTGCAAACTTTTTTACTGCATTTTTCTGGTTATAAAAAAATTGCAGCTACTGTTTGTCTTTTTAAACTTGTGAGCTGACTTTTGTCAGCTTGAGGCTCCCAGTATGTGGTCACATTCAGTGGGTTTTGAGGTTTTTAACCTGCAGGCACGGGTTTAAATGCCTGCAGGTTAAATCTGAAAACACTGTAGAATATTTTCTTGCTGTGGGAGAATTTATTGGTTGTGGTAACACAAAATCAGCTTCCAGAATGAACAAAGCAATTTGTTGCTTTCCTTAGCCAGGAGCAGCTTGTTAATAGATTGGTTCAGAGTGGGTTCTGGGTTTAAAGAAAAATGTTTCTGGTTTTACCTTTATTCACCCCTTCAAAAAAGGTCATGCTGTCTAATGTTCCCCCTTTTAATAAAAAATGAAGTCCTGGAGAGAGAGAGCTGTCCCGTTATGGCAAGACTGTGTCTCCTATAAAAATGATACCGCTTCGTTGTAAATGCCCAGATATTAAGCACTTAATGTCTTTAAGGAGACAAACATTCATGTTACTGAGGGATCAGAAGGAAATACTGGACCTTCCAGTAAAGATCACTAGACAGTAAGGACTATATTATTATTATTAGTTCTGAAACTATGAGATGTTTTAAATGTGGAGAGCATGGGCATCTGAAGCAGGTCTGCCCCCAAAATAAACAACCAGCTGACAGTGCAGACAAGTTTATCAGTGCTAAGATTGCACAGAGAACGCAGGTGGAGAGTAAGGAGGCTGGACAGGAGAGACCAGAGCCAGCAGCCCAGTGCTGCGGTGAGACAGAGCTCTTTGAGTCACAGCAGCGCTGTCGCTGCGGTGGCTCAGGGCTTGGGGACAGGGAGTCACGACAGAGCCGGACCTCAGTCTGAATCTTTGTTGGATCCCTGTTAAGGGAGAGGGGTGAGCGGTAGCACTGGGGCTCAACTTAGTGCTACTGTCGCTTGTTCCTCATCTGGCTCCCAGCCAAAGTTGGAAGCGCTTGATGCTGAGGAAATTGAACAGGAATCGATGAAGAATCAGAGATATCCGGCTGTGACGAAGACGGTGAAGAAGATGGGGCGCTCCCTGACATCTCGCTGTTCTCTGACATCTCGGCTAGTCAGCAGGTTAGACCCAAGCTTTGCACTGAAACAGATCACTGATTTTCTAGATATCACCAAGGAACAAAGGGGGATAGAAGTGAAGCATTACTTCCCTAATTTAAAATTATTTCTGTGTTCCTGCAACGTAGTACTAAGGAAATCTACAATTGTTGAGTTTGACCAGAAAAAACAGTTCTGTTTATTCAGTGGTGTTAGATGTCTGTTATTATTATTATTATTATTATTATTATTATTTATTTCTTAGCAGACGCCCTTATCCAGGGCGACTTACAATTGTTACAAGATATCACATTATACATTATTTCACATTATACAGATATCACATTATTTTTACATACAATTCCCCATTTATACAGTTGGGTTTTTACTGGAGCAATCTAGGTAAAGTACCTTGCTCAAGGGTACAACAGCAGTGTCCCCCACTGGGGATTGAACCCATAACCCTCCGGTCAAGAGTCCAGAGCACTAACCACTACTCCACACTGCTGTTACAACACTGTTTAAAAAATTAAGCTTTACTATGGGTAAGTTTCACTCCAGTGCCCTTTCATCTCCCTTTGGGTTTAGCCTATTTTGGTTTAAACTCTTTTTAGCTTCTATGGCATTTTTTCAAATAGGATCCCTAAATAAAAATGGCAGCAGAGATGTACATAAAAGATCCTTACTGTTTGAGTTTTGTTAAACAGAAGCAGGGCGGTGTTGTGTTCTTAAAAGAAACGCACACAGATGCAGAGAATCAAACACTGGTTAAGAGACTGGAAGGGAGAAGCAGTTTTAAGCCATGGCTGTAATGTTAGTGCTGGGGTTGCTGTTTTATTTTCTCCAGGGTTAAGAGCTCAGTTAAGTGGTATACATGAAATTGTGCAGGGTTGTCTTAAGAGTGGAGGCAAATATAGACAATGTTTTTTACTTTTTGTAACATATATGCCCCTAATGTAGGGAATGAATGTATTGCCTTTTTTAAAAAACTAGCCCAAGCTCTTATCAAACTGAAGCCCTGAAAATGTTATTTTACTAGCTGGTGATATTAACTGTACCGTGGACCATGTTGCAGACAGGAATCATGAAGAACCTCACCCTAAATAAGAGTGCTTTTAATCTAGTTGATGAGTGGAGAGTTTTTAATCCCACAGAGAAACAATACTGTCTTGGTTAAAAGCTAATTCAAATCAGATAACAGCTTACACCTTACAGCACCTTTCATTTTTCTTTATACAAGATCGTCTTCAGTTTTATACAATATTAATACATAAATAAATAAATCAGATGGTTTGATCATTCCATTTAAAAGCATAGGCATGCAATATAGCTTCTTTAATCTGAAAAATTCCCGGAAAACAGAAAAGGTGGAACACTGCTCATATGGTAAACTTACATTCTAATCACCCTGTATATTGTGTGTGTAATTTTGTACACTCTATACACTGAATGCATGCCTGCCACAGGGCTCCCCTGGGTCCTAAACCCTGCTAGATATAGACAGGGATTGCAGTAACCACACACTGGCCATGACTTCTGCAGACATTAAAGGTTTGCTGACATAAGGGCAGCAGTGTGGAGTAGTGGTTAGGGCTCCGGAGGGTTGTGGGTTCAATCCCTGGTGGGGGACACTGCTGCTGTACCCTTGAGCAAGGTACTTTACCTAGATTGCTCCAGCAAAAACCCAGCTGTATAAATGGGTAATTGTATGTAAAAATAATGTGTAGAAAAAAAACCCAAATGTAATTGTATGTAAAAATAATGTGATATCTTGTAACAATTGTAAGTCATCCTGGATAAGGATGTCTGCTAAGAAGTAAATAATAATATAGCTATTTATTACCATTCACTTTTGCCCCTGCCCCCCCCCCCCCACTCCAAAGTAGTCTAGTTTGATACATTTGGGGCTACCCAGAGAATAATATAAACAGATTGATAATTCAAAGTAGTCTCACTTTGATATGAAGGAATTTATGTATTTATGTATTATTAATATTGTATGAAACTGAAGATGATCCTATATGAAGAAAAATAAACTAACTTACTTTAAGAAAGGGACATACTGTATTGTATTGTGTATGTTTATCCACAACTTTAAACACTCAATTGTAAATCTTACTTAAAAAAACATCCCTGTTTTCATCCCTTCATGTAAAAACGAGACTAGTTGGAATTCTCCAGGGTAGCCCCAATTGTAAAACTATTAAAAAATAAATAAATACATAAATAAATAAACCTTAATGTGGTAGCCTAATAAATACATTGCCGACCTAGGCGTTTAAATAACATTATCAAACCATACTATTTATTTAATATTTGTTTGTTTATTTATTTATTTATTTACATTTCAGAAGTACAAAAACTGATCTTCTTCAAATCGGCTTTGGGTAAAGTGCATTTTCTGGATTCTGATGGGGTCATATTTTGGCTTGGGGTCCTTATATACATAAATAGATTTAAAAAAAAAAAAAACACCCTTGTCACTGCCGCAGCTTCATTGGGGCCTGTCTCTTCTGAAATACGGGTAGGAAAAAAATGTACGCTTACTGGCAGTGATCAGAAAGAGGACACACCTCTGATCTCAAACCTGTGCACGAAGCAGACATCTTGAAAGACCTTTGAGAGAGAGTTTACATTTATAAGTGTACAAACTTGTCAGGATTAACGGGTATGTTATTTACTTGTCAGAAATTAAAGGTATGTTATTTAAATAGTTGTAGTAACGTGGGGACGTATAACTATTTTTCAGAACCCCGCTACTTACTCTTTAAGTTGCTTTCATAGGTAGTGTACAGAGATACAGTACAATGTACTGTATATTTTGATCACACTCAAAGCTCAGCAACCGTATCAGCATCATGAATTGGAAAAAAAAAAAAAAAAAAAAAAGAAATACATTACTAGGGAATGCAGGGGTGGGGCAAAGCAATATATCAAGTCTTGCGTGCTCACCCTTGTCCCCAATTCCTTTGTGCCTTTTCCTTTGTTTAGTTTTTTTTTACAATTTAAGATTAAAATGTGATATGTCTGTTTTAAATACTGTTGTCATCTTGACCGACATTTGTTAAAAAAAAATCAATTTCTATTAAATTTTTCTTTGTTTTTTTATGATTTGTGTTTTTAGTGTTGCAGACCTTAAACATGCTATCCAGGTCAAATATAAGATTGCTACCCAGCACCAAGTTCTTGTCGTCAATGGTGGGGAATGCATGGTTGCGGATAGGCGTGTTTGCAGTTATAGCGCAGGCACGGTAAGTGTAAAGTAAAAATCTTTTTGCATCTTGCTAGCATCTGAATTTCCCTTTTGATACACTTTAGGCATGATATGTCGTATCTGCCAATTCCTGTACAATATGCAGCGCTATTTTCACTTCCTTTCCCACTATACATTATTGTTACTCAATTATCAGTACAAAAAGTGTACCATTTAAGTAAAATGATACATTTTACAATTCTCATAACTTTAGTGCTTATTTTCATCCATCACAGCACCATAACTTCAAAAATAATAAGAGTTTAGAGCTAATATTTTGGGATTCTTCCCAAATCAATGTACTTGCATAAGCAATATCAAAATAATCAGACAGTGAGGTGGGAAAGATCCCCAAATGTAGTCCATTTGGTGTGGAATGACCCTGTTTTCATTACAGTTACATAACTATATCTAAAGATGAGGAAAGGTTTACCTGATTTTCACAAATGTACTGTCAGAACACATTATATTCTTAGCACTCGTTTAGCACTGTGCCAGAGAATCAGCTGAAAGCCTGTATACCCACTGACTTCATACATACACAGTCCCCCATACTTCCTGTGTTGAGGCAGGCACACAGTCAGCGACACTTAAAACAACCAATGGGTGATCACATTTCAAATCAAATAGGAAAGCTTGGCTGGTGGCTGACACAGCCACTACATGTGGTAAGAAACTGCTTTTAATCAGAGTTCCCATTATCATATTTTCTGATGCATTCTCTTTTTCATTTTTTTCTGTTTTTTTACTTTCATTTTAGTATTCTGTATAACAATATACTTAACTGATCAAAACGGACTTGCTTAAAAATAGTTTTAAAGCTGGTCAGATAGAATTCTGGAAATAAATCAGGCTGTAACAAAATAATCAAATTCCTTTATGGTAACCTCCGACCCCCATCCCATCCATCCCATCCATCCCATCCATCCCATCCATCCCATCCATCCCTACCAAAGATTCATGCCCAGAAATTAGTGAATACTTTGTGGGATTTCACACGAACATGTCAGGAATTAACTGCTTCTTTTGCTTGAGTCTGATCTAAATCTGAATATGAACAATCCCATTTCTGTTCTTTTTCCTTGCCCTATAGGATACAAATCCAATTTTTCTGTTCAACAAAGAGATGATTTTGTGTGATCGCCCCCCAGCTATTCCTAAAACAACTTTTTCAGTGGAAAATGAAATGGAGCTGAAGGTGGAAGAATCTCTAATGATGCCAGCTGTTTTTCACACTGTTGCCTCAAGAACACAACTAGCTGTGGTAATTAGATTTTGTTTTTTATGTACCCGACTGTATGATTAGGTATCTTAATATGTTTTACCATAGTCTACTCCTGTTTTCTTGTCATTTGATACTGAGATGTATGATTTCAGTATTATCAGTATGTGTCCATCTTGAAGCAAACAATTATATTTTGTCAACATTGGGAGTATAATCGAGATAGATGGACAACCTTGATAATTTCCTAGATTTTACTCTACCCAAAACCAAACATATTTCCATTAAATTATAAGAATAGGCAAATGCCAGCCCCACCTGTGCTCTACCTGTCTGAATAATTGTAGAGTAGGTGGTGCTGGCAGAGTTATAAAGTTACTCTGTCATGTTGTTTGAATGGAATAAGGAAGGCTGTTCAGTGCTGGCACTTAGGATTCTATAGACAAGCACAAAGTAGCTCAAAGGCAGATTTATAGAAAATTATATAACTCAATATTATAGCAACAAGCACTTAGAATTATTACAAAAAACATGAAATAGTAAGGGCAGTATCATTGACAATTGACATGACATACTGAGTGATTGTATTTATTTATTTCGAAGGAAATGTTTGAAGTTGCCAAGAAGCTTTGTTCATTTTGTGAACGCCTAGTCCATGATGAACACCTTCAACACCAGGGCTGGGCTGCCATAATGGCTAACCTGGATGACTGTACACTCTCTTATCAGAAGCTGCTTTGTAAATTTGAAACTGCCTATAACAATTATCAACAGAGCATTGAGGACATTAAGCAGAAACTTGCCAGGTAGGCTTCTTTCCATATATATTTTATTCGGTGTATAATGGTATAGTAAATATAGACTGGTGAGGAGGCTCATAGTGGGAAACTGTAGCCCACCAGAGAAGAACTATAGTTACCAACAGGGTATTATAATGCCTGAAGCCGCAGGCTGTCTCCTGGAGGTAACTGTAGTTCTTCCTGAGGGGCCTTTAGTTTCCCACTATGAGCCCAGGTCTGCAGTCTATATGTTTTATGACTCAGTCAAGTAAATTACAATAATTAATAAAGCTTTAGTTTTAAATGGTACATTACTGGTTTTTTTTTTTGGCATAGAACTGTCTGTCTGACTTTCTCATTATGTTGTATTTATTTACATCAAGTTGGATTTTAGAAAGTCAGAAAACACTGAAAGCAACGTTTTTATTACGATTTTAGTGTTTGCAGCATCTTTGTTATGTAGTATATTTTGTAATTAATTTTCTGTTACGTAACAAAATCGATGTCCAGGTGCGACATTTTTCTTTGTGTGTGGAGAGGAGGAGGCTCAGCATGATTATGTAATTTGTGGGAGGGAAAAACTAATTATTGACTGAAAACAACATCACAGGGCAATAGTTATATCTATTTTTGGTCATTTGATGAGTATTTGATGAGGTTTTAACCAATTACATGCCAGAATTTCCAAGGACTGATTTTATATAATTATATAGTTGTAGTAAAAAGTTTACATACCCCAATGGAAATTTATAATTTCTCAAAAACAAATAATTATAAGAAACATGTTTTGTAGAAAAAAAATTTGCTTTTGTGAATGAGGAACAAAAGTTACAAGAAATAGATGGCTACAATTACTTATTTCAAGCAATTTTTTGGCAAAAAAATGCTAATTCAAAAGTATTCATACCCTGACAAGGAAATTGAAATCAATAGCTAGTTGAGACACCTTTAGCAATAATAACCTCTTTTAAACAATTAGGATATTTGTCAATGAGTTTTGGCATGATTCATTAGTGATTATTGACCATTCAACGCAAAATTGTTCCAGTTCATTCAAATTCTGAAGACTCCTCTTGTGCACAGCCTTCTTCAACTCATACCAAAGATTCTCAATCAGATTTAGATCAGGACATTGACTAGACCATTCCAGAACCTTGATTTTATTCTTCTTTAACCATTCTGAAGTAGATTTTGATGTGTGCTTTGGATCGTTGTTGTGTTGGAATGTCCAGCTGTGCTTTAAACCAAGTTTTGTAGCGGAGGGTTTCAAATGATTGGCCAGTATCTTTTGGTATGCTATGGAATCCATTTTACCATGTATTGGAACTAAATTTCCTGTGCCATTAGAGGAAAAACAGCCCCATAGAAGGATATTACCACCTCCATGCTTGACAGTAGGTATGGTGTTCTTTTCTTTGTACGCCTCACCAGACTTTCTCCAAACATATCGACTATCAGCGTGACCAAATAGCTTGATTTTTGTTTCATCACTCCACAAAACCTTTGACCAGAACTCGTATCCATCCTTCAAATGCCGTTTTGCAAACTTTAAGCGATTGTCCTTGTGACGTTTTCCTAAGTGTCTTTTTCCTTGGACTGCGACCATTGATACCATTACCATGCAATACTCGGCCTATGGTTGAAATGGAAACGCCAGTCCCACTTGCAGCCAATTCACTTTGAATATCTTTGGCAGTCAATCTCTGATTGTTATTAACCTTCCTCACAATTCTTCTACTTGTTCTTGGTGAAAGAACCTTCTTTCTTCCAGACCGAGGGAGCGTTGTGACAGTACCATGAGTCTTGTACTTCTTGATAATAGAAATAATAGTTGAAATTGGGATACTCAAATGCTTGGAAATCTTCTTGTATCCTTCTCCAGCTTTATGACAATAAATCATTTTCTGCCTAAGGTCTTCAGATAGCTCTTTACTTTTTTCCCATATTGACTTATTGGTAATGACAGCAATCATCCTATGCCTAACCATTTTATACACTCTAGAAATGTTCACCTAAAATCCAGCATTTTCTAGACTTTTGTAGATTAGATTCTGTATTATCATATTGAAATTTCTCACACTTTGTAGACAATACTCTCATAGCATCAAAGGGTATGAATACTTTTGAATGAGCATTTATGGAGTTTTGCAAATAAAATTGCTGAAATAAATAATTGTAGACATCTATTTCTTGTAATTCTTTTTCCTTGCCCACAAAAGCAAAACTTCTGCTACAAAAGATTTTTCCTGAAATTCTTTGTTTTTCGAGAAATTTCAAAAAATTATAAATTTCCATTGGGGTATGTACACTTTTGATTACAACTCTATGTGTGCGTGTGTTCGTGTGCGTGTGCGTGTGCGTGTGCGTGTGCGTGTGTGTGTGTATGTATATATGAGGTCGACACGGGTAATATATTGTACTGCATAAAGTATACTTTAGTCTCTGACATGTTTGGTTGTTTCTTGGACTTTATCCAAACAGAGAAAATATAATTGTCCCTTCAAAATACAGCAATTACTAATGTCACTTTTCACAAGGAGGTTTGCATGAGGATAAGGAGAGGCCATAAATTACAACAATAATTATTTTTAAGTAAAGTCACATTTAACATGAGCTAGTAAAACCTTATGTTTGCTTGCTTACCAAGCATTCCAAGCTGTTTGGCAGTGCAATTGCCTTATACAGTCTCATCAACAATGGAACTCCTCTTTAATCTGGCAATATTTTCTCAGGGACCTTAAAGGCATGTCTCCAAAATAATTCTTCAGGCTTGTGACTTGGATACAGGAGCTGATGCAGTTGTAAGAGTTAGAAGAAAGCCAGTTGTGCATGACAATGTGTTTAATGTGACCCTGCTGAGAGAGCATTAACCCTCATAAGGTAACCGGTGCTTTAGTATCAGTTATTATGTGGATCTAGTGACTTGATTTTTGTTTCCTTTTACGTAGTTGTCAGGCACCCACCATGTTACACTATGCATAGGATAATTCTAGTCTAGGTAGCCTGGTTGAAGTTCCCAAATTGTTTTAGGTTTGGGGTCCACATGGACCCCAGGTGTAGTGATCGATGGGTGTGAATATCTCAGGCACCATAATAGCAAGCTTTCTGGCTTGTTTGAAAGTACATAATTAAAGCTTTCCAATTATGTATCATATGTCCTGAACAGCAAATTACAGCAAACCGAAACTAAGGCTTGAGTCGTGACATAAGTCAGCTCCAAAGTTTCGTTTGTTGCCTATTACTCGGTCGCTTCAACAAATAGAGTTCTGGTTTCAACTTCATTTAAAAACGCAGGCCTTGCACTTTCAATTGATGTCAGGCATGCCTGTGTGCATACTTTCTACCACCCCCTCATTCAGTGCTCCAGTGCTGTGATGCACAGAAAATCAGTGTGTTCAAGTGCCTGCAACTCAAAAACGGAAAAAGCTAGGAATACAGTCAATATAATGAAAGAGGAGGCTTGGGGCTTTTCAGTGATATCTCACCTGCCTGTGACATGTTCCTAGAATAAACTACAGTGTCCAGAATACAGTGGTGCCTTCACTTGCTCGGAGACAGCTGTGCGCATTGAGCATCTTATCCATTTTGCATAGCATAAACAACACATTATACCAAATGATGTCTAGAAGTAAAGGAAAAGCAATATAAAGTGTTCATATACACATTTTCATTCATTCATTTACTCCAGTTGTTAGTTATATGTTGTTTTATTGCTGGGGTCCGGTTGGACCCCAGGTTACTAGGAAAGCCAGTTTTCTGACATGTCCTTATGAGGGTTAAAAAAGTTTAGTTATTAAATATATTTAGTATTAAAAAAAAAAATAATAATTAAAAGAAAGAAAACAAAACCAATGAATGTAAAAATATAAACACAAGAAATAATCACACCAACAGATCTGTTACAGACATTCTCATGATTCAAATTACATGTAGCATGACCCAGTAAGTGTTAATTTATCAGTATGTGCATTTTCCGGAAGGGTTGTTAAATATTAGAATATATAATAAAAACAAACAAAAAAAAAATACTAGTAAACATATTAGTAAGTCCACCTACCTACATTTGTTTCCTTGATGTAACAAGACCAGAGGGGGGTTGATCATACTTCATTTTTTATTATAAAAGTAGCTGTTTCCTTAGGTAATAATGAAACATATACATAACCACAATCTTTATGGAAATTTACTCCAATCAGCCCTGGTAGAGAAACCTGTGTTATTGACTGTCACAAAGACGGCCAGAGTGGGTGGCGTCAGACCAGAAAAGGAATACACAGAGACGGTGGTTGTGATGATGAGCCGAGTGCAATGGCTGCACTCAGCGTTTAATAACAAATAAAAGGGTTGTAAACAGTACACAAAACAGGACACGGCACTTGTGCCAAAATAAAAAGACAAACAAAACGTACTAAACACTAAACAGACGGTGCAGGACAGACGAACACAACACGGTGAGCAGATTACTACTACTACTTCTTCTTATTATTCTTCTTAACATTTACCTCCGCTCCAATCCCGTTCTCCACTCACCGAACACCTAACCCCGACTGCATGCTATGTGTCTCTATATATACTGTTGTGCTGGGATTCAATTACTAATAAATTATTCACTTGAATCCCAGCACGTGAATTAATTACGTGCAACCCCGTGCCACACATTACATTTAACCAGCACGTGAAGTGATTTGTGCTCTCCTCGTGCCTAAATACAAATCTACACTTTCTAAATACACGTGAAACACAGACCCGTTTATATACCGTGTACCAATGACTATACACCAACATTAACACACGCAACATACATACACAAATGCACACAGGGACGGGGCACATTGCCACATTGACAAATAGAGGAGCCAATAGAAATCCAGTAATTTTATGATTGCTCTGTTGAACAGAATCCTGCCTACCAAATGTAACCCATTATTAACCTCAGAGGCAAAGATAAAACAAATAAAAGATGCTGTACAAATCTTCTCAAATGAAATGTGAAAAAAACAGCACTGAAACACTATGTTTAAAAAAAAAAAAAAAAAAAAAAAAAAATGCTGAACCTCGCCTTCTTTAATATTAGTATCACAAGGGTCTCGTAATTTATAACGTCACAGAAACCCTAGATGTAATTATTTACCTGTAACTCAATGAAGCCTATCTATCTATCTATATATATATGTGTGTGTGCACATCATTAAATCGAGTAACAACAGATCAAATACGTTAAGGTGTAAAAAGAAATAAGGCCCAATAAGTATTTCCAGGAAAGAGATTGAATGTATTTTATTTTAATCTATTTTATTTGTATTTGCACATTAAGGTGTTTTCTCAACTTTTTGTGCAAAAAATACAATTTAAAACTATATGTAATACTAAATATTCTTTTGGGAGATCAGTTCAATGTATGGCTCCGTTCCTATTTTTTTTCCTATTCCTGTTTTAGTAAGTTTCCAGACCTTTTTATGGATACAAGGCCATTGCATGCTGCCTCTGTAATATAGCAGGGAATATGTCACAAAAAGCAGATGAGGGGGGCATAGAAACAGCAATTGTTTACATTAGTGCAGTAATATATGTCAGGAATGTTTCTGCAGTTCTGAAACTTAATGAAAGGACAGCAGTAACCAATAGGTGTTAAGTATCCGTGGAAGCTCTGCTGTTATTACATTGTTATATATCCAGTGTATGATGGTTTTCCTCAAGATAAATGCAATCCTTCGTTTTTTTTGTCCATTTGTGAATTAAAGAGCCAGTATCATGTCCATATAAGTTGTAACAATACCTATAAGATATATTAGACCTTGCTGTGCTGCTTCATTATGAACTGTTTTTTAAAACATAACTACTTATTGCTGTATCAGTAAATATTACATTTTAAACTGTGTTTTTGATTGATACTAAAAAAAGCCTGAAAAAATGTCTTTGTGAAGCTAAGGCAACCTAATTTTTGCTGTTCAATCTGTGGCTCAATTTACTGTTGTAATTGCAAACACAACATTTTAGAAGGTAATTTTCCATAAAATAGCCAATATATACAAATGATTTAACACCTATTTTGGGTGGGGGTGGGAAAAAAAGGTTTATTTTGAAATTACAGAAATAGCTTATTATCAATGTACTTTTTTTTGTTGTCATTGGACCAGTGCAATCATCAGTTGTGGGCTCTCCATGGAAAAATAACTTCACGCTATTTTGATAGTACCTTCAGGTTTTGTAGTAATTTGGGTGTCGATGTAGTTTTCTTTCATGGAGAGAAACGCCTAAATACAAATTACCTAATTAATATTAAGATACAGGAGTGTATATTTAAATGTTTCTGTCTGCGTTCGAGTTTGGCCTTACGTGACTAGTGATAATCATGCAGTTTTCTTAAACTGGGTTTCCACAAAGTTTTTAACTTGTGTTGAAGAACTGCAAGTGCAGCCTGCCTCATTTGGCTACCAAAAAATATAATAAAAAAGCAAGGAAACAAAACAAAAACCCAAACATAGCGTTACACTAATACAAAAAATGAATAGATACCAACATTACATAAGAAAGTCCTGTGTACTATTTGTGTATTATTTGCTAAACCATTTTTTAACTGCATATATATTTATTATAAACATATTCTACATGTACATATATCATATATACAAGTTTTCCTACAGAACCCTAGCTTCAACAATTCTGATCCTTATAGTCTACGAACTGAGATAAAATACCATCACTTTAGGTTAATGATATATAAATGATCTAGTCAAAATGTTTAGTACACAGTATATTTTCAAAATACTGGTAGTAAATCTACAATGTGCTGTTGCTGTTTATATTACATTTCAATATGCTATTAGTTTCATTTAATATGCTGTAAAAGTAAACATTAGCACATTTAATGATGTCTGTTGCCTTTTTAAAGTCTAGGGAATGCGGTATCTGTTATGGCTAAGATTCCACTCCTGGAGTGTCTGACCAGGCACAGCTATAAAGAAAGTTTGGAAAGACTGAGCTCACCTGCTGATCAGGAAGGAGCAGAGGATGAAACTGATGAGGAAAAATCTACTGAATCAGTGCTACACTCTGGAGAACCTAGAGCTAGTCATAAATCGTCAGCTTCATTTTCCATATCAGTGGAACATCCAACTCAGGACTGTGCAACACAAGAAGACAAAGAGACAAGCAGTAAAAGTCAAGATGCTGTGCTGCAAGACTGTGATCCGCAAGAGAAGAGTGACTTGCCATTATTTAATGTCTCTTTATTAGACTGGATAAATGTACAAGATAGACCAAATGACGTTGAATCTGTTGTCAGAAAGTGCTTTGACTCCATAAACAGAGTAAGTTTTTTTTTCTTTTTTCTGTCAGTTTTTATTTATTATTATTATTATTATTATTATTATTATTATTATTATTATTATTATTATTATTATTATTATTATTGTAGTAGTAGGGCTGTATTTTTTTCACAGTAAAAAATGCTTATTTCACTGCATTTCACAGAGGTATTTCAAGATATTTCACGATTAAACATAATATGTATCAAAGCAGAAAAAATAGCGTTGTCACATTTAAAATTGATAATTTTCTCCAGAATCATTATACAGCAAATGTTCTAAATATTTAAATACCTACCTGACAAACAGTGAGTAACCTCATCCAATTGTGGTAACATTGTTTTGTTTGTCTGACTCCAGTGACATACTTATTTTTGTCTGGAATACCCTTATTTCCCAAGTTGTTTTTGAATACTGTATGTGCACATTTCTGAACGGCACATTTCAGCTAATTTGCAGTCACATTTCCAACAACAAATATCTCAAAAACCATATGAGATACAGACCTTACATTTGGAGGCTATGACCGCTCATTCAGAACTTTTTGCTTTTTGGTACATATATAATTATTTCTATCTAATTGTATAATTGGTATCGAATAACCAAAAAATAATGGGTTGATGTCAATTACATGACCTTTGATGCATTTCTGACATTTCCATATATTCAGGATTATACTTTGTACAAGATTTATCCTTGAACTCTAACCCAGTGTTGCTCACTTTGGTTTATAGATGACATATCTATCTATCTGTCTATCGATCTATCTATCTCTATCTATCGATATTGATATAGGCCTAGATGTTACACTCATAGTCTGCATTCGGGCAATTACCATTTCGCGATTTGAGCATTTACAAATTATCAGAGAACAAAACGAAAAGTTATTTCGGTCTTTGAGCAAATTATTTTGATCAAATTGTGAATTGGAAAATATCATACCAGCAAAGAACGAAAAGCAAAAGGGACCGCTTCTACGGTCTTTGCTTGTTTGGTATTTTCCAATTCCGCAATTTGATTCGCTGTACTCAAATAACGAAACACAAAAGAAGAGACAGCTGCTTCTTGTCTCTTTTGAGCTTCGCTCTTTGCTTGTTTTATATTTTCTATATTTGATTATTTTTTTAGGTGATTGACTGAATCCTGACTGAGTGTAACACACACACACATATATATATATATATATATATATATATATATATATATATATATATATATATATATATATATATATATATATATATATATATATATTATATAAACATTTAAAACAAAAGTTGATAGTTTAGTACAGAGAAATAAATCCCAGTTTACATTAAGTATGGCGTGTGATTGTTTTTAACCCCTGGACTTAGGAATAATTTTCCACAGTATACAATAAGTTGTATTTGTGAAAATGGTATGGTTTTCCTGTCAGAATACTGAAGTGTGGTTATCCCATTTTACCAAAAGTATTAATTATTAAGATACTGCTTCTATAATACCATTATAAAAGCACGACTTTAAAATACAGACTGTTTGTTGCATCGTCTCTGTTAAAAAACAAAACAAAACTCTCTCTCTCTCTCTCTCTCTCTCTCTCTCTCTCTCTCTCTCTCTCTCTCTCTCTCTCTCTCTCTCTCTCTCTCTATATATATATATATATATATATATATATATATATATATATATATATATATATATATATCTTTATGTAATGTTATGGACCGATAGCCGATATAAACGAACTCCAGCTACTCGCCCTTTTTTCTGTTTTGATTAATGACACAAATAACACAAGCCTAGTAAAATTATTATTATTCCATATATGTATTGGATGTCTATCCATTTTTTAAATGAAATAGTTCCCTGGAAGTATTTTAGTTGACATTTATCCTGCTTACTTTAGTGTCCTTACTGCTTATATAAATTGATCAATATAAGGAGTAGGACAATGAAACATTTTGTATTTTGCAACTGAAACAGAGGAAATAATTGCACATGTCTTGGTGAAAGAGGCATCTGGATGTAGTTAATAAAACGTGTAATTTTTTTTATTTTTTTATCTCCATTTAAGTTATAAAATGTTGGAACCTCATATTTATACTGCCATATTTTCTTCACGTTACAGCTTGATCCAAGAATCATTCAACCCTTTTTGGCAGAATGTCGGGATACCATTGCCAAACTGGATAATCAGAACATGAAGGCTATTAAAGGTCTTGAAGACAGGCTATATGCACTAGACCAGATGATAGCCAGCTGTAAAAAGCTGGTAAATGAACAGAAGGAACTAGCACAGGTAAGTTCACTGGAAAATAACCATGGATGCATTCATGCTGTGGTTATATTACAAACTAATGCAATATTTTACAGCAGATTGGCCTTATCAACAGTAGATGCATTGTCAAAAGAGTTATTCTGCATATTGTAAAAATAATAATAATAATAATAAAAATAAACTGTTTCTTTTTTTCTTCTTTTTTCCCTCCACATGCCCTGTCCCCAATGCTCTCAATTACACTGCCCACATGAGTGGTTGAGAAGGACTCATATTTAGGCAGAATCATCAGCAAAGCCTCAGTAAAACATCTGTAAATAAACTTGATTATAAACTTAGTCTCATGCTGAACTTTTGGCCTTACCCCTAAATGAGACAGTAATATTCCTTTAGATTTGCAATATCATGATACTGCAGCTATGTTGAAAGTACTGTGTTCTCAGAAAAATCAATTTGCTAGACATTGAAGAGGAACTTTTACTAGATGATGCCTAAACTCATACAACTGTTCTTTTCAGGTAGAAAAAATAAAACCATGACAAAGCTTACTCTTGTAGTAAAAGACGTCAAGCTTGTTTTCAACATCATCTCCTGTATTAAACCCCTGCCTCTGCTGACAATTGGGATTAACGAAGGCAAAGGAGTAGTAGAAAGTCAGATTTACTGTAGAAAAATACTGTTGAAAAAGTGGGCAAAAAGGGGATTGAATGTTTAAGTGATAAATTCAATTTAAACAAAAAGGGTGTTTGTGCTAGCAAATGATAATAGTCAGATCTATGAAGTCAGTGGGTGGGTTTTTTTTATTTGTTTTGGTACAAAATTATGTACAGTAACTGTACTTGTACCGCCAGCATTTTGAAGATATATGCATATACGCAAATAATTAACTATGTAGGTCTAAAATGCATTTTGTATTAAGAAAAAAAAAAAGTGTATAATTGATACCAGCAGGTGGCACTGCTTGAAAGAATACCATTTTGTAATGAGCCGTTTCTGTGTGTTCAATAGGAAGTCTTAACAACACAAAGTCCTAATCATGTTTGTATTTCATCACATTATAATTTCTGAGTTATGAATATAAATACATCATAAATGACAGTAATGCAATTGCATTATTTAAGAGAGTGGATTAACTTTTTTAGCATGCTGCATGTGCAGCACAGTTAAATGTGTAATATTGTACTGTAATAAAAAAACAAAAACTAAAAAACAAAAGATACTTGAGTTACACCAGACCAAATCATTTTTTTTCCCCTTTTGTGAACGAATTCTGTTCAGTGTGTATACACAATAAATACATATTCAAAACTGCCAAAATTGCTTTTTTGGTTCTACTACATAATATTATGATAATTTTAGGCTTAAGGCTTAATCCATGTACATTGGAGCATCTGGTTATGGCTAAAATCAGTATCTTTGGGAATGTCATTGATGTGTGTAAATATTGATTTAATTCAGCTCAAACAAGCCTATTTGTAGATTTCTCAGACTTCCTGCTGTGTTCACTTATACATTGATAGGCATTAATCAGCCAAGTCTTATCTGCTAGACTGTTATATACAGGGAATTAGATTTTAGTTACATATTGATTGAATGAAACCAAATTACATGGCACATTGTTCTTAAGTTTTTCAGGTTAACATATGCACAGGTGTGGCCAAAAGTTTAGCATAGAATTCGAGGATTGATACATCATTACTATATATATATATATATATATATAATATATATATATATATATATATATATATATATATATATATATATATATATATATATATATATATATATATATATAGTAGATTGAACAATTGCTCTAACATCCTTACACCACCGGTCAAAAGTCTCCGTCTGTCGTGTGATTGGTTCACATCACCGTCAGTCCCGCCCCTTTTCAAAGGAACACCTTTCTCCCCGGCACTCTTCACGAGAGAAAATGGCTGAACACCGATTCTGTGACTTAACAGAAAATTAATTACAAAACATACTACAAAAGAAGGATGTTCCAAACACTAAAATGGTGATTAAAAGTCACTGTCAGTGTTTAGTGACTTTCTGAAATTCTAACTGTTCAAATTATTCAGCAGGTTTCATTTGACTTTATGAAGCAAAATGTGTTAGGGTGATGAAAAATGTTTAGCCATAGCTATAGATCTGCTACAAGTTAGATCATTAAGAGTGTACTGTAGCTCTCTTCATAATGACCTGAATCTCTAGTGACTATTGACTGCTTTGCTTTACAGGTATTGGATTTCACTTTGGCTCTTTTTGGTTTTATGCTCATTTTTATTGTTGCTAAAACAACATTTGCCCCATGTTATTTTACAGCCTTTTATCAGTGTATTTCATATTACTATCTTTGAATTTATGTTAACTAATAATCTCCATCTTTTCTGTTCAAAGGGATTTTTAGCCAATCAGAAAAGAGCTGAAAATCTGAAGGACACTTCTGTTCTACCTGACTTGTGTCTGAGCCATGCAAACCAGCTGATGATCATGTTAACCAATCACAGGAAACTATTGGATATTAAACAGAAGTGCACCACTGCCAAACAGGAGCTTGCAAACAATCTGCAAGTCAGACTAAAGTAAGTCATAAGTATGTTTACACTGCATAATGTAAAACTTATTTGTAGGACAATCCTATAACAGTCAGTCAATTAAGAACTATTCCAAGTTGTATTACTTGGAAAAAGCTGCATAGTTACATTAGTAAAGTTCAAATGCAGAGATGCTTGACACAACAAAAAGGCAGAGGTGTTTGGCTAAAACAAAACAAAAAAATAATAACAACAAAGAACCATCTGAAAAGGTCATCCTGTTTTATTCATATGTTCTCAAGTAAATGTAATCGCCCTGGTTTATTAGCCATTATTATCCTCAACACTCAAAAAGGTGCCCAGTAAGGGGTGCTTTTATGTTTGTCACGGCAGCACCACACTTTTAACCTCCACACTTAGCACACATGTCTCAGAAACAGGCTTCATATTTGCAGGGTTGTAGAAACACTCTGGGTGTAACGTGTCAAGATGAAAAGTCTAGAAGTGAGTACATATCATGGTACACACAGCACAGTTCTCACAATCATTAATGCCAAGTGAGTATATGCTGACATCATATCCAAGATAGATTATTATTATTATTTTGTCAGCAGATTTTTAAGCAAACCCGACGACTCATCTACTACTAATATCTCAATAAGCACTTAAGCTGGCAACTGGAAACATGTTTTGCACAGAGTTTAATAAAAACTCCTCTGGGATAATCTAAAGGCACTCTTTCCTTTAACCTATGAACTAGGATGTCTGCCATGATAAATATCTAGGGCCCTATGTAAGGGCAAAGTGCCTTACGCTTGTGCTAGATTGCGCAGTCCCCTTGTTGTGAGTTTGAGGTGGCGCAGGTGGAATTCCGCTTACGCTGACCAGGCTTTTTATTACCTGTTTTAATTTTTTTAAACCTTTAATATTTTAGATCCGCACTAAAGTTTCTGAAGCCAGAGTGCATTGCCAAAACAGAGTATTGGAGCTCTCCTAAAAATCAATAATGGTACATTGTAAAAATACACATACTAACTAATGTTTACAGAAATGTATACTAACTCAAGTGGCACAGTTAAATCAATTAAACATAATAATAATAATAATAATAATAATAATAATAATAATAATAATAATAATAATAATACATTTACCGTTGTTTTGCACTAACTTTTTTTTTTTTAAGACTTCTTCCTGGTGTAAAATACGAATGCCCTCATTGTAGCATAACCTGAAAAATGCAGCGCTTTTTTAATGTATATTAAATAAAGTGCTTTACGTACACCTATGTTTGTAGAAAGTCTGTGTTAACAGTACATACCAGAATAATAGGTCGCAAGCAGTGATAGGCTACAGTATAAATAAGGTGAAAACTGAAAGGGTAAATACTGTATCGCTGGAAAACAAAAAACAAAGATGTGTTTTCACAGCCTGGCGATTTCTATGTATGGTGTATAAATAGGGACCTACCTAATTCGCGATTTCGCGGAAATCGTGAAATTGAGGGGTCACCGCGAAATTCACCTCTTAGGGGCCAATGCATACAAACAAGTACGGAGAGGAAAAAAAAAAACTTGTTTAAATGAACTACTGCACAACGCAAGTGACGCAAACTACGTATCTTCCTTCTGTAGATATCCCATTTTTATTCCTTCGCCGTCCCGTGTGCACTGCACTTAAGCAAAAAACGAACAAAAAATGTCCACAAGTAACATTTACAAAATAAATTCTCCAAAGCAGTTCACGTTCTTGTTTACTATTCAAATGACAACGTTTTAATCAGCCTATCATTACGTCTTTACTGCTTTTATGTGACCTGTACTGTGCAGGAGGGGGTGGGACAAAGTTGGTGCTGCATTGTTTCATTTAGGTTGCTAAAATCTAGTTTTCAGCATTGGAGGTAAAATAGTAGAAATGGACGACAAAGAAAGCAAACTATATTTCGGCTGATGATCGTTTCAAGTTATTTCCCAAATAAACTACATGCAGACTAATTGTTTTCCATATCTTAATGTGTATTTGGAGAAAATACGATCGATTGCTATTTAGCTTCAGAATCACACATTAAAGAAAAGGCTACTACAGAGGCTACTGAACAGAACGTAAAATAAACAGCTTTCAGAAACCAAACTGGAAAGTCAGCGCAGACAAGAAGTATTCCTGTCTGCAAGTTAAATCAGTACTAAAACGATCCAGCAGAGCCACCTCGCTTCAACCTGCTGCTGGAATTTTAGACCCGAATAGCCACGTCTTCTTTGTTTTGACTCGGTACTAATAAAATAAATTATTGGATGGGACAAATAACATGAGAACGAACGTGCTGCATACATTGACTTAATTAAAGTATGCCAGATGCTCTTGTGTAACCGAGTTTTTGCGCTGTTTCTAATCGATTTCCACATCTGTATAACTTGGCAAAGCTTTGCCTTAACTTCCAACCAATTCAGTGGATGCAGAACGTGCAGTCTCAATGTATGGGCAAGTCAACTGCAAGGGGATGCTGCATACTTGCCTTTAGTTTAACAAATGCCAGCACTCTGTTTTAGTAAGGAAGCAAGTACCACTATTTTTAGGCTTTATAGTGTTCTGAAATACTGTCTACTTAGGTTTATTTAATGTTTAAACATGTCCGCGAAATCCTAATTTTATTCCGCAACATACCCGTGAAAAATACGTAAATTTACCGCAATTTAAGTAGACCCCTATGTATAAATAAATAAATAAATAAATAAATAAAACCTTGCCTGCTAGCCAGTGCTGTGTTAGTGTTGCATTGGCACAGTGAATTGTATGATAGTGAGTGACAGCAGTACAGGCAATTAATCCTTGACAAATGTGAGTTGCGACTGAAATCCATGAAAAGTGTCTGCATTAATAAAATACAAATACCAAAATAAAATGTGGACTTTAGGTATTAAATAAGTGGTGGCACCTCATCCCCCAAAAATGTCCCAATGCCCATGTCTGCTCCGGCCCCACTACACCCCTGTTAGCGTGTGTCATTCAGAAGAGCCGTGTCTACTGCATATCTTACACAGAGTACAATCAATACAATAAATTCAGTTATTCACAAATCCAATACATCATTCGAAAGGTTGGAGTCTATATTTAGAAAACGTGGATATTATTCATTTAGGATAGTGTTGCAAAATGGCAGTAACATCTAACTAGGGCTCCCCCAGTTGCCAGCTGCATACAATGTTGTCTGTAAGACAGATCCGTGGGACAATAAATACATAACTCTGTACTGCATACATCGTTAATGTTCCCTTTTTGTAATGAGAACAAAACCTGGTTAGTTTGAGACGCAGTCACCCCCGCCTGCGCCATCATCGAAATCGTTCAAAGCTAACATGCAAACGAGGCCACACTGCAAGTTATGCCGACCACCAGCACTGAAAAACACAGAACGGAAAACGGCAGGGCAAAATCGCATGACAGGGCAAAAGCAGTTTGCGCTGAGTTCTTTCATCAAAATATCGGGCAAGTGCGTTTTGTCCTCGAGGTTTGCCCCGTCATTAAAATAGGGCCCCTAAAGTTAAAGATAAAAGTCAACCTATCTAGGTATAAACTGAGAAATAAACAATTGCTTAAATGAAATGCCTGCTGTGTTTGTTTCTATTTTTGTAATGTTTACAGTTGTTTTTCACATTTTGAGTAAAAGGCATTAAGAACCAGCCTCTTTGGCTTAGAAGGACAGGTTGAACAATATGATCAATTAACAGTTTTTTCCTAATTTACACTAAAACCCAATTCCAGTCCTCCCTCGCTATAACGCTGGTCTCGGGGGACACACAACATGAGCGTTATAACCGAAGAGCGTTATAAATGGGGGAGGGGGTGGGGCCGCGGGACACATAACAACACACATCTGACTAAAATCTAAGTAAAATAACTCCCTCTCTGTAATGCACATATAGTGAAGAAAAAATGTAACTTTCTGTGAATTAACCGTGCATAACGCACCATGTAATCAACGCTATATTTTTACAAAAAAAAAAAGAGCGAGCCGGGAGAGGGGAAGAGGGAATGGGCTCGCCCCAGGTTCGGCTGCCGGAGCGGGGCTGAAGCGTCTCGTTTCCCGGAGAAAGCTGCAGCTCCTCTCGCAGAAAAAAAAAGTAAATACATTAGGAAAGATAACCACGTAATAAGCCTAATATTTATTTAGTTATAAAACGAATGCTGAATAAGATGTCTGTGTTATAAAGTGCCAGCGCAGCTGTTCTTCAGTTCAGATACTGTATCAAAAGGGATAGACAGAAACGGCAGTTAGACTGAGAAGTTGTTTATAGTTTGAACAACACCGGTACTGTATTTACTGTAGAAATATTGCATGAATCACTAGTATAGGGAATTGGGGGACATGCTGTAGGAGTCCTGAAAAAGAAACTGGAACACAGACTGGCTTAAAATGTACTAGTTAATGTTAAATGGAATGTATAAGGTAATGTCCTTATTAAAAACAGTTCCTCCTGCACGTGTGCATTTATTTCAGGAGACGTTTTGAAGTGATCGGAAATCAATACTTCCCTAAAAAAAAAATTCTGCTTTCCAGATGTCTTCCTTGGGTGCCTTGACCCTACAAGAGGGGTTAAACTGCACCCCTATAAACTGAGATTTTTAGCAGTATTCTTTTGACTGCAGATTCATTTGTTAAGATCCATTATTTGATCTTATTTCATTGGTTCTTTTTTTGTGGTTGCTTAGGCAATCGGAAGTGGTATACTGTACCGTGCCTCGAGGTACTGCAGATGTGCAGTGGAAGTTTTCCATGGATCCCACTGTAGATGTAAATGTTTTGGACAGTATTCACAAGCACTAGGAATACATTCAAAGCATGTTTTCATTTCTTTGAAGCAAACCAGGCATGACAACAGGACATTTTAGCTCCAGGACGTGAAAGAGCATTTGCAGTACCGTGCCGTACCTGCGTACGTCAAGGATTGCCGTCTATTCTATGTCTTTTTTTTTTTCAATCAATCTGATCTCTTTGTGTACATGCCCTAAGGCAGTGTTAGTAATGTGATATGTGTTTTGTCGGGAAGGAGAGATCGAAATAATCACATGACTATTATCCAATTGCGTTCCGTGCAGAAATCCCTATCTGTCTGTGAAGACACTGAGAAGAGTTAGGGATACCGCAGCAGACAATCAATGATCTGAAGTATATACATAGTATTTCATTGTGTTATTTCTGCAGTTTTGTTTCTTTACCTTTATTTTATATTGGTATTTGATTGAAAACAAAATATGCAAGCGTACATCGATTCTGAGAACGGGAATGATGAAGAGTTTGAGCCATGTTCGGTGGATTACGAAAGCAGCAACAGTACTTGGAGTATCTTTTACAGTACTGTGACAAAATACTGTAAAGCCATAAATATTTGCGACCAAAACTTTTGCCGAATCACATCAAATGTTGGCGACCTGTTGCAATATACAAAGTATGTATTGTTAGTGGAATAAGATATTGTGCCAACAATTTCAATTAAAAATATTTTTTTACCGATTTTCCCGGAAAACAGAAAATGTGGAACACTGCTCATATGGTAAACTTACATTCTAATCACCCTGTATGTTGTGTGTGTAATTTTGTACACTCTATACACTGAATGCATGCCTGCCACAGGGCTCCCCTGGGTCCTAAACCCTGCTAGATATAGACAGGGATTGCAGTAACCACACACCGGCCATGACTTCTGCAGACATCAAAGGTTTGCTGAAATAAGGGCAGTAGTGTGGAGTAGTGGTTAGGGCTCTGGACTCTTAACCGGAGGGTCGTGGGTTCAATCCCAGGTGAGTGACACTGCTGCTGTACCCTTGAGCAAGGTACTTTACCTAGATTGCTCCGGTAAAAACCCAACTGTATAAATGAGTAATTGTATGTAAAATGTAATTGTATGTAAAAATAATATCTTGTAACAATTGTAAGTCGCCCTGGATAAGGGTGTCTGCTAAGAAATAAATAATATAATAATAAGGGGGGTTTAACAGTAGAGTTTTGAGCAAAATACAGGGGAAATCTGTCCCGGGATATGTCCGGGAGAAGGGTCCAAAATACGGGAGACTCCCGGTGAATACTGGAGAGTTGACAGGTCTGAAAAGGTAGAGACTTTGTCAGTAAGCTCAGATCCTTATTGAATGTAATTGTCTGTGAATTGCTTTTTTGTTATGTTATGTTATGTACTGCAGCTTCTAAAGTTTCTGGAAATATATTGAGAAAAAAAACTCAGTATTCAATACAGTTGTTTAAAGTCATACTACTGATGTGCTCCCTGTTTGGTTTGAATAAGGTAGTGTTGTAGTATCAGCATATGCTGTCTGTTTGCAACCCATCCAAATATTTTATTTTAATGGAATAATGGTGTGGGAGTGACGACACCAAAATTAATATTGTATTTCTCATAACCTTTTTTTGTTTTTTCATAAAAAAAATAATAAAATAGGGGTTCTTTTTTTCTGTTTTTTAAACCAGATCTTAGTCTGGAATCTAGCATTCAAATCCTACTATAGAATAACAGGGAAAACTGATGATGTGGCCTTACTAAGCAGCTCTTTATATACTGTACAGTAAGGAAAGTTATGGAGTATTACTGTGGGTATTCTCATTCAAATATTTCTCATTACCCCATGAACATTAATGGAGTATCCTCTGTACCTGATGTTTTTATTTTTAGCCCTGTTTTCTTTAGTTAACCACCCTGTAATGGATTTATGTATCAGAATAAAACATAATTTCTTCAGCACCCTGCAGAATTGTCATATTACTCCTAGTTTTTAATGCTATGAAAGCAAGAAATGTAACCAGATTTTAATGTGCATTTTTACAGGTGGTGTTGTTATGTGATGCTTCATGCAGATCAGGATGGGGAGAAACTGCAGGCCTTGCTTCGTCTTTTAACTGAGCTGTTGGAGAGAGTCCGGGTGGTTGAGGCTCTTGGCATTGTTCCTCAGATGTATTGCTTGGCTGTTGTGGAGGTTGTTAGGCGGAAGATTTTTATAAAACACTACAGAGAAGTATGCAGTTTGATGCTTTACTTTATGTCTCTAATAAAAGTTGTGTGTTATGTGTTTGTATATTTACTTTGTTTTCATTGCAGTGGACCAATGCTCTAGTAAAGGATGGAAAACAGCTCTACGAAGCAGAAAAAGCTAAAAGAGATTCATTTGGGAAGTTGTTCAGTAAGTACAGTATTTCCATTCCTGAAATAAGCATATTTCTATGAATATAGTAATTGTTACAGCTGCGTATAATGGTATTTAAAACAGGATTAGTTTAGGTTAAACAAAAACCTATCTCCATTTGGAGACCTAGACTAAACACTGTTTTACAGGAACTAACCTCATCCCTGCCAACCACCACCCAAAACACATAACCACAACACTTTATTTACAGAGAGAGACAGAGAGACAGAGACTCTTATTGTTCTTTTATTTTTTCCCAGGAAAATCTTTTCTCAGAAATCGCTTGTTTAGAGGACTTGATTCTTGGCCTCCCACTTCATTTTGCGTAAGTGAACTTGTTTTCAAGCAAATATATATTGGGAGAGAATAAATAACACCAGATGGAATTATGAGTCACATCAAGGTAGGTTCTGACATTATGGACTATAAAAGCAAAGCTTGAGTGGTCTGGTCATCTTGCTTTGTTTTATAGTTTTGTCTAATAAAACAGACATATTGGCTGCACATTCCACTGCTGTCGTAATTCACAGTTTTGATTACAACCATGAATTACAAGTCAGAACTGTGGGTAACAGAGGCTAACCATATAATATAAATATTTCATTGCTTAATTGTCATTTTATAAAGTGTATTATTATCCTGGCAGATGATGCATTATCTCTGGCAAAAGTTAAATAGTGGAGCTGGCAATACATATGTTACATTTAGTATATGCCTATGTTTTTTTGGGGGGGGGTGTTATTTATTACTAACATATTTATTTTACTTTTATGCAGACACGTAAGCCTCGCAAGTTTGACTTTGAGCTTCCTGAAATATCTTTATGTGATCTGCAGTTTTTGCAGTCTTGCTGTCCTCCAGAAGTTCAGTCTTTTCTCAGGTATGAAGACATTTCATTAGATTTGCTTGCTTTGGTCAATCTGACTGATTTTTATATATAAAAAAAACAACATTTAGGACAATTCATGTTTGATTCCGCTATACATTCTGGAATTATTAAATATACACCTTATCACTCTTTAATTAATTAAAAACTAAAAATCATAATATTTTATTTTTGTTCACTAACATTGTGTGCCTTAAATTTATGTATTCTAGTTTAAAGTCAAATACAGCGTGAACAACTATACAAACAAATTTTTTTAGCTGGATATCTCTAGCTATTTTAAGTGTATGAGGGTTGATCAAAATTCTTTTGGGTGTAAATACAGCAGTTAAAAATAAATAAATTCAAACATATTTATGTATTTTACTGTGTCGTTTATTTTAATCATGGTTTAACTTTTCAGGGTTCCAACACTGTGTGACTTTGAGCCTTTACACCAGCATGTACAGGTCCTTCACCAACTGGTTAAAGCTGCTCAGAGTGTGGATGAAATGTCAAAAACCATAACAGACCTACTGAGTGAGCAAAAGGTACCTGGCATAATTATTGTCATTGAAAGCTACACATTTTAGTTTGTTTAGCTTTTATTGAATGCAAAGTAAAAAAAAAAAAAACATTTTAAAACAAAGGGAAAGATACATTTCTATCTGATTGATAAATGGGAATGTTATTTGTTACAATTTAATATGACTTTTTCGATAATATTTGTTTTATGTTCCCTATAGGCATCCAGTAGTCAGCCAACTCCAAAGTCCACTATAGTACCAAGGTCGGAAAGCACAACAGGAGCTGCATCTACCTCTTCCAAAACGCCACCCTCACTCAACCTTCAGGGTGGCATATGTCAACCTCTGAGTCTCCATGGCCTGTTAGAAGATTTATCTCCGGATAGCATTGATGCCCATACATTTGACTTTGAGACCATTGGCCATCCAAACATGGATACACTTTTAAAGCAAGGATCTCTAGACTTGGACTCCTTAGCAGAAAGCCCCGAGTCAGACTTCATGTCTGCGGTTAATGAGTTTGTCATTGAGGAAAACTTGACTTCCCCTAACGTAATCAGTGATCCACAAAGCCCTGAGATGATGGTAGAATCTCTTTATTCCTCTGTCATTAATGCAATCGACAACAGGCGCATCCAAGATACAACTACTTTGGAAAAGGAGAACACCAAAGTTGCAATGTTGAAAGTATGCATAGAAAAATACAGGTCAGCTGCTGAGGAATCACAGGGCAGTTTAAAGAGCATCAAGGAGGATCTTTGTCATTTCAGAGGACTGGTTCAAAAGGAGCAGAGAGATTTTAGCTTTGCTTTAAAATCTGTATCGGGAGAAGTAAGAAACATAATTGATAATATTAAGTATTCTCACAATGAGAACTTAAAAGAAATGCATCAACATGAACAACAAATCCTTCAAAGGGATTATGAAAATGAAACACAAAGATTGAGGGAAGAATCCAATTTGAACCAGAAAAACCTGGAGGAATTAAAAAAGGTGTTGTTAGAGCTTGAAGAAGGCATCGAAAATAAAGAAAGTGAAATTTCTTTGTTAAAAAATGAAAAAGACATGTTTCTAGAATCAGAAAATAGCAAAGATCAAAAACTGCTTGACTTGGAGCAAAAAATGCTAGACCAAAATAGTGAAATACAAGAGCTATTGCAATCTAGAGAGTCACTGAAAGGAGATTTAGCTAAATTATATCTTGAGATTGAAGATAACAAGCAAAAACTAAAGCTTGAATTTGAGAACCTTGAAAAGAGCCACCTAAAGGAACTGGAGGAAAGGCTACAGATCAGGCATGCCAAAGAACTGCACGAACTGGAAAGGGAAAACCTTGAAAACCAAGAAAACATAGTAAAAGAAAACCAAGAAAAGCTGCATCAAATGCAGGAACTCCATGCATCAGAAGTTCAAGCACGTGAAAATCACCTGAAGGAACTTGAAGTCAAAGTTTCTGAGCTATCTGATATAAGGTGCAAGTTGGAGGTCGAAATAGCCCTAAAGGAAGCAGAGACAGAAGAAATAAGACTGCTTTTGGACGAAACCAGATCCCAGCAGCAAGAGACTGTGAGGATCGAGGTTGAAAAGGAAACTGATGCTTTGAGAAGAGAGATTAATGATTTAAAACATCAACTTCAGGCTATGAATGATGAGTATGAAGTTGGACTTGCAGAGCTGAGAGCTCTAATGAGAATTGAAAAAGACCATTGTATCTCTGAGTTAGTTGACAGTCATGAAGAAGAGACCACTCTTCTCCACTCTGAGCTAACATCTTTACAAAAAAAAGCCATGGATGTTGAAAGGGGCCTTAAAGAACAAATTAGGCAGTTTCAGAATGACCTTGATAATCAGATTAATGCTCAAGAGAAAGAAAAAGAAGAAAAGGAAAGGGATTTTCAGGAGCAGCAACAACATTTTAATAATGTTATATGTGGTCTTCAGGAAGAAAACAAACTTCTATCGAGCAATCTGCAGCAGGAGAAGCAGACTAATATGCAGATTTTTAACAAGGAAAAGGAGGAAGCCGTCAAAGCTGCCCTGGCAGATGCTTTTAAAGACTTTGAACACCAGAAGAAGGCTATTGAAGAAAAACTGTTAGAAAAGGTCAAACAGCTTGAGAATCAGTTGAAAGAAAAAAGCTTTACAGAAAGGTAATAAAGTTAAGAACTCAGGAACGTACAATAAATTAGCAAGAAAGCATACGTTATTGACAACCTAATCACCGTTTTCATGTGTCCCTTTTGGAATTCAGGTCAGCATGAGTTACAGTTTCCATACTCTGCTACCTAATTTGTTTTGAATAGGATATGACAGGATTTGGAGTGCTGAAAAACACCCTCTTTCAAGTGTATTCTTGCTGTTATAAATCTTTAAGAACTTTAATTATTAATGGCGTTTTTTGTGCAGTAACTGTTGAGCAGGTAAATTGAGAATAATGCTAATGACTAGCAGTATAATAAGAAGGAAACATAAGACATATAGAAAATAGTTTTTAAAACAATTCAGTCAATCTGAAGAAATCTTGAACACATTTTTAGTGAAACTTGATTTTCATAAATGTTTACAAAATTCCACCTAGCCTTAAAGAATAAGTAGCAGGGTTCTTTAGTGCGGTGATAGTGTAAGGATTATTGCCCACATTGTCAAACAGGTAACACAGCAATAATGATATGGTACGGATCAGAAAAGCCAGAGCACTTGTTGTTATGTTTTTTTTTTGTGTTTTTTTTTTTTTTAATCGCTCTTCCTGCAGTGATTTAGAGGACAGATCTCAATCCCCCTGTGCAGCCATTTTGAAAATAACTTTTAAAACAGACTTTAAAGTTAGAAATGAAAAAAGTTATCAGGATGTTAACAGTGAAAAGAGAAATTACAGGTATGTTATTTAAACAGTTGTAGCAACACCTGGGGATGTATAACGCTATACTTTTCAGAACCCTGCTACTTGCTCTTTAAGTCGTGCTGCTAAATGTAAGCTAAGAGCTTCAATGATTTGGGGATACTGGAACTCAGGTTGGGACATAATTCAGTCTATTGCTAGGGATATGGACATTCTCCAGCTGAAGTTGAACCCAATTTCAACATGAATTAGGAGCTATGTTGTGATACGATGGGGCGTGTAGACAATAAAAGACGAAAAAACAAAGATGGTTTATTTACAAAAAATAATCAAAAGGAAATTGTGAGGGGATTATGGAGAGAGATTAAATATTGTATTTATTTATATATATTTCAGCAATTTTTTTGCAAAACTCCAGAAGTGCTAATTCAAAAGTTACCCTTTGATGCTGTGATAGTATTGTCTACAAGTTGCTAGAAATTTCAATATGATAATGCAGAACCTAATTCTAGAAAAGTCTAGAAAATGCTGGATTGTAAGTGAACATTCTTAGAGAGTATAAAATGGTTAGGCATAGGATGATTGCTGTCATTACAAATAAGTCAATATGGGAAAAAGTAAAGCGCTATCCGAAGACCTTAGGCAGAAAATTATTTATTGTTATAAAGCTGGAGAAGGAGGCAAGAAGATTTCCAAGCATTTTGGTATCCCAATTTCAACTATTGTTTCTATTATCAAGAAGTACAAGACTCATGGTACTGTCACAACATTCCCTTAGTCTGGAAGAAAGAAGGTTCTTTCACCAAGAACAAGTAGAAGAATTGTGAGGAAGGTTAATAACAATTTGAGATTAGGTTGAGTATTGCATGGTGAAGGGCTCAATGGTCGCAGGCCAAGGAAAAAGCCACTCTTAGGAAAACGTCACAAGGACAGTCGCTTAAAGTTTGCAAAACGGCATTTGAATGCTGGATATGAGTTCTGGTCAAAGGTTTTGTGGAGTGATGAAACAAAAATCGAGCTATTTGGTCATGCTGATAGTCGCTACGTTCATAGACGCCGGAGACTGGTGGGACAACGGGCCCTGCCCACCCACTTTTAACAGTGAGGACAAGAAGAATATATATATATATATATATATATATATATATATATATATATATATATATATATAAAATACCCTGAATCGCATCGTTCTTCCAAAACACAGTGACACAGATAAGTCAAATGAATCCACAAATTAAGACGACACCGGAACAGTGTTGATAGACAATAATCCTAACGTTTCGCTAGTTGTACAGAACTAACTTGAACTTAATATTTGGAGTCTGAGCTCCCCCCTCTCCTTCTTCAGCACAGCTGGACTCGGAGTCAAAGGAAGGTAAGACAGACGGGTCCGGGTATTGTGCACAATATACATTAAGTGTTTTTTTCTCTTGGGGCCCATTTTCAAATCAAACTAGTAACTGTCACCATATACCTAAAGCAAAAGCTCACATACCCCTTGACCTGCTATTTTCAAAGTAGGCGCTTTGAATGACAGACGCTGTAGCTGGCAAATTAAAGTACAAGTCTTGATGCCTGACCGTCATTTAAACAAATGAGAGCATTCTAGGACTACTTCACTCAACGAGATCTGTCAGAACAGGGTGAAACTACAGTACTAACGGACCACTGAGATGACTGACAGCGACCCCCAGCCATTCAGTGCGGAACGGAGACGGGACAGACAGCAAGTATAAAAACTATGCAAACTAGAGAGCAGGGGCGGATTGACGAACGGGCCCGTGGGGTGTGTGCCCAGGTACCCCAGCAATTTAGGGGGCCCCCACTGTAACCAGTGGATCAAAATATAGCAGTAAATAAATATAGCAAAAATGTAGCAATAAATAAATATTCTTTAAAATAATGGATGAATACAATATCCAGGTGTTTGTAAGTATATCAGAAGTTTGTCGCTGAAAGATCTCTCCGCTATCAAATCAAATACACTACTACGTCTGTTTTCCACAAACTCTAATATGCAAATAAGTGATATTTACTGCAGGTTGATAGCCCGTTACACAGCACTGGGAAAATGACTGTCTTAGTATTCTTGCGTCATTAGTATAGTAAGCGCGCCTGACCAAACATTCAATTCAGTGCTGGAAGAAATTCAAGCATGAATATCAGTGTACATTATCAGCTAAAATAACACAAAAAAGTGACGGTCACCGATTTTGTGTTTTTTTTTTTTTTTTTTTTTTCCTTATATCAGTGACATGCCGATAGTGTGTGTAATATATATATATATATATATATATATATATATATATATATATATATATATATATATATAATATACTTAACTCATCAAGATTTCTCAACAGTAATAATATAATTTTGTTTATTTATTTGTGCTGTTGTGTTTTTGTTTTTGTTATATAGAGAGGTTTTGTCATCTAGTCATACTGAGGCACTTGCTGGGAAACCACTAACTAGTAATGCAGATCTTCAGGAAAAGTTACACGAAGAAAGGGCCTCTTTACTGGGACAACTTGAACGGCTTGAAAAAACAAAGAACGAAGAAATGCAGACCCTTAAAACATCATTGATAGCAGAGCAGCAGGTAAAGTTAATGGATATCAAAAACAGTGCTGTTTAACCTTCTTCACCAATCTACTCTTAATGTAAATCCTACAATCCTAGTCGCTCCACTATTTTATTTTTGGTAGTAGATGGCAACCAAACACTTTGAGGTAACATTGGTACATAGCACTGTTTTATAATTCTCTGTCTGGATACTGTGAATACAGATCTTAGTGACATACTTTCCACACTTACTTGTATTTTAATTATTTTTATTTTTTTGCACATTTTTCAAAATACTGTAATTTGTATGTCACATTGACCTTTGTTAATAAAGTATTGACACATGTTTAGCTGCAAAATTGGAATTCATATATTCAGACTACCACTTATCCATTTGACCTAAGCATTAAAGGAAAATAAAAAAATAAATATGTTAAACAATCATAGGTAATTTTGGAGATTTTTTTTTTTTAACTTTAAATTAGACACCATTAAAGTAAAGTGCAATTATCAGCCATTTAAGTTAAACTTAACTTAAATTGACCTTTATATCACATGACTTGTATGAAAATGAAAGTGTATTGACAGTATGTGGATGATTTTCTCTGTCCATCTGTCTTTTATGTCATATGTTTTTACATGTACATACTGTAAATGTAGGTCATAATGTTTCTTCATGATTCGGATAGCTCTAATTTTTTAATTTATAGCTAGGCGGAGGATATGCGTGTTTTTTACTTTCTTTTGTAATAAATCCATCAAGAACTGGAATGAAAATAAATCAGCTAGATGGTTAGCAAAGGTTCTGTGGAAATTGGCTGCTTGTCTCTCAGTCTGTCCCTTGTGAAGTTCGTTACCTCAGTAGGAGGTCATACAGATGGTTCATAATGATTCATGTGGGAGTGTTTTCTTAACTGTTCCTCACTCAGAGGTATATTCAGTTAATCTGCATGTTTGGATCAGACAGTTAACTTTAGTGTTACATCGTGAATACAATGAATTCAGAAAACTCCAGAAAAGAATCTAAATTGCACATTTTAATTATCCAAAGCATTCTTTTATCAACCTGTTTTTTTTTTTTCTCATTTTACATTTGCTAGTTTTGGACAACAAAGTTTGGTATCTGTACTATTCTTAATATAGTTTCCTTTTTTTTTCTTTTTCCATGACAGTCAATGCCATTAATTTCATGTAAAATCTGTCGGACACATCCAATGCAAATGCCATACTGCAGTAATCAAGGAATGTGATTGGGGTTTTGGACTGACTAAAGAAATCAAGTTAGCTGGGGGGGGTTGGAAAGCAACAAACATTTTGTAAATCAATACAGTTGTACTGTATTTTCATAACCTACAGTATTTTGATGTTGTATTTTTCAGAAATACGTGTGTGCTCTAAAAAGTAATTGTTAATTTATATATTTCATTATAAAAGTTTACCACAGTAAAATCATAACAAAGTGTGATAAGGCACAGTGAACACATTTTAAAGCAAGTACTGTAAAGCCCAGAAAGGTATTGAAAAGCATGCAGTACTGAAAACATGGCAAACCATAGTAAACTGGTTAATTCATATGTACATGCATAGAATACTTATAAACTCATTCTCTAGTTCTACGCTACTCCATTCTTTGACATAGACCAAAATCTTTAAACATCTTCTAAAGCTTTCTGTTGAGATTTATCTTTAGTTTTAATGATCTTTTCATCTTTTTAATCTTGCTAAGGGTCTGACCTAGAGGTTACAATTAAATACCATGTGAGCAGGAATCTTAAGCACAGAATGATTGAATGGTCGGAATTATTGGAATGATTTAATCTTCTCTAAACCCTCTTTTTCCCACAGTTACTTACAAACCGAAACACACAAACTTCCAAAGAGTATCTGAACTGTGCTTCTTTATTACTGATCAAAACAAATTAACTTCATTTTGGAGCAATCCAGGCCTTCTGAGTCTAAAACAAAAGAAATGGTACCCAAAAGTCAAAATGTGTGCAGTGACAGCAATTTAGGTTTTCTTCATGCAAATGGGAGGTGAAAGGTGAAATATAATTCATTTTTTCACACAAAACTTGTGACAAACAGGTGTCAAAATTGTTTCTTATCTTTTTTGTATTTATTTGTATTAACTAATTAAAATATATATTATTATTTATTTATTTATTTATTTATTTATTTATTTATTTATTTATTTCTTAGCAGACGCCCTTATCCAGGGCAACTTAGTTGTAAACAAAAATACATTTCCAGAATCACAGTACAAGTAGTAATACAATTAAGAGCAAGATAAAATACAATGACTTCGGTTCTAGCAAGTACAAGTATATGACAAAGTACGATTCAATAACTGAGCAGATAACAGTATCAGTGATAGTTACATCAGGATATAATTAAATACAAAATACTACAGTCCTAGTCATTCCACCACCTATATATATGTGTGTGGTTTGCAGAAGTATTCACCCCCTACCAATAATGTCACATTTTATTGAATTACAAATAATGTGTGCACAGTTTTTCAAAAACTTTTTTTTATTCAAAGCTGTAGTGGTTAAACTGAACACTGTTATATGAGGAGGAGGTTAAATTATGTCAGCAAAACTTGCAAAGAAAATGTACTAAATGAAATTCACTGGTTGCATAAGTTTTCAGCCCCTTAAGTCAGTACTTGGTAGAAGCACCTTTTGCAGCAATTACTGCTATAAGTCTTTTTGGATAGGTCTCTACTGGCTTTGCACAGTAGGATGGTGAAATCTTTGCCCATTCTTCATGGGAAAATTGCTCCAGTTCTGATGAGTTTGTTGGGGATCGTCGATGGACTGCAATCTTCAAGTCTTGCAATAAATTTTCGATTGAATTCAAGTCAGGACTTTGACTGGGCCACTCAAGAACATTAATTCTCTTCTTGTTCAACCACTCCAGTGTGGCTTTGTCCTGCTGAAATATGAATTTCCTCCCCAGTTTCAGAGTCTTGACTGACTCAAACAGGTTTTCCTCAAGGATTTGCCTGTACTTTGCACCATCCATTCTCCCCTCTATCCTGACAAGCTTCCCAGTCCCTGCTGAAGAGAATCATCCCCATAACATGATGCTGCCACCACCATGCTTGACAGTTGGGATGGTGTTGACTGGGTGATGTGCAGTGTTGGGCTTGCACCAGACGTAATGCTAGGTATTTAGACCGAAAAGTTCAATTTTTGTCTCATCTGACCACAAAACCTTTTTCTACATGTCTGCAGTATCATCTACGTGCTTTTTCGCTAACTCCATACATGCTTTAAGATGAGGCTTTTTGAATAATGGCTTCTTTCTTGCCACCCGTCCATACAGGCCAGCTTTGTTTAGGGACCGACTTATTGTTGATGTGTGAACACTGACTCCCATCTCAGACACAGAAAATCTCTCAAGGTCATTGTTGGCTTAAGAGTGACATCCCGAACCAGTTTCCTGCTTGCCCAGCTGCTCAGTTTGGGAGGGCGTCCTGATCTGGGTAGTGTCTGGGTGGTATGATGCATCTTCCACTTCTTAATGATGGACTTCACTGTGCTGAGAGGGATAATCAGCGCCTTTTTAAATTTTCTTGTACCCTTCTCCTGCTCTGTGCCTCGCTACCACTTTATCCCTGACTTGTTTTGAAAGCTCCTTGGTCTTCATGGTTGCTTTGTTGGATCACTATATGAGTTACAGCTTGAAAGTCTTTATATACCTGAGGGAAATTATCTACAAGTTAAACCACTTTGAGTACACACAGGCTGAAACCATTTCACTCATTTTGTGACCTTTCAAACAAATCATTTGCACCCAAGCTGATTTAGGGCTGCAGTAGCAAAGGGGTTGAATATTTCTGCAACTGAGATTAATCTGTTTTTCTCTGTAAATCTTATTTATATTCTATAAGCATTTTTTAACTTTGTCAATGTGGAGTAGTTTTGTAGATTCTGCATGTAAAGTCTAATTTGAAAGTGTTGTGGAGTACACTCAGGTGCCAACAAAATGTGAAAACTTTGCAGGGGGGTGAATACTTCTGCAGTTATATCAGAAGTTGGTTATATATTGTCATTTGAACCTAGCTTAACTTTTCCCAATACAGTCTTGAAACAGACGGGGAAAAAAAAAAGTTATTTTAGATGATAATACTATACAGGCAATTTACACTCTACACTCAACCTGAGTATTTATTTGGCAGGAAGTTGTCTGGTCAAGTGCATTATGGACCCTGTAGTTTTTTTTTTTTTAACAGGCTATTGTATACTGGTCTGGCATGCAAGTATAAGAAAAAAAAAAAAAAATACATCTACAGCCAGTCTTTGTGAGACAAAAACCTAGATTGTTTAATAATGAACCAGAATGCCACTGCAATTTACAAAAATATACAGACTTGCCAGCCGCTTGCTTATAATTTGTTAATTTTTATAAATATGTCATTAGTAGTAAACTAAACTTGAGGCATTTACACATTTAAAATTGGCAGCCTTAATTTAAAACTTTACTTTTGAATATGCATGTATTTGCATATTCAAAAGTAAAGATGCTGCTGATTCATGGTACCTTATGTGTTGTAGTTCAGACTCAGTCTAGCTGCAATCAAAGCAGAATATATTTATGCTTTTCTGTGACTTTCAAAGCAGTTGATACATATTTGAAAAACATTGAACGTTCCCATTATTTCACTACAGGATGTGAATGGAAAGTATTATTATTTTTTTTAATACTGTGTGAAAGCCTCTTCTTCCTAGTTACATATTCCTAAAAAGATGTGTATCTAAAAGATTATCTTTGATCAGCTTTAAAACCTAAAAAATGCAGGCCAATGTGTCTAAAGACAAAAGGATCATTCTAGCTCAAGTAGACCATTGCAGGGGTTGCTCGTTGACTAATGTCAGTTAATTCTGTTTTGTGGAAATCCCTTGAAACAAGCTTTACAATTTTATTATCAGTATTTGACTAACTCCCCCACATGGAGAGAAATGAGGCCTTAAGCCACCAGAATGTGACTTGTGCAGGTTCAAACATTGTCCTCATGTCAGGCAAGCGTTGCATTGCTCTTCTATTGTGTGCACACAACACCTACCTATGAACCATGTTCTCCATCACAAATGCTTCTGAGAACAAGAAATACTAGTTGCTGTGTTGATATTTGTTAAACTTTTTTTGTTTTGCTTTGTCATGGCAGATGAATTTCAATACTGTTGTTACAAGAGAAAAACTGAAGAAGGAACAAATAATAAACGAGTTAAATGATAAGCTGAAAAAGGCAGCACAGCAGCAGGAAAGGGACAAAGGTATGTTTTTAAGTATGCTCTTTGTATGCTGTTTTTTTTTTTGTTACCTACTGTTTGTATTTTAAAAAATTTATGCGTTAGTCGTATTGGTATTTGGGTATGTTTAGAAATAATAATTTGTTATTGCTCATTTGAGTAATGCCAGATAATATTAAGAAAGCACATTCGACCTGTGACCAGTTAAGGTGGTCATATTATGGTCATGTGAATTTTCAAGCCTCAGTCACATAAGGCCCAATTTTTATGACGGTGTGTGTCCTCAGATTTTGATGAAAAAAAAAAATACTTTGCCCTGTAATGTGATTTAGGTGAAATGCTTTCCCCAATCTTTTTTCCGTCAGCACTAGTGGTGGACATGATTTTTGGGGTTTGGCCTTATTTACATGTTAACTTTTAACTATTTTGATGATGGTGCAAATGGGGACAGGGGGTTGCATTTCAAGCTAATTAAAATAAGCAGTATACTGTAGTGCTGCTGAAAAATACAGATTTTAGATTTGTATAAAACAGCTGTGTATTTTAAAAGCTGTGTCTGTACAGTGTCACTTTGGACACTTTCTAAAAGCTGTATTGGTGAGACAATTTATACATCAGTGATACTGTGAAAAGTTAAACAAGCCAGTGTTTGGAATTAACAAACCTTGGTCATACAAAAATGATAAGTAAACACAAAGAAACAAACCAAAAAAAAACACATTAAAACAGTACTATACCTGAAATGTAAGCTTTTCCTTATGAATTCCTGTCAGCAGATACAGCAAATTGAGGGTTACTCTGTTAGACATTAATGACATTTTGTAAAGCTGTTGCATACAAGTAATGTTCATGTACAAAGTAATCTGTTTACTTTTGGAGCCTGGAGGCTCCTTTTATTTTATTTATTTATGTATTTATTTATTTTTTTAAATGGTCTCCTTATTACTGCTGTAACTGCTCAAACTTACATATACATGCATCTTATTGTTCAAATAATACTTTAAGCATAAAGACATGACTGGGGTGGGGGAGGGGGAGTGGAGTGATAACTCTTTTAAAGCAAAAACTTTTTTTTAAAATGTTTTATTTTTAATTATTATCTCAATGTGTAAATGTGTGTCAATGCTGAAAAAGTTGTCATTATTTATATATATACACTACCGGTCAAAAGTTTTAGAACACCCCCATTTTTCCAGTTTTTATTGAAATTTAAGCAGTTCAAGTCCAGTGAATAACCTGAAATGGTACAAAGGTAAGCGGTAAACTGCCAGAGGATAAAAAAAAACTTTAGGTTACCAAAAACTGAAAAATAATGTACATTTCAGAGTTATACAAAAAGGCCTTTTTCAGGGAACAAGTAATGGGTTAACAACTTACAGCTGTTCTGCAGCAATGGAAGTAAATTAAGCCTTGAAAGTTGATGCTACAGGTGTCCCAACTTTTGTTGATTACTTACAAACCCTCTGTCTGTATAAAAGCAGTGTTGGAACAGACTGTGTTACTACACCCTCTTGAGCATTATTTGGACAGTATTGTACTGCAGGAAGTAGTATATTGCTCTCATAATGGCGAGAAAAAGGCAATTAACAAAGGAAGCCAGACAGACCATTATAACCCTTAAAAGTGTAGGTCTTTCCTTTAGAGAAATTGCAAAGAAAGTTTCCTACACCATCAAAAGGCACTTGGAAACTGGAGGAAACTCTGACAGGAAGAGGTCTCCTGTACTCCAAATAAACAAGAAACCTAATGCTATTGAAGAACCCTCAATGGTAATGAAAGTTTCTTTAAAAAGCCTTTATTATTTCTTATTCTTTTTATTGTTATGTCCCGAAATCAGTGCACAGAAAACACGGACATTTGCAGAGCTTTTTTGAGATGTTATAGTAATAAAATAATGACTTGGATTGCATTATTGAGGAGTTTGGTGATAAAACGAGTGATCCGGAGATGATCGATTGGTATGTACGACTATTATTATTATTATTATTATTATTATTATTATTATTATTATTATTATTATTTATTTCTTACATAGGTGAACGCTATAGCAAACAAAAGGGTGGGGCGGGGCTGGAGATGCCTAGTGAGTGCTTTGTTGATATGAGGGCCATTTAAACCCGTTTGACTGTGAAAGAAAATACTTTTAAAATTAATTAGACCTGGCGTGCCTGACGTGCGATTAATAAATGGACTGCAAAGAGTTAAACTGCGTAAATTTCAATAAAAACTGGAAAAATGGAGGTGTTCTAAAATTTTTGACCGGTAGTGTGTGTATATATATATATATACACACACACAGTGCCTTGCAAAAGTATTCAGACCCCTGACCAATTCTCTCATATTACTGAATTACAAATGGTACATTGAAATTTTGTTCTGTTTGATATTTTATTTTAAAAGACTGAAACTCAAAATCAATTATTGTAAGGTGACATTGGTTTTATGTTGGGAAATATTTTTAAGAAAAATAAAAAACTGAAATATCTTGCTTGCATAAGTATTCAACCCCCACACATTAATATTTGGTAGAGCCACCTTTCACTGCAATAACAGCTTTAAGTCTTTTGGGGTAAGTATGTACCAGCTTTGCACACAGTGTCGGAGTGATTTTGGCCCATTCTTCTTGGCAGATTTGCTCCAGGTTGTTCAGGTTGGTTGGACGACGCTTGTGGACTGCAATTTTCAAATAGTGTCACAGATTCTCAATGGGATTGAGATCAGGACCTTGACTGGGCCACTGTAGGACATTCACAGTTTTGTTCTTGAGCCACTCCAATGTTGCTTTGGCCTTGTGATTGGGATCATTGTCCTGCTGAAAGGTGAATTTCCTCCCAAGCTTCAGTTTTTTAGCGGACTGAAGCAGGCTCTCTTGCAGTATTTCCCTGTATTTTGCTCCATCCATTCCTCCTTCAATTTTAACAAGATGCCCAGTCCCTGCTGATGAGAAGCATCCCCACAGCATGGGGATGCCACCACCATACTTCACTGTAGGGATGGTGTGTCTTGAGGCATGGGCAGTGTTAGGTTTGCTTTGGTGTTAGTTAGTGTTAGTTTTGGCCAAAAAGCTCTATCTTGGTCTCATCTGACCACAAAACCTTTTCCCACATTGCAGCTGGGTCACTCTCATGCTTTCTGGCAAACTGCAGACATGCTTTCAGATAGTACTTTTTGAGTAACGGCTTCTTTCTTGCCACCCTCCCATACAGGCCAGTGTTATGCAGAGCTCTTGATATGGTTGACTGGTGCACCATTACTCCACTCCCAGCCACTGAACTCTGTAGATCCTTCAAAGTGATTGTTGGCCTCTCTGTGGCTTCTCTCACAAGTCTCCTTCTTGTATGAGCGCTGAGTTTTGAAGGACGGCCTTTTCTTGGCAGTGCCTGGGTGGTGTGATGCAGCTTCCACTTCCTGATTATTGATCCAACTGTGCTCACTGGGATATCCAAACACTTGGATATTATTTTGTACCCTTTCCCTAATCTATGCATTTGTATTACTTTATCTCTAACTTCTGTAGAATGCTTTTTGGTCTTCATTTTCCTTCAGATTCACAGCCTGACCAATGATCCTTCAACAGTGGGGTTTTTATCCAGAAAATGTGACAGCAACTTTAATGGTTCAAAGGTGGAGGCCAATGGTAAGGTAATTGTGTCCTCGTAAGGGCAATTTCTTTCACCGGTGTAAACTGGGAGCTTCCACAGCACGGGTTGAATACTTATGGAAGCAAGACATTTCAGTTTTTTATTTTTCTTAAAAATATTTCCCAACATAAAACCAATGTCACCTTACAATAATTGATTTTGAGTTTCAGTGTTTTAAAATAAAATATCAGACAGAACGAAATTTCAGTGTACCATTTGTAATTCAGTAATATGAGAGAATTGGTCAGGGGTCTGAATACTTTTGCAAGGCACTGTATATGAATGATAGATTTAAAAAAAAAGACTGCAACTTGCAACATTTGCTCATCGGTGCTTTCCTTTCGCGGCAGTAAGCTGATTTTTTCTTTTTATTCAACCTATTTCTTTCAAACGGTATCAGAAAATGAACAGCTATATCATACTTTTTCTTCAACTAACTAAAATAAAATAGCACTCAATAAATTACATTTCTCTTCAGCTAACCTTTATTTGTCTTTCAATACAGTTTCATACCACTAGCAAACAGGTGTGATTAGTCGATTGTAGATCGCATGATTAATCGATCCATAGAAAATGTCAAGATTAAAAACCCTAATATATATATTCATTGCTAGCACTGTGGTGCAGACAGCTGCTACAATGTTACTTTCAATCTTTTTGGAAAACTAGGAAACGTTGGTATAAGGTGCATCTACCCCTTCTAGAATGTCGCTGGCATAAATCTTCTTTAAGCATGGTAGTGTTGCAGCATTGGAAAAAATGTTTCTTATTAAAATTTACTGTGCCTTAATAAATAGGCAACCAGGCATATACTACAGCCATCTAAATGTACTGCGGGTCTGGGTTCACAATGTTATTGGGTGCAAAAAAGGAAAGCGCTCCAAACTATATTATGAAAAACAAAACTGTGATGAAGAATCTATACGAACAATTGGAGACAATTGGAGCTGTGATTTTCAAGATAGATGTAGTACACTTTGTCTTTGGTGTACTGCTGTATTCTTAATGGTCATTTGCCTATAAAAATCTATTGTACATTGTACAATCTATTACACATTTGTTGTAACCACTGCTGTATCTCAAACTATTTGGTAGTTAGACTTAAATAGCACAAATAGCTTTGTTTCCAACGACTTTTGGGACCTAGAATGGAACTTATTTTTTCTAGAATTGAGTAACATCATGTCATCATTGTACTACATTTTCCTATATTTTGGAAACATGCTTTTAATACATAGCCATTGGTACATTTAATAACACCTCTGGCGAAATGCGTTGGTGACTTTGAACTTGTGTAATGACCTGTATGACTGTCGTATATTTGCTGATGTGTAAATTTTTCATTTCTAGATGATAAATGCTGCACACGTTGAAATACTAATTTGAAATACAATTAATGATTCTTTTTTTTTATTTTATAAATTTAGTTGTTGCCAATTATTTTTTATTATTTCCTCCCCAATTTGGTATGGCCAATTATTTTTAGGCTCAGCTCACCGCTACCACCCTTGCGCTGTCTCGGGAGGGCGAAGACGAACACATGCTGTCCTCCGAAGCGTGTGCGTCAGTCGACCGCTTTTCTTCACACTCCGGACTCACGATGCAGCCACCCAAGAGCTACGGCGTCAGAGGACAACGCAGCTCTCGGGCAGCTTACAAGCAAGTACGCAGGCGCCCAGCCAGACTACAGGGACGGCTGGTGTGCGGTGAGCCGTTGGACACCCTTGCCGACCTAACCCTCCCTCCCACCGGGCGGCGATCGGCCAATTGAGCGCCGCCCTCTGGAAGCTCCCGTCCTCGGTCGGCAAAGGAATAGCCTGGACTCGAACTTGTGACGTCCAGACTATAGGGCACATCCTGCACTCCACGTGGAGCCCCTTTACTGGATGCGCCACTCGGGAGCCCAATTAATGATTCTTTGTCAAGTTTCATTATGGAAATCATCCCGTTTAAAAAAAAAAAAAAAAAAAAAAAAAAAAAATCAGACATTCCCTATAAATGATACTACTAGCTTTTTTTTTATTTCGTCCTCAGATTCTTCAGGTCTGTTTTTATGATTCTATCCGTCACATTTGAATATTGGTATAATTTTGTGGCTACGCTGGTTTCAACCTCTCAGTATATTTTAGAAACTGTTAAGGACACAGTTTTTTTTTGTTTTTTTTCACATAACAATTTTCCGTCAAGTTTACAATCTGTTCAGTTACCTTACAGTGCCTGGCATTGGTAGCAAGGGTGAGTTAGAGTACTTGAATAGTTAAGTACACAAAATAAAATCATCATTCAAAATACTTTGATAAATATTGATTACTCCAAAAAATATTTACTTTAAATTACTTCAATTTAATTAATTTGTAAAACAACTGATTGTGCTGGATACAACAAGGAAACACTAAAGGCATGGGTATCACTTTGGGAGGGATGTGGCTCTATGCAAATCATGATACTGAGTTTTACCCAGCCTGCTATTGGAGTAGACATTTTGTATTGCTGAACTATTCAAATATGTTTTTTATTCAAACCTTACACCCCTAATTGGAAACAGAAATAGTATCAGTTTTTTTGTGAATAGCAAAATTGATCCCTGTAACTTGTCCAGAGGCTTGCTCGTGATGCTATAAAAAAAAAATGCTCTTCATTATATTATGTACTTCAGAATGGTAACCCTACACAAATTGCACATGTAGGCTAATAAACAGTAAAAACAGTGTTTTGATAATAAACTGGACTCAAGTAGATACACATGTTGGCTAATGATTTCAATCTGTTTATTGACTGTCAGTATCATCAGCAGCCTGGTAGAATACAAAAAAAAATTGAATGCAGAGTGCATGATGTTGGCTTACTTGAAATTCCTTTTTATGCCATTGAACTCGCATCAATGGGAAATATGACAATAAACAGATGTTTTATTTCTAATAGAATTGCTAGCTGCCCCGATCAGTAAGCTTACACAAATATTTCCAGTACAGTCATTTTCTTTGCAACACAGTGGCAATGAATCAGTGTCAAGTTCAGTTGTATTAATTTTCCCACTGTGTTTTCCATGTATCTTATGGGGAATAAATCTTAAAATGGCAACATATTTCCAGTTAAAACAACATATAACTCTCAACAGTAATGAGTACAGTGTAGTAAATATAATTTCATTAGGGGGCACTGTAGGATTAAATTAGACATTGTTCATTTGCACACTCTGAACCCATACTATAACACGCTAGAAATTACTGAATTTTGTAAGTGTTCCTGAAAATCTTGAGAATTGGTTTGACCAGGAAATTGAATGTATTAATGGCATTGCTCTGCTTCATTTTAGATTTGATTGAAACTCTCTCAGAGGACAGAGCAAATTTGCTCCAAGAAAAGAAGCAGCTAGAAGAAGAACTTAACAAGATGCGCAGCAGTTCATTGGTTTCCTCGGCATTCTTTTCTTCTGCTAATCATCCGGCTGGGGCCGATTTGGTGGGAGCATGTGCAGCAGAACCCCATGTTGACTCCGAGAGGCTGGCCTCAGTTGCTGCCATTGGGGAGGATGGGAGAATAGATTCTGCAGTGGAAGCCAGTATGATGGCTATACAGTAAGCATACGTTATAAAAACAATGAAGTAAAACAGCACCATAGTAAAAAGCTTCTTTAATCTTATTTTCTTTGTCACTTTTCTTTGTGTCAGCTTACCGTAAGAATTATCTTCCTACAATAGCTAGTACTCATGGGCACCAGCTACTTTATAGGGGCAAAAATCACCCATGTACTCCCAGCAGGCAATTCAAATAGATTCAATTACTTGTCACCCAGATCTTTCTTATATTTTTAATTAAATACTGGCTTATGAGGCCTTGCGAAATAATGTAAAATGTGTAAAGAATATAGTTATGTAGTAATATTTTGTGAATACAGTCTGGAGCTGAAGCTAGTTTTAAAAAATAGTCTGGAAGATCCAAAAAGCTGTCTAACAAGGATGAGCAATACTTGAAGAGAATATCCTTAAGGAATAAAAAGAAGACAAATGTTGAATTAACAGCAGAACTGGCAGAAGGCACAGGTGTCATGGCCCATCCATCAACAGTCCAATGCACCTTTGACCATTGTTCCATAGTCCAATTTCTGTGTTCTTGTGCATAGTTTAGCCTTTTAGTCTTGTTCCCCTTTCTCTATTCTTACTGCAACACATCCTTTAAGTCCTGATTTCAAGAGTGACCTTTGTACTGTTGATTTGATGGACAACGACACCTGTGCCTTCTGCCGGTTCTGTTGTCAATTCAACGCTTGTCGTCTTTCTATTCCTTAAGGATATTATCTTCAAGTATTGCTCATCCTTGTTAGACAGCTTTTTGGGTCTTCCAGTCCTGGGTTTGTCAATTACAGATGATGTTTCTCTGTACTTGTTGATTATGCTTCGGATACCACACCATGAAAATCAAGTGATGCAAGTCAAGGTTGTTATAATAGTAGAAATCACTAGTGGAGGCTTTGAGTAAATTGTTGATGTTCATAATGCATCAGAGTAGAAAAATGCAACATGTCTAAGACTTTTGCACATCAGTGTGTGTGTGTGTGTGTGTATGTATGTATGTATGTATGTATGTATGTATGTATGTATGTGTGTGTGTGTGTGTGTGTGTGTGTGTGTGTATATATATATATATATATATATATATATATATATACTGTATATCATATAGCTTACGTTTTTTACATTTAATGTAAATTGAAATAATAATAAAAGTGTTAAAGAGTGTAAGTAGTAGTTCTGAGTGAAATGTGAAAATGCAAAGGGCAGATACATTTAAAACGCCTGGATAAGGGCGTCTGCTAAGAAATAAATAATAAAAACAAAGAAGAGAAGACAGGGGGGGAAGTGTTTTAAGTAGACAATACAAATTAAGGCAGGATACTGAGATGTCTGCTGGGCAGAAAGGAAGACAGACAAGAGGAAAAGTAAGTTTAATTTATTTGTATTTATATACCATTTATATTTGCAGCATTAATCATACATAGTTGTACAGTGTTTTTAATTTATTTATATATATATATATATATATATATATATATATATATATATATATATATATATGTGTGTGTGTGTGTGTGTGTGTGTGTGTGTGTGTGTGTGTATTTGTATATATATATATATAAAGAGGATACAAAGAAAGAATTATAGAGACGGAGTTAAGAAAAGTGGATAAACTAAAAAGAGATGAGCTACTAGATTATAAAAATAGAGATAAAAAGGTCAAAAGAGTCCCATTATTAATGACTTACTCTAAACTTTTGCGCAATATTTCTAAAATAATTTGGAAACACTTGCGGATTCTTCATATTTCAGAAAAATTAAAAAAAATTCTTAAGGCCCCAGTTGTAGCATTCAAAAGAGAAGCTAATTTAGGTGATATTTTAGATCACAGTAAACATAAAAGAATAATTGACAAAATAGGTTCTATGAACATGTGCACCAGTAGATGAAAAGTGTGTAAATACATGGACAAAAGTAAAAATATAATTAAACATAAGAACACCACATATCCACTAAAAACTAATACCTACTGTAAAAACAGCAATGTTGTTTATGGAATAGCCTGTGAAAAATGTGATGAAATCAAATATGTTGGAGAGACTGGAACCACTTTATATAAAATAATTCAGAACCACCTTTCATTAATTAGAAATAAAAAAAAATGAATGAACCAATAGTACAGCGCTTCACCAGTCAAGGACATGACATAAATGATGTAAAGTTTGTAGTATTAGAACAACTAAGATTAGACAATGCAACATATAGAAGAATAAAAGAAAGTAAATGGATAAATAGACTGAACACGATTATGCCAGCGGGACTCAACAGAAAAGAATGAACTAATAAACTTCATTAAATATATAACAGTTAAATAAATAAGCAAAATTCATTCAAAAGTTGTGCATGCTGATGCGCTGGGGAGGCCAAATCAAGACTGATCCTCAGAGCCAGCATTGCATGATATAATAAAAATATAAGTTTATATAAAGTAAAGTTAATTAGAATTAATACAGATTCAAAGATAGAAGTAGAGATAATGTCACAATATATAGAACACCATTACATCATGTAAGAATAAATCATGGATTTGAATGTAAACAATAACAAGTAGTTGTCATGCCGTCAAAAACCTATAAATACCTCCAATGTTTAGATTCAAACACAGGCTCCCTTGAGAAAGATATGTACAACATATCGAAATGTTGGGCAGCTGGCTCTTTGAGCTAATATATATATATAACTGCAGTGTACAATAGTGAAGGCATATGAAATAAAAGGTTTTTTTTTAAATGTACACAAAGTTTAAAAGATTAAAAAAAATATTTTATGTTTTATTTTCAGGACGTTTTGGGCAAAAGTAGAACTTTGGAACCTCTGGGAATGAACATTCTGTTCTAATAATCTTGACATCATCCACATAATTTTTGTATAATTACAATTCTTGAATAACAACAATAACACTGTGTTTACTTTTTTTTCTTTTTAAACAGCTGAAGAAGGGCTTTTGTCTGAAACATCCTGAAAAATAAAATATTTTTTAATTTTTAAAACTTTTTGTGTACATTTTTAAAAAAACACACTAGTGTGTGTGTGTGTATATATATGTATATATATGTATATATATATATATATATATATATATATATATATATATATTAGAGATACATTTTCTTAAAATTACTATTATGTGATCATTTTCATTATTCTCCCCATTCAGTGAAAATATACCTGTAATATCTGAAGAAAAACAAAGGATCATTTTATTAGAAAGGGTGGGTATTGTTCTTTTGTTTTTTATAATTATAATAATGACTTTGTTACATTAAGTTTCAGTATCCATAGTTCTGTATATTACAGTTAAGTTAAATAGTGTTTAAAAAAGAAAATAGGTGCATGGTTCTGTTGAGTGATGTCTTTTAATTAATTCTCATGCAGTAAGAAGTCATCAACATATGACACACACCAATTAGAATCAAATATGAATATTTTATGGATACACTAAAGTATTTATTTGTAACTATCTGTTTTAAGATTTTTTCTCCCCAGTGCAATAGTAAACAAAAAAATAATAATAAAGTAATAATTACAGTAATATTCAAGAAAATTTGAAAATAATAATCTAATATTATGCATTTTTATTGTGTTTTACAGACTTTACACATAAAGGAAGAAGAGAACAAACGTCTGAATCAACGGCTGGTGAGTTTTGTATTGTTTATCATTAACTTTTGTAATAAAATGTTGTATCGCATACAGCCAAACTTGCAAACAAATCTTAGCATACCAGTATTTTATTACTTTATTCATTATTACATTGTTCACACAGTGGATGTATGTATCCCCTCTGGATGAAAAACACAACGTCTTCAAATAGTTAAACATCCTAACTGTAAATATCCTGCATTGACCCTGCAGAATCAAATCTTCCATGAACAATCTACCATCATCATGATCCACCTCTTGTGATATGTCAGATATGAGAAAAAAATAAGAAAGAAAACGGCAGCTTGTCAAAGAAAAGACAAATACGTGCTTCAATGTACTTCTCCCTGTACAGTTCCTCAAACCCAAGTCATATTTTTTCTTTCCGTACGAAACCTGTGTGTGTGTGTACGGCAGGGGGTTGTTTGGGGGGTAGGGGGCAGGTTACAACGTGCTCACCTACATATACGTCAAATCAGATAAAATAATCAGATAAGCGTCACACTTGTTTAACTGTCACTGAAGTCAAAATGTTATAGGGTCGGATATGTGAGTTTATCAAAAATGTGCCTTTCTGTGTTACACAAAATAACTTTTTGAACTAAGAAAGTTGATTCAAACCTTACCAAAAAGTAGTCCTTAAAAAAAGTCCTTAAAGTTTTGTTTATATGGCCTATTGACTTAAATAACTATTGTTTGATTTTCTTAGTTAAGTTCCATTGCTGGGATTGTCCAGCAAAAAATAGCCTTTTCACTGCCACTACCATTTTACTGCCATAACCACTTTTTCACATTTTACTTCATCTGATATGACATTTCCCTTTGAGTGAGATGTCCCCCCGGGATGCTTTGTTTTTGTTCACATAAAAACCCATTTCTTGTCATATGTTGTATAAACAGAGATTATTTAGGTGGTACCAGTTGTGATGCTTCTCTGGATTAAGTACAGGTTCTAATTACATGGTGTAAATCCTAACCATGGAAATCAAACATGACGTCTGTGTTATAAATTTTTATATTCCCGTTTCATTGTCAGTCTGCTAAGCTTACAGCAGAGATGCTGTCTATGGCTTAGCAGGCTTCAGCTCTCACTCAGGTCAGAGTGCAAGTGTCTGAGGTGCATTTTTTTTTTACAATTTACATTCCAATGGGGTGTATTATTATTATTATTATTATTATTAATAATAATAATAATAATAATAATAATAATAATAATAATAATAATAATAATAATAATAATGCAATGCAAGGGTAGACTTCATTCCTGAGGAGTGAAAAGTGGCACATGGTTAATCTCCATTGAAATAGATGGCATTTTAATAATAACTGTACATTATAATTTTTTTTTTTTTGTATTATTTTTATCAATTATTTTTATTCATTTTCCTCCCCAATTTTGGAATGTCCAATTATTATTCAACCTGGCTTACCCCTGCCACCCCCAAACTAACTTGGGAGAGACGAAGATGAACACTCACGTCCTCAAACTAGTGCCGTCAGCCGTCTGCTTTTTTTTTTGCTCTGCAAACCTGTGTGCAGCCATACCCAGAGTTTACAGTGTCAGAGGACCACACAGTTCTGAACTGACCTGCAGACGCCCAGCCAGCAACAGGGGTCGCTGGTGCGCGGTGAGCCAAGGACTCCCCAGCCGATCTAACCCCTACCCTGCCCGGGCAGGGCTTGGCCAATTGTGCGCCGCCACCTGAGAACTACTGCCCACGGTTGGCAATGGCATCGCTTGGATTCAAACCGGCGATCTCCAAACTATAGGGCGCATCCTGCACTCCGAGTGCCTTTACCAGATGCACCACACAGGCATCCAAAACCGTACATTATTGTTTCATTTTTCTCCCTTTTTTTTGGTAATGCCCCTTGGCAATATTGTATAGGAAGAATAAATACGCCTTTTGTTCTTCGTATAATATCGCTTGTATAATCCAGTTTTTGCCTTACTGATTCTTGAAAAGTATAAAACATTAATAAACCTTGTTTAAAATACTTGTAAGATATTGAATATTACCAGAATTTAAGATTATTATACAACATGAAATGCCCCCTAAGGTTATAAAATCTTGGTGTTTGAAAACAAAGGCCTTTTTATCACAAGGCACATCAGCACTCTTATTTAACAAGTTACTTGAATTCTGATTATTTGATTTATTATTTATACACTGTAGTGAAGGCTGTACATATGTCATATTTTAGAGTTTAACTACTTATTGTGATCAAACTTGTTTAAGACGTTTTTAACGCAAGTTATGGTATTAGAATCGATGACTATATAATGGAACTTATATGCATGTTCTTATGATGTGTGACATCCAAGATATCACAGTAGTTTGATTTCCATTTAAGTTTTTGTAATAGCACTACTATATTTGAGTGATCTGTCCTACTAGAGCAATGGCCAAAAGTTTTGCATCATCCTATAGAACAAATTTTACTTCATAAAATGAAACCTGCTGAGTAATGATATGTTAACATATTGAATTACATACCGCTTTGTAGTATTCCATATACTTAGTGTTCCAAAATTGAAAATGCAGTATTTCAAAATTAACATGACTTACTACTATTATGGCTTCTGGTAGACTTTTTCAATATCATTTTGTAGTTTCTTTGATTACATGATGTTAAATAGAAGATCTAAATTATGTTAATATACTCTAATTTATTTTTTATTATGTCTCAATCCAAAAATTTTAGGTGACACAAAACTTTTGGCCATAGCTGTGTATAGCATGGTAGATGTAGGTCATGGTGAAGAGACTAATCGCTCTAATTTTGCGTTAACAATTTTTTTTATATCTGTTAATCTAATGTATTAGTTTCAGATACTGAAATCATGGGCACATGATGGGTTTTTTTTGTTGTTGTTTTTTTTTACCATGACTTCATTTTGACCCATTCTACATTTGTTTTACAGATGTCTCAGAGCATGTCTTCAGTATCATCAAGACATTCTGAAAAAATTGCCATTAGAGAGTAAGTATGCATTTCTTATCTACTCTATGATTATATTTTAAATATGCTGACACTATTATAGGTGATTTACAAAAAAGTACCAAATAAACCCATTACTGACCAGAATAGAACATTATTTTTCTAGAATTCTGATGTTGTCATACAATCATTACACTATGTAACACAATTTTTGTCCCTGGGTAGTAAGTGTTATTTCCTAATTGCTTATGCCTCAAAAGTATAGAAAATGGCTATTATTCCCCACAAACTTTGTTTTTGTGACCAGGACAGTGATATTTTGAAATTTACCTATTTCCAATAAGAAAACGGGCGAATTTGTGTCTCTTCGTTCACATAAAGTCAGAAAAAAACAACATATGAATCCAAATTAACATGTATTTATACTAAAGTAATACAAAATGACTACAAAAGATTTAGAAGTGAGTAGTTTTTCGAGATTTACGATTATACTGTAAATCACTTTCACGAATCGGCCCCCAAATGTAGTCTCCCATCATGTTCTCGTTATACTGTCCTTGGTAGCGGCGTTCAAAGTCCAGTATATCCTGGTGGAAGTGCTCGCCTTGCTCCTCCGAGTACGCTCCCATGTTCTCCTTGAATTTATCAAGATGAGCATCAAGGATATGGGCTTTGAGGGACATCCTACAGCCCATTGTGCCGTAGTTCTTCACCAGAGTCTCAACCAGCTCCACATAGTTTTTGGCCTTGTGATTGCCCAGGAAGTCCCGAACCACTGCGACAAAGCTGTTCCAAGCCGCTTTCTCCTTACTAGTGAGCTTCTTGGGGAATTCATTGCACTCCAGGATCTTCTTTATCTGTGGTCCGACGAAGACACCGGCTTTGCCCTTTGCCTCAGACAGCTTAGGGAAGAAGTCTTGAAGGTACTTGAAGGCTGCCGACTCCTTATCTAGAGCTCTGACAAATTGTTTCATAAGGCCCAATTTGATGTGCAGTGGTGGCATCAGCACCTTCCGGGGGTCCACCAGTGGCTCCCACTTGACGTTGTTCCTCCCCACAGAGAACTCGGTCCGCTGTGGCCAGTCCCGCCTGTGGTAGTGCGCCTTGGTGTCCCTGCTGTCCCAAAGGCAAAGATAGCAGGGAAACTTGGTAAAACCGCCTTGGAGACCCATCAGGAATGCCACCATTTTGAAGTCTCAAAATGCGTCTGCCGGATGCTTGCAGCCTCTTGATGCCATCTCAGAAAAATGCAGATATGTATCCACTTAGGCAGCTGGAACTAAACTGAACTGGTGGGCTTAAGTCCCCTGTGTTTATACTACTATTTATATTACTGGAAAGTTCTAGAAGTTACTCCAAGTTTACTCAGCACTGAATCTATCTGGAATGTTCTGGAAAATAGGTAAATTTCAAAATATCACTGTCCTGGTCACAAAAGCAAAGTTTGTGGGGAATAATAGCCATTTTCTATACTTTTGAGGCATAAGCAATTAGGAAATAACACTTACTACCCAGGAACAAAAAAAAAAAAAAAAATTGTTACATGGTGTTATCATACTATACATTTCTAGATTTTGGAAATGCATGTTTAAAGCCTGGTGCATCAAAAGGGGGGTAGAACAGCGACATTTTGACTTGATTTAGGCTCCCATCAATTTCTGTAGACAATTAGAAAAATCGCTGAGACAAAAACACAATTCCTGATCTTCTGCAATCGCGTTGCAAATACTATGTTAAGAAATGCTTATCAGACAACCTCAAAATGAACAAAGCATAGGCAGCTGAAACTGAAAAAAAAAAAGAAAGAAACCAGAGACCGAGAAAAATGGGCATGGAACTGCATTGCCATTATTGTCAAAAGTATGTTTTACTTAGGCATTTTAGAACAGATGTCCCTGAATTAATATATGTATATAAAAAGGTGTGATCATTCTGGGCAATAACCAAATGTCTTGGTTGAAGTTAATAAATGTAATTCATTTTCAGCTTTAACTGATTAATATACAGTATCTACAACAACTGGTAAAACCTGAGACCTGATGCTTTTTGAGCATCCTCGTAAGGGGTGCTTGTACTGTAAGTTTACAAACCGTTTGCTTCGGCTGTCAATGAACCTACTTCTGCTAATATCTCAAAACTCATAAAATAATGCCGGCAACTTCAAATTTCCAGTGTTATGGAAATTCTTTGGGCAAAATGTAAGTCAGCTTTACCCATATTATTGATGTAGGCCACTCGCTTTCAGACAGAGACTTCACCAGCTTTATTCTTTGATGATTTCAGGTGGTGTCCAGTAAGAAATAACCTTTTCACTGCTATATTGTTTTTAACATCTGGCCAGATCTTTTTACACATTTCCTGATTACTTTATGCTTCCAAATCATTCAGCCTGATACAATATACCCGTTTATGTCACATTTCTTCTTTCATTTTGTTTTTATAGTTGTTCGCAGTAAACAGCACATGGTGCCTCTCATCCACTCCAGCTACTCCTCCCTGTTTTAGATAAAACTTTAAAGCCCCTTTTCTCTTAGCTGCCTTGGGTTCCTTAGGTGCTCAGAGTCTACATCGCTCACAAATTCAACCCCAGATTCACCCCTTCATCTCTGACCTAGCAATCCCCTCATTTGATACCTTTTCCTTCCTGCCCAAAATAAGTTAAACTGACCAGGAAGATTAGGAAACACTTTCCAATTTTGTTTATAAATTAAACTCCCATGTTCATCCATATGACCCCTTTCTCTCTTAACCATTGCTGTCTTTCTCAGGGCGCATCACCCTCAGACCCGCTGTTTATTAACAAAAACTGAACAATCGTCAACCAATATTAAAGATCCTAAAAATGCTTTTACAAAAATGTGCTCTTCAGCGTTAGTAGCCTACCCGGAGGAAGGGCAATCAAATCAGCCATGGATTCCCAGAGGTTTATTTCCCAAAAATGGGTTTTGTTTTCCTCTCCTGCGTGCTGATGATCATTTGTTAAAGGTTGCCTAAACCTTCAAGTGGGCTATATTCAATACTAATCATGGCATTGAGACCGGCTTGTTCTTTTTGGGGGTCTCAGCCTCGTCCAGTAGGCCAGGCAGCGAGCTCTCAAACCAAGTTAGGTTTGATGCCAAATGAATGTGTATGTACAACATACTTCTCTGTAAAATCGCATACTCCGCATTCTCCACAATAAATATTTGTACTAAAACATTTTGTGATTGGTGTTTGTCCCGAACTACTGAAATGAAATTTATAATTAAAGTTCGGGAGGAGGGTCAGATACCAATCTCCGCGTCACCAAATTGAATCATTCAATTTACACATTAGCTAATTAAGATTGTTAGCACTATAAATACCCCTTTTCACTTACCTCTCAGTTGCGTTTGGATTTCATCGTAACCCACCACCTCCCCATCTCCACCTTTCTTAAAAACAATTTCTAGGTTTTATCAATGGGGGTCTCAGCCTCGTCCAGTAGGCCAGGCAGCGAGCCCTCAAACCAAGTTAGGTTTGATGCCAAATGAATGTTTATATACAACTTACTTCTCTGTAAAATCGCATACTCTGCATTCTCCACAATAAATATTTGTACTAAAACATTTTGTGATTGGTGTTTGTCCCAAACTGAACTTAGTGTTATCAGTCTGTCCCTCAACGGCTTTCTCTCGAGTGGAAGACAGTGAAGACGTTGCGCGAGGACACAAGCGCTGATCTAAGTTAAGACCCCCCAGAAAATCGTTTCGTGAAACAGACTTAAGACAGTCATAACCAAGCCAGAAAAAGCGACTTAAGCCCATTTTTTGGTCTTAGACTTAAGTCAGCTTTGTGAACACGGCCCCAGGGGATTTGCTAGTTTAAGTCTCCAGTCCTCTTAGTCAGCACTCCAGATAAGCTGTGTACTTGGTGTTTTTTTGAAAGAAAAATGGAATTATGCATGATATTTAAGTATAATGTGTAAAGAATAAGCATAGCAAATTTGCAGAGCTTGAGTATGCATGTTATCAATCTTCTTGTACTTCGTTGCTTCCCAGCTTCTCAATGGTCAATTGTCAATATACTGCAAACGGTAGCTAGAGAAATGATGGGACAGCTTTTAGCCTACCTGGGAATTGGCAGAAACACATGACCAATAAATCTGGGCTTTCAATTTAAAAAAAAAAAAATTAAAGTATGTTTGAAGCACTCACTTGCACTTGTGACTGCTGAATAAGAGACTGTATCCTATTAAGGTGGGTCTTTGAACAGGGTATAGTTAGCCTGTATAAATACATTTGTACAACAATTTAACTGACACATTTTTTTCATTTATAATTAAATAAAAAATAAAAAAACAGAACAATCATTCAATTTTTCTTTTATAAAGAATATGTTTATCTCCCACTCCCCATGCAATGGACTCAACATAGCAGAAATATCATCAAAAAAAGTCTTGCTATTTGACTGTAGGCCATTTGTTTAGTATTCGTTGTGGTGGTAATGTTAAAAAGACTATTTTGCTCAATTTCCCAATAACAAAACAAACAAAAAAACCCAAACAACATTCTTTAGTGTCATTCCGTGTTGCAAAACAGAACCATGCAATCGTTGAGAAGCTGATGTTATTTCCTGTCTCAGTGTGGACATCATTGAAGATAATGCTCAGTAAGAAGGCTGCACAATAAAATCTAATGTGTCCCGCTGTCGGAATAACACTGTGTATAGCAAAGTCTAATTGAAGTCATGTCAGATAATGGAGGTTTGCAGCTAAATGGCTTTGCTTTCCATATTGATTCTGAACAATGGTATACATTTGTATAGGTACTGTAACTTTACTGTGTTAATACTCCTGCATTTGATTGATATAGTGATCATGTTCTGTTGTGTAGTTTAACTTTAACATAAAATTTAAGGCAGCAATATTAGGTTAGGTCTGCATTAGTTTCCCAACAGCAACAATATACCCCTTTCACACAGACGAGTTATGATGGCTCAGAACCAGCACTGATTCAGCATTTTGGTCTGTGTGAATTGCCTGTACCGTCACAGAGCTGTCATATTTTATGCCGTCTCTGAACCACCTCCTTGTGAAAGGCTATGACAGCACTGAAGCGCTATAGTGGGCATGGATTGAAAGTCAGCATCCCACGTGACTGTATACAGGACATGTGGGGTCTTTTTGACGCTGTGTTACGCCTTCAATTTTTTCAAATACAATGGCTGATCAATAATAACCGTACATTATTATTATTATTACCATACATTATTATTATTACAAGGCAGTAATTGGAGAACTGTGCAGTAGAATCTGGGGGCACAGACTGTGCAAATCCAGTTAATGTGATCGGGGGACTTCTCGAGAATGCAGAGGTAATTCGAAGCAAGTAAACGATACAATCGGCTATTAAAAAGATATATATATATAGCAATAGGTTTAACCTTTTTTTTTGATGGTTGACAAGCCTAAAACTTTTATTACACTTCAGCTGGTATCAGATGGCTCAATGAAAATAATATTAATAATGCATCCCCACTTAAATCTTTTATTTCAATTTTCCACATTATACATATACAAGTGTTTTGTATGTTTTCAAGTTTGATCTCCTCATCAGTTTTACTCCCAAACTGGTGTAATGATTGTTTAAAAAAACAGCAGTTTATATGTAGCTACCTAGTTTGTGATACTTCTGTTGGAAATAATGCTAGTAGGCCTAACATTGTTCACCAATCAGTACAATACTTGGTGGTAGTAGGTGCAGAGGAAATGGTTCACGAAAGGCTTGTCAAATTGGAAAAAGACAGCTGAATGTAGCGATCACGAAAAAAGCAGTTCATATGTTTCAGTAGCTGAACTATGAACTATGTTTCAGAATCCTACATTTTGAGGGGGGCATGAAGGGTGCCTGAAAAAAATTGAAGGGGACACATCGGATTACAGGTACAGCAGGTAGGAGAATCCAAGATTAACAGACAATGACTTAAATAAAGATTTAGAAGCATCAGGTATAAACGTGTTAGAAAGAACTGTACAAAGGCACCTGAACACAGAAGAGTTGTGTGCACATAGACATCGCTGCAAACCACTTTTAAAGAAAATTCATGAAACAAACCGTCAAAAATGAACAGGAATCTGAAGCATTCTTTAACTAAATTCTCTCGTCCAATGAGACTTAAATACCATTGCCACCGCTTAGAATGGGTGCGTTTGTGTTAACGTGGTTCACCTGCAGTAAGCGATGGATGGTATAAACTCACATACAATAACCTGACATTCAAAATGTCCCCCAATCACCAGTACAGTAATCAAAACAAACAAGAGGGTATGCAGTTAAAAATCTTTATTAAGACACTCATTACACTAATAAAAAGATGTATTAAAACCTATGAATGTAATAAAAAGTACAGTAATCCGTCGCGTATCCAACTGCGATGGGACCAGATTAAGGCAGATAAATGAGTCCTGTTTTAAATACCATTATACACAGCTGTAACAATTACTGTACTATATTATTGTTTTGAGATTCAGCTATTGTTAGGGAGCTCACCTAAATCCCTTGTTTAGAAAGATACAGGGTATTAATGCTTGTGACAAAGTAGCTGTCTGTCGTGTGGATGTGTGCATACAGACAGGAGATTGAGACGGAGGTTGAAGTTGATACGCCCCACAGGCGAACAGGATTTATTTACATATTGTAGCGTTGAGCTGCAGGTTTTCCAGGATATAATGAGACAGACAACAGTTGCGGTTCAAAGCAGTAGGAAACCGCTGTATTTATAATTTTTTAAGCTTTATTGAACAATGGCTCTCATTCTCTCTCAATTCTCCTGCCGCCAGATCCTGCTTCTATCTTTCAAACTGTCATCTCCACACACACACACACACACACACACTCCAGTCACTCCCCTTTCCTCACTCATTGGTCCAACGCTCCCTATCTCTGAATGGTCATGTCAGACCTGCTCCCACCCCCCTCAGTGATGCAGTCACAGAGGCAGTCTTTCAGCTCTGTCAAACAAGCACCAAAACACAGAGAAAACGCTAACAGATCTGAACAAGAATAACACATTATTTATAAACACATTATTTACAGAGTACTCCCATCCCCTTCCCCAGTCCATAATCAGGTCCATTCCCACATTGTCCCCAGCTTTTTGAAGCAACGTTGCATTGTTTGCTGACTGACAGAGTTCCAAGCATGCTTTAGCAAGCACACAGCATCAAACAGAGACATTTTATTTATACTGAATTTTCATGCTAATGCGCATCGCTTTTCTCTTTCCAGCCATGCTTGCTGTTGCGGTCATTGCTGTTTTTTCAAACTATAAACCCAACACTGCGTACAGGGATTAAATAGCCAAGGTACAGTACAGGAGTAATGAGGTGCAAACAGCTGATGATCGATCTGTCAAGCTTTTACTGCAGTAAGGTGCTGTCTTTTCTATTGAAATCTATGTGAATGGCAAGGTAACGAGGTGAAAACATTTACTTGGTGGATTAGTAAGAGCGATCACTACAGTATAAGCAGTGTGACACATAACAAGATCTAAACAGCTGAGTTTCCCCGAAATATATGGCATGCTTAACACCGTATAAACGATCCCCTTGTTATTGAAATCAGTGGGAATGGCAAACGCTATTTGTCATATATAAACAGCTGCCCAAAATAACCCTGTATGGTGTAAGCAGTAGATACTGTATAACTGTTTTCCAAAAATGGACCACAGTATGTTTGGAGAAAAAAAAGGCAAAGCCTGCATGAAAAAAAAACTGTGTACCTACAGTTAAGCATGGAGCTGGTTCGATCACGATATCATGGTGTATCAGCTGCCATTTCCCTTGTCCCTCATGTGTTTGAAGTGTCTGGTCCTGGTTCCTGCAGGGGTGTGTACATGGTGGAGGTTTGCAGCTCTTGGACTGCATTTATAGGATTGGTTCTTCCTTTTCTTTTTCCTTGATGTACATAGCAGATAATGAACTAAACAGTCCAGGACAACACTTGTTTTTTCTGCTTTAGGACAACAATTTGGTGGAATTGTTCAAAATGACACAACTGTGCATTGAGGACTTAGGTTGAAGTCCTTTTGGTTAGTGATCCACGAATGGTCTCCATATGTGTGAGGGGTAACACCTTTGACATCTCCCTCACAGCATTAAACTTCTACGACTCCTGAGTTATGCACTGACTGGAACGCCTGCTCTGGGTCTCATCTACAGCTTCCCGTCATAAGTGACTGCAGTTTCAACTGACAACCTCACAAAATATAAGTTTCCTGTGTCAGTATTCAAACAAAAATATTTTTGTTACTTTTTACTGAACTTTGGGTCTGCCAGTTATAGACTTGAGTGCCATTTATTACATACTGTACATTCATATTAAGCTAGCCTTTTCATAAACATTTAGTTTTCTTTGCTCAGAATTGGTCATGTATATTGATTGACATTTTATTTCAGTTTTCAGGTTGGAGATTTGGTTCTTATTATCTTGGATGAACGGCATGATAATTATGTCCTGTTTACTGTTGGCCCAACCTTATACTTTCTGCACTCAGAGTCTCTTGCAGCATTGGATCTCAAACCAGGTGAGTGTGGTACATGATTGGTCATATTGTAATACCGTATTTTCATATTTGCATTGTTTTTGTTGTCTGTAACAAATATGAGTAAATGGGAACAAATTAGAAAATAAAGAACACTATGTTTAGATGAAAAAAATTTATACTTTAAATGTAGTTCTGCCATTCATGTAAAATAGATACATCCTTGTAATTGAATTTGTGTTAATATTTATTGGCCTTACAAAGCCGTCTTGTTGAATACATTATATAAATAAATGTAATTTTTGGGGGAGCTGGTTTCACTAGTTGTGAAGTGATTTAGCTTTGACGAATGTCCTTTTGAAGTTAATTACTGCTTTGATTTGAGATAATAACATAATTTCAGAACATGTTCCAGGATTGACAGTCTGACAGATTGACAGAGTTCTGGAAATAATGAAATAAGGCATGATTCTAAATCCAGGATACTAAAACCTGTTGATTTCTATCTATCTATCTATCTATCTATCTATCTATCTGTCTGTCTGTCTGTCTGTCTGTCTGTCTGTCTGTCTATCTATCTATATATAATGTGTGTATTTATATAGCTCCTTTGGTTGCAGGAATCACAAAGTGCTTAAAAGAGGAAGAAAAAAATAAAAATAGAAAAATACATGTAAAACAATAAGCACAATTACAAAAAAAGCCAATTGATAAAAATATATATTGAGTCTAGATTTAAAAACCTCAGTAGTCTCACAGTCCTTCAAGTGTCCAGGCAGATTGTTCCAAAGGCGGGTGGCCATCGAGCTCTGCTCTGGCAAATAAAGGTTAAGCATGTCCCTGACATATGATGTGCCAAGGCCATGCAAAGCCTTGAACGTCAGCATCAAGATCACAGCGATTATATGCTCATGCTTCCCTAGATCTTGATGAAAGCCGTGCAGCACTATTTTGTACATACTGCAACCGATTAATTGATTTTAAAGAAACGCCAGCAAGCAAGGCATTACAATAGTCCAACCTTGATTTTTTTAAAGGCATACATTAGTTTTTCACATCAGGCAAAGACAAGGTTGACCTAAGGCGGACAATATTCCGTAAATAACAAAAGTACACTTTGCAGATATTTATTTTTTATTTATTTTGTTAAATTTAGTCGTTGCCAATGTTTTTAGCCAATTTTTCTCCCCAATTTGAAAACACCAATTGTATTTTTATTAAACGCGGTTCACCACTGCAGCCCCCCTCTGAAACGTGTCCCTGCCAAGCTGTCTTTTTTCACACTGCGGATCCACTGCGAAGCCATCAGACCTATAGTCCCTATATAATATTTCATATATATATATATATATATATATATATATATATATATATATATATATATATATATATATATATATATACAGTGCCTTGCAAAAGTATTCAGACCCCTGACCAATTCTCTCATATTACTGAATTACAAATGGTACATTGAAATTTCGTTCAGTTTGATATTTTATTTTAAAAGACTGAAACTCAAAATCAATTATTGTAAGGTGACAATGGTTTTATGTTGGGAAATATTTTTAAGAAAAATAAAAAACTGAAATATCTTGCTTGCATAAGTATTCAACCCCTGTGCTGTGGAAGCTCCCAGTTTACACAGTTTACCTTACCATTGGCCTCCACCTGTGAACCATTAAAGTTGCTGTCGCATTTTCTGAATAAAAACCCCACTGTTGAAGGATCATTGGTCAGGCTGTGAATCTGAAGGAAAATGAAGACCAAAAAGCATTCTACAGAAGTTAGAGATAAAGTAATACAAATGCATAGATTAGGGAAAGGGTACAAAATAATATCCAAGTGTTTGGATATCCCAGTGAGCACAGTTGGATCAATAATCAGGAAGTGGAAGCTGCATCACACCACCCAGGCACTGCCAAGAAAAGGCCGTCCCTCAAAACTCATACAAGAAGGAGACTTGTGAGAGAAGCCACAGAGAGGCCAACAATCACTTTGAAGGAGCTACAGAGTTCAGTGGCTGGGAGTAGAGTAATGGTGCACCAGTCAACCATATCAAGAGCTCTGCATAACACTGGCCTGTATGGGAGGGTGGCAAGAAAGAAGCCGTTACTCAAAAAGTACTATCTGAAAGCATGTCTGGAGTTTGCCAGAAAGCATGAGAGTGACCCAGCTGCAATGTGGGAAAAGGTTTTGTGGTCAGATGAGACCAAGATAGAGCTTTTTGGCCAAAACTAACACTAACTAACACCAAAGCAAACCTAACACTGCCCATGCCTCAAGACACACCATCCCTACAGTGAAGTATGGTGGTGGCAGCATCATGCTGTGGGGATGCTTCTCATCAGCAGGGACTGGGCATCTTGTTAAAATTGAAGGAGGAATGGATGAAGCAAAATACAGGGAAATACTGCAAGAGAGCCTGCTTCAGTCCGCTAAAAAACTGAAGCTTGGGAGGAAATTCACCTTTCAGCAGGACAATGATCCCAAACACAAGGCCAAAGCAACATTGGAGTGGCTCAAGAACAAAACTGTGAATGTCCTACAGTGGCCCAGTCAAAGTCCTGATCTCAATCCCATTGAGAATCTGTGGCAGTATTTGAAAATTGCAGTCCACAAGCGTCGTCCAACCAACCTGAACAACCTGGAGCAAATCTGCCAAGAAGAATGGGCCAAAATCACTCCGACACTGTGTGCAAAGCTGGTACATACTTGCCCCAAAAGACTTAAAGCTGTTATTGCAGCGAAAGGTGGCTCTACCAAATATTAATGTGTGGGGGTTGAATACTTATGCAAGCAAGATATTTCAGTTTTTTATTTTTCTTAAAAATATTTCCCAACATAAAACCAATGTCACCTTACAATAATTGATTTTGAGTTTCAGTCTTTTAAAATAAAATATCAAACAGAACGAAATTTCAATGTACCATTTGTAATTCAGTAATATGAGAGAATTGGTCAGGGGTCTGAATACTTTTGCAAGGCACTGTGTGTGTATATATATATATATATATATATATATATATATATATATATATATATATATATATAATATAATATATATATATATATATATATATATATAATATAATATATATATATATATATATATATATATATATATATATAATATATATATATATATGCGCAATAAGGACCGGCTGGGCATCTGTATACGTCTAATATACAGACGCCTCGAGGCGTTGTGCCTTCACCCCCCAAGAAGTTTGTATATTCAACATATACGGATGCCCAGCCGGGCCTTATTGCATTTCTAATCCAGGTAAAACATAAATCATGTTTTTTATTAAATATCCTTACGCCAAAGAAAGTAGTCCCATGTATAACTTTGAACTACACACTAACTTAAGATGAGTAAATGAATTCAGTTAAAACATATAAAAGAAAGCAAATCGTTTTTTTGATAGTGTGCACATTGCCATTGAAAAAATACACCAGGGGGTGGAGTTGAGACAGCACTGAGTTATTTTATTTCTTCCTGTCAGTGCAGACACTGAGCAGAACAGACGTGAGAAATAAAATAAATTCAGTGACGTCTCGGATGTCAGTAATTTGTTCAAGATCTGTGTCAGAGAGGGGTGGATAATGTGCACAAATGCCTTTTTGTGTTTTTCTTTTTCTTTTTTATAAATTTAGTCATCGCCAATGGTTTTTACCACAGTTTTCTCCCCATTTGGAATGGCCAATTATTGTTTTTATCCTGGTTCACCGCTGCAACCCCCCGGCGACTCAGGGAAACGGAGGCTGAAACACGCGTCATCCGAAATGTGTTCCTATCAGCCACAGGGGTCGCTGGTGCGCAGTGAACCGTGGATTCCCCTGCCAACCTTATCCCTCCCTACCCGGGTGGTGCTTGGCCAATTGTACGCCGTCCCCTAGGAACCCTCGGTCACGGTCGGTAATGACATAGCCTGGATTCGAGCCTGCGATCTCCAGGCTATAGGGCACATCCTGCACTTCATGCAGAGCTCCTTTACTGGTTTTGCCACTCAGGAGCCCCTGTGTTTTTCTTTAGCGTTTACAGACTGCTAAAAATACATTATTTGAAGTGAGAAAGTCGGGGTGAGTGAGCATAAGACAGCAAATTTATTATTTTTTATTTATTTATTTTTCTGTTTTGCTATCTTCCAGTTCATTTAATTGTTGTTCATCCAAATTGGCATGTCTACTTACTACTTTGGGATTATTTGCAGGTAATTGGTCACTCAGTTTCATAGTTACAGCTGTACAAATGTAAGTGAGTGTAAGCAAGATGGCTACCGATACTTAGTTTAAATTCTGTGAGGCAGCACAGTGATTTAGAATATATGACAATGCTCCAACTGTCCATATCCATCAAATATACAGACAATCAATCATATATATATCAATCATATATATACGTTTTCCAGGTATTTTCATTTAAACTTGGATTGCATTCATGTTTGGACAGACTTTATTTCTGTATCATAATATTGTACATTGAATTATAACCTATTACTCTTGTCTGTTAAGCATCAGGTGCTCCACGAAGGCCATGGGTTCTTGGAAAAGTTATGGAAAAGGAATATTGTCAAGCAAAGAAGGTAAGAACGTCTTGACACAATATTTATATACAGTCAGCACTCGGATATTCGACACTCAGATACACATCAGTCGCGTTTGTGTTTTAGAAACAAATCAATTCCCATTATATATACGTAACAAATGAATGCACTTACCAGTCACACGCGACTCCCTCACCAGTTTTCTGATATAAAACCCATCTCTTCAGTGTTACAGTTTATTTGTTTATCCATCACAGCCCACGTTTTTTTTTTCTTTTCTCGCATGCCAAATCAGTCTGTCTTTATTGTGCAGTTACACAGCGCTTACTCCAATTTCGAAAACGCAGTAAAAACAAAGCGAACGAGACAAGCTACGGTAATGTAAAACAGTTAATCATTAAACAGTTTTAGAGACTGTGATGCATTGTTTTTAAATCTGTGACCTTTAGTTGCTTTTGTGCATTTTAATTTGCAAGTGAACTGTGACATTAAGGCCTTATCGTTCACTATATTTTGAATACTGACTTTGGATACTGTTATTTCTGGAAACTTTTTTTTTTTAAATCTTTTGCTAAATTGCATTGCCTTTTACATTTTACGCAGTTCTGTGCATGAGTAACATTTTAATAACATTTTGCTGTTGGGTCGTTAATGGTTTATTTTACCTACTGCTACAATACGTACCGGAGTTAAAAGTATGTACTGTGTTGCAGTCCACGTGTCGTCTCTTTTGGCAAATAATATTTTCATAATCATATCATTCTGAATTAAAATACTTTTTTCTGTTGAAAATATTGTACTGTACCAACGTAACCAACTACAGTACATCTAAATGGAAGCCTACTTATTTTAAAACAACGTTCTTTCAACTATGTATTTTTTGTGTGCCCTGAAAAAACGGACAAGGGTTGGAACAGGCCAAAATTAAATAATGAGATATGCATCCCACTCAATTAAACTGTCACTTAAGTCCCAATATTATAGGGTCGGATATGTGAGTGGCTACATTTACAATAAAAATAGCATGCTATGATACTAGTGCTATTATTCCTGTTTTTTTTTTTTTTTTTTTTTTTACTGACCCTGTCCTTTTTTTATTGGTTTCCAACAAACTTCTAAATACTGCTCCAATTGGTGTCATTTTATGGTAATTAAGGAGGGGCTATGCTAATATTTTGGGTGTCAATCATAAAAAGAACCGTGTTATAAATTAATTGTGCATTGTATTAAAAAAGGAGTTTATAACAACTTTGTTTCTGTAATATTATTCTAACATTTTACATTCTAATTTGACTTACCTAATTGTGGCCATCCAGGATTGTACTTGTAGCCCAGGATAGTTTAATGTACTTATTTGCTGAATGTTTGCATTACTACCAATTGTATTGAATTTTTTTTTTTTTAATTTATTATTATTATTTTTTTTAACTATGTACTGTGTTATATGTGATCCATGCGGTTATCCCTTGTCAGCAATGCAATCATCAGTATTAACCACTTTACTGTAATATGAATAACACCTTGGTCAAATTTTTACAGCTTTAAGTAAAAAAATATATACAGTATATGTCTGGTAAAAGATATATGATTTCAAATTAATTCAATTTTCAAAGAGAGGTTATAACTACTATAATTATAGTCAGAGAAGTACCTTTGTATTAAAATTATTTGCAACAGCAGGATTTGGTGCTGTGATCTGGGGGACCATTTTTACTCTCTGTGTCAGTTTTACTAAGTGAGAGTTGTGCTTGGTGCTGACATTTTAAGTGTTTTTATCAGCAACAGTCTGGAGGGGCGTACTTTTGACACTTGTGGTGAAGCACAGATGTGGCTTTATGCCATTTCCTTGGTTTACTTATTTTTTTAATTTTATTTTTTTATACTGAGTTTTATTGGCTCAGAGTTATTTGTTCTGAAGTTTTATGATAAGCATTGCTAACACAAAACTTTTAACTGGATTACATTAGATAAAGAAGTATTTCATTCTCAGTATGATAATAATATTTTAGTTTTTGATGCATTTTGACCCATGGAACGAAGTCAGTCATACAAAACTGACACTGGCCTACCGCCTACAAAACATATTCTAGTGTTATTTTAAGACAACTGTGAACGAGCCAGTAATCAATAATATAGCAGTATATCCAAACATTTTGATAAATCAATTACCAATATCTAACAAGATTGATCAGTTTGATTTAATAACTTGATTTAGCTAATATTGAAACATATATCAAAGTACTCAATATTTTAAATGTTAATAGCTAATTAGTCACAAAAATGTATTTATCATAGCCGTCAATTAAATTTTTACATGAATGTTATCAAGTAGAAAATTTAGTATGAAAACATTACAAAAGAAAAAACTAATTCCAGTACCTCAAAACTGAGCCCGCGGTAAAAATGCATTAAAACTCCTGTAGCTTTTGTTCTTTTTACTTTGCAAAACGTATTCTTTGGTAGTGGATTCGACATTGTAATTTTATTAATACTCAACACACTTTTTACATCTGCCAGCAGAGCGATCACATGACCTTAACACTGCCCTATTGTCTGTTAACTCTGATTTGTTAATTTCTGCTTTGACTGACAGTCCGCCAATACTCCCTTGCTACGCTTTATTTTTCTACAGTTACAGCTGCTGCCGGCGCCTGCTTTTTGCTATTAATAGAAAAAAAATACATAGAATGTCATTGCTCCTGCTGCCCACCCGGGTTTGTGGCGCGGCCCACAGACCACAGTTTGGGAACCCCTGCTGTACAGAACTCAATACTCGTACTCAGATTTTTACTCAGAAAATTACCAGTTTTTAACCATTTATTTACCATGGATTTTGATTGCTTTAAAGTCTGTGTGTCACTTTAATTCTTGTTGTGCACAATTTATTATTATTTATTTACTAGTATATGGGGATTTCAGGTGTTTATTGTGATGCAGAGGAGGTTGTTTATAGTGCACAGTAATCAGAGATCAATCAGAGAAGACAACAAATCTAAGTCATATTATTTTAATTATTTATTAGTTATTTGGGGGTTTCGGATATTTATTGTGAGGATGAGGTGCTTGTGTTCACAAATCTAACTCATAGTATTGATTATTTTCTATTTATTTAGGGGTTTGAAAATAACAGCACAAGAAACTCAAAATATATTTTGTTAACAAAAATAGTAGCTTTTTTTGTAGCAGCCTTGTAAAGTGTAAATATACAAAATGGCTGCTGCATTATCAAGTTGACAGATAAAATACAATATTCCACACAGATCCCAAAAAACACAAAACAACTGAAATACGAAACAAAAAAAGCATAAATAAATAAATAAATAAATAAATAAAATTAGTCTCAAGGTCGTTGACATCCACAGACTGAAATAGTAGCATTGAAATAAGCTTAAAAGGGGCAGTTGCAAAATTATAGGCTTTTGTCATTTAAGTGAGATAATGACCACTATAGTCTGCCTGAGATGAACCGGAAAGTTTATAATTTCTTCTTATAACCAGCATTTAGAATTATTTCATGATCTACAGATGATAATATTGAAAAGTCTTTAACAGCTTTGGAAAATGATGTTTACTTTGCACCATTTTTTTTTTTTTGCAAAGCTGCAAATAATTAAAAAAAAGAAAAAGAAAAAAAAACAATGACAAAGTCACTATCCATTAGGGCTGCTACAATTACAAGTATCAGTAGTGTAATTGTAGAAACTATTTAGTGAGACCTTCAGTTAAATGATATACTGTACTACAGTGTGGGCAGCAGTGTGGAGTAGTGGTTAGGGCTCTAGCTTTAATTTAGGGAGCTTCAAAGGAATTTAGAACCTGTGTTTTTTTTTTTTTTTAGGGTCTCAGCTTTGAACGTTAAAATGTGTTGCTTTACATTTACTTTAAAGATACATTATGTTTAAACCCCATATAACAGTGCATTACGTATCATTATTGGTAGCATAACACTTTACACAACTAATCCACTAAATATTTTATATATTATGTCTTCTAGGCTCAAAACCGATTTAAAGTTCCATTGGGCACAAAGTTCTACAGAGTGAAAGCTGTACCCTGGAACAAGAAAGTGTAACTTCAAGACAGAAAGAACTATCAGATCATTGATTGTTTTGTCATTTTTCTTTATTTATCTCATTTTACTCATAATGTACCTTTATCATAGTTCACAGTGGCAGGCAGGATAAACATGATCAATTCTTGGGCGCCCTTTTGCAGTAAGTTCTTGATTGAAAATTTGAAAATAAAAAATAAATGTGATTTACTAATTTGCATTGTTGTCTGTTTGGTTTTTTTTTACCCAAAGGACTTGTGGACCAAATTATTTTTTAAGGGCATGCCCTGTATATAGTGGCTAATAGCCAGACTATTTGTCTGTAAAATTAACATAAATATTTAAATGTTACATATTAGTTATTATATTTACCAGCATTTGTCCTTTTGTGAAAAATATAATTATCAGCATACTTTCTCTGTAATATTCAGAAAATAAAGTTTTATGGAGGAATGTTCATGGCATGCATATTAATATATTTTCTTTAGTTTGCTACTCTAGATGAAAGTTCTAGTTCATACTCTAGATAAATACTGTATGTTTTTCACAACAATCCAGTATAATGGCCCTCTGTTGTTACAGAACTGTATATTTTGACAGACTGAAGAATCAGTCATCATTGCAATCTTTTAAATGCACTTTTAGCAAATAGAAATGCTCTCATGGATTCAGAAACTGAAGAAATAGCACCGTTTACAATATAATTCAGTACAGAAGCTTCCCGATATCATTAAACATGCATATGTATAAAGACTATTTCATATTGGTGATCTTGTGTCTCATTATTGGGTTAAAATGTAATTCTACATTAACCATAAAAAGTCATATAAGTAACAACAAATTATTGTACTGTAAAAGACATTTAGAATTTTGAAACAATAAAGGTTTGAACCCAAATTGTGATACTTTGTTTTTGTTGTGTCATTGTTACACTTATTCCACTTGTTTATTTTTTTTTACTAATAAATATAGAAGTGTTCGGTCTTTAAGACAACAGAGAAAAACAAGGTTTGATACCTACAAGAAAATATTGTTGGCAATCAGGGAAAACTTATGGCATTTTCAGGGGTCTCCCACCCTGGTCCCAGAAAGGCCCAATCCTGCAGGTTGTGTAGGTGTCTTTATGCCATCAAAGGCTAAAGATCTGGAACACATGTTAATCTTGACTAGTTAAGACAATAATTGGTTTAATTAAGTAGCTCTCCAGATCAGGGTTGGAGACCCCTTTTCTAGATACTGGCATTAATTCTTTGTGAATGCCAACTAAAAAAGAGTGTATATAGGACAGACGTATCTAGTGATTTGTACTATGAAATGGGATGAGATTAGGCCATTGGTAAGAGTATAGTAGGATTGGGGTCAAATATGTCTTAAGAGCTTTTTACCCATCTAGCCCAAGTGTTTTACCCTTAGGGAATACATTCAGCCAATGTAATTTGTGTTTATTGGACAGTGGTTTGTAACAGACAGTGTTGGGGTTAATTACGTTTTTCCAATTCCAATTCCTGGTCCCTTTTTAATCAATTCCTGTTCCAATTCCTTTTATGACATATGCTTTACTGAGCAAACATATATACAACTTGTCAAACACATGTATAGCTGTGGCCAAAAGTTTTGGAACAACCTATAGAATTAACTCATTTTGCTTCATAAAGTTGAATGAAACCTGCTGAATAATATTACGTTAACATGTTGAATTACATACCCTTTTGTAGTTTCCCATATACTTAACGAAAAACTGACAAATTGAAAAACCTAACAAATACTATACTACTAGTATGGCTTCCGGTAGATTTTTGCGATATCATTTTGTAGTTTCTTTGATTACATGGTCAATAAAAGATCTAAATTATGTTCATATAGTTATTTAAAACCAAAGAAAAGTCTCAATCTTAAAATTCTACATGATGCAAAACTTTTGGCCATAGCTGTACAACTTGTCAACAACACATGCAATTACACAACAATACAAATGTATCAAATCAATTCAACATATTACAACTTATCATTGTTTTCTTAAAAGCCTCTCAACAGGTGCTGATGAAGCAGGTATTGCCAGGTCCTTGCAGGCCAGCTGAGCAAGGGTAGAGTACGTGCAAGTGAGTGCCTCAGAGTCAGTTGCCTTTGTGAGGTAGTCTTGAACGTCTGGGTGGAGAGTGGTAGGAGTGTTGAAACTGGAGCTAACTTCCTGCTACTCCTGAATTCTGTGAGCTTCAGTTACTTTGCAGGTGGAGATGGAGGTGATGACTTACTGGAGGGCGTAGAAGGGCTGATACCTCAGCTAAGAACCTCAGAGTCACCCTGGACCCCTGCCTCTCTTATTCCCAGCACATCTCCACTCTGGCACGCACTTGCCGATTCTTCCTGAGCAACATACGAAGAATCTGATCCTTCCTCACCAACTACGCCACCCAGCTCCTGGTCCAGGCCCTGGTACTGTCCCGCCTAGACTACTGCAACTCTCTCCTGGCTGGCCTCCCTGCGTCCGCCACCCGTCCGCTCCAGCTCATCCAGAACTCCACTGCTCGCTGGTGTTCTCTCTGCCTCGCTTCCCCCACGCAACTCCACTGGCTCCCGATTACCGCTCACATCCAGTTCAAGGAGTAAGTAATTAATTAATTCATTAATTAATTAGTTGTAACACATTCACGTAGAATTGAACTGTTAATTATTTAGTTTGCACCCTTTGCGTGTGAAATAACTTTTAGTGAAAGTAACTGAAGTAACTATAAGTAATCTACCTCATATTGTTGTATGAAGAATTTATTTAAAAGTAAACTTGCCATATCTTCAATCTATATACCATTAATAAGCTTAATGTGATATATTCATAAGATTGTCTGCATCATTTCAGTTTAGGCTGTATGTGTGTATGTGTGTGAGCAAGTTACTAACTACATCACAGCCTGCTTGGGCTAAGGAAATTGGTACATTGTGTGTGAGGAGACAGGCGGTGTCATATTTCAATTGCCCTGCTAGCCAGCATGAATGCAGTGAGAGCTTTTGACTTGTGTTTGGTACTTGGAGACTAAGAGATTTACTTTCTGACTTTTCTGATTTCTGTTTAATATTTGTGTACTTAATAAATACTACTATTGATTAAACATTCTTTGCGTCTAGCATGTGTATGTGTGTTCATAGTAAATCCTCGATCTTCGTAACACGTCAATTACATATTATTAATAAGAGTACTAATCAAGCCAAATAAACATTAAATTATCAATTATTGAATTCCTACAGCTAAACAGGAAGCAAACTTCTGGTGATATGGGGACCAATGTACCTCCCCTCGGTAACTCTACCCCAGACTTTCCCACACATGTTACACGTGTTTTTAAGAACATTACATCTGGGAGACAGAAAGATTGTTTCAGGAATATTTCCATGTATATTAGGTCCTGGAGTCATTTAACCCTGTGACATTTGGTTCAGTACACTGACATTTAATTAGACAATCCAGATAGATTACACCGTGTAACAATTTTTTTTTTTTTTTTTTTTTTTTCCTGGGTAGTAAGTGTTATTTCCTAATTGCTTATGCCTCAAAAGTATAGAAAATGGCTATTATTCCCCACAAACTTTGCTTTTGTGACCAGGAGTGATATTTTGAAATTTACCTATTTCCAATGAGAAAACGGGCGAATTTGTGTCTTTTCGTTCACGTAAAGTCAGAAAAAAACAACATGAATCCAAATTAACATGTATTTATACTGAAGTAATACAAAAATGACTACAAAAGATTTAGAAGTGAGTAGTTTTTCGAGATTTACGATTATACTGTAAATCACTTTCACGAATCAGCCCCCAAATGTAGTCTCCCATCATGTTCTCGTCAAGACCCCTTGTTATTGGTACATAAATTAGTGCTGATTAGAAGCAATTTCAAAATCACAACCATACTCTCTGGAATCCTGTTTGTAGCTGTCAATCTGCTGTTACTGTCATATTTGAAATATATGCATATACCAAACTAAAACAAATTATAGGTCTTTTTAGATTAGCATCTGTAGTGGCAGTCAACATACCCCATTATACCTACCAATTACTTTACTATGTACATTACAGTAAATGTATAATTAATACATTTGCTATTGAGAACCAACACATCAGTCCACAGGCAGGGGTGAAGAATTACTTCCACGTTGCTCTAAACTTTTGAACTAATTATTAGTGAGGTAATAGTATGATTTTTTTAAATTATTATTTCTCTTCTTTGAACATGTCTTTGCCAAAAAAATACTTGACAACCAGCTGCTGTGTTGAATTAAGTTTTCAAACTGCATAAATAATGCTGTTTTTGTTTTAAGATTAATATGAATTGGAGGTGACTTCCAATGAGCTGTCAGAGATGACTGAAGAAAATAAATGAAATAGGTGCAAATGTATGAAACTTTTATGCAACTCTGCTTGCATTGTGAATTTCTTGCAATTATTCTCAAGTCTGTGAAATTCAAAGAGATGCAGGAAAATTGCTAATACCACAAGGCTGCAGAAATTAATACATTTAATACTATAGTCTACATATTAAAAATAATGATCATTATATAACTTTTTATATTTTTGTTTACATTAAAAGGCGAACCTGCCCAGGCAGGGAAGTAAATCAATGATTTATATATATATATATATATATTGGGGCTATATAGAGGCTGAGTGATCATGTGGTATAATTTTCATAGTATCTCTTTTTAAAATATTATCTCTATCCCATAGAACAGTTGAAGCAGCAGTAACATTTTAGTGCCCAGTCCAGGCAGTTTTGTCTTCACCCGGCTTTCACCCACTCCCCAGATAATGTTAAACTGTTTCAACTGTTCTATGGGGTACAGGTGAAATTAAAAAAAAGATATTATGGTATTATGATTATAAATTTGAGTTAAAGAACCAACCACTTTAATTGTGAAGGAGTGTCCCATATTCCCATAGAGGTTGAGAGCGGTCCAGACAGAGCGGTGTTTCTTTTTTTATACATATTTAATATATATTTTAATTCAGTTCCACCACTCTGAACAACTAGAACTAAAGTTAATTTCAACAAAGCTTAATGAGCTCTAAGGTCCCTCTAGCAGTAACTGTAAAGCAAGTTTATTTTTCAACAATGACATGGTCATGTCTTATTACTAAGACATGACCATAATAAAAATCGCTTGGCTTTTTTGGAGGGTGGAGTTGGATGATTTCCTCATCACTCAAGAGCTTGTTTTCTGAGGACCATCAGGAGGCATGTGGCTGAGGTAATTTCTTGCTAAATTTATGTTGCTTATAGTACTTGTGTTATTCTTTCACACATGTATCCCTGTCTTTTTTTTTTTTGCTGGCCATTAATATTTGTTTTGGTATAGATTGTTGTTCTGTGTTCATGTACTGGTGATAAAGTCAACCTTATTCTATATGCCACCACCATGTATAATAAGACTGTACAAAGTTTATTGGAAAATGATCATTCACTGTGTATAGTAATAATAATAATAATAATAATAATAATAATAATAATAATAATAATAATAAGTTTGATGTAACACATGTGCTTTATGTAAGAAATAAAATGTAACCATGATAAAAGTGTTCCCTATGTCTAACAAGCAACATATGAGGTTAACATGGTTTTACCTTGCCAAATATACTGATGTCAGATTTATTATTTCCTTTCTCCTTTGAGACCATTTTTTCTCCCCACTCTGTAAAGATATATTAATCAACAATTTGATTTAGCAGGAAAATATGCACTTTAAATTGTTCAAAAGTGATTTATTTATTTATTTTCTGCACCACAAGCTGGCTACAGTTAAATAATCAAAACCAATCAACACATATTTACTAGAAATGAAAAATACTTAGACCATATTGAATAAAAGGTTACATGTATGGGGGAGGTTTACACTAATATATACTGATATCTGATTTGCCATATAAATTGCCTTCAACTGGCCCTGTTAACCTTTTTTTTTTTTTTTTTTAAATATTATTTATTCTTTATTCTTTTAGGTTAAAAAAAAAACTTTTCTTCTGTTCTAAAATATATAATAGGTAATATTACCTGCAATAACCTGAAACCACTATTTTAAAAACTAAAATCTTCAGTTTTTGTTAATGAACAAGTAACAATGTTTTCATTAAATAGCGTGCCTCACATTGAATAATTTTTAATTATATACCCAGTGTTTTTTTTTTTTAATCTTACTGTTCTCATCTTTAGCCTATCCTCTCAAAAACAGATTCTGTTTCATCGATAATGTAAAAAAAACAAAAAAAAGCAGCTCCTTATTTTTTATTCAAACCGAACACAAACAGCGAGTTCAGTTAAATTGCTTTTCCCGGATTTAAAATCTTATTGACTTGCTGCAAAAAATGTTATAACCTGTTTTGCAAATAATGGTTTCCTTAGTTAAGATTTAATTTAACTTCACTGTCATTGCTAACACAAAAATGTAGACAGCTTTTTAAAGGGTATAGATGTTCATAACATTTAATGTCTTACGCGTTTAATAGGGATGTAAAGGGATGTGCAGCTGTGTTCCTTCTAAACAATGTTTTGTACAGAGATTTTTCACTTGTTAACACAGGGGGGTTGAATTCTGCAAGATGCAGATTTGCACACAGTATGCTGATTACTTTAAACATACTTTCATTGATTTCTGAAAAGAAAATGCATGTTGCCCCTAAATATCAATTTAAACTTTCTGGCAATGTACATTTTGTACTGGGTAAATTTAGATACTTAATTTAGCCGACCCCACCAAATCAATAGTTCTGCATGGAAACATTTAGGACAGATTTCACAGTACCATAACCATTTCCTCATGCTCCAGATGACTCTCTTCAGGGAAATAAATATCCCTAGTGTCCCTAATGTTGAAATAAATCAGCAAATAACACAATAAGACATGTACTGTTTAAGCTATGATAGTCGTAGGTGCTTTTTTTTTCACTGCCTGTCTTTCTTGTTCAGCCTTATAACTGCATTCACTGGGCTAATGGACAAATAGTATGTATGTGCAGAGGTGCTGTCACGTAAAAAAAAGGGGTGGGGGAGGGGTGCTAGACGACTGTTGGATGAAGACCCTTAAAATTACATTTTTTAAAATATAAAACTGGCCTATATTTATCATAGTACCCAATATTTTAACACAATTTAAATATAACATCATAGCATCCATTTCTATTCACTCAAATTGGAGTTTTTGTGTGAAATTCTGATAACTGCTTTTTTTACTTTCTTTTGCATGGATCATTTATTATATTGGATCATTTGTATTTATAGTTTTAGAAATAGTAGCAGCTTTTTAAAGTATTAAATATTAGTTAGTTTTATATTGTCTTTTCTATTAAATAGTTAGTGCTATGGCCCCCTTGTGGCTTTTAGTCAAAAATGATTTCTGCTGTTTTGTTGTTCAGTGTTGTGTGTTGGAACATAAAACCATTTGATTCTTAACTGTTGTCGTCCCTCTATCTCAATGTCCAGTGGTCTGGGTTGGATACCTGAAATCCAAAGAACCTATAAAGGGGGAAAATAGAAACATTAGTTATTTATTAAATATTACTTATCACTGTCACGAGTCCCCACGTGACACTGATACATGCATATGCAACTCCTACTGCAACTCCCTCCTGGCTGGCCTCCCTGCGTCCGCCACCCGTCCGCTCCAGCTCATCCAGAACTCTGCTGCCCGCCTGGTGTTCTCTCTGCCTCGCTTCGCCCACGCTACTCCACTACTCCGCTCGCTCCACTGGCTCCCGATCACCGCTCGCATCCAGTTCAAGACTCTTGTACTAGCCTACAGATGCCTTGACCAGACTGCACCCAGCTACCTCCAGACCCTCATCTCTCCCTACACCCCCACTCGACCTCTCCGCTCTGCCTGCACTAGAAGACTAGCTCTACCTCCGCTACGCTCCCCTGCCTCCAGAGCCCGCTCCTTCTCCACCCTTGCTCCGCAGTGGTGGAATGACCTTCCTACAATGTCAGGACTGCCCAGTCCCTGACCACATTCCGGCGCCTCCTTAAGACTCACCTCTTCAAAGAGCACCTGTAGAACTCCTCTGTTTGTATCCTGGGACACTATCACCCTTCATGTAAATGTGCTTTATTTTGCTCTTATCTGTCCCTATTTTACTGCATTTAATCCTGTACTTCAGAATACTGTAATCTGCCAAGTGTTTAACCTGCAGTACTTTGTATTTAATCCTGATGTAACTATCACTATTTAATCATACCCTGATGTAACTATCACTATTATCTGCTGTATTATTGAATTGTGGTTTGTCACACTGTCACAAAGACGGCCAGAGTGGGTTGCGTCAGACCAGAAAGGAATCCAAACACAGACAGAGACGGTGGTTGTGATGAGCTGAGTGCAATGGCTGCACTCAGCGTTTAATAACAAATAAAAGGTTTTAAACAGTACACAAAACAGGACACGGCACTATATGCCAAAATAAAAGGACAAACAAAACGGACTAGACAGTGCACAACACACAGACGAACAAACACGGTGAGTGAAAACACTTTAACTATTCTTCTTCTTATTATTATTATTACCTCCGTCTCCAATCCCGTTCTCCACTCACCGAACACCTAACCCTGAGTGCAAGAAATGTGCGTCTATATATACTATTGTGCTGGGATTCAATTACTAATTAATTATTCACTTGAATCCCAGCACGTGAATTAATTCTGTGCAACCCCGTGCTCACATATTACATTTAACCAGCACGTGAAGTGATTTGTGCTCTCCTCGTGCCTAAATACAAATCTACACTTTTTAAATACACGTGAAACACAGACCCGTTTATATCCCGTGTACCAATGACTATACACCAACATTAACATACGCACCATCCAACATACAACACAGATCACACAAATGCACACAGGGGCGGGGCACTTTGCCACATATACCCCCCCTTGTGCGCAGCACACATGGCCTCAACGGCCACCTCCCCCCTTAAAAACCCAGCAGTCCAGAACAAAGTCTCGGGCTGGGAAGGGAGGCTTCAGTGGGCCCTTGGCTGGCAATGCTGTCAGCACCCCTGCCGGTAGTGGCACGGCTGACAGCCTGTTGGTCCCGTCCTGCAGCGAAAAAGCTGCGGGGGCAGGTGGTCCCCCGACCTCCCCCTTCTTCGTAGCCGGCAGCTCCCTCCTGTGGGGCTCCGGCCACAAGAACTCCTGCAGCGAAACTGCTGCTGGGGAAAGTGGTCTCCAGACATCCTCCCCCTTCTTCGTGGCCGGCAGCTCCCCTTTCTGGGGCTCCGGCCACCGTACTCCCTGCGGAGGTACGGGCAGCAGAGGCAGCTCCTGCTCCTCTGCTCCGGGCGGTGGTGGAGGCAGAGGCAGCTCCAGCTCCTCTGCTCCTGGCGGTGGTGGAGGCAGAGGCAGCTCCAGCTCCTCTGCTCCTGGCGGTGGTGGAGGCAGAGGCAGCTCCAGCTCCTCTGCTCCTTGCGGTGGTGGTGGCGGAGGCAGAGGCAGCTCCTGCTCCTCTGCTCCTTGCGGTGGTGGAGGCAGAGGCAGCTCCTGCTCCTCTGCTCCTGGAGGTGGTGGAGGCAGAGGCAGCTCCTGCTCCTCTGCTCCTGGAGGTGGTGGTGGCGGAGGCAGAGGCAGCTCCTGCTCCTCTGCTCCTGGAGGTGGTGGTGGCGGAGGCAGAGGCAGCTCCTGCTCCTCTGCTCCTGGAGGTGGTGGGGGCAGAGGCAGCTCCTGCTCCTCTGCTCCTGGAGGTGGTGGGGGCAGAGGCAGCTCCTGCTCCTCTGCTCCTTGCGGTGGTGGTGGCGGAGGCAGAGGCAGCTCCTGCTCCTCTGCTCCTTGCGGTGGTGGTGGCGGAGGCAGAGGCAGCTCCTGCTCCTCTGCTCCTGGAGGTGGTGGAGGCAGAGGCAGCTCCTGCTCCTCTGCTCCTGGAGGTGGTGGAGGTAAGGCAGCTCCAGCTCCTCTGCTCCTGGCGGTGCTGGCTCCCTCTGCTGTGGCGGCTGGGCATGTGCACGCCGTGCTGCCTTCAGCAGCATAGCGAGAGGCTGCTGGGGGACACCAGCATCCTGCCCTTCTCCCCCCAAAAAATTTTCAGGGGGTTGAGCCTGTAACTCCTCCCCTTCTGGCTCCTGGGGCTGAACCAGCAGGCATTTTCCCTCTGCTGGTGGCTTGGGTCCCAGGGCTGTGGAAGCCCCGACTTGCCTCCCTTTGGGCTGTGGACGCCCCGACTCCTCCCTGTTGGGCTGTGGACGCCCCGACTCCTCCCTGTTGGGCTGTGGACGCCCCGACTCCTCCCTGTTGGGCTGTGGACGCCCCGACTCCTCCCTGTTGGGCTGTGGACGTTCGGGCTCCCCCCACTCAGGCGTAGGACGTTCGGGCTCCTCCCACTCAGGCGTAGGACGTTCGGGCTCCTCCCACTCAGGCGTAGGACGTTCGGGCTCCTCCCACTCAGGCGTAGGACATTCGGGCTCCTTCCGCTTGGGCTCCTCCCATTTGGGCTGTGGATGCTCAGGCTCCTCCCATTTGGGCTGTGGAGGCAAAACCAGCAGGCATTCACCCTCTGCTGGTGGAGATGGGGACAGCAGGTACTCACCCTCTGCTGGTGGAGATGGGGACAGCAGGTACTCACCCTCTGCTGGTGGAGATGGGGACAGCAGGTACTCACCCTCTGCTGGTGGAGATGGGGACAGCAGGTACTCACCCTCTGCTGGTGGAGATGGGGACAGCAGGTACTCACCCTCTGCTGGTGGAGATGGGGACAGCAGGTACTCCTCTGCTGGTGGTCCTGCTACCTGGGCTGCTGTTCCATTTATGGTTGCCTCCAGGTAGTTGAGGACAAACTCCACACCCTCCTCCAAGGTGTTTGGGGTGTGTTCCTCCTGATATGCCTCCCATCTCTCACTGTCCATCATCCACAGGGCCCGGACGACCATGGGCAGAGACTGGGCCTCCAGCCCAGCATTCTCCAGGAACCAGCCCCGCAGTTTGATGGCGTCTTCTGTCATTGACTCTTTTTTTTTTTTTTTTCCCCCAAAACAATATTTGTAATCCCTTTTTTTTTTTTTTTTTAATCCAGACCCCTCCTGGTCTGACGCTTTGAGGCGCGGCTATCCCACGATGACACCACGTGTCACAAAGACGGCCAGAGTGGGTTGCGTCAGACCAGAAAGGAATCCAAACACAGACAGAGACGGTGGTTGTGATGAGCTGAGTGCAATGGCTGCACTCAGCGTTTAATAACAAATAAAAGGTTTTAAACAGTACACAAAACAGGACACGGCACTATATGCCAAAATAAAAGGACAAACAAAACGGACTAGACAGTGCACAACACACAGACGAACAAACACGGTGAGTGAAAACACTTTAACTATTCTTCTTCTTCTTATTATTATTACCTCCGTCTCCAATCCCGTTCTCCACTCACCGAACACCTAACCCCGAGTGCAAGAAATGTGCGTCTATATATACTATTGTGCTGGGATTCAATTACTAATTAATTATTACATGAATCCCAGCACGTGAATTAATTCTGTGCAACCCCGTGCTCACATATTACATTTAACCAGCACGTGAAGTGATTTGTGCTCTCCTCGTGCCTAAATACAAATCTACACTTTTTAAATACACGTGAAACACAGACCCGTTTATATCCCGTGTACCAATGACTATACACCAACATTAACATACGCACCATCCAACATACAACACAGATCACACAAATGCACACAGGGGCGGGGCACTTTGCCACACACACTTATACTTTGCTTGAACAAAAGTTATTGTATTTCTTGCTCTTATTGTATTACCTGTATTGTAACACTTGAAATGTATTTGCTTACGATTGTAAGTCGCCCTGGATAAGGGCGTCTGCTAAGAAATAAATAATATTAATAATAATAACAATAATAATAATAATATTGTATGTAAAACACATAGAAATGTTGTTGAAGCTGATACTCTGGTATCATTCAAGAAGCTGCTTGATGAGATTCTGGGATCAATAAGCTACTAACAACCAAACGAGCAAGATGGGCTGAATGGCCTCCTCTCGTTTGCAAACTTTCTTATGTTCTTATGTTCTTAAATTAACCGTGGACTGTAATTAGCTGTATAAAAGAAATACCGGGCTGAAGTTAGTTACTTATTCCTGATTCAAGGCTGAAGTTAGTTACTTATTCACACAGTTATTTATTTAATATTATCTCTCATTCTAAGGGTTAAATCACATTGATAGCCTGGTTGTGCCACCTCAAATTATTATTATTATTTCTTTCTTAGCAGACGCCCTTATCCAGGGCGACTTACAATTGTTACAAGATATCACATTATTTTTACATACAATTACCCATTTATACAGCTGGGTTTTTACTGGAGCAATTTCAGGTAAAGTACCTTGCTCAAGGGTACAGCAGCAGTGTCCCCCACCGGGGATTGAACCCACGACCCTCCGGTCAAGAGTCCAGAGCCCTAACCACTACTCCACACTGCTGCCCATCATTGTTGACATCACTGCTACAGAGGAGTGAACGGCACAACTCAGGAGATCGAATACCAGCAGCACAACACACAACCGAACTACAAGGCCCTACTCTATGTTAATTCGTAGAGCAGGGGGATTCTACTAGCCAACCCTCTAGTAGAATGTGTGGCTACCCGTCCAGGTGGGGGCAAGCCGGCATTGTCATATGCAGTTGAGACTGTGTCCACAATCCAGTGCGACAGTCGCTGCTTCGAGAGAGCCTGTCCTAGGGTCCGTATACCATGACAGACAAAGAGCTGATCAGAATGATGCAGAGCTCTTGTCCTAGCCACGTACCACCTCAATGCCCGGGATAGTAATCAACAACCTGTATGGGCGCAAGGCCGCGCACAGCAAGTGCGTGTGCCGAGGTAGCCCAGAGTCCTCAACTCAGCAGTGACGTGCAGCAGAGCTGGGTCTCACTGGAGGAATGTCTATTTTTCAAAAGCTGCCAAGTGGCAGAAGATAATAGAAAAACACAGGCAGTAAGCTGCAAGGTTAGTAAAGCAGACTACAGTCACTAGGCGATGTAGTCCGGGGAAGTGGCAAGCCAACTTCCAGCAATAAATTGCCAAGGAACTTACAGAAAACTTGGAAAGAAGGGCTCTTTAAAAGAGACAATCAAACAAGTGGAACGAGGTTAGTTATACCCACCTTACTTACCTGGTTGTGAGAGGCAAAAGAGAATGAGTTCTTTGTGTGGTGACTATTTATTACCTCGGTGAGACAGGACCAAGGATGGCACTCCACGGAAGGGCCTATCGGCATCTTTGATATAAAATGCTCAGTGAATACCTGACCAGTGCAGGCATATCTCAAAGGTATTGGTTGATGGTTGTCTTCGAATTGAAATGGAACTCTGAATGTTCATTGCAACTGACCCAATGTCTTCAGTTACTTGGAAACTGTGCACAATTAAAACCCGCCCAACAAAACATTATCCAGTATCTGGCTAGCGCTGTTATCTTTGCAGTCAATCACAGTAAGAATAAGAAAAAATCGAAGCTAACAGGTTGAACCATAAACACCCAGTCCAGCTACAAATCCAACTGGAACCATCATCAGAGGCAACCGCAAAAAAAGGTGCCTATAATATTAAACTAACTGTTTTATAACGTATTAATGCATTTCCTTATTTTATTTATCTGTATGGCTCTGTATTGAAGCTTTAACATGTTCACTGAGTTTAAGAACAGAATGTTAAAATAGAAGTTCTGTTTCTGTGCTCATCTTTATACAGACGTGCTCAAATTTGTTGGTACCCTTACAGCTCATTGAAATAATGCTTCATTCCTCCTGAAAAGTGATTAAATTAAAAGCTATTTTATCATCTATACTTGCATGCCTTTGGTATGTCATAGAATAAAGCAAAGAAGCTGTGAAAAGAGATGAATTATTGCTTATTCTACAAATATATTCTAAAATGGCCTGGACACATTTGTTGGTACCCCTTAGAAAAGATAATAAATAATTGGATTATAGTGATATTTCAAACTAATTAGTTTCTTTAATTAGTATCACACATGTCTCCAATCTTGTAATCAGTCATTCAACCTATTTAAATGGAGAAAAGTAGTCACTGTGCTGTTTGGTATCATTGTGTTCACCACACTGAACATGGACCAGAGAAAGCAAAGGAGATAGTTGTCTGAGGAGATCAGAAAGAAAATAATAGACAAGCATGGTAAAGGTGAAGGCTACAAGACCATCTCCAAGCAGCTTGATGTTCCTGTGACAACAGTTGCAAATATTATTAAGAAGTTTAAGGTCCATGGAACTGTAGCCAACCTCCCTGGGCGCGGCCACAAGAGGAAAATTGACCCCAGAGTGAACAGAAGGATAGTGCGAATGGTAGAAAAAGAACCAAGGATAACTGCCAAGGTGAAGGTACGTCAGTTTCTGATTGCACCATCCGTCGCTTTTTGAGCGAAAGTGGGCTCCATGGAAGAAGACCCAGGAGGACTCCACTTCTGAAAGAAAAACATAAAAAAGCCACACTGGAATTTGCTAAAATGCATATTGACAAGCCACAATCCTCCTGGGAGAATGTCCTTTGGATAGATGAGTCAAAACTGGAGCTTTTTGGCAAGTCACATCAGCTCTATGTTCACAGACGAAAAAATGAAGCTTTCAAAGAAAAGAACACCATACCTACAGTGAAACATGGAGGAGGCTCGGTTATGTTTTGGGGCTGCTTTGCTGCGCCTGGCACAGGCTGCCTTGAATCTGTGCAGGGCACAATGAAATCTCAAGACTATCGAGGCATTCTGGAACGAAACGTACTGCCCAGTGTCAGAAAGCTCTGTCTCAGTCGCAGGTCATGGGTCCTCCAACAGGATAATGACCCAAAACACACAGCTAAAAGCACCCAAGAATGGATAAGAACAAAACATTGGACTATTCTGAAGTGGCCTTCTATGAGTCCTGATCTGAATCCTATCGAACATCTATGGAAAGAGCTGAAACCTGCAGTCTGGAGAAGGCACCCATCAAACCTGAGACAGCTGGAGCAGTTTGCTCAGGAAGAGTGGGCCAAACTACCTGTTAACAGGTGCAGAAGTCTCATTGAGAGCTACAGAAAACGTTTGATTGCAGTGATTGCCTCTAAAGGTTGTGCAACAAAATATTAGGTTAGCGGTCCCATCATTTTTGTCCATGCCATTTTCATTTGTTTTATTATTTACAATATTATGTTGAATAAAAAATCAAAAGCAAAGTCTGATTTCTATTAAATATGGAATAAACAATGGTGGATGCCAATTACTTTTGTCAGTTTCAAGTTATTTCAGAGAAAATTGTGCATTCTTCGTTTTTTGTGGAGGGGTACCAACAAATTTGAGCACGTCTGTATATACCGGTATGTTCTGTTTCTGTGCTTATTCTCAAAGTCGTATTGGCTGTGGTCAATAAAGTGAATAAGAATAGCTGTTGTCTCTGATTTTATTTTAATACTAAGATATTGTACAGTAGTTAAAAGTAACATTGCAGTTAAAATGAAAGGCTCTTTTTTAATGCCTACCCCATTACCATTAAAGGTCGTACAGTATTTATCAAGATTACTCATGACTTCAAGGTAATGTTGCATTGTACCCCATGAAAATACATTTTACTCTCCCAGTGTTAAAATTAGAGGGTAAGTACTCCCAGACCCAAACTGACTTCACAACAGCACACAAACTGGCAGTTAAGTTAATGAAAATGATGACCAGATTTCAAAATGTTACTGATGAAAACAAAGATGTGTTTGTTGAAAATGCCTTGCTCAAGACATTGAGTGATACACATTTACTGAAACTTTTAGTAAAAGTGTAACTAGAAGAAAATGGAGAAAACATGAGTAACTAAAAAAAAGTTTATGTTTATAAGCCATGCTTAGGGGATGAGTAATGATTAGTTGTAGTGATTGTGAGACAAAAATAATTAGAAATGGAACCAGCATTAAATATTTGTGAGCTAATTTTTCCCCTAGTTTAAGTCTGTATTTCAAATACGTCTATTTGTAGCTTTTATTATTGTGGACTATTTGGCTGTCACTGTAGTTGCTGTTCTGTCTCGATGACAGCGCGCTGTGATTATTCATTTGTAAAAAGGTAAATTCAGGAAAGAATGAAAATGCAGCACTTTGATTGGCTGAAACACTTTACAGCGGTGATGCTAAGTCGTTGTCGGCATTAGATGGGATGTGGGTGTGGTTCAGTTGTGCATACTGTAACACAGCAGGGAGGGGGTTAATCCTCCCTGCATGAAGAAAAAACATGTGCGGAATGCACATTTGTGTAATTTAATTGTTTTGCTTTATTGTTTAATTGAATTTGTTAATTGTTTTATTATTAATTATCCCCTGCACCTGGTAGCCATTGTTAAATTAGTACCAGGTGCAGGGTATTTAAGAGAGGCAGCTAGTCTGCTCATGGCTGCTGTCTAGAAGGAGGCAGGAAGGTGTGCTCTGCTTCCAAGCAGTCGTCAAGGGTGGCAATACTGTGTGTTTTGTGTTGTGGGGAAACGGCTTAGCCGTCCCACTTTATAGTAAAGGTGTTCGTGAGTTTTAGTTAGCGCTCCGAAGGAGCTAGGTGTTTGTTTTTGTTTTGTATGCGCGGAAGCGCTGAACCCCCAATTTCTGTGTCTGGGTCAATTTTTAAAGGGGCAACGAACCCGAGTGGGGGCAATATATCACAATACCATGTGAAAGATTTCTGGGACCGTGCCTGTTAACCTATATATATTAACTTAAAGTTTGTGAACCACTGTTCTAAAGGGACAGGATAAATGTAAATGTAAGGTGAAATTTTTAACTTATAAGTATGAATTTGATTGATCATATAAAACAAAGGTTTAGCCCAGTGTAAGCATTTCCTTGATATATACAAATGTGGAAATACTGCTGCTGTTTTACCCCCACCTTGGTTTTCTGACCCCCTTATTAGCAACGAAAGGATCCCTTTAGAGTCACATTTAAAGGCCTAATCCGTATTCCTGAGTAACATCTTATCTGTACTTTTGTTTCCCCTTATCTTTCCACATTGTCAGCTAGACTGTTAAATACTGCATTGTTTGATGGCTATTTTTCATTTCTAAATAGCCCTCTATCAAACCCACACATATACAGTATACTGCTCATCCACTGGAAAAAAAGGATTACAACCCCCTCTTCCATCTAATCCAATCAATTGAAGATGAACTACAAGCAAACACTGCTGGAGATTTAACACCTGAGCCTTCGTTATCATAATTCCTTCATCATAAGCTCTGAAACCACTCCTACTAGAGTCATATGGTTCTGAAGCAAATCTACACCCAGGGCAAACCATTCCTCAGCAAAAAAATACTTCAGACATCTGTCCTATATCGCATATATACAAGCAGCCCAGTAGGATTTACTATATGTCAGAAAATCTGAACATAATGTTATGAACTGGAAAAGTTCAAACTACAGTAGCTCATGCAAGAGAGAATTCGTTTTGAGATTTATTTGTATTCTCTCTGTGCAATTAATGAGTAGGCTTAACACAGGTCATTGGTGTTATTCAATGTTTTCGAAAGAATCTGTTTCAGGGACAACTGATATCACAAAAGAGGCATGCTTGCATTTCTTCTTGAAAGATACTTCTCAGGTGAAGTCTGGTCCCACTCTGAAGTGTCCCAGGGCATGAAGTATGGTTCTGTCTTCATCCTCCAGTTCTCCAGTACTGTATTACCATTCACAAGTGCATGACTCCTTCATAAATTGTAACTGTAAGATGTATTACAGATCCACAAATAGAACAAAAGACTTCTTGTTCACCATCACTACCTAGATCAATCCACATTTCCAGTGGACGCAAAGACAGAAGAGTCTATAAGTGAAACTCCCACTCCAGGGAACAACAGCATAAAGAACCAAACAATTGGCGTGTTTAAGAAGGATGATGTCTGCGGCCCAGCTGCCAGCTCCTCCCACATTTGCAGAATTTTAATCTACGCATCAACCTCAGGATATTCATACTCCACTATCTACCATTCAGTATGCGAGAAATGGTTAGACATTTAATGAATTTAACTAGCATATCTACCAGCAGCATAGTAAATGCTTCATGATCAAAATGGTTTAAAAAAAAAAAAAAAAACCTAGCCCAGAAGGAATCTCTATCGTCTCAATCTATGCTGGAATTACTAGGCTGTCAACCTCAATCCTTTCATAGCATGCCACTAGAGGTTGATTTATGTTTGCTACACCAGTGGAAATCCTAAACACTGTTGGCAAAGGCAAACAAATAATACAGTTACCCCATAATATTGGCATTAAATTAGTTTTTCTTGTCTGTTCCCTCAGCCTAATCCACATCATGATCTCACTGAATCCGTTTACCTCCTGGATTTGAATACAGGCCAAAATCACAAGTAAAACAAACAAACAAAAAAGGGTTGGTGGTCTAATCATAGCCCCCAGTGGACATTAATCACATAAAACCACCCATTTTGTTAACAATTGTCAGTCTTGTTTGAGAGGGGCCTAGGATAGAATTAGTGTTGATGTCCCTTTAAAAAAAAAAACAACTCCCACTCTTAATCTTGCTTGAAGATGACATGACTTAGCGTTTTACATCAAATGGTATCTAATTTTATTTTTAAAGTCCACAATTCAGACAGCAAATACGATGTCACAGGAGAACAGGAGATATAGCAGACAAAATGGTAGCCCAATTCTTTGTTTATTAAACTACATAAAGATGTCCAGGAGTAATAAAATAATTGATAAACAGTATTTTGTTCATTAATATCCTGGGCTACATTAAACTTGGACTTGCGTTGGTTTTTAGAGTGGAACCTGTTTTGAGGTAAAGAAGTGAAGAAAATATTCTCAATCACTATCACAACTGGCCCTGTAATACTTTTGCCTTTAACCTTTTTCCAAAAAACTTTACAATGGGTAACACAGAATGTATTTTATCTACTGTGTAATTTACATAATTGGTTACAGTTGGGCATATACATTGTGAGGGGATAACACTCATAGCAGCATTTAGATTTCTGTTCGTCATGCAAGATCTAAAGCAATTCTTGACGTATTTCGTCACAGAAAAGCCTATTTCACGTTTCACTGTATCTGAAGACAAATTAAACATGTTTACTGCCGCCAAAATGTAATGTTGCTGACGCCATGTGAGGTACCCTTGCGCTGGGATCTAGCCCCATAGTGCCAAATTTGCATCCCTGTGAATAGAGCAAACCATTCAGAATTATCAATTTCCTCATCGCCCTTCTCTTTATTTCTCTCTCCAGTTATTACATGTATTTTATGAGTCCCCTGAAGTTAAATGTATTTTAACCCCTACATTTTTCTTAAAGATAATTAGAATGTTGAACACTGATTAAAACGAGAACCTATTTCTACATAACTGCAACCAGATAATAAAAGTTCTTTCAAATTTGGAGCCAGTATGATCTGTAATTTCTCTGTGCTGAGATCTATGCTGTAAAGAAAGAATGCTTTCAAAAATAGACATGTTAATAGATTATATTTATCAATTAACTAAATGCAAAGTGAGTGAACAGAAGAAAAATCTAAATCAAATCCATATTTGGTGTGACCACCCTTTGCCTTCAAAACAGCATCAATTCTTCGAGGTACACTTGCACAAAGTCAGGGATTTTGTAGGCATATAGTCAGGTGTATGATTAAACAATTATACCAAACAGGTGCTAATGATCATCAATTCAATATGTAGGTTGAAACACAATCATCAACTGAATCAGAAACAGCTGTGTAGGAGGAATAAAACTGGGTGAGGAACAGCCAAACTCAGCTAACAAGGTGAGGTTGCTGAAGACAGTTTACTGTCAAAAGTCATACACCATGGCAAGACTGAGCACAGCAACAAGACACAAGGTAGTTATACTGCATCAGCAAGGTCTCTCCCAGGCAGAAATTTCAAGGCAGACAGGGGTTTCCAGATGTGCTGTCCAAGCTCTTTTGAAGAAGCACAAAGAAACGGGCAACGCTGAGGACCGTAGACGCAGTGGTCGGCCAAGGAAACTTACTGCAGCAGATGAAAGACACATCATGCTTACGAGTGTCTACAGGCAACAGTGAAGCATGGTGGAGGTTCCTTGCAAGTTTGGGGCTGCATTTCTGCAAATGGAGTTGGGGATTTGGTCAGAATTAATGGTCTCCTCAATGCTGAGAAGTACAGGCAGATACTTACCCATCATGCAATACCATCAGGGAGGCATCTGATTTGGCCCCAAATTTATTCTGCAGCATGACAACGACCCCAAACATACAGCGAAAGTCATTAAGAACTATCTTCAGCGTAAAGAAGAACAAGGAGTCCTGGAAGTGATGGTATGGCCCCCACAGAGCCCTGATCTCAACATCATCGAGTCTGTCTGGGATTACATGAAGAGAGAGAAGCAACTGAGGCTGCCTAAATCCACAGAAGAACTGTGGTTAGTTCTCCAAGATGTTTGGGCCAACCTACCTGCCGAGTTCCTTCAAAAACTGTGTGCAAGTGTACCTAGAAGAACTGATGCTGTTTTGAAGGCAAAGGGTGGTCACACCAAATATTGATTTGATGTAGATTTTTCTTCTGTTCACTCACTTTGCATTTTGTTAATTGATAAATATAAACTATTAACATGTCTATTTTTGAAAGCATTCTTACTTTACAGCATTTTTTCACACCTGCCTAAAACTTTTGCACAGTACTGTGTATATATATATATATATATATATATATATATATATATATATATATACCTTGCACATCAGCTGACCTGCCACTCTACTCCAACAACAACTACTTGTGAGGAGCTGTTCAAAATTTTTGACAGGTACATGATGAATAAAAACAGAGCAGAGGAATTGTTTTGTTGGGATTTGTACAGATGGGCAAAAGCCACAAGTGGACGCAAAAGTGGACTTCCAACTCGCATTAAAGCTGTTGCACCATGCTGTGTATGGCGTAGTTGTTGCATTCACAGGGAAGCGATTGCTGCAACAGCAATGCCAAAAGAGCTGTGTGGCAAAGTGGTTAGCAGTGTGCAGGTGCAGGTGATCAATAAACAGACAGACAATTATAATCCAGGTGCAATGGTGTTTAATGTTTTTTTAAATCCAATGGCCTGATGGCAAAACAACAGCAAATAATAACAATGGTAATGAAGCAATACAGCGGCATGAATTGCTTATTTGTAATCCGCGGGTTGGCCCAGAAATAATAACAGTCCTGTTTTTAGTTCACCCACAATTAACACAAACACAAACACCAGTCCACAGTGCGTGCTCTAGTGCTCATGGTGAATACAGTTCTTTAGTGTTAAACAAAAGTACAGTGTTGTTGATCCGGGTTTAGTGCTGGCCTTTGGCAACAGCTCCGGATCGTGTTAGCCGTCCAAATAATTACAAACAGTATTATTAACGACAAACAAAAACAAACAAAATACTCATGTTTCACAATACAGGTTCTCCTTCTGGTCCTTTAATATAACCATTCACAAAGGAACAGATCACATCACTAGGTTCCCTCATGACCCCTTGGGTCGAGTGCATCCACTCCTCCAATCTGCGGATGCCACGCTGTTTCCCGTCCGGGTCATTCCTTTCTAGATGGCCGACTTCCACCTAACCCTGGGAATAAACTGTCATGCCATTTAGTCCAGGGTATTCTGTTGCCTTTATGCAGCTGCCTCGCAGGTCGGGAGGGAGATCTAACACCAAGAATCATTCAATCTCTTTCACAAGCTGTCAGATATACAAACCACTGCAGTAAAAAAATGTTTACTTCATAAAAGCTTGACCACTGAACTCATGACTTTTCTCAGTGCTATGTGAAGAGATGGGATGTTTGCACAAGCAACTTTTGCTTCTTAGAGAAGTTTGATGGCTATGACGGGGGAAAGGTTTTGGCAAAAGTCTGTGAACTTCAACAAGCACTTTCAAGTTTTACTGGGCTATTTGGCTGACTGTGGCAAAATGGTTAAGTGGGTACAGGTGCAGGAGTGATGAAGTGCATGATAAAACAGAAAAAGAGAGTTATAATCCAGTTGGAAAGGAATTTTATTGTATCCAGGTCTGGTGACCAAATAATAATAATCTGTTATACAATGACATTAGAAATGCGTGTAGCAAAGGAGAAGCCATACTAATGGGGGATTTCAACTTCCCCCATCTAAAATGGGAAAACCCGGTGGGTAGCACGACGAACGAAACTGAAATGGTGGAAATGACAAATGACTGCTTCCTAACGCAATTTATCAAGACACCGACTAGAGGGGAGGCATGCCTTGATTTAGCCTTTTCAAATAATGAAGACAGAATAACTAAAACAGAGGTCAGAGAGCCATTGGTAAACTCAGACCACAACATGGTCTCATTTGAAGTGATTTTTAAAACCCAAAAAGTAATGACTAAAGCTAAGGTTTACAATTTTAGAAAAGCAAACTATGAAGGTATGAAACAGAGAAGTATATTGGAGTAAAATAGAGAAAACATCCACAGAAAAAGGATGGCTGTTTTTTAGAAATGTAGTACTAGAGGCGCAAAACAATTACATCCCAAAAGTAGACAAATCTGAATCTAAAACAAAATGGCCAAAGTGGTTTAATAGATCAATTAAAAAAAAATATTAAGCGAAAAAGGCACTTTACATAGTGTTTAAAAGGGACCAAAAAAACAAAGTACACAGAAAGAGTACTTGGAACTGCAAACGCAAGTCAAAAAGGAAGTTAGAAAGGCCAAGAGAGAGATAGAAATGAACATTGCTAAGGGGGCTAAAACCAATTCCAAAATGTTTTTCCAATAATAAACTCTTTAACACCTCTTCCCACTCCAACCCCAACACCCTGTCTCCCCTACTAACTCACCCTCCTTCTCTCCCCTCCCAGACTCTGATCTCTTCACCCTCCTCCAGGACCACAAACCTACCACATGAGCCCTGGACCCTGTCCCCACTCACCTCTTTCAAGCTGCTGCTCCTGCTCTACTCCCCTTCATCTCCTCCCTTCTCAACACCTCTCTCCTCTCTGGCCTCTTTCCCTCTGCCTTCAAACCAGCCTTTATCACCCCCCTCCTCAAAAAACCTACCCGACCCCACCTCCCTCCAGAACTTCCGTCCTGTCTTCCTCTTACCCTTCCTCTCTAAAACCCTCAAATGTGCAGTACACTGCCAGCTCTCTGCTTTCCTGTCTAACCACTCTGCTCGACCCTCTCCAATCTGGTTTCCGCTCTGCTCACTCCACTGAAACTGCTCTCCTGTCTGTCACTAACTCGCTAAACTCTGCCCGTGCTGCCTCTCTCTCCTCTGTCCTAATTCTCCTCGATCTCTCTGCTGCCTTTGACACTGTCGATCACTCTATTCTCCTATCCTCTCTCGCTGACCTGGGAATCTCTGGCACTGCTCTGGCCTGTTTCTCCTCACCTCTTCGACCGCACCTAGGTAACCAGGTAACCTTTCATGGCTCAACCTCCACACCTCACCCTCTCTCAACAGGAGTCCCCCAAGGATCAGTCTTGGGTCCTCTCCTGTTCTCTCTCTACAGCCGCTCCCTGGGCCCCCTCATTGCATCCTATGGTTTCTCATACTATTTCTATGCTGATGATGCTCAGATCTTCCTCTCCTTCCCCCCCTCTGACCCCACCATCCCCACCCGTATCTCTACCTGTCTGTCTGCTATCTCCTCCTGGATGCACTTGCATCACCTCAAACTCAACTTCTCTAAATCTGACCTCCTTTTCTTCCCCTCATCTTCCCCCTCCTCTGATCTCTCTATCTTCATTCCTCTGGAATCTACCATGCTCTCTCCCTCCTGCTCATCCAAGAACCTCAGAGTAACCCTGGACCCCTGCCTTTCCTACTCCCAGCACATCTCCACTCTTGCACGCACCTGCCGATTCTTCCTGAGCAACATACGAAGAATCCGACCCTTCCTCACCAACCAGGGCTCTACATTTAGATTTTTAACTACTGGCCCCTTGGGCCACTCAGCTAGTGTTTTTACTGGCCCGGATGCAATTTTATCTGGCCCAATATATTTATATATTTTTTCATGATGATTTTTATTTTCAATATGTTTCTAACTGTGTATGGTAACCAAAGAGAGCCCACATCTCAAAAGAAATTGGCTAAACAAAGCCTTTCAATATATGTTACTTCTTCCGTTTAACATGCACACATTTAGTGCCTGTCAGAAAATGAAAATACTGTATTCAAGATTTGAAAATGTATGATACTCATTTTCTCACAAGCAAACCCGCAACCAAGCTGTTACCATAATTATAATAATCCTAAATTAGGGATGGGTCAGTGTAGTCAAATACACGGTTAAACAAAAATAAAAAAATAAAAAATCGATTAGCATATTACATATTCGAGTACACAAAAAAACATTATACATTAGCTACTAGTAGAAGCAAACATGTCTTTCTTTAATTTATTTTTTTAATGCTGACGCTTAACACGTGTTATGTAATTCTTAAACCCGTTGTTATTTATATATTAAACGTAAGGACCCTAATTAATTATGCAATGCTTGTAATAGCAACATTCTACAGTAATCATATTCTGTTTGAAAATGTTGCCAATTTTATTGCCTTGTTTTTAGCTAATGTTAACAGATCCCTGCATGGGTTCTGCTGTAATGACTGTACACAGCAGCTGTTGCTACCCAGTCATGAAACAGCTTCTGGGAGCATGGCACTGGTGAACTTTGAATGTGTGAACTGAAATAAAATAATGTATATAGCAAGTGTTAAAAGAAGTAATCCGAACTTGGGTAACATTGAAATTAGAAAGGTAATTTAACGTTATGGTGAATATAAAGACATACTAAATGTTAAGCAGAGCAACGCAGTGACTAATAAGAAAAGACAAGATACTTGGAGTTGGAAAGGAGTTGTTTTTATAACTAAGGACTGCAATTTAATTTAAAACATCGAATGGATGGAGTAACGTCAACATTTGCACATACCAATAAAAGTAAAACCAGGTATCCTTTTTTAAATTTAGTCGTTGCCAATTATTTGTATTATTTTCTCCCAATTTGGAATGGCCAATTATTTTTAGGCTCCGCTCCCCGCTACCACCCCTGCGCTGACTTGGGAGGGCGAAGACGAACACACACTGTCCTCCGAAACGAGTGCCGTCAGCTGACCGCTTTTTTTCACACTGTGGACTCACCATGCAGCCACCCAAGAGCTACAGCCTCGGAGGACAATGCAGCTCTCGGGCAGCTTACAGGCAAGCCCACAGATGCCCGGCCAGACTACAGGGGTCGCGGTGCACGGTGAGCCAGGGACACCCTGGCCGACCTAACCCTCCCTCACCCCGGGCAGCGCTTGGCCAATTAAGCACCGCCCCCTGGAAGCTCCCGTCCTCGGTCAGCAAAGGAATAGCCTGGACTCGAACTCATGACGTCCAGACTATAGGGCACATCCTGCACTCCACACGGAGCGCTTTTACTGGATGCGCCACTCGGGAGCCCCTGAACCTCCTTTCTTTTAAGAACCCATTGAGGAGCCTCAGGTCTAAGATGGGGCAAAAACTGCCGTCCTTCTTGGGTACCAGAAAATACCTTGAGTAGTACCCCTCTCCGTGAGAGGAGGGGTCTACGAGACGTATGGCTCGCTTGCACATCGAGGCGGACACTTCCTTCTAAAGTACCGAGGCCTGGAGAGGATCTGTCACAAAAGTATTTGTAATGCCTCGAAAGGGAGGAGATCCCAAGCGGAACTGAAGCACCTAACCGTTTTGCAAGGTGGTGAGCACCCAGGAGTCTGAGGTGCAAGTGTGCCAGTACTGCAGCTGTTGTGCCGAAAAGGGGGTCTGAGCACTGGCTTCTGAGGCCACCTTGAAGCCAGGTTCTTCCTCAGCAGAGGTCTCGCCCACCTGCATGTCAGAGGAGAAGGAGGCCTCCTGCCCAGAGGCCGCTATGGAGAGCGTGTCCTCTTGCGCCAACTGAGACGCCTCTTTCCATCCCCCCTGAACTCCTAGGGGAGGAGGGGTACGGCAATTGGGGCTGCAACAGAGCCTGGGCCTGTTTAGCCAAGAGCTCTAAGACCTGGGCCATCTGGGCCTTAAGATCCATAATATCCCTTGCCTGCTTGGAACGCTTCATCCTTCTCGCTCATGGCGATGGGGAGTAACTGCGAGCGGCCTGCGCATCGAGGATGGAGGAGGGGGTCTGGGGCTCCAAGAGCCATCAATGGTCCCGCCATAGAGGATGCGGAGCTCGCCCTCATGGCCCTCCCCAAATGAGCTTCTTTCACCCGGGGCTGGAAGGCCTCACAAATGTTACAGGCCACCTCCCTCTCGAGGGCCAAGGTGGCATGTTGAACGCCCAAGCATCGCACACAAAGGGTATGCTTGTCCTCTTGTGGGATATTGGCGTTGCAGGCCATGCAAGGGTGGAACCCTGACTTGCCTGACATGGGCCTGGAGTTTTGCATGGGCCATGCAGAAAACACCACTTGCACTGCGCTCAAGCACTGGTTAAGTGCAAACGCCGTGAGCTCACCCACTAGCGTTGTAGCAGAGGGTACCTAACACCACGCACTGAGTACCATGGGCACCTTGTGCACCGCGTACCGTGCGGCACCGTATGCCCATGCAGCAGTGTAGTACCAAGCACCGTGTGCTGAGCCCGTGCACACCAAGTACCGTACAGCACCATGAGCTGTTACACTAGGTCTAGGCAGTGGCCAAGCACTGTGTGCACCATGCACCGTGTGTCCTGAGGGCCGTGCGCACCAAGTACCGTGCACTATGTGCACCGCGTACCGTGCAGCACTGTGCGTGCCCACACTAGCCTTGTATCAAGCACCGTGTGCACCATGCACTGAGTGCACCGCGTGCACCGTGCGGCCCGAGCGCTGTGCGCACCGAGTACCGTGCACTATGTGTACCGCATACCATGCAGCACCATGCGTTCTCGCACTAGCATTGTGGCAGTGCTACCAAGCACTGTGTGCACCGTGAGTACCAAGCACCGCGTGCACCGAGTACTGAGAGCACTATGTGCACCATGTACCGTGCAGCACTGTGACCGTGCTCAGGCACTGGGCACCGTGTGCTGTATGCACTGAGCACTTGTGCACCGAGATACCTGAGTATCAAGGGCTATGCGTGCGCCACGGTTCCCGAAGCAGCGGGGAGGCCGCAACGCAATGTGCCTACCCTATCCGCGTGGTCAACACACCTAGTCAGCGCATAGCTTGTACCAGGGGGACACAAGGCCGAAGCCACGGTGGGCGAGTTGAAGCAGACAGCAAACACGTGGAAAGATAATATAGAGGAGAGCACAATATTTGTTTACATGGCCCGACTCACTGAGGTGGGCGGGCCTACATAGCCGGCAGGGTCTATTCGACACGGAGAGCACTCGACTCGGAGAGCACGGCTGGAAGAGTCACTCAACAGCGGGGATAAGGCAAGGCCTAGCCCCGTGGAAGAACTGTGTACTCTCCGGAAGAATAGACAACCACTCGCGGATGACTGCACAGGCAGTTGCTCACATACAACAGACAGATACAAAGAGCAGCCTACCACGCAAGCGAGGAGGCTGCTGAAAGACAGAAAGGCAAAAAAAGGCTTGGTCTTTTTCAAGTCGTTGATTCTGGGAAAGCGACAAGCCAGCTTTCAGCACAAATGCAAGGGAAATACAATCGACTCGATTCAACTCGAGAAGCTCTTTTCTATCAATACGCTCAGCTCAACACAGAGGTCTTACCGTACCGTCTTGAGAAGAAAAAAGAGAAATGGCTTCCTTTGGATGGCAGTTTTATCCCCTCGGTGGGCGGGACCGAGTGTATCATCCAAGGAAGGGGACTATAGGCAGCTCTGGTATAGAGAGCTCAGCAATACCTACCCAATGGGCAGGCATATCCCATACCTAATGTCTTTGGTGGTCGTCTTCAAATTGAAAGGGAAAGCATTTTAATATTCTGATGAAAATTAATGGTTTTGCTTACCAAAGACAGTTTTCGGACACGCAGGTAAACAAGGCTGCGACGGTCCTGTTGCAGTATCACCACGGTCCAAAATACAGGATTTAGTTGCATTTCAATGTCATTGGCGGAGACAATGCTTGGCAGGTTTAACGTCCGTTCTTCCCGGCGATCTGAGCCTAAGATGGGCTGAATGGCCTCCTCTCGTTTGTAAACTTTCTTAAGTTCAAAGGTTTATAGTAAGAGTGCATTTATTTATTTATTTATTTGCAAATATACCTAAGACGTTTAATAGCCCTTGATGATAATTACGTAAGTGCGTGTCGAAGTTTAATAGTCAGTATTAATAATTGATTTAAATTGGTGTGAAGTGATGGAAATAGTGTTCGAAATTGGTGTAGGTCTAGGACTACAGAACAGGCTAAAGGATTAAAGGTTTTAAAAAAAAACCAGTGCAGCTTGTTATCCTTAATGTTTTTCTAATTTGCTTAAATAGGCATAACATGATTTAAAGTACAACCTAGTGCTATATTAAACTTAATTTATTTGGCCGCTTATGTTGGGGGGGAAAAAAAAAAACAATGTCAAATATATATGTAGCATCCCTGAGTGGTTTCGAGGTCTGTTTTGTGCGATAAATTATTTTTCAAACTCAACACAATGAATGAAACTTAGTATTAAGACTCACTAGTGACAGTAATAAAATAAAATTATATATAAGTGTGTGTGTGTGTGTGTGTGTGTGTGTGTATCACGCGCCGCCTATGTCCCCGAGCAATATATCCGCTGGTCATTACTTAAAACAGGTGTATCTATTTTTACAGCCAGGCGATGCAGAACAACTTCTGATTTACAGGTATCTGTCATCAGCCGGAATCCCTGAAACATGTGGGGCTTGTCCCAGTTGGATTCCTCAGCTACAATAAGCCGGCGCATTCAGACACATATAAATTACCGTGTTACAGAAGGGGTTACAGCAGATATTGACTTTCAATTGTGATGTACTGCCTAAAAAGGCACATGGGCTAAAGGGAGCGACCACGAGCGAAAAAAAAACAATACCAAAGATGTCTTCACTGTTTGCCACCCACCCGAAGTCGATAGTATTGAATTCAACTAGCACTTGCTGAGAATAAAAAAGTGAACCCGTATGGTTTCTTGCAAGACACAAGAAAGACAACGCACGGATCAACAGGCTGCTATCTCCTTCAAAAACCAAACCAGCAGTACCGGGGAGATTTTTTGTTGATTGATTCAACATTCTTTGCAGACTTCAAAAAAAAAAAAAAAAAAGCTTTCGTCCACATCTTAAAGTGTAAGTTATGAAAAATATGTATGCATTTTTGGCAATGTTGTTTAAAACCATTTAGATACTTTTTGTGTTGCTGTTCTTTATTATTATTATTATTATTATTATTATTATTATTATTATTATTATTATTATTATTATTATTATTATTAATAATAATAATAATAATAATAATAATAATAATAATAATATTTTTAGTTGAAACGCATCGCTGCAATTGTGGAAATACTGTCGGTGTTCACATGCCGTGGATCATGATAGGGTTCACGTTTAAGAATTTTAAGACTGGACATCATAATAGTTTACATTCCCACATGCAGTTTATTTTGTTAGTGTTGTATGTACTGTTCAGTCTGCAGATAATTACTAGTCGTGAAGTAGACGATTATGAGTTATGTGTGGTCTACCATAAGTTACAAAACTCCAAAACCCTATAGCCAATAATACACGTAGCGATGAGACAGTAGCTAGTCTTCCTTGGTCCTTTAATCAGAAAAGCCTTGGCAATAGCTTTGCTTGTATGTTTGGAAATGCTGTGACAAATTCCACAGTACCTACGGTATTCCAATAACTGCATGAATATATTGCTACCTAATGAAGTGTTAATGCGCTGTTGATTGTTTCTCCAAAATAAACTATTGCCCTTTGTTAACTGCACACCACTGCATGAATCCTAAAAAACAATCTTTATGGAATAGGCTAATGGTTAACTTTTCATTTGTGTATTCACTCATTTCCCCAGAATGCTAAGAATAATGTAGTATATAGGACCGTGTAGAAGTTACTGGTGTGGATATGATAGTTTAAGTGCACATTAAATAACATCTGTGTTATGTGAACAGTACAGCAGGATATACAGTATAAACATCAGACAAGCTTTTATGCAAAAGGTTATGCCACTCCCACTACAATTTCATTCAGTAATGTATCTGGAAGTTTTTAAAAACAACTGGAGCAAAATGTTCTGGCATTGCTGAATAGACTCACTGATAATGTGAGGATAAGTGCAAAGTAAATCTGAACTAAAGCCCGGATTGTAGTGTGTTGCTTTGATAATACCTTTTTCTAATCCGTAGCTATAAATGCATCCTAGAGAGATGTTAGTTATGGATTGAAATCAGTGCTGTGGGAGTGGAGTCTGTTCCGTCAATTAGGGTGAATAGTCAGACCATGTGAAAAGCACACAAAAAAAGAAAGAATAAAGAAGCCCAATGAAAAGAGTGGATCAGAAGCAGGAGCTATATACATTTTGTATCTTTCTTTGCATATGCAGATAGTAAGCGATGCAGACTGAAAGGAAATGGCACATAGTCCTGGGCATTATCTTTCTGCTGGTCACCTCGGGCCAATGCATGGACAGCAAGGAATCTAGGCAGAAAGAAAGGAGGACACTTCTGGATCTCATCCTACAGGTCATTGGGGAGAAGCAAGGTGACAAAGATGTCTCCCGGCAGTATGCCGGGGGAATTTACTCTGTAGATCAAGACTACAAATTTTCCTCCAGAGAAAAGGCCTTGTTTGTTCCCCAGCTGGACAACAACAGACCAATAGGTAAGCAGTTAGATTTTATTTTTAGCTGATGATGATCTCTTCCTGTATCTAACTCTGAAGAGATAACAGAGGCTCCTTGGATATCTGAAGTAGCAGAAAACTTAGGGCACTTCCCAAACTTCTCTTTATGTATTTGTGTTTTTTTTTATTTTTGCTGCTTTCTAAAAAAAAATATTCTAAGTTGCTTAACACAGGTGTATGTATTGTTCGATTATTTTATTTGTTTGGCTGTTTCTTTTTGAGAACATGTATTTATTTTGATATTCAGAATGTGTAGGGTAACATGGGCAAAATCTCATTTTATGCACGGAAAATGATGGAAATTTTGGTAGCCCTTTAGATTGCAGAGCACAAGTAACCATGTAATTACTGTGTAATTTTATGGTAATAATCCAGTTTTACTGTGTAAATACCACTTGTTTTCTGTTCTTTCATTGTAACTACTGTTGGAATAAGCAGGTAGTTAAATGAAAACAGTCTTGTTTCCTGCTTATAATTACAATTTTAACAATTTGCTGTTGCCTGTCATCTTAAAGTGGTATTCTCATTAATGCAGTTAGTGATTGCAATGAGAAACAGGCTGCAAATAAATGAACAGTTATTCAGTTACAGTCTTCCAGTCTATTCCAACAGTAGTTACAATGAAAGAACGAAAAACAATTGGTATTTACCCAGTAAAACTGGATTATTACCATAAAATTACACAGTAATTATATGGTTATTTGTGGGCTGTAATTAGTGTTCCGCGTTTTCGGGTTTTATCTTTAAAAACCATTTATTTTACATATATTAAAATAGAGAGAAAATTGGTGCAAAACAGTTTTTAATTGAAACATCTGTAAAAATCAGTGGAAAAAAAATCTCAGGAAAAACACTTTACATGTGGAATATGATGAGTAGCAGTTCTGGTTTCTTATTAATAATGTCCCTGGCATGTATGATGAAGCAGAATCGGTGCAAGTCGAAGCCACATTTTGCCAAGGTAGCTGGTACTTTTTATGCTTTTTGCATACTTCGAAACATTTACATTTTCTCTCCATTCCTCATCCACTAAAAATATTATATTTTCGTGTAAGTATTTTATTCAAAATATTTCCTAGAAAATAGTACTGGGAAAATATTGAACAATGGACAAAAATCGGGTATAAAGCAGTAAAAACCGACGTCCTGTTAAAAAAAAAAAATCCTGTAATTTTTTGGTAAAATTCGGAATAAACCGGAAACTCAGAACACTAACTGTAATCTAAAGTGCTACTGACATTTTAAATGAAAGAAGAATAAAAGTAAAGTTCATAAATCAATGTACAAACGGCATAAAAAGCGTTCAAAGAAAATAAATTGCTATTCTTGTAATTTGACAAATAACCCCCTTAAAACAATACACATCACCTAAAAAATAAGATGAACTTTGTAAAAATGTAAAAGAACACAATACACTAGGATGAAAAATAGAGAACTTTATTTAAATCACAAATGTTCTTAAAACATTTTAATATTTTAAGCATTTAAGAATTCGAACATGAGCCTTAGGAAATGTTTTTAAAACATTTAAAACATTAACATTTTAAGCATTTAGGAATTAGTGTTAAGTTTTACCATGAACCTTGTCATTTAAAAGTAGGCTATGGAATGCTTCTCTCTGTGCATAATTCACATATTAAACCATCACCAGAGACAGCAGCACAGTCCACATGTGCCCATCTATGAGATGTTTCACACTGGATCCATTCGCCACCACTGACAGTACTTCTGTGCAGTATAAGCATTCAGCATCATCTTCTACCCTGACTCTGTTGTTGTGACGTTGGTTTGTTTTTGCTTTCCTTTCTTTGGTGTTTCTTTTGTTGTTTCTTCTGGCTTGCATCATTTTGAGTGTACATATGTCAATAAAAATATCAAATACATGCATGCATATAGGCTGTCATCCATGCATTCATCCACCCATCTATCCTTTGTCAATGATTCGATGGCATCCAGAAATATCCAGGTCTACAGTATCTCTCATAATGTATTGACATGACCTGTTTTCAAACATAAATTATGAATGTAAATCATTTCTTCTGATTACTAGCCTTACGTTAAGTGCCCGGGGGCATCTTCCCCAATATGGGAGGGGGCAACTTGCCTCATAAATACCAAACAAATGTTTGGGCCTACTAAAAAACCCCTGTTCTCACTCTGTGTTTTAACTCTTGGATTTATACTCATAAGGCTTTACTATCGCCATAGCACATATTCCAGAACAAACTGAAAGTATTCATGTACACCTACAACTGATTTTACAAACTTCCACATGTGCGTTGCTTCCGGTTTACATATAGGTTGAAAATGAACAGTAAGATGTGAGGATTGTGCTTACAAGAGATCTGGTGCCATTAAGTGTTAAGAACACAAATTAATAGGGGTAAGTATCTTACCTCATGGGGGTGTCTTCCCCCATGTTACTCTCTATGGGTTTATAATGTTTAATTAAATTTACCGGTAATCATCATGGAATTAAAAACAGATTTTATTAATTAGTCATTGTGGCAAAAAGTTATTTGCGGCTTTTCTGTTTGTATTTCTTTTCATAATCCAAATGCATTTAGTTAATGCAGAAAGTTAAGTAAATGTGCCTTGTATTTTGTATAGGGTATTTTATTTGGAAACGTGTTCATAAGTTAGTTTTAGCAACGCATTCCCTTTTGTTAAAATGTACATTTACTTCAGGCTATAATTTAGAAAGTTCTGAGTGAAATGTGTGTAACAATTAGATTGTTGGAGATCAATCCAGCCTGTGTTAAATACCTCAGTGCAAACAGAGGATCATATATTTTCCAAGAATAACAACGTAAAAAGAGCAAATAAAAAGCACAAATAAATTAAATGAAATTATTCAACTGCTACTATGTTTCTTAATTTTCACTTTTATTTAAATCATCCGATTAGCTTTGTCTGATACTGAGAATGACTGCAAAAAAATCCTTCTTAAAAAGAAGGGATTTATTTTGGACAGCCGATGCAGAAAGCATGACTATTGCGAACTGTCACTTTGTATCTTTACTTTAGTCACATCAGGATGAAGCGTTTGCATTTGGAAGTAGTGCCTTATCGATTTAATTCGAGTGTGTGTCATAATAAATCATCAATTTGATAATTATATTCAATTAACAGCAGTAGACTTGATTAGAGCAGTGTACCCTGGTTCGTCTTTTACATCGCAGTAAAAATGGTATTTGTTTTGCTTTAATTCAGCTGTCTGTTAACACAGGGTTATTTTCTTGAACAGTCTGTATGTATGGCGAATGGCCAGCGGAGAGGTTACTAAAATTAGAGGGATTGTTTTGGTTATCTTGTTAATTTAGTCAAAGATTTTAGGATTCCCTGTATTATCCTACAAAAATATACTCTGATGGTGCATAGAGACAGAAAGTACAAAGTGAAGTGATAAACTTGGAGGATTTCAGCGCCAGAAGGAGGGTTCCATTTATCCTTGTGTCATGTACTTACTTAAATTCCATATCAAACGGATACTACATATTGCCCAGGGTTAACCCCCCCCCCCGCCAAATTTGACAAACAAAATAAATTAATCAATCCATCTGGAGACGGTCACATTCTGCATGGGGTTAGAATGGATGGGGAAGTTTAACCCTGTCCATTCTGCAAAAGCAATAATAACAAAACATTGTAGTTTATACGAATTAAACAATACGTTTTTAAATAATAATACAACAAATACAAAACACAAAAGATAATATGCACAGGGGCGGGGAGTACCCTGTGACAAGGAGCGATAGTTCTGGGAAGAAAATCAAATATGAACTGATATCTTGAACTCAATCACCTTAATTATTTACCAGAGGACAACAGCTTTTAAAAAGTACCAAAGAACAATACTCTTGAGTATGCAGTTATTTAATGCAACAATTGCCTGTGGCATGAAGAGAAATACCAAGCGTTATCAACTATCTTCAGCACAGTTTTGTTTTATCAATAGTTGGTACTTTTTAAAGCCACTACAAGGATACAATAAAATTTAATTCTAGGGTTAGACCTAGTGCTGCCTGATTATCAAAAACATACTAATGGTACTTAAGACTAAGATTAAAACTGTCATTGCTTGCACAATATTTTATTATTATTATTATTGTTAATTTATTTGCATTAGCGCAGTATCACATTTTCCAAAAACTTTCAGGAGAGTTGACCCGTTAGGCTAGAAATTTCCAATATGGTAACAACTTGAGGCCAGTGAGAAAATCCTAAATGGTCCCTGATATGATCCTCAAATTAATAAACTGCTTTCCCTTTTTCCAAAGCCCCAAACCATTTATCTTCTGAACTACACATGACACAAGATGTCAGCCAAGTGCTTCTTAAAACAATACTTTTTATTAATCATTATTAAATATTCCTCATGCTTGGAATCAATCATATATAACCACATTAATATTTGCAATTACAATACAGTTTGATGGTGTTTTAAATTATTTTTCAAAGTTTATTAGTCTATACAATTACAAGTATCTGTATAGGTCGAAGTATAAATTTCTACATTTGTTGGTAGTCTGTGAGAAATCCCTAAACTCTAATATGAGGACACATTTTCTCAATTGTGCTGTATGCACATTTTAACCAAAAGTATATAGTACATCAACAATGAAAGTTGAGCGAGAACGTTCTTCGATTCACACACACTTGGGAACAATATACATTTGTTAGGCTACTGCAATTGCCAACAGCCTACAGGAAATGCATAATTATCCCCGCCATGAATATTGGAAATGGGCGTCCATCCATCTGTACTGGAATAACGCCACTGGTTTTGCCTTGTGCTTCACATTCCACCTTAGACATGTTACCCCAGCACAACACAAACCCTGTAGTGTGTCATTGCTTAAAGGTAGAATGAAAAAGGTTTTAAAACAATGGATTATTATTTTACCCGCAAGCACAGTATAACCTCAGCCAGGTTTTAAGGCCACGTATTGCTGCTGAAGATCATTTCAAGTTGCCTTTTAGATCATTATCACACAGGCTTATTGCGTCAACAATGATGTAATTTATTTTTTTTCCCTAAATATTAAAAAAAAAAACACCAGATTAAATCCATCTCATTAACAGCAGCAATTAACTCAATTAGTTCATCTCAATACAATTGTCTGCAGGGAAGCGTGCACAGGTGTGTCACTCTTTATTATGGTTATTTTTTTATTTAAATGCTGGGGAGATGTGTGCTTTTGAACACTGTCATGTATATATATAATTCTAGTTCTGTTCTTGTTTCTAGTTATCACATCATTCAATTTTAAGATTATCATATATATATATATATATATATATATATATATATATATATATATATATATTAGGGATGGGACGAATACAACGGTTCTGAATAATTTTCCTTTAAGGTCTCACTGAACCGACACATTTCATTTGAAAGCCGGTTAAACTTTTAAATCACACAATTAGGTTGTGCTGTTGTGTATAATCTCCAAAGTGCTTTCAATTAAAAACAAATTGTCGCCTTTCAATCTGTACACAGGTCAGTTTTGCATGGCCGATGCAGATCCACATTATAAATTTAAAGAGTCAAAGATCTTCCAGTTATGTTATACTGTATAATGTATTCTCAGATTATTATTATTATTCATTTCTTAGTAGACGCCCTTATCCAGGGCGATTTACAAGATATCACATTATTTTTACATACAATTAGCCATTTATACAGTTGGGTATTTACTGGAGCAATCTAGGTAAAGTACCTTACTCAACGGTACAGCAGCAATGTCCCCCACCTGGGATTGAACCCACGACCCTCCGGTCAAGAGTCCAGAGCCCTAACCACTACTCCACACTGCTGCCCCTGTTGTTAACATATGGAATTACATGCCGCTTTGTAGTATTCCATATATTTAATGCTAATCTGACAAAAATTGAAAAATATGGCTTCCGGGAGACTTTTGCGATATCATTTTTTTTTTAATCATGTCTCAATCCTAAAATTCTAGGCGATGCAAAACCTTTAGCCATAGCTGTTCAGTATTTGGTCATTGTTTGTGCCTATTCTACTCAACTTCCAGAACCACTGTCGAGTGACGAAAACCAGACATTCTGGTAAGTTAGTAAATAGCCCTACTATTCTACCATAGAATATTTGTATTTTATGGATTTCAAACTTGGTTATTACTACTGAATGTCATTTCAAGGTCCTTCATTTCAGCCCTAACATCTAGCTCAACTACTTTGGTTTTTGCTCCGCTCTAGTGCACTGGGGTTTCAGCTATTTAAGCCATTCTTGTTTTTCCATGTTTCTAGCAGAAACTGACCTGAAGGATTGCATGCATTTAGTTTTAAACCCTCTGCATTTCTTCTGTCAATTGTAGCATGCAGGTAGAATGTGTGACTTTAATCATAGATTCATATATTTTTGTTCTGTAGACTTAATGTACACACTCACAATGCATATATTGTATTATGTTGCCTGGTTAAATTCACTGACACTGCTTGCAACACCCTTCGCCTGCCTCAAGCAATCAGTTTGCCTCCTGTAAACCTGCTGAATCACTTGTCGCATGCCATTTTTTCACTGTGGCCTGTTTTGTGTATGCACAAAAAGCAAGGGACACTTTGCACAATAATGATGCACAATGAAATAGCAGTGAAATAAGAACCCCAACTTTGAGGTACACAAAGTTCTATATTTACCCTCATTTGGATGAATATATTGGCACAGGTTGGTACGCGCCATTCCGTTGCATTATACTGTGCATTTACAGTATAGTATAATATAATGCATTATGTCAGTATTTGTAGTTTGTCAGACTAGAGAGTTTTCAAAATCAATTACATTGTAACATGTTTTTGATTAAATTATGTATATGTATTTCTGGAGATTTCTGAATCATTCCTTTTAAAATGTAAAGCTGCTTTCAGGAGACCAAACAGCTGTTCATTACTGTGAGACAGAGCACTCTCCATTGCTTTTGCCATTTCCTGATGTGAAGTTTTTGCTGCAGCAGAAGAAAAAGGTGCTTTTCTTCTTAACCAGCGCGCCATACAGTAGCTTTGTGTCTTAAAATATCTCTGCGGGATTTTCCTGCACTGAAAGTTGCAGATATGTGGGAGCAACTTGGAAAATGTGCGATTCCCGCGATCCCACGCCGAAATTCAAGCCCTGTATATACAGTGTTATATATATATATATATATGTATATATATGTATATAATGCTATATATATAGGGCTTCTGATTTTCAGTTTTAACCGATAAAACCTGATAAAGCACCCGATACCAAAAAAAATGAAATCGGTGGATAGCCAATAAACACCAGAAAACACAGGAAAAACTGTGGAAATGGTTTATCAATTCATGTTGACTTTAACCTTTTCCCATTAAAAAATAAAACCTACTACTAAAATAATAATAAATACATTTCCCAGTGCTGCTGGGCAATGTCCTGCCTTCCTGACTTGCATTTATCATTGATTCGTTCTGAATACTTTAAACCCGCCCAAACTACTCAGTGACAGCACATTCCTACATTTCTATTGGAGACTCCGCTTGAGAGATTTAAAACGAGATTAGAATCAGGAATGGAGGCTTGTTTGCGGGATTTAAAGCTGTATTACAGTTATGATACAGAGGATTTAAAACAGAATTGTGGTGAAATGTACAAAAATGCCTACACACAAAAACCCCAGAAGAATGTGCCCATGACCATTAAGTGTGCATCAAAAAACGAAAGTGGGACTGGGGTTTCCAGTTCAACCATAGATCGAGTATTGCATGGTGAAGGTCTCAATGGTTGCAGGCCAAGGAAAAAGACACTCTTAGGAAAACGTCACAAGGACAATCGCTTAAAGTTGGTCATGCTGATAGTCGTTACGTTTGGAGAAAGTCTGGTGAGGCGTGCAAAGAAAAGAACACCATACCTACTGTTAAGCATGGAGGTGATAATATTCTTCTATGAGGCTGTTTTTCCTCTAATGGCACAGGAAATTTAGTTCAAATACATGGTAAAATGGATTCCATAGCATACCAACAGATACTGGCCAATCATCTGAAACCCTCCACTAAAAAACTTGGTTTAAAGTGCAACTGGACGTTCCAACACAACAACGATCCAAAGCACACATCAAAATCTACTTCGAAATGGTTAAAGAAGAATAAAATTAAGGTTCTGGAATGGCCTAGTCAAAGTCCCGATCTAAATCCAATTGAGAATCTTTGGTATGAGTTGAAGAAGACTGTGCACAAGAGAAGTCCTTGGAATTTGAATGAACTGGAACAATTTTATTATTATTATTTATTTATGAGCAGACACCCTTATCCAGGGCGACTTACAATTGTTACAAGATAACACATTATTTTTACATACAATTACCCATTTATACAGTTGGGTTTTTACTGGAGCAATCTAGGTAAAGTACCTTGCTCAAGGGTACAGCAGCAGTGTTCCCACCTGGGATTGAACCCACAACTCTCTGGTCAAGAGCCCAGAGCCCTAACCACTACTCCACACTGCTGCCAACACAATATCACTAAAACTTTTGATAGAGAAGATTTTTCCTATAATTATTTGTTTTTGAGAAATATCTAGAAATTATAAATTTCCATTGGAGTACTTTTGACTACAACTGTGTGTGTGTGTATATATATATATATATATTGTAAAAGATTGCAACTCACACGGATCGTTGCCCCTTTAAAAATAGACCCAATACACAGAAATTGATTTTTTAAAGTGAGGTTGCACAATTTTTAATAACACAAACAAAACAAACACAAAATAAACACCTAGCTCTTTACGAGCACTAACTAAACAAACAGGAACCTAAACTATAACTCAGGACAGCTAAGCTGTTTACCTGGAACACAAAACAAAATCTTCACCACGAAACAAACCACACAGGTTTACACTACCTTTCTTCACCCGACTGCTCGGAAGCAGAGCACCTATCCTGCTTCCTTCTCTCTCAGCAGCCATGGGCAGACTATCTGCCTCTCTTAAATACCCTGCACCTGGTACTAATTTGACAATGGCTACCAGGTGCAGGGGATAATTAATACTACAACAATTAACAAAATCAATTAAACAATAAAGCAATACAATCAAACAAAACAAACCCACACATTTTACTGCGGGGATGACTCCAATCCCATCCCCACTGTGTTACATATCCTCCCCCCCAAGTGTGCAACACTGACTGGCCATTCCAAGGCCACCCCCTCCCCTAAAGCATAACCACCCACCCTCGAGTCCACAAAGTTCCACCTTCTCCCGATCCTTCGGGTGGGCTTGAGGATGGGTGGAGTCCTCCGGCGCTTCAGGGTAGGGACCATGATCCGGCGAGGAGGGACCCAAACGGCTTGCTAGGGGCGACCGACGCGTAGGCCGGTACCCTGGACGGTGCAGCAACAGGCAGAGGTGTGAGCCACGGGACCGGCGCAACGACCTATGAGACTCCAGGGGGAACACAGCGGGAGGAAGGGGGAACGCCAGTGACGTCACACGACCGCGTCGTGACGTCTGAGGTTTCAGGGGGAGCGGAGCAAGGGACCAGGTGAGCAACTGTGCCTGGTGGTGCCCCGACCTGGGCACTAGGTCGAGCACAGGGAGGTCCATGCATTCCGGCATGGTGTCCACGAGCACGGAGCAAGGGACCGTACCCACCAGCGCCGGACTGCTTTGCTGGTGTGGAGGTCGGGGTTGTGGTGGTGCCGGGCACTTTAGCTCCTCTTCCTCATTCAGCTGCAGCGCCTGCTGCAGCTCAGGCAGCTCCTCCCCCTCTGGCTCGGGCGGCGGCAGCTCCTCCCCTCTGGGCTCTGGAAGCGACGGCTCCTCCCCTCTGGGCTCTGGAAGCGGCGGCTCCTCCCCTCTGGGCTCTGGAAGCGGCGGCTCCTCCCCTCTGGGCTCTGGAAGCGGCGGCTCCTCCCCTCTGGGCTCTGGAAGCGGCGGCTCCTCCCCTCTGGGCTCTGGAAGCGGCGGCTCCTCCCCTCTGGGCTCTGGAAGCGGCGGCTCCTCCCCTCTGGGCTCTGGAAGCGGCGGCTCCTCCCTTCTGGGCTCTGGAAGCGGCAGCTCCTCCCCTCTGGGCTCTGGAAGCGGCGGCTCCTCCCCACTGGGCTCTGGGGCTGGAGTCTGCGGGGCTCCTCTCGCTTGCTCCCACCTTTGGAACAACAGCTCCAGTTCGGTCGGCTCCCGCACTTGTCTCTTCAGCGGGGCCAACCCCAGCTCTCTCTCCCATCTCTCATTCTGCTCTTTTTGAGCGGCGGTATTTTTATTGATCACCTCGATCAGTTCTTTAAAATCCATTTTCTGGGTCTCTAGGGGCGCCCACACACGCTGCTACCACATGTAAAAGATTGCAACTCACACGGTTCGTTGCCCCTTTAAAAATAGACCCAATACACAGAAATGGATTTTTTAAAGTGCGGTTGCACAATTTTTAATAACACAAACAAAACAAACACAAAATAAACACCTAGCTCTTTACGAGCACTAACTAAACAAACAGGAACCTAAACTATAACTCAGGACAGCTAAGCTGTTTACCTGGAACACAAAACAAAATCTTCACCACGAAACAAACCACACAGGTTTACACTACCTTTCTTCACCCGACTGCTCGGAAGCAGAGCACCTATCCTGCTTCCTTCTCTCTCAGCAGCCATGGGCAGACTATCTGCCTCTCTTAAATACCCTGCACCTGGTACTAATTTGACAATGGCTACCAGGTGCAGGGGATAATTAATACTACAACAATTAACACAATCAATTAAACAATAAAGCAATACAATCAAACAAAACAAACCCACACATTTTACTGCGGGGATGACTCCAATCCCATCCCCACTGTGTTACAATATATATATATATATATATACATAGCTCTGGAAAAAATTAAGAGACCACTGCAAAATTATCAGTTTCTCTGGTTTTACTATTTATAGGTATGTGTTTGGGGAAAATGAACATTTTTGTCTTATTCTATAAACCACTGACAACATTTCTCCCAAATTCCAAATAAAAATATTGTCATTTAGAGCATTTATTTGCAGAAAATGACAACTGGTCAAAATAACAAAAAAGATGCAGTGTTGTCAGACCTCGAATAATGCAAAGAAAATAAGTTCATATTCATTTTTAAACAACACAATACTAATGTTTTAACTTAGGAAGAGTTCAGAAATCAATATTTGGTGGAATAACCCTGATTTTCAAGCACAGCTTTCATGCGTCTTGGCATGCTCTCCACCAGTCTTTCACATTGATGTTGGGTGACTTTATGCCACTCCTGGCGCAAAAATTCAAGCAGCTCGGCTTGCTTGATGGCTTGTGACCATCCATCTTCCTCTTGATCACATTCCAGAGGTTTTCAATGGGGTTCAGGTCTGGAGATTGGGCTGGCCATGACAGGGTCTTGATCTGGTGGTCCTCCATCCACACCTTGATTGACCTGGCTGTGTGGCATGGAGCATTGTCTTGCTGGAAAAACCAATCCTCAGAGTTGGGGAACATTGTCAGAGCAGAAGGAAGCACGTTTTCTTCCAGGACATCCTTGTACTTGGCTTGATTCATGCCAAAGCTGCCCGATTCCAGCCTTGCTGAAGCACCCCCAGATCATCACCGATCCTCCACCACATTTCACAGTGGGTGCGAGACACTGTGGCTTGTAGTCCTCTCCAGGTCTCCATCTAACCATTAGATGACCAGGTGTTGGGCAAAGCTGAAAATTGGACTCACCTGGGGGTGCTTCAGCAAGGCTGGAATCGGGCAGATTTGTCTCTGTGAAGGACGCATGAATCAAGCCAAGTACAAGGTTGTCCTGGAAGAAAACTTGCTTCCTTCTGCTCTGACAATGTTCCCCAACTCTGAGGATTGGTTTTTCCAGCAGGACAATGCTCCATGCCACACAGCCAGGTCAATCAAGGTGTGGATGGAGGACCACCAGATCAAGACCCTGTCATGGTCAGCCCAATCTCCAGACCTGAACCCCATTGAAAACCTCTGGAATGTGATCAAGAGGAAGATGGATGGTCACCAAACAAAGCCATCAAACAAAGCCGAGCTGCTTGAATTTTTGCACCAGGAGTGGCATAAAGTCACCCAACATCAAATGTGAAAGACTGGTGGAGAGCATGCCAAGACGCATGAAAGCTGTGCTTGAAAATCAGGGTTATTCCACCAAATATTGATTTCTGAACTCTTCCTAAGTTAAAACATTAGTATTATGTTGTTTAAAAATGAATATGAACTTATTTTCTTTGCATTATTCGAGGTCTGACAACACTGCATCTTTTTAGTTATTTTGACCAGTTGTCATTTTCTGCAAATAAATGCTCTAAATGACAATATTTTTATTTGGAATTTGGGAGGAATGTTGTCAATAGTTTATAGAATAAAACAAAAATGTTCATTTTCCCCAAACACATACCTATAAATAGTAAAACCAGAGAAACTGATAATTTTGCAGTGGTCTCTTAATTTTTTCCAGAGCTGTATATATATATATATATATATATATATATATATATATATATATATATATATCAGTATATAGAATGTGTGTGTGTCTAACTTCTAATATACCATTATATATTTATTTTTATTTTTGCAGGAATTATTCCATTTTGTTGTTCAGTATTTTGTGCTAATTTGAAAAGGACATCATTGCTTTGGTCAGATTTAACCTTGGAAGAAGTAAACAAGACTGGGTCTAGATTTAATACTGTCTGATCCCTTATTATCATTCTCTGTACAGATAATGTGATGGCCCATGTACAGTACAAATCGCTACAGTAAAAAAGAGAATTTCTTCTAAATGTGGGTGTTTCTTTAAAATCCCTTTAATCTTATTGCAATAACAAGCCAACAGTTTCAGGTTTATACACATTTCATAAATAGTGTAACAGTTTATAATGCTATTCACGAAAGCCTTTCTTACAGGTATTTCAGAATATGGCATACAGCTAAACTTTTATTTGTTCAAATAATTTGATAAATCTGAATCATTTCCAGAGTGTTTTTTAGAGTGTTTAAAGCTCTAAAGAACTTGTAAACCTGGATTTAGTGCAACTAATAAGCCGAGAAGGCTTTTTAAAATACAGCGATGTATTGCCTACTATTGGGAAACTGCTCGCTCCTAACAGACCGTTCAGTAACTGCTAACATATGTTACGGAGCGCCGCGAGAGAGAGCTCTGCAACACACCCCAAGTTTCACCATAACTGTGTCTTCTGAATAACAACTTGCTGTGTTCACATTTCTAAAAAAAAAAAATAAACACAAAAATAAGAATATTCTGATGTGTTTGTCACGCCGCTCACTGTATTATGGGGTTCAACGGAAAAAAGACCTTTGAAAGTCAGTACAGACTGAACACTGTATTTCCTCCAGCTGGCATTGTTGATTCCCATTTTGTTTTGTGATGTGTGAGCTTATTTCCTGTCCTGCCGTAAATATCAAATGTCAATTTTAAATCGCCTTTCAAAATATTGCACGACAGTTTTTATCATGATAGGATTGCAAGAAGGTATAACGTTTTATTTTCTATTAAATAAGGCTATACCCAATTGTCTGCTACCAAAACACCATTCATGTTGGTGTCACAATAATACATCTATCCCAGATTATATATATATATATATATATAAACTGCCGTCATCAGGTAAGACATAGAACGTGCAACTCTTTCCAGATGAAAGATGTGCCGAGGAGGACTCCTAGCAGTTCTCTCTGAGGAATGGTAAAGGCGCACCCCCCCTATTTAGGAAAAAGAGACTGCAGAACCAAGGCTGCAAGACAAGCATCCCAGCGTAACTCAAGGTCGATATGGTAATGGAAGGTACAAGTGTGTGTTGACTTCCAGGTAGTATTCAAATAACCATGTAGGTTGGCTGGTAGGGAGCCTGGAAGCAGCCATTTTAGGCAACAGTATATCTGGTGAAATGAGCTGTAAGCCTGTTGCAGGCTCCCTACCATCCAGCCTATATGGTCATTTGAATGCTTTGAAAAGCTAGAAAACAGTGATAGTGCATTGAGACATGTCAGTTACTTTCATACTTGCATTGAGATCAAAAGTGCATGCAAATATAGTTCTATTTTTGTAAAGTTGATACGGTTCTGCAGCCTGAATTGGGTGTGTATGTGTTGAAGTGTACATGTATATCCATTGCTACAGCACCAGTGGACCATGATGATGGATGTCTCTTGTGTCATCTGGAAAGAGTTGCATGTTCTATACCTTACCTGATGACGGCAGTCTGTGGTTGCTTGTGTTGTCTGGTTCCTTTCGCTGCTTGTGTGGCGGTGGGAATGGTGAGTTAGAGTTAAAAACCCTAACGCCACATTCCCTTGCATTTGTGGCAATGTGTTCAACCCTAACGCTGCATTAACATCGTTTTTTGCAATGAATTTCCTTGCTTTTCGAGGTGTTCCATACATGACTGCTGCATTTGGCCACATTTTATTAGACATGTTAATGCAAAGAGTGCTCAGTGAGTCTAGCAAAATAGTAAAAAAAATGTTGATCTTTTGTATCAACATAGTTTTTGAAATCTATGATGCATAATTGTAAGGTAAGAAATGAAGTGTCCCTTCAAGTGGGTTCACACCAGACAACATAAGTGACTTAATGTAACGTAGTAGCCCTTTGTGTCAGTTTAAACAGGTTTTAGGTGACAAGACATAAGGTTAATTTCACAAGGTCTCAAAATGCCTGTTATGTTTTGTCCATAAAAAACCTCTTTAATTATCATCTATAAATGAAACATTTATAATGCAATCTTCATTAACAGTAAAAAAAAGGTAAATCATGAACATGAAACATAAATGTAATAATTGTTTTTACAATTGAGATTTAACATATTGCTCATTCTTCACTTAGAACTTTTTTAAAGTGATTCTATTAAATGTAATGTTGAACTGCAGTTACAGTGTGATTTTACTACAGTGTGTTGTTAAACTGCAGTTACAGTGTGTATTATTGTTCCTGCAGTTTATTGATAAAATATGCGTCAGTGAACAAATACAGGATGATGATGCAGAGGTCAAGAGTAACCTGCTTTGTTAATGTATTTTATACATATTATTTTGTTTTAAGTCAGTCCCAACTGTAGCCATCTGTCTTGAGCGAAACTAATAATATTTAACATTGCTACGTTGTCACGTGCCGCTGTTTGAGATTTTTGTTTTTTTTTACCTTTACCATTTTGAAGCAATGTACTAAATCCCGCTGGATCGTAGCTCGACGTATGTGATCTAGTGAAACATTGCAGGTTGTACAAAATAGTTTGCCACCAGTAGAATGCAAAATTATTGTACACGATCCGCTGCAGTAATTATTGTAGATTTTTTTATTCATTTTGGACACTCGCAAAATGTTCACTCGCTTAACAATATCAGTTAAAATCTCCTAGGAGACTAAACCCACCCTGGTTGCCCATATCTACCAATCAGTGAGGAGAGCCCAGAGTGGTTATTGGCTGCTGTTAAGTGTCAATCAATAAATCCTGTCCAGTTTTCTTTATGAAATTGAAATAAGCTTATAATCAAATCAGGAACCTGGACCGATACACTTAAGTGCAGGGTAAAAGTACACAAAATAGACAGTGTTCACGGTGAAGAATGAATTTCACGGTCCGTGTCACGTTTTTGACGGCCGTGAAATAGGTACGGCCTTAGTAATGTACTGTATAAGTGTAAATGAATCCACGTGGGCGAAACGATTCTCTGAGCACTCCAGTATGCGACGCATTTTTGGTTGCGACGTGGTATATAGATTGATTAGGCCTATACATGTATGAAAGAGATATTCTACATATCTTGGTTGCGATGTGGGCAGTAAGCCAATCAATAATAAATCCACATACATGTATGAAAGAGATATTCTTCATATTCAAGTATGGAGATGCAAAATAAAATGATCAACTGGAGTTGTCGCTATCAAAAGTTCTGTTGCAGAAAAGGGTAGGCTACCTCTAATGTACTGTTTGGAAAAATGATGATATAGTTGTAGTCACTGAAGAAAATGCAAGTCTAATTGGCAATGTAAAGTCATGTAAATGTGGCCTCCACAACCTATTCTCTACTTAACTGTACAGGTCGCTATGCAGACTACGCCACCTATAGTTTAACGAGGAATAGAACCTCACATAACCTTATCTATCTAGCAGCAATATTTGGGTACCCCACATAGAGCCCCTCTCAAATAAATGAAAAGACAAAAGAATGGAAATTGGTTGTGCTCTTTTCAACAAAATCTTTATTATAAACAATACTAAACTCAACAATTGCTGCAGTGCAATAAAACAAACACAATCCTAACCATATATCTTGCACAAAAGAATAATTGCTTATTTATTGTCCCTAGCGACACCTAGAGGAGAGATAGAGAAACGTCCATCCAATTAATAAATATTTGGCTGCTCCACCCACCAAAACCCAGAGGGCAGTCAAACACCACCAGTGATAAAATAAACAAAAAGAAACCACACGTGAATTATTAAAGTAAATATATTAAAAGTGTAACTGCAAACAAAATCTCCACACCAAACGTAATAGTGCACAATTCAAAAAGAAAACACAACCCAGCACCCAACTTGACTAAGCGTTCAATGCTCTGTAGAGCAGAGCAGCTACAATAGCGACGCTCTCCCTCGCAGCTCTAAAGCTAGCTAAACGCTGCATGGTACTATTAAAACTGTAAAGACAAATAAAAACGTGCGTATACACAAACTAAAACAAAAGGGACAATAATAACAAAAACAATGTGCAAGACATAAACACAGGGAAAGACAACTACCAGAAACTGTGGCTGGTGGCGTTCCACTTCCTCGGGAGAGTCCGGAATATTGACGTCCAAAAGTATATCCGCCGACTCACCCTCGTCACAGGGGGAACCACGGGAACACAGGAACACCAAAACACAGCTACCCATCGATTACCTGGCGCTCTTGCACCCTTATGTTGCCGGTATTTATAATGCCAGCAATTAACACTTCCTGGTTCCCACAGTCCCACCTGTTACAGAAAGTTTTGATTACAATATGACAGCAAAAAGTGAAGTGCATCTCTGCAGCTGCGGCACACTGGAAGGGACGGCTGCTTTCGATAGCAGAAGCTGGGCCACGTAATTCATAAATTGTAACCAACAGCGCATGTCAGATTTTACACAAAACAAGGCAACGGCTAGTGATGGCAGGAATATGAAAATTGGAGAGTGCTATATTTAAATGCCAATGTATTTATCAAACGTGTCTTAAAACATTGGGATTTGTTTGAATTAGATTTTTATACCGTGCTCTTTAAAAAGAGGATTTATTGTTCATTTAAACTGTTACTGTGAGGGAAGGTTTTTTTAAGCATTTTAACACTCTATAATGATCGATAATCGTCATTAGAATTTGCACGATAACGTCAGGTTTCAATTTACAACACTAATATATATATATATATATATATATATATATATATATATATATATATATTGTATCACGATTCGCACTCACTCGGGTTCGTGCCCCTTTAAAAATACGACCCAGCACACAGAAATGGATTTTCTTGCGCGGTTGCGCTATTTTTTTAATAAAGATAAAAATAAAACAAATACACAAAATAAACTCCTAGCTCTGTACGAGCACTAACTAACACACGGGAACACCCTTCCTAACACGGGACAGCTAAGCTGTTTTCCCGACTTTTCAAAAAACCTCAAACTTAAACACACTGGTTTGACACCGCACTTACTTTTTCTCTGGCTACTCGGAGACAGAGCACCTCTTCTGCCTCCTTCTACTCAGCAGCCCCGAGCAGACTGCATGCTCTCTTTTTAAACCCTGCACCTGGGTCTAATTCCCCCAATAAAGCCCAGGTGCGGATGATCATTAATAATAAAACAATAAAACAATTAAACTAAACAATAAGCAAATCAATGAAACAATAAAGCAATCCATCAAAACAATTAACAACAAGGTGCATTTCTCTCGCAGGGAGGTTTTAACCCCCTCCCTGCTGTCTCTCACAACCCGCTATCTTACAATATATATATGTATATTAGCGTTCACAGTTAACACGGGCAGGCGCATCACACAGGGTGAGGCAATCCACACACAGGTGGAGGGCGGGCGCGAACCCCGGACCTCTCGCACTAAAGCATAGCTGCTGTACAAACAAGCCGGCTCCTTTACAAGGAGTATATATCGGGCTTATGTCTTTGTGTGTGATTACGTCACCTACCAGCCCTGCTGCTGCCTTCCCCCGTGCACGCTACACTCTCCCCTGCCAGCCTCAAGTCCCCCCCCCTGGACTTGCTTACCAGACTACAGTCCGATGAGTGCGTGCCGGGGTACCTGTGTCCACTTCTGACAATGTAGTGATGTTAGAGAAATAAAAATTAATTTAGCCCTTGAGAACTTGCCTTGTGTTTTCCTTCTTGACATCACTACTATATATATATATATATATATATATATATATATATATATATATATATATATATAATAGACACACACACACAGTCAACCTCAGTTAACTCGACATCCCACGGAGATGCCATTTAGTGCTGACTTATCCAAGGTGTCGAGTTAACCATGGGCACACATGAGCCATGGCGTTAACATGCATATAATAGCCTTTTCTCGCTAGCACACCTGAGCTATTAAAAACAAAATCTAAATATAACATATTGTTTTTATACAATGTTAATATACAGTAATTTTTTAAAATAACCACATTGAATGTGATTTTCAGATACTTTCCAATATGTATCTTAATTTTTAATTTTTTTTTTCTGTTAAGGACTGGTTTATAAAGGAAAATAACATTATTGATCACTTTATTCATTAGAAAACATATATGGAATACAAACAGCAGTAGATCTTGCAGTTAACACACTACTTTTTTTTGGTCTGTTTTAAATGATACCTGTCAGCGTTAAACAAAGGAGAACATATTTACATATTCTCAAACAGCATGGGATGGTAAAAAGTATGTGTTTCTTCCCTGTTTGAATATAATATTTTTGCAACATTTAGGGATGAGTTTAAATAAGAAGCATACTTAACATCAAAACATCAATATCATGATGCAGGGGAGGTGTTACTGCATATTATGTTTTTCTAATGCATACGCATACTAAATAAATACACCATTATTATTTATTATTATTTATTTCTTAGCAGACGCCCTTACACCATGCTCACAGCAGGAATAATGTCATCATTGCTCAAATAAATCATGTAAAAAAGTACCATCTGGTCTATGTGTAAACACCACAGACACAATAATACAAACATTTAATATTTTTTACAACAAACACATGCAACTTCAATTGTGTCACAGACTGTGTAATAAGTGTGAGGAGAGTGTCTTTCAAAAACTAAGGATACACAGTTTTGCTGTTTTTTTTTTGTTATCAACATTTTACAGTGATTACAAAACTGTATTGTTTGTTAATAAATACACAGGTCTGCCTTCATTTCCCCCACTCATATTCCCTGACAAATTTGAAAGAGGGGTGTTAAACTATATGAAACTATTTGTGAGATGTGAAAATAGCAGCTTGTCCCATAGGGCGATAGTCCACTGAAAAAGATTGGATTACTAAATATATTTGGAGCGAGCATTTAAAAAAAAAAAAATCTGATTGAAATCATGAGAAGGGAACTAAAATGAGATTAAACAGCTTTGTTTGGTCACAGATGCAGCTCCCTCACAGGTCTAGGATCAAAACATGCATGTTGGCCATGTGAATTGCTGAGGCAACCATAGATTTCACATATTTTCTTTTTTTATTGCAGCCAGATAAGATGACCATTTATACAGTTATGAGCCAGAAAAAGTCCAAAGACAACATGTTCCCTCCAGGGTGATGTAGCTGCTCTGTTAACAATCCAGTAGTACAAAACCACTTCTTTAAATTTTTATTTAATTGATAAAAAACAGATTTTGAGAATAGGGCACTAGTATCCCTTTTGCTATTTATTCTAACATAATAATGTGGTACCATAAAAATATATACAAATACATTTGGAGTAATTTGATGAATGGATAAACAACAGACCACAATAAAGACCCCAGAGGCTTTTATGTGTTCTATCAGTTGCTGTCAGAAACCTGACTTTATATGATATTTGTGTAGCTGTGTGTGTCTCTGTCATTTTATTATTATTATTATTATTTTGTATTATATCACTAATACAATATTTTCTTCCAACAGAAATTGTCCCAAGAGATGTTAACTTGAAAGACAAGTTTATAAAACATTTCACGGGTAAGAACACTGTGAACCAGGTTTGCAGTTTTGTTATTTTCTTCCAGATATGTGTTAAGAATCACAATTTGTCTTTTTTCTGCCAAAAAATATCATAGTACATTTATTATGCATGGCTGTTTGCCCAGATTCTGGCATTGTGTTTGTTTTAAAATATTTACAATGTATTATATAAAGGTTTTTGGCATGGCATAGATTTTATTCCACCGTTATTCTCCATGGATAGTTATTTTAAATATTAGCTAACATCAGCAGTCTTAGAATTTTGGTCAGCCCAATTGAGACCTTATGGAATGAACTTGACCGACAGGCAAGACAAACCAAACCTACAACATTGCACAATCAGTTTAAGGCACTGAAAGATGAATGGTCCCTTACTGTTCTGTCCTTCATGTTGAAGGAGGATAAACTTTTTAGTGGTGATGAGCATGCATTTTTATAGAAATGTAAGCACAGTACAATCATATTCAGCTAGTAAAACAACAGTGTTACACATAAAAGTTTGAAATATACATTTATATTTCCTTCAATGTTCGTGTATAAATGAGTATTCTTTAGCTTTTTAACATTCATTGTTAGTATACATTTTAATAACATTTTTTGTTTTCAAGCAGGACCAGTCAAGTTCTCAGCTGAATGCAGCAAGCATTTCCATCGACTCTATCACAACACAAGGGACTGTTCCAGACCAGCATGTAGGTTCCAGTGTTACTGTGCTGATGATGCTACTGTTGCAGATTACTTATGTGCTTCATTTGAAAGCCACAGAGTCTGTGCGGCACATGTTTATTGTAATGTGTATGTATTATGGTGGCTAGGAGTAGTGTTTTGTTTATTGCTTTGGGCCACGAAGAAACCACAACATCTAACATCAAGAAAGTGCCTCTAATCTCTGAAAAAGAACTAATTATGTTGGTTTAGCAAGACACCTCCGTAATACCCATGTTAAATGGTGTACATCATTTTACAGCGAATTTAGTAATGTATCTATCACATCGAGTAATGTTCACAAAGTAGCAATATTCCAAATCCTATGTCATTCTGGCAATATTATCTTTTCTTAAATAGTCAATTACTTTTAGAATACTTTTTTTATTAATGTAAGTGAAGTGAGAAATTCATAAATGCTTGCATTTTTTATATTTTGATGTCTTTCATATTCTTAGTTGACATTTTTGAATGCCGTATAGTAGGTCTTTTTGGCAAGGAATTTCATTTTATAATATTGTTTCTGGAAGAAAAAAATAATCAAATCTATTTTACCCTAGCAATACGATACAGTATATGGACAGATGCGTAAATGGATTGCCTATTAAATGGCACCTCAGACGCTTTACTAAAATTAAATTAATAAACATTTGGTATAGACTTTTAAAAGATCCATAAGCATGATTAAAAGAAAGGTAAAAGAGCTCAATCTCTGTAGTAAGCCATCATCACTGTGCTTAGCACACAGAGGTGGTAAAGCAGCAATCAAACCTGAACATGAGATTGGTGGATGAAGACAGTTAAAGAATGTAAATACTAGGCCAGTTGATATTAAGGTATTACTGATAAAATCTACTTGCACATTTGCCATTGATTATGACATCCCCACAGGCTAGGCTACAAATCGTTTTCGTAATAACTGTGTCAGAGTTCAGGGAATAATGGAATTAGATACTCTGCTGATACTTGGATACTAAACTTAAAGTGTAAGTTTATGATAAAAACCAAGTGCAAGGCACTTGGACCATTTATCCTCCAGCTAATACAGTTCCAAATCATTTGGTTTCTCAGCCCAATCAAAGTAGACCATGCAATGCTGTCCTACTTTTCATTTCTAACCACTGTGGTGATAGAAAGACTGGAATCCACATGAACAACATTCCATGTAGTTTCACTAGAATATAGTAAGGCCAAATAAACCAAGTGTTTTTTTGTTTTTTTTTTCTTGACAGATTACAAAAGATGTGCAAGATTGCTAACGCGGTTAGCAATGAGTCCCCTATGTACACAGTCTTAGAAATCTGCCATGTAAGTATTATTTTTGATAACAAAAGGGCATTGTCATAACATGGAGATAAGCAGGTTCACACAGAACTGGTTGGTGATATTTATATAAATAAATATAAATAAAAAAAAGTCTGGAAACAGCAAGAAAATATACACCACAAATTTACATTATTTTATTGCAATTTCAAGAATTAATGGATTTCAAGCTGTGGATTTGATATGAAATAATGAGTCTTATAAAATAAGGAGAGTACTATTCGACTTTGTTAACTGACAGCTGGACAGTGTATTTTCGAATACTTACTCCTTAAAAATACTAGGGATTCTAAGCCCAGTGACACAGATAGGAAACAACTGGAGGTTCAATGTTTGCAAACTAACAATGAAGATCGTTGCTGAATGTAGCCAGATGTCCACTAGAAACCTTACAACAAGTCCCAGAGGTTGATCAAATATAAAGGGTTAAAAAGACAGGAATAATGTCGTCCCTAAAAATAGCAGTGCTGCTTACCATATAGTCATGGTGGGACATGACTATATGGTAAGCAGCACTGCTTTTTGAATTGAATCTATTCAGTCTTGAACAAAATCCTAAAAAGGTATAGACAATGTCGACCCAGGGGACTTTTTTGACCTGAAAAAAGAAACAAGGACCAGGGGTCACAAATGGAGATTAGATAAAGGGGCATTCAGAACAGAAAATGGGAGGCACTTTTTTACACATAGAATTGTGAGGGTCTGGAACCAACTCCCCAGTAATGTTGAAGCTGACACACTGGGATCCTTCAAGAAGCTGCTTGATGAGATTCTGGGATCAATAAGCTACTAACAACCAAACGAGCAAAATGGGCTGAATGGCCTCCTCTCGTTTGTAAACTTTCTTATGTTCTTATGTTCTTATCTGAGAAAAAAAAAAGAAAAGGCAGCATGTGACAGGGTAGCCGATGTGGTGACGGCAGGCCAGAGTACAGGAACAAAAACAAACTCAGTACTGCAGGGCAAAAGACGCGGCGTGTGCCATTTTTATTTAAATAACAAAACAAAAAAAAGGTTTTAACAAAACAGAAACACTTGCTCACAGCGCGAAATAAAAGGTTAAAACAAAAACAAAAATCACAAACACTAAACACAAACAATAGGTCAGGCTGGGCAGTTGCAGTTGCTGTCACTGTTCCTATTTATATTTTAGTTTAGTTTTTAATCCACTCGCTCTCGTTCTCCACCTCTGAACACCCACCTAGAGCACCGAAAGCTGCAGACTTTTATGCAGGTGACCATCTCCCGATTAGCAACTCGGGAGATGGTCACCTTCTGCACAAGGTTTTTTTAATGTGGATGGGGCTTCTCATCCACGCTGTAAAAAATTAACAAAACATACGGCTATGCCGTCATATATACTTTAAAATAAATGCAAAAATGAAACAAAACAGGTACAAGATAATAAACACTAAATACAGGGGCGGAGGGGCACCCCGTTCTAAAATAAATAAACAATACAAAAAAAAAACACCACATTTTATGGCAGGGCTTTGCCCCGCCCCCTTTTCATGTGCACAGTTTCTCTCCTACTGCCCCTACTGCTACACAGCAGAATTTCTAAGGGCAGGAATAGTGTTGTGGGTGTAAGAATATCTGTTTAACCCTGTGGAACCTGGCCTTTGGGACTGTGAAGCTATTTTACTTTGAAACACTTTTGAGTAACTTTGTAACTGATGTTCATTACGAAAATTGAGCTGTTGTAGTTTATATAAAAACTTTTAATCTTATATCGTGCAGATATCTGTTTGTATGCATGTATTGTGTTCTGCTATTTAAAGACAAGTAAAATCTGAGCAGAACAGAAATTAAAAATAAATACATTGTACAATAAAGATACAAATGTTGTACGCAGTTGCTAGTTCTTGGTGTATTAAGAACTTGTGTGGAATTTTCACATACAGAACGTTAGGTTACTTACCGTAACCCTGGTTCCCTGGAACAGAAGATGACCACCAACCAATACTTTTGGAATATGCCTGCCTTAGGTAGGTATTCGCTGAGCATTTTATGTCAGAGCTGCCAATAGGCCCCTCCATGGAGTGACGTCTTCGGTCCCGCCTGCCGAGGGAATAAGTAGTCGCTCGGCGGAGCTCAATTCCTTTTTTGCATCGAATCCGCGAATGCGAGTGATGCAACCTTGCAAGGTTTGGTGGTCGTCTTCTCTTTCAGGAAACCAGGGTTACGGTAAGTTAACTTTCCCTTTCAATTTGAAGATGACCACCAACCCATATTTTTTGGAAAGTATACCAGAGCCGTGGCGAGGGAGCGTGAGCGGACAGCATACGAGGGACGCCTTGCTACCGCCAACTAGTGTTGGTGGTGTGCACGTACAACCTCAAGGACCCTTGTGCCTAATGAAGGCTTAGAGGGGTCTACCACATTAAGTTGGTAGAACCTGATGAATGTATGTGGCGTAGCCCAGCTAGCCACAGTACAAATGTCAGTCAATGAGGCACCTCGAATGAGAGCCCATGACGCAGCCACAGCTCTGGTAGAGTGCGCGGCCATCCTCCCAGGTGGGGGTAGGCCAGCATTATTGTACACAGTCAATACTGTGTCCACAATCCAGTGGGTCAGTCGCTGCTTCGAGAGGGCTTGACCCAGGGTCCTTTCACCAAATGAAGAGCCAGTGAGACCGATGCAGCGCTTTTGTCCTATCCACATAACCTCTCAATGCCTTCACTTGGCAGAGGGAATTCAGTTTCCTATCCTCCTCCAAATCATAGGGAGGGGGATGGAAGGCCTCTAGTTCCACTGACTGGTTCAAGTGGAAAGCCGTAATCACCTTAGGTAGGAATGCAGAGTTTGTGCGCAACAATAGCCTGTTTCCATTATCCCAAACGTGCATACAGGAACTGTGCACAGACAAGGTCTGTAGCTCACTGACCTGCTTAGCGGGGGTCATGGTCAATGAAAAGGCTGTCTTCATAGAGAGATACTTCAGTTCTATGGAATGTATAGGCTCAAACGTGAGAGCCTCCAATACCATGTCCAGAAAACTCGGGGAGGACGTCCTTTCTAGGTGGATGCAGCCGTCGAGCACCCTTTAGAAAACTGGTCACCAGAATATGGGCACCCGGGGATACTGAAGTCTATAGGGATGTGGCATGCAGATATAGCTGCCAGGTACACTTTCAGCGTAGAGGGGGACCTGCCCACCTCTAGTAAATTTTACAGAAAATGTAAAATGATTGCTATGGGGCAGTAGATAGGATCATGACCTCTGGCCATACACCACTTTTGAAAATACCTCCACTTGCAAGCATATAGTGCGCTTGTGGAGGAAACCCTAAGGTTCTGCAGTGTACTAACGACCAAACTGAGAGCCCTAAGGCGGACAGACGGTCCCGTTCAGGGGCCAGACCCACAGCTGGAGTCTGCCCGGTTCTGGATGCCAGAGGGTGCCTAGCGCTTGACTGAGGAGATCCTTGCACAGCGGGATCTGCCAGGGTTGGCCCTGCAGCAGCTGGCAAAGGTTCGAAAACCAGATTCTCCTGGGCCGTTTCGGGGCCACCAGGAGAATTGTCTTGAGGAAGGCAGGGAGCAGTGGTATCGGTGGGAAAGCGTACAAAAGCGCTTTGGGCCGTTCGTTGGCTAGTGCACTGCTCGGCGCTCCAGCATAGTTATGTGCAAAGATGTCCAGCGGCCGTCCAGGACCCGCTGACTCCTCTGCCTGCCCAGACCACACCCCAACCCAGGTTGGATGCGTCTGTCATCACCACTTGATGGTTGTGTATCACTCCATCCTTACGCCTTATGCTCAGGTGAGAGGCTTGCCTCCACCAGCATAGGGCTTCCCGGCATAGATGAGGGGAGACACACAGGCCGAAGCTGCGGCAGGCAGGCGTGCGTGCATCGAGCACCATGCGCACCGAGGCACCGAAGGACCAAGGGCTTAGCGTGCACCGTGGTACTGAAGCACCACATGTAGTCAGCCACCTGGTCAGCGCGCAGCATGCACCAGGGGAGAACACAGGCCGTAGCCGCGGTGGGCGAGAGCTCAGTTAGACAGAGAAAAAAAGGAGAAGGGAGAACACACTTTCTTTTTTTTTTTTGAAAGCTTGACGCACCGAGGTGGGCTGGCCGTGGCAGCCGGCGAGGTCTACTCGACAGCGGGGCAGGTTAGAACACATCCACGGTGGAGGACACAAAGCTGACTGGCTGTTGTTGCTCAACAGCGGGGGCAGCAAGCCGAGCCACGGTGGAGGAACGGTGTTCTCCCTGAAGGTGTAGGTTGAAAAACAACACACTCACACACCCTAATACTGCACAGGCAGTCACACTCATACGACAGACAGCCAAGAAAAGACGGCCTGCGACACAAGCGAAGCCGGCCGTGAGAAAGAAAAGACACTCAAATGAAACCGCTGTTTCACAAGAGCGGCAAGCCAGCTCTCAGCACGAATGCAAGGGAACTGCAGGAGACTCAGAGGAGCTCTTTCAAAGCACACTCAGGTTAGTGACACAGATAACTTACCTTACCGTAGTGAGAGGCAAAAGAGGAAGTGAGCTCCGCGGAGCGACTACTTATTCCCTCGGCAGGCGGGACCAAGGACGTCACTCCACGGAGGGACCTATCAGCAGCTCTGACATGAAATGCTCAGCGAATACCTACCTAAGGCAGGCATATCCCAAAAGTATTGGTTGGTGGTCGTCTTCGAATTGAAAGGGAACCGCAAATTCACATATCCTAAGTGGTAATAATGTATTGTTATTTGTATTGTTATGTAGCTGCAAAGTAATTAAGGAGCCATTTCATATACAGCTTTTAAACAGTTTTTTTTTTTTAAATGTTGTTGTGTTAAGAGCAAATTGTGGATCTCTGAGAAATGCGTATGGTTCATACTATTACCGCATAACAAAAACATTATGTGTGATCAAGAAAATCCTGTTCTTTTGCTTTCAAAGTACAGTAGTGTAACAGTTTTGCTTTTAGAATGACAGCAAACAGGTTTCATGAGGGAAGGAAGCTTGCATAAACAGACAAAATAAGTATATTTTAGTATTAAAAATTATATTATTGGGGACATTGTAGCTTTTAGATTTTCTAGTGTTCTTTTTGTTTGTTTTGTTTTTTTTTAAACCGCCAATTTCCCAGTTGTGCACAGTGGGCTTCATATTTAAAAGATAATATGACTGTTTTCTTTTTCTTTTTTTAATTTTAGAGTGACCAATTATTCTTTTTATTTATTTTAGGCAATGGAGTTAGGAGTTTTTTAAAGACTGGAGTAAACGCATTGAAAATACGACCCCATGTGAGGAAAATGCAACATCTTGAAGTCATGAGTACTTTCAATAAATGCTTTACATACATTAATGCCTTCAACTACAGCCTTACATTTTAACTTACGTAACTTAAAACTGCTGTACAAAAACTTGGTCTAACCATAAAAACATCCCTTTCCTTATTCTCCACCTGTGTTCACCAAGTCTCCTCCCACTAGTACTAGGCTGTTACAGTTTTTATAGTTGTTTTCTGTAAATCCTTCCTTTCTCAGTCTCTTCTGCTCTCCCTTTCCAAGTCAAGACCTGTCTCTAAAAATGTTAAAACCTTAAAAAAAAGTCAAATATATGTATATATATATATATATTTTAAACTGTACTCATGCAAATAAATCGCCTTGGTATAGCAATACAAATTAAGCACTGCGACTCTCTATAAATACAGAATATTGTATTTATTTTATAGATTTACCTTCCAGAAATTCGGTTGACAGGTAAATTAGTAGGTTAGGTTGAGGGGGACTAAGACAGTCCCTAAGGATCCAGTCACTTATTCACCAGTCACAAACACACATTGTGAGTGGATTCAATTGTACATTTTTTAAAAAAAAACCTTCTGTTTCTGTCAATTCCCAGGCAGGCTACAATTATTTTCCTCTGCATTTCTGTGATCCATTCTCTAGCAACGGCATGCAGTATATTCACAATTGACCACTGAGGCGCCGGAAACAAAGGAAGTACAAGAAGCTTGATAACATGCAAAATCAAGCTGTGCAGCAAAATTGCTGTGCGTGTTCTTTACGCATTAAATTGAAATATCATAAGGAATTCATATTTTTTCAATGAGTAAAACACCCAGTACACAGCTTATCGGGAGCACTGCACTTCACAGTCTCTCACCTCTGAAATCTCCATGAGCCAGGTGTTAACATTAAAAACTATAGAAACCTAAAAACATTTGTCTCATGTTAACACAAGCCTGTTTTTATTATATCCTATCAGTACTACTGCGACTATGACTAATAATAATATTAGTAATAATAATACAACATGACCATTATTAAAACCTCAAACAGAAACCTAAAATAAAGAAAACAGAGAGAATTACAAACTTAAACAGGACAGTGTTTTTATCGATTTTATCAAGTTGTTTTTACATCTGTCTTGGTTAAAGAAACCAACTAAAGTCTATAATAATTCCATGAATATCAAACTTTATTTGATCATCAATACAGACTTTAAAAAAAAAAAAACATATTCTCTGTAAATAGGGACTAATGTCGCTGGTAAAACGCATTCACCATAAATTATATTTGACACACTTCAGACCAGTTTCTGGCTGCAGTAGGCCACACAAAAACTGGTCGAAAGTGTGTTGTTGATTTTATGGATAATTTCCCCATATAACATTCCCAGTGCCTTTACTTTATTTTGAAGGACCAATCAAATCTTATTGAATGTGATTTTTTTTTTTTTTTTTTTAGGTCCAATTAAAATGAAGATGGAACTCTAATTTGCCAAGAAAGTGCCTTGGAATCTTACCTAAGATGGTCCTTCTAATGTCATCTTGATAACTTTTTTTTTTGTGGTTTACAAAACAGTTTTATTACTGAACACCTTTTATTTTCATATATTTGAAACATTCCTTTTTGTGTTAATAAAAAATATATATTTTCTATTCATAATATTACTGCTAGTGTTGATGTAAGTCAATTATTTATTAAAATACTATGTATATAATGATCTGCAGTGACAACATGTTTCAATCATAAGCAGAAGATCAAGTGTATTGGCGAGATATTTTTTTCATTATACTCATGCCATTTTTTCTCAGTCTGATGCTCACATATTGCACTGATCTTAATGTAAGACAACATGTAACTGACTTATTCTGAGAACTCTTGTTTCTTTTAAGTTAACTTGCTGGATATTATGAGCTTTGTGAATATGCAGTTGCATATTATGAAATGTTGCTGAGACAAACACAGTGCTTTTCAAGAAAATTTGTATAGCTGTTATTGATTATCATCAGTTACACCTGAACTGGCACTTCTGTAAAAGTTTGCAAATAATGTAAATAATGACAAAGATTGGAAGACTGCAATGCAGTCTTGGAGGAATAAAGATTATTAATCAAACATGTTGTAATAATGATCAGGGGTCACAAATGGAGATTAGATAAAGGGGCATTCAAAATAGAAAATAGGAGCCACTTTTGTACACAGAGAATTGTGGGAGTCTGGAACCAACTCCCCAGTAATATTGTTGAAGCTGACACCCTGGGATCCTTCAAGAAGCTGCTTAATGAGATTCTGGGATCAATAAGCTACTAACAACCAAACGAGCAAGATGGGCTGAATGGCCTCCTCTCGTTTGTAACGTTTCTTATGTTCTTATGTTTGTACTTCAATGAAGAAAAATGTAATGGTCCAAATTTGAGAACATCAATGTAATATCAGTCGTGGATCACCATGCAAAAACATTTGCAGGTGTTACACACACACACAAAAATACTATGATGCCAGATATAACAAACATGTGGTTTCCTATCTAGTTAAAGCCAGTGAAAACATTAAAAGATATGGCTGTATAAATTAATTCCATTAGAAAACATACCCTTTATTTGCAGAAATGCAGTTTTTTTTTATTTAAGATGTGTGATTTAAATGGTATATGAAATACAAATAAGCAATTAGCCTTTTATTTTTTTAAATCTCCTTGGTATGCACATTGAACTTTTTTTATTCTGTTCACACGCATAGTGGCAACACTCTCTAACAGCTTGTTTCACAGACCCTGATTAGCACTACTCTTCGACTTCCTTACCTAAAGTAACATAGGCTGAGACCAAATCAAAACTTTGACAACCCGCTAATCGCACTAAACAAAACTGTATTTAATAGCATTTTTTTTTGTAAGTGTCTTATTTCTTCTACTCATAAAAAGAAAATGCTATTAAATACAGTTTTGTTAAGTGAGATTAGCGGGTTGTCAAAGTTTTGATTTGGTCCCAGCCATAGTGCTAATCAGGGTCTGTGAAACCTGCTGCATATTTTTATTAGGTTAGATTATCCCAAACTACTTGCATTGGCAGGACCAATTTAAGTAAGTGCCTACTGTACTGAGCAGCACAAACACGAGCCAATGAGAGCTCAAATGTATTGGATTATTGGAGCTATTACCTTAATGAGCTGATATTTATAACAACTACTGTTAATAAATATATACTGACCATAGACAGAATGGCAGTGGTGTAAATCATGTTCTTTTTACAGATTTGACAACTAAAAACACAAGTGAAAAAAAAAAGAAACATATTAACATTGTGAGAAAAACTGTGTTTGGTTCATGAATATGTTTGCCAAGATTCCCACCTATTTCCTTTTGGATCTGTTCCAGCAACATTGCCAATAACACAGCATGCAAATGATATGTTCAGAAAGTGCACTACCTGTGTGTTAACAATGTTGAAAAAAAAATGTCAAACCATATTAGTTAACAGATCTTATAGCATGCTAAGAAATGTTTTAAAGCAACCAACTTTTTTTTAGAAACTTGAGCTCTGGCTGAATACTGTTTTTTTTTTTTTTTTTTTAGACTTTAAAGCACTAACACATTTTGTTTGCATATGATTAAAGGTTATGTCATAGATTATGTAGCTTAATTATATTTGACATGAAGTTATTCAAAACTAGATCAGATTGAGTAAGCTAAGCAGACATGCTGCCAAAGTGTATAATAATAAGGTAATTGATAGGAATTTGGGGATTTTGTACTGTATAATCTACAATGATATTGAAATGTGCAGAACCCACCACCCACACACCCCTCCCATACTCACACAAAAAGTGTCTACCTATTTCTGTGACTTCCACAGGAAAAAGCAAATCACTTCCTTGAGTATGTTGTTGTGTTGTGGTCGCCTGAAGAAATGCTAATTTAGAACAACTCACTGTTTGGGCAGGAATGGTGATATCTGTGCAAACAAACAATAATAACGGACATTGACATGAACATGAATATTACAAAGTCATTTGGGTTCCCTATTACACATGAAGTGGATCTCGTTAACTGTAACCAATTACATACATACTGTAGTTGGGTCTGATTGATAACTATTTCAGCATTATTTTGTCATGCACTGAATTTATTTTTTATGAAGTGCGTGATAAACAGTGGTACGACCCAAAGGGGGGTTCCTGGCCGTTTTGGCTTGATAAACAGTGTGCGGTACCTTTCACTTCATCATATGGTAGGGACAACAAGAATAATTCTACTTATAAATGCGACAAAAACACAAACAGATCTCATTGCAAAATCCCTGACTTGTCTTCCAGATGCAGGCACACGTTTTTCAAAATGTTTTGTGGCACTTGTCTAGGTAATTTTTTGTGAATGCTTATTTAAAATACACTCGCAGATTTATTAAACTGTTCCCTGGCATTACAAGGAACAGGCTTACATTCTATAAAGGTAATTATGTACCTTTAGGCAATTACCATTTAACTGCATAAAAAAAGATACCAATATTTGCATTTTTGCTTGATTTCATCGAACTCTTTCACACTTATGAACAGGAATCAACCAGTGTCTTTAAATGTAATCACCCAGAAATAAAGCCCTCATTTATAAACTTTAAATTGTTGCAATGTCTAACCTTTATATTCGTTGAAGAAAGAGTTAACGGTGGGATAGTACAATAATGTACCTGGGAAATGAAGTTCAAATGGATTGTTTTGTTAACATTTTGATGGGGTTGTAACAATGAGTAGTATACGCACAAAAGTCTTTTTTTTCTGGTAATGCCTACTGCATATCTGTAATTTATTTTATAAAAGCCCATACAGACTAATGATGATATCTCACCTGAAATCTTCCTTCAAAGCAGATTTGTATGATGCAAAATAATTTTGAGATAACTACAATTTATTTTAAGATATCTGTGCATGGTTTAGAAATATCTTGAAGTATTTTAAAATATCCTGAAATGGAATGAAACCTCCATGTTCGACTACTTTTGTGTTTTGCAACACATCCTGAATTTCTTACTTGCATATAGAGAATAGGCTGAATTGGTGTTGAACAAGATGTAGTGGACTGCTCACAAAAGCCTACTGTCAATCTTTCCTGATAGTAAAATCACTGACAGCTCATTCTGCTACAATAGAACAATAGAAGTTGTAGAGTTTTATAAACAATGGGGACAGCAGTCGTGAAGCAGTTCATCTTTCAAGATGTGAAATTAATTTGGCTATTTTTTTTCAATTTTTTCCAATTTTAACCAAAATTCCACCAAAGATATATATTTCTGGTAAATTATACTACAAATAGATTCCCACTTCACTTCATGTCAATCAAAGAGAAAATTTGTGTGCTCTGCTCATAACTGTGTGGCTGTGTGGTCCAGTGGTTAAAGAAAAGGGCTTGTAACCAGGAGGTTACAAACCCCACCTCAGCCACTGACTCATTGTGTGACCCAGAGCAAATCACTTAACCTCCTTGTGCTCCGTCTTTTGGGTGAGACGTAATTGTAAGTGACTCTGCAGCTGATGCATAGTTCACACACCCTAGTCTCTGTAAGTTGCCTTGGATAAAGGTGTCTGCTAAATAAACAAATAATAATAAATAATAATAACTGGCTGAGGAACGAGACTAAAACTGGCAATGTTTGATTTGAATATGAACTGTAACCCCCAGTTTCCTTTGCATTTAACGAGCAATAACTTTGCCAGCTCCACCTACTCTACATATAGAGAGGGTAGGCCGGGCTGGCATAGTTGAAAGGTTATACTGTCATATGGTTTGAATGGAATGATAAAGGCGTTTTGTTCATAGGAGCTCCAGCCTAATTCAAACTAAGCTCCAAGCCAGCTAAAGGAAGATATAGACAAAATAATGATAATCCAATGTTGGAGCAACAGAATTCATAGAATCTTAGAGTCTAGCCAAAGTGAAAGACTTTTGTCGCTTTAAGCAACTAAAAGTCTGTGTAAACTTAAAATATGAGAGAGAGATAATTGAGACCTCACATTATGCAACAAATATTAAAAGATGTTTTAAATACTGTAGCATTTCGCGCAAGAGGCAGAAAACAGATGCTTGTTCCTTTTCAATCCTTATTTATTTGGACGCTCGCTCAGCACCCACACAGAGTCCACAGCTCTGAACAGCAACACACAATACAGGAACCATGACAACCAGACCAGACCCAGATCAGGGGCAGAGCGACACACACATCCCATTGGTCCTCAGCCACACACTAGGACCAATGGGCACAGACAAACAACAGCCAATGGGGACAGACAGAGAATAATATAATAATATCTTTATTTTATATAGTGCCTTTCATAGTGGACCACCATCACAAAGTTCTTTACAGAGTCAGGCTGTGAACTGTGCATTATATGCAGAGTCACTTACAATAGGACATTGATTTAACATCTCATCTGCAGGATGGAGCACAAGAAGGTTAAGAGACTTGCTCAGGGTCACACGGTCAGTGGCAGAGGTGGGATTTGAACCGGTGACCTTCTGGCTACAAGCGCTGGACTTTAACAGCTGGACCACACTGCCTCCTCAATAACCAATCACAGGGGAGACACAAAACATGCACAAGCAGGCTGACACAGACAAGAGTTAAACAAAGCAGCTGCAGGAAATACAGAGCAAGGGAACACAATTACAGTGGGTATTACTGGCAGGGGTTACAATAGAAACAGCAGGAATTAACAGTATGGGAAACAGAAATGCACAGATCATTATAATATGCTCCTTAGTGTAACCCTACACTTGATCATTTAAAAAAAAAAAAATCAGCTTTTTCAGTCTATAAAGAGATGTAACTCAATCATAGACCTGGATTAAATCTATGGCAACACCATAACCATTATAATAAAGCTGTAGCACTATGTGACAGCTGAGGCTCTGCACATGGGTGCACAGGTGTGTGTGTGAGTTTGGCGGCTGGTGGCCATCTTGGTGAAGGAGGCTAGAACCAAGATGGTCACTCTTGCACAGCCACATGGCATTGTTTGGTTGTTTGATTGATTGTTTAATTGTTTGAATGGAAAAGTGTGGAATGTGGCCAGGTGGTGATTGGATGATTGGAATCGAAGGGTGTTTGGTTGGAGAGAGTGTGTAGGAGAGTGCAGCGGAGAGAGTGTGTTGGAGAGAAAAAGTAAGAGAGAATAGAGAAACACTGTGATAGCCGTAGTGTGGGTGTTGTTGTGGGTTTGTTTATTTGAAGAGTTTGTTTGTGTTTTTGTTCAAAACTTAATTTTGTTCCTGTGTTTTGTGTTATTATTAAAAGCACGCCATGGCACTTTAAACTGAAGTTCTGTGTCTGGGTGTGCTGTTTTGTTTTAATTTAGGTTTTAGTTAGGAAAACAAACTTAACATCTAATGTACTAATATTACCAAGAACTCTATACCAGGTCTGCAGAATAATGGTTCTATAAAGCAAATTGAGAAAAAAGCAATGTAAGTAATTACTTTAATATGTGCTGTATTGCCCCCAATATTCTGGCTGAATGCATGCTACATTTTCATTTTTTAACCCTCAAGACTACTAGCTGAATCTGAGCTAAAGGCGTAAAAATGATTTTGGTGCATCAAATTATTCTATAATGTATCATGGTTGTTAAGCTAGTCAAACACCTTATTTCACTTGAGTGGAATTGGAATATATTCCACTTGAGTGGAATTGGAGTGGAAGTGGAATATATATATATACACAGTATATATATACACAGTAAATCTCGGTTAACTCTCACCTGGTGGATAACTCGACACCTTCGCTTAATTCGACAGACCGGATTTTCACCATATAAAGTATATGCACCGTGCCTCTTTCGATTTTTTTATTTGACACCATGCTTTACTCATAACTCGACACCTATTACTGGTACCGAAGAGATAACAACTATTTAAAAGACTAGTGGATAACACCTGAAAGATGTTTGTATCAGGAATCTGATACAGTTCTCTTGTTCCTTCTACTGAATGCAAATATGACTATGAGGTTTAGATCGGCATGTTTTTTCCTTGTATTTTCACTTTCTTGCTTTTTTAAAAAAAGTCTCCTTAAATTCTTCTGCTATTGACCTCATTGGTTTTGAGTTCTCGTCATTGTTTGGTTGAATGTTTTTATTTAGAATTTATTATGAATTCTCTGTTATACAAAGATATAAAGATATATATATATATATATATATATATATATATATATATATATATATATATATATATATATATATATATATATATATATAGAAGAAAAATAGGGGCGGAGGCCCAGCACACTAAAACATGTGTGTTGTTTAATTGGTTTGGGGAATTGTATTGTTTTATTGAAGAATGTGGCCAGGTGGTAATTGAGTGATTGCTTGTCATTACCCTGGGTTGCACCCTATAAAAAGGAACAAAGGATGAATGTTTGGTGTGGGTTGTGTAGGAGAGTGCGGAGCGGAGGAGTGTAACAAACTGAAACAAGTGGAAAAGGTAACGTGACAGCGATGCTTGGGTGCTGTTTTGTTTATTTTGAAGAGTTCTGTGTTTAGTGTTTTGTTCAAACTGTTATTTTGTTCCTCTGTGTTTTTTTTTTAATTTTGTTTGTTAAACATTAAAAGTGTCCAAGCGCGCTAACCTTGCAGTTAATGTGTCTGGCTTGCTATTTCAGCCGCTGGCCAGCCTTGACCGCATGACACTTTACCACCATATCTATACATACATATGTGTGTGCGTCATATGGATTTTATGGGAATTTAAATGTAATCCATTTTTTTTAAATCCAAAAATTCAGAAGTGCTTATGGCACAATACAAAGTACAAGAGTGTAAGGAACTAAGCTTTTAATTGTTCTCAGATGTTAGGGATTAAACTAGAAGAATTCTGGCCATTCTGATTGAGGATGCCTGCCTTCTCTATGGTTTGGAATGGCAAATCCATGCATTGATTCTCATGGGAATTCTGAGTCTTGATACTAGCTCCTGTTCTGTAATTACTCGAACACATTAAAAAAACAAAACAAGCTTACTTTAGTAACTTTAAGAAACATTTTAGATGTAGCATGTCCATTGGGAATTGTTTATGGATGTTTTGTCAGATATTTAATTTCTACAGCTATAGAAGCATTAAGGCCAGTGCTACATTCAACCAACTTTGTAGTAAACTCCAGGTATTTTGTGAGAAGTTAGACTGTGTGTATAGCTTACTACAGGTTACAAAAGTGCAGTATGAAGTATGAAGGATTTCTATTTTCATACTCCACATTACAATTTTTTGTTTGCATCAAGTATGCAATTCCATTAAACTGTCATGGAGCACTCCCTTGCACTGTAAGAATAAAGTATTGAGTGGACAGTCTCCTTTCTAGAGGATTTTTAAATATATTTTCACCTACAAGAAATACTGCAAGTGAGTGCTGCAACAAATATAAGTAGCAATTTATGTTAATAACTTTGGACAGACCTTAAAACAAGATGTGTCTTTTAATGAAAGTAAGTAGTATGTTATATAATGGGAAGCTGTAATACTGTACAATGTAGTAGGCTGTATTGTATGTGTATTATTAATTAGTCATTTAGCAGACACTATTATCCAAAGCGACTTGGAGACTGGGGGGGGGGGGGTGAGCTATGCATCAAAACCGATGCTGTATAATACAAAGTTGGATAATGTAGTACCATGTATATCCTCCTTTAGATGTGGCTGAAAAAAATCCTAGTATCTATTAATCACGGCACACTCATGATCCTAGCAGAAACTGCAATAGAGAAAAATATATAGAACAAATACCATGTCATATTAAATGGTAAGACAATAAATATTTGCAAAAAAATAGATTCTATGAAGCAACCATTTTAATGAATAGAAATATTGATATGTAATGTTTTCATACAGGAAGGGCCTGGTTTGCAGACTGGACATGGGAGGATAACATCGAGATCAAGATACAGCAAGGTGGAAATCAGATGGAGCTTCTTAGGCAGAAAAGGGACTAGATTTGCAGCAGTAATCAGCAATAAAACCAAATCTCGGAATATGATATTATTGAATAGCTATTGTGTAATGTAATAACTATAGTTGTTGTGTAGAAATTTTGAAATTACAAAAGACAAAAAGATAATTTGTTCATAAAAATATTTTTCAAAGTAAAAGATTCCACTCTAATTATCACCATGAGTCTCTGCCAGTGGCGACGCGTAGGGGGGGCATGCCTGGACACGTGCCTCCCCCCCCAGATTTCTGCCAGGCAGTAAGGGAAAATAATGTGCTGAAAAGATTTTTTTTTTTGGTGGCCTCAATACGCTTCAATTAGTACCACTTTCAATTAGTATACACATAAACCGCCACTCACAACTGACCAATGACATGCTTGCTGTCTGCCAAAGCACGCGTTTCAAATTTGTGTGTGTGATTGGGCTATTTACTGTCATTCATGAGAGGTTCAACCTTGAACTCTTCTGATTGGACAATGCACACAGCTTCTACACTTTACAGTCCAAACGGACACGCAATGTGACGTAACACTAAGTGAGAGACGTGAAGTATGGCCTTGACAGCGGTAGGGGAAAGGAAAAAATAATTTAAAATTCGCTATTTGTTTTGGTCGCCTTAATTTGTCTAAACGGCAGAAAACTGTTGATGAACCATCTGAAGACAACAAGTTAGCAGCTACCACCGGCAGTCCTGCGCCATTCAAATGGTAATTAAATTAGTCAGGATTTGTGAGATTAAATAAAATGGTTTGCTTTGCTTTTAACACAAAATGTTAGTTAACAAAAATGAACAACCATAAGTATGAATGAAATGATATAGTTATTTGTATTTATTATCATAATGTGAAATTGAAATCTGATGCGCATGTTAAAAGTTCAAGTCCTTTGCTTCGTATTTCCTTTTTTGTTTTTAATCGGAAATGTTCTAAACTGAATCTTTTTTTTTTTTTTAACTATTTTGTGCAACAGTATATTTGGTTATTGGATCTAATGTTAAAAAAAAAGATTGTTCCTTATTATTCGAAAAGTCAATGCACAAATAAGAAATCAGGTTGCCAATTGCACCTCTATGATTACTCACCTTAAAGTTACCATTTCCATCCCCTCCCGAAAAAAAAATCCACTGCTGCCAGGGTTTATTATTTAAAAATAAAAATATATATTTGTATGTTTTTCCTAAGTGGGTAGAGAATATGTAAGTGTGCAGTTTATTTCAAACTTTCAAACCTTAACATAACATAACCAAAGAGTGTCTAAGACCCTTCACCGTTATATTTGTTCTCGTGTGAGACACTCACTTTTTCAGTCAGCGAAAATATGTGCTAAAAACGGAGTGAATTTGATGTAGCCAGGGTTAGACTCCTAGAGAAAATAGCGAGTGGACTCTATAGGGTTACGCAATGTGGACCAATGGTGCTCGTTTTCCTTTGTGCAAGGGGTCAGTGCTATAAGGCCCCCAGTGGGGTCAAGGGGCAAAGCCCCCTGGGGATTTTTTTCACATTTCCAGTGTCAGTGCAGTCAATTTTACACCTAAAAAGATGACGATAGTAATAATTGGGGAGCCTGGGTCCATGAAAAATCACACTGTTAGTTGGATAGGAAAATGTAACTGTGCATGTAAAGAATTATATTATGTGAAGACTGGCACTGTTTTAGGCTACCAATAGTCCGTATAATAATTAGAACTAATAGCAGCACACGCTAAACTGTAAAATGCTGCCAATCTCACTGTTGGGTAGATTGTCTATGGACGGTTCCCAGCCCAGAATAAAGAAAAGGAGACTCACTCTTTAAACTAGGAGGCCTATCCTTGCCTGTTCTTGATAAATACTTTTTCAGCTGCAAGGTTCTATTCGGTCCAATACTGGATTTCAGTTTCAGTTCACTGTGCCGCTTGTCAATTTCAGTACAGACTCCAGTGACTGACTGCGTGTGCTCTAGAGAGCAGACACACACACAACACAAGGAAAAGTTGTGTCGTGAACATTAAAGGATGAAGTATTGGGGAGAAATAAAATAGGCTACTATTCAAGATAAATAACAATGTGCGAAAAATGCTGTTTCACCAAAAATAGTGGGTGGACTGAGTCCACTCTTCTAAAAAAGTAAGTGGACCACGTCCACCCCCCAGTCTAACACTGGATGTAGCCCTGTTAAAATGGCAAAAAGACAGCTACGTTTGGAGTTTTTCTACAACAAAATAGCTCAACCACCAACGCCAGAGACATCAAAGGAAACCGAACCTGACTCTTCTGCAGAATGTTATTAACAGCACAAGAGTGTGACAATCTTTCCATTTGAAACACTCAGGTTAGTACAGGTGCTGCTGTTGATAAGAGATCCTTGCCTGTAAAGTGTTGCAGCTCTCTTGATTGTGACAATCTGGCATAGAACTGTTTGTGATGAAAGATCTGGTAATGTGAGAAAGCTAGCTTAATGCTTACATAGAAAATGGTAAAATCAGGCATCGGGTTTGAGCACGGTTTCATTTCGTTAGTTGTTTTTTGGGGGGGGGGGGGGGGGTGCAGGGTGCTGTGCTCCACCAATTTTTCAAGCCACAAGTCTCCACTGGTCTCTGCATTCACTTTCAATATGATATTAGATCAAACATTGCCAAAGTGAAAAATAAACACCCGAGCTTCCCTGTAACTTGGATGTTGGAAGTTATTCACAATATTTCCATACTGTCCCAGTTTAAAGACTTAAAAATCTGGTCACCTTACCTAGAGTTTTTGTTCCATTGTATAATTTTGCCTGAAATATGTTCAGATTTGATTTATATAGGCTACACCTTTGCTCCTTTTGTTTTATGTGTGAATTAAATAACAGTTTGCGTTATCCTATAACACAGCTTTTGGATTATAAATGTGAATTTGATTTAAGAAAATTGGCAAAATATCAATTGCAATTCAGCCTTAGTATTTACTTTGAAGCGTAAATACAGCTGATCCCCAGCTTTGTTCCACATTGTTTTCCCTTGAAATTGACAATAAATTAGTATGGAGCTGAAGATGATCCTGAGATAGAACCGTACTAGCCAGTCTGCAATTTAGTAGGCAGCTCTAGACTAAATCCACAAGTTTGTTGCAATTGACCCAATATGTCCTCTCCCCTAGATACACTGTGGCAGTAGACATTCATGTTTTGTAAACAGTTTTCTCAGTCTGACCATTTAATGAATCTTGGAACTTTTCATTTTCAAAATTGTCAACAGACTCCATCAAACAGAACAAAGTGTCAACTAGTATGTAATACTTTGGATAGTGCTGTTTATTAGGAAACTTTTGAGGTCTTTGAAAGTTAATGTTTGTTCATTAGTTAATCTAAAAAAAACTGTATAATTTAAATATATTATCACAATCCTTTATTTTATACTTTTTTATTAAATACTATCAGTAGAGGAATTTTTCATTAGTTTGTAATTAGAGCTGTAGACTTATGGTTATTCACTGCAAACTACCCATGCTCCATTACTGTACAGTAGCTATAATATCACCATGACTACCTTTTTGGTAGTTGTATATTATTCTCTTGTAGGATACAGTAATCAGTGTCATATACAGTCAGCATGGAATTGACATGACACATGACTCTGTCTATTACAATGCAATAGACCAGGGAATAATAGCATTATTGTTTTCACAACAATGTAAGGTTAATTTATTTCTTAAAAATAAGTCGGTCTTCAGGTAATCTTCAATCAAAACAGTTTAATTCAGCAACAAAGCACATCCAAAAGACAGTACAGAACATAATCACATGCAGAGGCTGCAGGGCAGATCTTGAACAAAAAAATACTGCAGGTCAAAACCTACAGCACTACTACAGAAAGGTAGTAGGGTTCCAAAAACAACCGAGCCATTCCGAGCAACAAGCTCCAGTTTACAAACATTAGTATACAGGTCAGGTTACACCCCCTTGGTAGTGTGAATCTCCCACCTCCACCAGTGAACAGAGCTGGCCCCTCTTTATTGGAGACGTGCCAGCCGGTGCCCCGTGACGACACCTTCAGCCGAAGCTGTGTGTGTGAGAACCAGTTTTAGTTGGGTTGATTGTGGTTAGCACCTGTGATTAAAATCAGCATTTTAAGTAGAAACAACAATTTGTAAACAAGGGTCACCCGCCTGAGATCAAAAGGGCTCTTGTGAACAATAAAAGAACCAGTTTGTTATCCTGATTCTTCAGGTGTGCAAGCACCTTTTGCTGTGTGCAAATTTACAAAGATACAAGGACAGAGCCTCCATGATTTCTCCCTTCTTTGCCATTTAAAGGGGTACATAAAATTATTACAATTTATATAAAACCTTAAAAAAATTCTTAGCAGCAGGCTTTAATTTTATAGCGAGAGGAATTTTGAGCTTGATCTAATAAATAAAATGTTATGTTCGATCACATTAACAGTATTTTTTGTCACCCATTGCAATCCTCACAAATTCAACTAATTACTGAATAAGCTAATCCTCCAGGAGCACTATCGATAAAGGCTGCTCTTCATTCTGCAGTTGGACCAGTCCTGGCGAGCCCCCTTGTTGGCTGTTGTACTTATTTTACCTCCTTACGGAAAAGCTATAAGGAAGCTCCCGGAGTTGTGCATTGCCAGGTAAAAGGAAGAAGTGGTTCATTGCCCGGCTGTCAAGCACAACTAATGAATATTGCAAAGCTCCAGGTGGGCAACTCCACACAAGGGGATAGCGAAGATTTTTTATTTAATTAATTCATATTTCACTGTTTAGGAATGTGTTTTTCTTTATTTTATTTTTTTTTATCTTGTAGACAAAAAGCAATATACAAATCCCCCAAAAATGCCTGTCTTATTTTAAGATGCAAAACATTATAATCTTTAGTGATTACTTTAAAACAAAAGAGGGTTTTAAAAAATACAAAAATATAACAGTGGAAGAAAACAATCCTTTTCACAAAAAATAAATAAATAAAAATAAACAAATAAAAAAAAAATCAAAAAGTATAAAGTAATCCACAATTAATTACAAAAAAATATATATTTATTTTTGGCAAGAGTTACTAATTCACCCCTTGGCCAGAGCAAGCCTACAAACATACTGTGCTCTTCTTAAAATGTTTACAGTATGTAATTCAAGCGGTTTTACATGGACCTTGTTTACCCCTTTTAGCAAAAAAATGCACAGGGTTTGAAATGTAGAAAAAGACTTTCAAAGCCAAACTAAAGGCATAAATTGTTACAGCTACAATCTGACGGAAGCAGAGGCCAACTAACATTGTAGCTGCTAGGCACGGAGATGAGTTTAAATTAACTTAATTAAATGAGTACAGTGCATGTATTTGCCAAACATTTAGATCAAGGTACAATGTTCTGGAACACATCTAGAAACCATGATAGATATTTGAAAAATTCACTGTATTTCTGGCTAGAAAGGGAATTCACTCAGTATAAATCAACTATATTACATACTTGATTGAAGAATTTCTTTATTTTCAGAATTATATTAAAAAAAAAAAAAAAAAGAATAGCAGATGTGGGTAGTGTTACCTACAATTACTGATACCACAAATTGTTTGGTTATGAGTTAGGCCCATTTGACATTTGTTCAGAGCTATAGTATAATAGGTTAGTGTGTTGTTGTTTTTTTTTGTGGTTTTTTTTGTGCTGAGCACTTGGTGTACTTCAAAATAAAGCAAATATAACAAAACATCAATAGAAAACATTAGTCAAACTGCAGTATCAGTGTATTTAATTAGGATGAGAAACTGGAAAATGCATGGCCTTTACATGGGGTCTTGACAAGAGAAAGACTTATTGTCAGGGAAAAATAGTATTACAATTTTTACACTAGGCTTTAATTATGTTGCAAGAGCACACTGCACTTTCAAGTTAATTAAATGAAATTATATAAATTGGGGAGTAAAGGCCGCTACACACTAGATGCAATACGATTTTTCATCGGGCAACAATACTTTCACAGCAACATGACCATACACACCTGAAGCGACAGACACAATGCGACAGATTTGAAAACTGCCAGAGCTATAAAACTATAAAAAATTGTTATTGACAAAACTTTGATTAAGACAAGTACATATTCAACAACATGATGCGGAAATTATGAGTGTCTTCTGTTATGGTAATAAATAATGTAATTGTATGTAAAAATAATGTGATATCTTGTAACAATTGTAAGTCGCCTTGGATAAGGGCGTCTGCTAAGAAATAAATAAAAAAATAATGGTGTTTCAACATATGGCAATAAATCATACTTATAAAATGAGTTCGGAGATATCTGCGTCTTGACTGGCTGACAGGCATTCCAAGCCACTGAATTATTACAGTATAACCAATGGGTCAAAAACAAGTCCCAGCAACTAAGACTTTTTACAAACAGATATTATTGCGCTGAGCGTTTAAGAACCTTTTAAATTATTTTTTTTAAATTGCCCGCCATTTTTTCCCCCCAATGAAAACAAAATAATAATACAATGTCAGACTTCCTCCATGTAAATTTTTACTTGTTTGGTGACTCCAATGTCCACACATTCCTGGAGGATTTAACTGCAACAGTTCGGTAACGAAACCGACAGTAATAATTTAAAAAAAAGTCAGGAAAAAAATGAAACCGTGAGTACTACAAGACGCCTCTCTCTCAGTACTGCTGAAATGAATATAATTGAAGTCAATAAGGAAAAGCGGAATACTAAAAAAGTAACCGCTTGGGCTGTGTCCGTTTTTATGATTGGTCAGCACAAACAAAAAATAATACGGACTGGAAAACTGCACCTAAGACTGAAATAAACACAGTTTTAAGAAGTTTCTTTGCTGAAGTGATAACATCAGCTGGTACAAAGTATTCAGTTAGCAGCTACACAAGCTTGCAAGCTGGACTTGTTATGCCCCTGGGCGTGCGGTTATTCTAGCACAACCAAACAGTCAAAAGAGCAAGCTGTTTTGTACAGCGGTATCGGCGCTATGCTTTAGTGCGAGAGGTCCCGGGTTCGCACCTGCCCTCCGCCTGTGTGTGGATTGCCTCACCCTGTGTAATGCGTCCTATTTTTTTTATTTTTTTTTTAATTATGAAGGCTCAAAGTCAGTAGAGGGCATAACTGAAATCCTAGATGGCCGCTGGACAGAAAAAGTAGCTGGATTTTATGCGTTAAAACTAATGTTTACATGATTAAAACACATATTTGGGGCATTTTGATTTCAGATATGTAAGTTAGTTAAAATCAAAATGTATAATCTATTTTGGATTTTGTTTGTTGAAATCTAAAATTTCGTTCAACCTCCATACTAAAGGTGCCAATCTGATGAGGGGAATCTGGCCATCTTTCAGGTCTGGTCTTGTATGCAGCTAACAGGGGGCAAGATATATGTCAGGATGCCAGAAAGTTGCCTATACTGAAAAAATCAACGAGGAGCTCTTCTTAGCGTTGCTCTCGCCCAGACCATAATCCCCAAACTGTCAAACAAACTCAAATGGTTTCAAAGGTTTAAAGTTGCTGAGGATTAGGATCTGGTTCTTCAGATAGCAAGCATAGGATGCTGTTCCTACAACACCGACAGCGTTGACTTTCTCCACTATAGAGGACCATATAGCCTATTTTGTAGCATAACTGATGTTGGTTGAGGCTTTTCCAAATAACTCAATTTCATGCAGTGATCTCATAAGGACTCAGCTCCTCCTCAGAAAACGTTTCTTTTCTTTTCCGTGTGCCAAGAGGATTTTGCTGTCCTTCCTCTGACATATTATAATTTTTTTTTTCGTGCTCCACAAATCTCATACAGCACCTACTGCTCTCTGTACTCCTAACTCACCTCACCTCTGCTCTGTAAGTGCAGCCGTTAAAAAGCCTGATGCACAGGCGGCGCTCATTGCAACCCTCATTACCATGATTGCAGCTCATTATTTGTACATGTTGAGTAATTAAGCTTACATAGGCCGCAGTGCAAAATAATTGCCTGGTCGTTAGGCAATTTGGACTTTGAGACGCAATTGTTTGCACTGTGCCTATCCTTATATCAGCCCCTAAATGTTAACCTCTAGCTTACTAACATGTTCTGCTAAGAAATGTTGTTCATTTTTATTATCCGTTATGTAATATATAGCAATATATTTATCAACCAATGAAAAAGAAAACAGCTAAAACTGATAAACATCAGATGCCTACAGTAATTTGGCATCATCATCTTTGATGATCGTCATTCTCTGAATATAGTAAAGGAAACCAAGATGAATGTTTTTATATTGCATGTCTGTCATTTATTTTCTTTAAGTTGTATATTTGGTTACTTACCTCAGATATATTATGTATATTATTGTGTTGTAAAAGGTTATTTTTTTTTCTAAGTCTGCATTTTTTCTGGTGACCATTGAGACCTAAATCCTTGTTTATAGATTTTGGAATTAAGGATGCCCCGAACGGGTTTCCTTTTAATTGAAGTGCAATTAACTGGGCAAGGCCACTAACAGTTCACAGTGTGTGTGGGCTGTTTGGTATTTCTTTCCCCAAGGTTCGACTAATTAATTTAGAGAGCTACATGTCCAGCTCTAAATACTCTCTGCTCCTTTTCAAAAATTAATGATTATTAATCTCAACTAAATTGCCATTGAGTGTGTAATTTCACCACACAATCCATTTTTTTTAATCATTATTGCTTCAAATATTATATTTTGTTAAAATTAATATTGTACTTTATATCACCATAATGGATATCCGAAGTTTTTTTTTTTTTTTTAAGTACTACAGTCTGCTGTCGTACTGCTGTGACCGAGAAGTGTCTGGCTAGTCAACTACATTACAGTAAACATTTTTTATGCTGTTGTTATTTATGTCCAACTCTTATGGAGCTATACTAAGTATGTAAGAAGATGGCATCTTTTTGTTGATTCAGTAATTTAAATCCATGGTTTGGACAATATGCAAAAATGAATTGTTTTCCATTATACTTTTAAGTTTTTCAAGGGGGAATTGGGGCAAGATTCACTTAAAAAAAAACCAGTAATATGTACTGGACCTTGCTGTGCTGTATCCTATCTTCCCGCATCACTTGAAATGACTTTCTACTTCAAGCAACTCTGATCTATCCCGAAACTTGGTGGCATTGTTTCCATCTTTGGCTGCAGTGCCGGAATTAGCATCTTCATTCTTTCCAGTCAGGTAGCAGGACGGTGAACCCTGATACAAGTCAGTGTGCCCCCCATAACACAAAAAAGTGACTGAGGGGCTCCCGAGTGGCGCATCCAGTAAAGGCGCTCCACATGGACTGCAGGATGCGCTCTATAGTCTGGACGTCGCAAGCTATTCCACAGTCGACCACGGACGAGAGCTCCCAGGGGGCGGCGCTCAATTGGCCAAGCGCCGCCCGGGGGGAGGGAGGGCTAGGTCGGCCAGGGTGTCCTCAGCTCACCGCGCACCAGCGACCCCTGTAGACTGGCCGGGCGCCTGCGGGCTTGCCTGTAAGCTGCCCGAGAGCTGCGTTGTCCTCCGACGCTGTAGCTCTTGGGTGGCTGCATGGTGAGTCCGCAGTGTGAAAAAAAACGGTTGGCTGACGGCACACGCTTCGGAGGATAATGTGTGTTCTTCTTCGCCCTCCCGAGTCAGCGCAGGGGTGGTAGCGGTGAGCTGAGCTTAAAAAATAATTGGCCATTCTTTTAATAAAAAAATTTAAAAAGTGACTGCACATTTCCGGTTAGTTGTTTAGGGTCACTTTCCGGAAGTAAGAGTTTTGGTTACCGACAGCTTACCATTTTGTGAAAGCCATTGTTCACTTGTGAAAAAAAAAAAGTTGCAAAGGGTCTACGGTATTTCAAAATTTTAAATGTACCTATTTTTTAAGCGTATTTACTGAAATGATGATCTCACACATTGCTTAATTGTTACTGTTCAGTTTACTTCAAGGGGTTTACAGGTTTACACAATGTCAGTAATTTTATTTTTTTGTACAAGTGCACTATTTATAATTGTGGTGAGGGACAAAGTGTTTTTAATTCGTTTTGTTTATTGCACTGCATTATTGATTTAAAAAATAAATAAATAAAAAAATAATAACTTGGAATCATTTAAATTCGGGTAGATCCTAAAGCACAATTCGCACAGGACTAAAAAAACAGTAGTGTGTTCATAGGTACAGTGCCCCAGGGTGTCACGTGACTTTTCCTAGTGAACGATAAATTTTTTTTTTTTTTTTAATTATACAAAAATTGCAAAACTCGCATAAAGCAAAAGCGATTTCTTGCCTGCTATTTTGAAACTGCTTGCTCCTCAATAACTGCTAATATATATTATGGGTCACCATAAGAGAGCACTCTGCTTATTCAAGGCACCCCAGGTGTCCTCAGAGTTGGTCAAAAACAGAAGATGTCAAGTAACCTCCCAGACCTGGATTAGTTTTTATCAAGGAAAGTCTGTAAATTCAAAATGAAATGCAATGTTGTGGTCAGAGAAAGCACTTTATGTTTGAACACAAATGTTTTGTATTTTCGCCCACCTCCAATTTGGTTATGCCCAGTCGTTGTGTTTTACTAATCTCAGAACAGATTGTACCAATTTTAATAATTTTAATATTATATTATGGCTTATTGTGAAGGCTGATATTGCTTTGAGGTGAATACACCAGAAATGCTATATCAATTTTATCATAACACTGATATGGTCAATTCACACAGGAGTAAAAAAAGACACAGGATGCTTGAGTTTTACATTTTACATAAGGTCCCGATGTCTGAGAATTATCTGGGATAAAAAGAAATGGACGGTTCGCACAGGACTAAATTTCACAGATGTTGGTAAAAATTCTGAAACCACCTGTTTATGTGGTGATTTTTAGTCCTGTGTAAATTGGGCTTAAGAGCTGGTGACATAAAAATCTAAAAAATACTAATTTTCGCTATACCAAAAGATACAATTTTGATGATCATAAATGGTGATTTTGTTAGGTTTTTTTAATCACGTCATCAGGGCCATCATTCTCTGTCATCAAATGATGGTGTAATTGCCACAGGGTTACAAGAATGAAACATTCTCCATTTAGCCGGGCAAAAACAAAGCCCCTCAAAATCAGTGTGACTTGGAATATTAGTTACAGGAAAACACCTCCAACCAATCAGAAGTGTCAAAATGTATCTGGATTAAAACGTGCCAGTTGTACTGCCATCACATAAAATATGTATTTCATCATATTCTCTTTGCTTCAAAAGTTGGTGGGCAATAACCTCATCCCTCCTTATCTCCGGCTCTTATATAAACCCTATGTGAGAGAACAGCTTGATAACTCCCTGTGTAATTCGTCTAAGAATGCAGATTTGTTCAGCACGCCAATGACCTTGTCTGAAACCTTGAGGAATTAAGAAAGGCAATTAAGCTGACTGATTGAGCCGAGGGCAGCAGTGTGGAGTAGTGGTTAGGGCTCTGGACGCTTGACCGGAGGGTCGTGGGTTCAATCCCAGGTAGAGGACACTGCTGCTGCAACCTTGAGCAAGGTACCTAGATTGCTCCAGTAAAAACCCAACTGTATAAATGGGTAATTGTATGTAAAGATAATGGGATATCTTTTAAGAATTGTAAGTCTCCCTGGATAAGGGCGTCTGCTAAGAAATAAATAATAATAATAATGAATTAACTTTGCCCAACAAACCAAAGATTGCTCATTTTACTCACTTTAATCCCAGCATGAGGAGAGGCAGATGGATTCTAGTGGTCTGACAAACAACAAATAAACGTATTTTGTAATAAAGTGATGCTCCTTCTTTATTTCACTATGTGACATAAAAAAAAAAAACATGAAAGAAAACAATAAATTAGTGAAGGGCAATGAAACAGTAAAATACGTACTAGAACAATTCTTGAATAATTGAATTGTGAAATATATTAGAGCACTGTACACAAATAAATCCTGTATAACTATACAGTGATTAGTTAATCTCTCAATTTGCAGCTCTTCATTAGTGGTTTCGATTGTGCTCCGAGCTTTCCTCATGCTCAGCCCACACAGACCACAAATTACTCAAAAGGGGACGCACCAGGAGTAACCAAGCATTCATAAAAAGCAACCTTTTGTGATACTGAGGTGCAAACTGACCCAATCACACTTTGCCCTGTTAAGTAAGGTTGAGCTGTTCATTTAAGAGACTGCAGTTTTTGTAAGTTAAATTAGCCTAGTCTGGAGGCACAAAATAGCAAGTATTGTTTGTATTTTCCAAATGCAAGAAGCAGTGTCTGACATCTTGTTGGTGGTTAGAACCATTCACAGTAGTAATCATTGCCTTCCTCAGTGTGCATATTCACCTAATGTATTGCTTTTTGCAGAATGGGGCCAACATCAAATTTGGTAACATAAGATAATAAAACAGTTTTGAAAAAATAGCTGTGAGCTCTTTTCCAGATTTAAGTTCAGTAATTCCAAAATAACCTGGAGAATGATATACCTGTGGGAATTAATGATGCTAATTATGGATTACAATACTTAATTTCTGATTCTTATACAATAGGCCTATTACTAGCATTACTGGGTTGGGCCTTTTGCTACAGTAATGGTTGAAGTAACTTTAAACTTTGTTTCTTTCTACAACTAATTGCTTTCTTATGCAGCTTACAGTATAGCACATCACTAAGCACAAGTATGGGTATTGCAGCCCACCTTTCCTGATCAGTTGTAAGCAGACCCCACAATAACAACAAATGTAAAGGGTTGACATCTGCTGGCTCGGTATCTCGTTTACTGTTTGCGATCTTGGGTCTCCTTCTTTTGGTTATCTGTTTGTTTGGCAGATTCCTGCAGTCTCTGCTCTCACTATCTACTCTCATTATAACTGTACTACCCCACCCCCTCACACACAGACACACACACACACACACACACACACACACACACACACACTTTCCTGTTAAGTTCTTATTTTTATGGCAATCCAAATTATCATTTAGAGATATCTCAAATTAATTTCCAGATATCTCTAAATATTTGAAGATATCTTCAAATATTTAAATATACCTCTAAATCATTTTAAGATATCTAAAATACATTTAGAGATACCTCAAAATGATTTACAGATCTCTTTAAATGGAGCTTTAAATGAGATATCTAAAATGCATTTTCAGAAGAGTGTTTCTGTCAGTTATTTTTCTGTAAATCGTCATCTTAAAATGCCCTTGGGGGAAATCTTGGAATGGCCGATGGACCCTGAGAAGGTCCCCAATGAGACCATCCCGATGACCGTGAATATGCTGTGGGGTTAAAATTCCCCATCCATACTGAACACGTAGAATGTGACCATCTCCAAATTGATTAATTTATTGCTACTGTGGAGACGGTCACATGTATAAAAACCCGCAGCTTTGACTGAACGAGGTTGGTGTTCAGAGTGGAGAACGAGAGACGTGAGTCGTGAGATAAAGAAAGTAAGAATGAAAACAATTGCTACTCGTGCTGGCTATAAACCAGCACGCTACTTATTTTGTATCTGTTTGTTTGTTTTGGTCACAGTGCCGTTTTGTTTGGAAAGTGTTTTGTTTGTTTAAACCTTTTATTTTATTATTAAACTTGCGCATCTGCGCTTCCATACCCCAGTACTGTTGACTGTGTATTTCCTGGTGTGACGCCTCCACCAAGCCTATCTGTGACACACAGGCACATTGAAGACAGATGGGATTTTTGCACGAGGTGCAGGAGACGTTTGTCTTCAGGTCCTTCGATAATGGACAAATGGAGCACTTTTTCCTTTTGGATTTGGGAATATCACCTTCAGGGATTGGGCCAGCAAGTTCCGAGAACATCCGCTGTAGTTTGAGAGATATTTTGGTGTTGATCATTCTGCACTCCATAGAGGGATGAGCTAGAGCTTTTCCAAGCACCTTGCAGAATTCAGAGCATGTTAGACTCTCATTTGGGGCTGCAGACATATAGAGAACATGCCTGTTTATCCCAGCAATGTTTGGAATGGCATGAAATACTGCCATTGACCAGAATAAGTAAAATATAAGTAACCAGTACTACTTTTTATTAAATATTCATCTGAAAAAACTGGAAAAGCATTGTTCTTTCCCTTTGCAACATATCAGCTTCATATGACTCTAGAACTAACCCTTAGTACGGTAGCTCCAAAAATGATTAATTCTAAATCACATGATTGATTAAGAAATGTCTGTCAAATACCCACCTGTGCAAAAGCTCAGAGTAGCCAGCTCAGCAAGAGTGCCACCATACAACTAGCGCTGACGCGACATGAAACTACTAGAGGGTACAGTGAGCAGCTGCGTGTATCAGAAGACAGTGGGCATTTTAAAAGTTCTCTGGGTCCACAGGACCCATGGATAGTAGTTATGGGTTAAATATGTTTTCCATAGGGATTGTCACATATTTAACATTTAAAATGTATTACTTATGGCTATTATCCATTTTAGTTCTTAGTTTAGTTGTTACAGTACATGCAACCAAACTGATAGTAGAAGGTAGTTTTTAGAAATAGTTCCATTTTCACAGGACCCCTCAATTCTTGCCTCCCTTTTCAAGAGTTCATACAGAGGTGATTCCAAATCCGACACTTCTTCAGAAATAAACAAAGCAAAACATCAAGAGTTTCTGAAAACAGGATGAGGCTTTTTAAGGGAAGAGTCAATAAAACAATGTAACTCTAGCTACAACCAGGAAAAGATACATATTTTCCAAAATTTATACCATCATATTAGCTTTGATAGAGCAATATTCTACTGCACATAGGAAGTGATGGATCAAAAAATATCTTATGTCTTGTGTCTTATGTTTAGTGACCAAGTAAGTTTTGATACAGTATGCTACAGCTACAGTATATATACAAATTATGAGATTAAAAAAAACAACAACAACAATAACAAGCTGTTAAAAATGTTTTAAAAAAACTATTTTTAGTGCATAGAAAATGTTGCTTGACATTGCTGTCTCAATTGAAATAAAATATTTATGTGTTAATGCCCGACTACCAGGGCTTTAACTTCAAGTATGGACCGCAGGTGTAATAATGCACCTTGAGTTGAAGCCTAGGGCACATGACAAAGGCCAATATCCATAGCTGACAGTATTATCCTGGTTGTCAGCTATGAACACTTTTATAACATACTGCTTTGTAAGCCCTGCCGAGCAACAAGTACAGACAAATATTTGAAACTGGCAATATTACACAAGTAATTACTTGTATTCATAAAAAAAGAAAATCTATTTAAAAAATGCATGGAATCAACAACTTGTTACAATGGGTCAGTGGTGATTGTCAATCTCAAGTTTAGAGATAGAGAGCTGATCCAGAGGGGTAGGAGAATTGATACCTCAAGTTGTCAAAACATTTTTATTATTATTATTATTATTAGTTTATTTAGCAGACGCCTTTATCCAAAGCGACTTACAGAGACTAGGGTGTGTGAACTATGCATCAGCTGCAGAGTCACTTACAATTACATCTCACCTGAAAGACGGAGCACAAGGAGGTTAAGTGACAAGCTCAGGGACACACAAGTCAGTGGTTGAGGTGGGATTTGAACCGGGGACCTGGTTACAAGTCCGTTTCTCTAACCACTGGAACACAAATTGGCAAACGAGTTGCTAGAATAGACCACTGCTCTATTTTCAGCAATTCAATTGTCAATTTTTCTATATGCCTCTGTGTGTTCAGCCAATGATGTTGCAATTTTTAATCACCTGATTTCACTCTCAATTTTGCCAAATAGTGGCTAAGTATGGCTACAGACAATTGGATGCATGAGGAAACTTTGCAATTGCTTTAGCGCCCTCGCACCTGAATCCAAGAAAGTAGCCCCTAGTAAGTATGTGATGTTAACAATCCTATCACTGCTTCCACTATCTTAAAAAAAGTGACAACATTTGTTTAGTTTTTTAAATACAGATAGAAACACTTTACTTTAAAAGTACTTTATAAAGTCATTTTAAAATTAAATAATCTGCAACAATAAAAGTATAATGATTATATATACCATATAGAGTTAGGGGTATGGTTACTGATAAGGTTGTAATTGAGACCTGTCCGATGAAATAGAACGCTAAAGATTTTTAAATACCGCTGAATCTGAACAGTGAACAGTCTAGACCACGTGGCATAGACTGCTTGTTATCAATTCTGATTGGCTAAGCACACCTCAGCATTTACTTTAAACTCTGTTTATTGCTTTTTCCAGTTTTCAGAAAAACAGAATATAACTGACAGGATAGCATCAGGAAGGAGACCCAGAGTCAGGAAGCTGCAGTGAAAGCACTATTGCACAAGTTTATTTACAGACAAACAATACAGCAAAACAAAGAAGGACAGGCACTGGCCACAATAAAAGGTTAAAACAAAACAAGATTTACACAAAATGATCCACACCTTTAGGCTTGGGATTGTCCTTCACTAACAGTTTCCATATGCTCCTCGAACTCCTCCAACAAACGGAGGACTTGGCTTCCTTTATATAGCATGTGGCTGGGACTTGATTAATGATCAATTTTTCAGTCAAGAACTAGCCACATTCCACACATGAATCCGGCTTGGATGGAAATAACCCCATCCCTGCCAAATTTAAATTAAAAATAACATATTTTTATTTAAACAAATCCTCCCTATTTACACAAACGGCTTCTGCTGCCACAATAACAAAACCATGAATGCATCTGTATTAATAAAACTGGCTGTCATCAAATAAAAAAAGGAAATAATAATTGACTATGTATTATTAACAGATTATTTTTCAAGGCATTTGTTCTAGTGCATTGTATTTAAATAACATGATAAACAAGCTTATCACAATCGAAACTAAAAAAAAGATTGTCAGATTATAACTTTGTTTAGAAAGTATCACTGGGCATAACACCAAAGAGATCTGTAAATTAGGAAGGATTGATGGGTACTTTAAGAAATGTAGAGAGTGTCTCAAAAACAAATGACCAGAACAGAGCCAGCCTGGTACAGGTCCAGTACATGTATGAGTCAGCCTGGTACAGGTCCAGTACATGTATGAGTCAGGCACATTCTTGACTTTCAACAGATGTAGACAAGGTACAATTTTGAATTGTATTCGCCCATGTCAGGTGCACATTGATGAGGAGTGTGTTCTACTGAGAATGGATTCTCACACTTCATCTGTACACTCAATGCTTACATCCTGCTTACACGCAGTTTTTATTGATGATAGGGATGATGCCGTACATTTCTTATATGATGCCTCTAGAACTGGGATTGAAATTAAGCAAATTATTAATATGGGATTCAGGAGAGAGCTGGGGAAAAGTGGCAGTCTTATTTCATGCAACGTCACAAATTTGAAGGTAACAAAAGACATGAGTTCTCGGCTTGAGAGTGTTGTCTGAGAGAGTTGTTCAAATGAAACAAGGTACCTTCAATATATAGATCTTTGAGACAACGGACCCCATTTCGATACCAGATGTTAAAAGCCTTATCTTCGAGAGAGGGTGAGAATAAGGGATTGGCTTTGGTGGGTGCAGACATTAAAAGTAATGGCAGACCGAACCACCTACGAAATTGAGTCCAGGTTTGAAGACGGTGACTCATCTCAGCATGTTTAAAGTAACAAAAAGGCGCAGATAGAAATGCCACACAGTTTAAACAGATCAATACAAGCAGAATAAGAGCATAACATTGAATTCCCATTCAACCTTGCGTGTAAATATGCAAAGATAAAGCATATAAGCTCATGAAACACAGATATACACCAGTTTTGTAAACAGCAGAACAGTAGCTACACAGACATCTCCTTTCACACTAATCTTTCTAATTGTGAGATCTGGCAAGTGGAGAATTGTGTCCAAAACTTGGAAGACATAAAAAATGATATTCTGAGGACAAGGGCATTCCACATAACTGCTACACTGGCCACAAAACTTAAATTTAAATTTCATAAACAGAACAAATGGCATGTGAAGGATATGTACCTAGCAGTATAAGCCATCATCACATAAACACTGTTTAGATTGTTTATGGGAACACACCAGGGAGCTAAAGTGGGGTCATTATTTTTTTTCTAACAGAAGCTTAAACTATCTTGAAAGCACATGTGATCTCTTTCTGTTCACAGGGACATGGGCAGAGGAAACGATCACACAGGTTGTTAAAGCTTTAAAACAAAACTAAGTTAATTGCCAAGAATTAGAACCATTTTACTAAAACAAATACATAAAGATATACGCAGTGATACATTTCATTTCATTTTTTCACCCGCTCTGGTAGCAATAAATGGGATTTCGCTTCTACTTCATGTTGTACTTTTTTTTCACTATTTGTGTAAATTCTCTAGTTTGGTGCATGATGTGTGTTTGAAAGGAATGAGAGTGATAGACAGGTTCTGAATGCCAAAGAAGAATGCATAGCTCAAGTTACAAGCTGGCAGTTCTCATTTACCTGCTGTTTCTGAAGAGAGAAACAAATATTGTTATTGTTTTAGTGCAAGACCACCCTGCTGATTCTTCACAGTTGGATTTAAAGGCCAAAGTATCTGAAAATGCCACACAAATCTAAATGTATGTTAAAGGTCTTCCTGGGGTCTACCAAAGGTAATTGAATATAAGACAATGTGAGTAGTACCACTAGTACAACTTTTACCAGCAGCATGACCAGTTGTCCCGATCCATCAGCATTTAACATTTTTAATCAAAAGCATGCACAGCTCATGAAACAAATTGAGCATCACTTTGATCCAATTTATTTGACCATAAAAAAAGTTTTTTCAAAGAACTGGATCCAACTTCCTACAGTCTAATCCATAGAAAGTAACGAGACTGTCAAAGAACACCAAAGGATTGATTTTTCTTGTTCTATACACCAAATGCAATTGTTTAAGTAAAATAAAACTGATCATCTTACAGAACAAATAAGGTTAATTTAAAGAGTCAAAAATCTTCCAGTTATGTTATACTGTATTCTCAGATTATTATTATTATTATTATTATTATTATTTATTTCTTAGCAGACACCCTTATCCAGGGCAACTTATAATTGTTACAAGATATCACATTATTTTTACATACAGTTACCCATTTATACAGTTGGGTTTTTACTGGCACAATCTAGGTAAAGTACCTTGCTCAAGGGTACAACAGCAGTGTCCCCCCACCTGGGATTGAACCAACAACCCTCTGGTCAAGAGTCCAGAGCCCTAACCACTACTCCACACTGCTGCCCCATAGCATAGCGTGCACTAGCATAGTGTGCACACTACATGCCTGGTGAGCAATAATTTAATGTGTACGATAATGTGCAAGACTTCGTGATATAAAAAGCCCCAGCAGTCCAGGTGTATCTTTTGGTCAGTGCTTATTGTGAAAGGTGGAGGTGGCTTACATTGACCTAAAATGAGCGATCAACGAATAATGAATAAAATTTCAATAGTAAGTACGGAAATCATCAACATGCACACAAATTGCTGTTATGGGGCACTATAATGTTTAGTACCCTTTCATAAATGAGGCCCTTACTGTACAGAGCTTCAGTAATTGTTGCCAACTAATATTAAAATACTGTCTGGTCAATTAGTATTCTTAATAACAGAAATTAATTTCAGTAAGGAAACTCATGCGGTAGAATACATATTTGGCCTTGCCTTGGGGAACCCCTGCCCATAATTTTTTCTGCTGATAAGTGGAGAGGCTGACTGTAGGGCAGGATAGCTGCCCCCCCTTAAACAAAGCCAAAAAACAGGTGGAGGCTGGGGAGGAGGAAGCAAACTAACTCGCAGCAGGTTGGCAATGGATCAGGTAAGATTTGAATCCCTTCCCTGATGATCATTGGACAAGTAATTACGTTGTTAGCGATAAGGTACTGCTATTTCGATTGACAATTGTCTGGTTATGGACACTTACAGACGTGCTCAAATTTGTTGGTACCCTTACAACTCATTGAAATAATGCTTCATTCCTCCTGAAAAGTGATGAAATTAAAAGCTATTTTATCATGTATACTTGCATGCCTTTGGTATGTCATAGAATAAAGCAAAGAAGCTGTGAAAAGAGATGAATTATTGCTTATTCTACAAAGATATTCTAAAATGGCCTAGACACATTTGTTGGTACCCCTTAGAAAAGATAATAAATAATTGGATTAAAGTGATAGTTCAAACTAATTAGTTTCTTTAATTAGTATCACACATGTCTCCAATCTTGTAATCAGTCATTCAGCCTATTTAAATGGAGAAAAGTAGTCACTGTGCTGTTTGGTATCATTGTGTGCACCACACTGAACATGGACCAGAGAAAGCAAAGGAGAGAGTTGTCTGAGGAGATCAGAAAGAAAATAACAGACAAGATTGGTAAAGGTAAAGGCTACAAGACCATCTCCAAGCAGCTTGATGTTCCTGTGACAACAGTTGCAAATATTATTAAGAAGTTTAAGGCCCATGGAACTGTAGCCAACCTCCCTGGGCGCGGCCGCAAGAGGAAAATCGACCCCAGATTGAACAGAAGGATAGTGCGAATGGTAGAAAAAGAACCAAGGATAACTGCCAAAGAGATACAAACTGAACTCCAAGGTGAAGGTACGTCAGTTTCTGATCGCACCATCCGTCGCTTTTTGAGCGAAAATGGGCTCCATGGAAGAAGACCCAGGAGGACTCCACTTTTGACAGAAAAACTTAAAAAAGCCAGACTGGAATTTGCTAAAATGCATATTGACAAGCCACAATCCTTCTGGGAGAATGTCCTTTGGACAGATGAGTCAAAACTGGAGCTTTTTGGCAAGTCACATCAGCTCTATGTTCACAGACGAAAAAATGAAGCTTTCAAAGAAAAGAACACCATACCTACAGTGAAACACGGAGGAGGCTCGGTTATGTGTCAGAGCTGCTTTGCTGCGACTGGCACAGGGTGCCTTGAATCTGTGCAGGGCACAATGAAATCTCAAGACTATCAAGGCATTCTGGAGCGAAATGTACTGCCCAGTGTCAGAAAGCTCTGTCTTAGTCGCAGGTCATGGGTCCTCCAACAGGATAATGACCCAAACAGCTAAAAGCACCCAAGAATGGATAAGAACAAAACATTGGACTATTCTGAAATGGCCTTCTATGAGTCCTGATCTGAATCCTATCGAACATCTATGGAAAGAGCTGAAACTTGCAGTCTGGAGAAGGCACCCATCAAACCTGAGACAGCTGGAGCAGTTTGCTCAGGAAGAGAGGGCCAAACTACCTGTTAACAGGTGCAGAAGTCTCATTGAGAGCTACAGAAAACGTTTGATTGCAGTGATTGCCTCTAAAGGTTGTGCAACAAAATATTAGGTTAGCGGTCCCATCATTTTTGTCCATGCCATTTTCATTTGTTTTATTATTTACAATATTATGTTGAATAAAAAATCAAAAGCAAAGTCTGATTAAATATGGAATAAACAATTATGGATGCCAATTACTTTTGTCAGTTTCAAGTTATTTCAGAGAAAATTGTGCATTCTTCGCTTTTTGTGGAGGGGTACCAACAAATTTGAGCACGTCTGTAATAAGCTTGATTTGATTGACTGATTAAAAGTGAGTTCCCTGGCTGAACCACTGCTTTGCTTCATTTCTGGATTTATGCCAAGGCAGCAAGATTAGCTTGCTTGTTAGTGTTTTTCTGATCAGCCTCTTCTTGGGGAACTAGATTAGCATTAACTTCTGCTTGAAGTTCGTTTGTTCATGCCACTTTCACATTTTTTTCTTCAGTTTTTGCTGCCTTTCAGTTTCCAGACATTTTAGCTTCATCTAACTTTCAATTAGCATCTCATCTGTCACTGTCGGTGTTTCCAAGTAACTCTTCATGTAGAATTTCAGCGAGTCACTCAACAATCTTGTCCCAACTGATCGCAGAAATTTCTGCTGTATTAAGGTTTCTTCTAGGTCACAGAAAAAGGGATGTCTCGATTTTTGTAAAAACATAAATTCACGTGGATCACACCTTTTAGGCTTCTAGGTTTGTATGCCCTACATTACCACCAACTGACGGGAAGCTATATGAGACCCTATGTTACTCAAATTAACTAGACCAATGGTACTCAACTGTGGCCCTTGAGATCCAATCCAGTCAAGGTTTTTAGTCCAAGCAGGTTCTAATGTAGTTAATTGAAGCTGCTAAGAAGGCCAGAGTTTATTCCAAACGTAATGATTATTCAATGTGTTTCCACCTTCAATTCTATCTTCTTCTTCTTTATTTTTTTTTTAGGGGTACCTATTTTTCTTAACCTTTTATTTCCTATGTGCCTCAAATGCAAACTCAACAGTAAGTTTTGCAGCACTTACAGTGCCTTGCGAAAGTATTCGGCCCCCTTGAACTTTGCGACCTTTTGCCACATTTCAGGCTTCAAACATAAAGATATGAAACTGTAATTTTTTGTGAAGAATCAACAACAAGTGGGACACAATCATGAAGTGGAACGAAATTTATTGGATATTTCAAACTTTTTTAACAAATAAAAAACTGAAAAATTGGGCGTGCAAAATTATTCAGCCCCCTTAAGTTAATACTTTGTAGCGCCACATTTTGCTGCGATTACAGCTGTAAGTCGCTTGGGGTATGTCTCTATCAGTTTTGCACATCGAGAGACTGAAATTTTTGCCCATTCCTCCTTGCAAAACAGCTCGAGCTCAGTGAGGTTGGATGGAGAGCATTTGTGAACAGCAGTTTTCAGTTCTTTCCACAGATTCTCGATTGGATTCAGGTCTGGACTTTGACTTGGCCATTCTAACACCTGGATATGTTTATTTGTGAACCATTCCATTGTAGATTTTACTTTATGTTTTGGATCATTGTCTTGTTGGAAGACAAATCTCCGTCCCAGTCTCAGGTCTTTTGCAGACTCCATCAGGTTTTCTTCCAGAATGGTCCTGTATTTAGCTCCATCCATCTTCCCATCAATTTTAACCATCTTCCCTGTCCCTGCTGAAGAAAAGCAGGCCCAAACCATGATGCTGCCACCACCATGTTTGACAGTGGGGATGGTGTGTTCAGGGTGATGAGCTGTGTTGCTTTTACGCCAAACATAACGTTTTGCATTGTTGCCAAAAAGTTCGATTTTGGTTTCATCTGACCAGAGCACCTTCTTCCACATGTTTGGTGTGTCTCCCAGGTGGCTTGTGGCAAACTGTAAACAACACTTTTTATGGATATCTTTAAGAAATGGCTTTCTTCTTGCAACTCTTCCATAAAGGCCATATTTGTGCAGTATACGACCGATTGTTGTCCTATGGACAGAGTCTCCCACCTCAGCTGTAGATCTCTGCAGTTCATCCAAAGGTAAGAAAAGGTACAAAATAAATGACTCAATAAATCCAATAAAATTGTACTTTTGTTCTAATCTATTTACTTTTAAGTTTGCTGAGAAATCCACCTCTTACATCAGTTAGCTTTTTGGTTTTCAAATTTTTATGGATTGGTATTCAATCATTTTCAGTCTTTCAGGGAAACATGACTCATTGATTCTTTTTGGTGGTATGAGAATTTACTCAGGGAAAAAGTCAAATTTGAAAGCCTACGCTAAATTTTAGACAGAATTACTAAAGCATCAATAACCACCTGCTCTCATGGGAGAGCTGTGGGGAAACTGGTATCGTATGAGCAGGGATTCCCACTTGTAATCAAGAGAGGATATCACTTAGCTGTAAGACAAATAAGAAAGATCAGAGAAACAGACAGATTATTTTGAGATGCTTCACAAACAAACTGCAAGGGAAGACCTGTGGGAGAGCCCTGAAGAAATTACAAGACACTTATGATCTGCAATGTGAATTGACATTTATTTTGGGAAGCAATAATAAACACTTGATGTTTGTCAACACTTGTGTTGTTCAAAATTTGTTATGATAAAAAAAAAATCTATTCAAATAGTTATAGAGGTAGTTTTTAATAAAAAATATTATTTACCATTTAGATGTGATAATTTAGTCTAAACAAGCCGTATACTTTTCTGTATAAAATAATGTTTTTCCATTTTACTGTGTTTTTGGCATTTTTAGGGTCCTTATTCAAAAAATGTGGATCCTTATACGCTGATCATGTCCATCTCTGTCCAACAGTCTGTCACACTATACCGAGTGAATATTTGATTATACACTCCTAGCCTCCTACAGAAGTTTCAGATTGCATTTCACTATAACCTTATCACAGGAAACTTACTGCAGGAGTATGAGGACCCTCTGTATGTTCCTGCTGCACTGGACTCAAAAGTAAAGGTTACATCAAACATAGTAAACTCCAGCACCCCTGCAGGTCATTAACTGCTAGTGAAGGGCCTTCCATGTTGGTTATTAACACTCCAAACCGATATCATTCATGAAATTAAGAACAAGTATAATCTGATTATAAATAATGTTTAATAGTATAAACATTTCTATAACATGAAGGACTCAAATAATGTATACAAATAATTTAAAATTCAATTTGTATTCGACAGCCAAGATATAAATCCTTGGCTCACTGTGCACCAGTGACCCCTGTAGACTGTCCAGACGCCTGCGGGTCTGTCTGTAAGTTGCCCAGAGCTGTGTGGTCCTCAGACGCTGTAGCTCTGAGGTGGCTGCATGGCAGGCATGGAGGACGCGTATGTCCGTTTTTGTACCTCCTGAGTCAGCGCGGGGGTGGCAGCGATGAGCTGGGTTGAAAGAAACAATAATTGGGCTCCCCAAATTTGGGAGAAAAGATGACAAATAATTGCCGATTACAAAAAAAAAAAAAAAAGTCATGGTCAAACACTTTTTCATCATGCAGATAAAATGTTGCAGAAAAGCATTATGGCCACTCCAGGAGGTGAGATTACCTGAGATAATCACATCCTTAAAGGGTTAAAGGCACTTTGCGGATAAAGCCTTCAGGGATGTGATTATCTCATGTTAGCAACATCTCCTGTCACTGATAAATGCTTAACATTAATGTCTTAAATAGAAACAAATCTAGTGAGCCACCTTTAGCCTTTTTTTGTACTAAGTATAACCTTTTTAGGAAATGGAAAATGCTGATGCCCTTGCGTATAATCCATTTTTTAAGCTCATAAAACCGTCTTCTAAAATATATTAGCTGCTGTTAATATTTTCCAGGTCTCACCCATACCGTCCACACATATACACATTTATAGAAAATTCTGGGCTTATGCATTTCTACATGATTCTGGCTTATCTACACTACACATGGTAGCTACTGTATCATTGAATCACGCTAAAATGTAAGCCAAGATCCTCAACAGGTCTTATTTTATATTCACTAATTCATGCTTGACCTTGAGTTCCATTGCAATTCATTACAAAAATATTTGTAATTTAAATCATAAGAAAAAAAATGTGCTAATGCAGAGAAGGTTGTAATCAGCCCTTTTAATCATTGATATTGACTAGCGAGTAGGTAGATGGTTACCTACTGGCACTTTTGAGGCATGATAATATTCTTCACTAGTGTTCCATTAATATACATATTTTAATGTTGTATGCTGGAAATAGATTCCCTATGAAAGGATTTATGAAAAGGTAACTTGTGTTATTTATTTTCTTATTTTATTTATTTTTTTACTGTGGAAGTGCAAGTTCTATCAATAAACTGAGAGAGCAGCAATGACTAAAGATAAAAGCTTCAAAAATCATATAAATTGCTTTTTTACATTTCCTTACTGTGTTATTGTGTTTGCAAACATTTTACATAACTATTAAACACACAATAGTTCTGAATTTAGAAATACCAAGAAACAAAAATGTAATTACAAACATTGCTACTAGAAGTCTTTTTCAATGTAATTTTTAGGAAGACATTGAAAACAACTTCAAGTCGCATGCAATCATTCTATGTGTCTCTGTTGCACCAGTGTTGAGTTTTTACCACTTTTCCCATTAATAATCACACTCTGTTCCTTTATTTTGTATTCTGTAGCTGACAAGATCAACATTTCTAGATTTTGAAGAAAATAAACCCAAGGAAATGGAATGTTACTGTATATGATTCTGTTTCATTTTTGTTAGTGTTTGACTAACAAAACTAAATAAATAAATACAAATGCTGAATTTAAAAGGGGGCTAAAGTGCTTAACTGATCTTGTTCAGACAATCACAGCTTTTCATTTATTCAAGCCATTTTATAATTTCCATTAGATCAATATTGGGTCTGAAATCCCTAGTAAAGGACCTTGAATGTTATCCTTCAAAATATGTTTAATCTCTGTTCCAAATCAATCTGCATAATCATATGGAGAAATGCATTTTTTAAGTTACGCTTTACCCGATTTTATGACAATTCAATAAAGAGTGGATTCTATTCTATACAAGGAGTATGAGCTAGATGAAGATGTGCAAGCAAAAACTACCGGTACTAGTCATGCTAATACTAAGAAACTTCACCAAAACTTTAGAACAAACACTTTATGTCTATTTAAAAACTATCGTTTAGAAAAGGAAAAAAATGTCAAGTTGACAATGAAACACCATGTCAACTAAATACAACATTCAGAGAATTCTATGCAACAGTAAGAATGGCTAATAAGGAGCAGTATACTTGTGAGGTTAGTATTCAAAAACAGTTGCACTAGTGAGGTTAGTATTTTTAAAGGTGGCCATCCTGTGACTGTGCCGACCCTTGCAATGTGTTATTTAAGTTTAATTACTTTAACTACTCTCTGGTGCTCCCCAAGCAAGTTTTTTTGATATTGCAAAAAAGCATAGGCAATTCAAGAATCATTCTTTTTGATAATTATGGGGGGCAAGTACATCTATGAAAAACGTTTTGCAGCACACTACAGAATTAACCAGTTTTGATTTATAAAGACTAATGAAACCTGCTGAATAATGTTACGTTAACACATTGAGTTACATACCGCTTTGTAGTTTTCCATATACTTAACGAAAAACTATATAAAATTGAAAAATGTGATATTTCGAAATCTAACATGAGATACTGTATTACTATTATGGATTAATTAATGAATTAATTAATAACGAAGCCCTTTGCCAAGCACAGAAATCTTTTGTTATCTTTCTGTTTGGTCATCAAATAGCTGATTACTTTCAGTCTAGACCTTTCTGCCCCTTAGCAATACAATGCAATTCATCGTACACTAGTTTTAAGTAGCATCTATTATGGGTACCTACCAAGGATAAAAAAAAGTCATGTATGTACCCCAAAATGTATTAAATTTTCATACCCGGGAAATGGTGCCAGTGGTTTCCTGTATTATTGCTGCGGGCTGCCGACTGCACCTGGCTTCAGCGACCACCTAGAGTTGAAGTAAAATCTCTTAAACCTACTTAATTGATCAAGATTTGTTTTAGAAGAACAAAAACATGAAAATTAAAAATAAAAACTGTTGGTTTCCACAAATCTGTTCAAAAAGACAAATACAGGGCTTAACATGAGCTTGCTGCTAGACATAACACAGTTCCAGAAAGTTACAAACAGTGGATTAGCCATCACTGAGAACTGTATTCAACTCTCCCTCCAGTATAGCTGAATCCGAATTCCGCAGGGACAGTGCAAGGCTCTCGCCACCAGAAAGGGGTTTTATATTTTTGTTGTTATTGTTGTTATTGGGGATCCAGTATACCGGTGGTCCATACGAGTTCAACACATTTCTCAGTTGATGCTAATCCACCCAGGACTTTCTGGAACCTTGGGGTGTAATGTAACTACATTATTTTATTCAAATTTTGAAAGTGAAAAGTTCCCTTTAAAACATATGTGCCTTCAAGCTTGACCTGAAGACTGGAACATACTCAAAAAATCTAACTGGGCATCACAGGGTTGCAATGGTTATAGTCATAGTATGAAAACACTTTAACCTTTCGATCTTAGAAAGGCTCAGAGGGCCTAGGACATTGTGGCAGGGCAGCAGCAGTGTAAATAGTGTGGTGGGGGGGTATTTAAGTTTGGCAGGGATGGGGTTAAAATCTTATCTCTGACAAATCCTTGTGCAGAATGTGGCGATCAGCTAAGCCCAGCCACATGCTATAAAGGGGAGAGAAATCCTTTGTTTGGTGGTGGAGTTTTCCAATTCAGTGAAGGCCATTGCCCAGCCTGAATTAAGATACTTATTTTGTGTGAACCTTTTGTTTAAACCCTTTTGGCTTTTTTTCTTTGATTGTTGTTAAATAAAAGTGTGCAACAATACCTTTAAACTGTAGCTTCTTGTGTCTGAGTCTCTCTTCCTGCAGAGAATGAGCCCTAGCCAGTGATGCAACCCTGTCACAAACATATAGAACATTCAAGACAGCTAGGCCATTCAGAGCCTCATAGATAAAAGCAGAATCTTAAATTCCTCTCTAAAATGCACTGGCAGAAATTCCAGTGAGCTGAGAACTTTGTTAAATCTGTTGACTGTATTTTTATACAACCTGTAATCAGGACGAAGATTTTTCAGTGAGAAACAAAGCCATTACCAAATACCGTAAAAACAGCAACATGTTTTGGTAATTCAGCACTTTTGTTTGGAAACATGCAACAAAAATAATGAGAATAATAATCCTTTTTAAATGTTTTTATTGTAAATTATTTTAATTTAAGGCTTATGAAGTGTGAACTACAACACACCTTCCAGGAGCATGTAGCATTATGTTAATACTAACCTTAAAGTCACTATCAGATTGCAAAATTGCTATTCCGTACTCCAGCGGGACATACGAACACAAAAACAAAAGGTGTGTCCGGTTCCTGTTAGATGATTGATTCCCATAATTCGGATCCCTGTGATTTACTATTGACAACATGGCTTGGTAAACTGTTCCATACACGCACCACTCTCTCTAAAGAAGTGTCTCCTACACTCTCATAAATCTGTGTCCACTGTGTCCTCTGCTACTGGTCTCTGTGTTTTGCTTAGGATTAACTGTCAGCTCATTTCAAGTGTTCCCTAATCCTTTTTTTGTCTAAATAGATTATGTTCAACCTGTCTTCATAACACATTCCTTAAAGTTGCTGAACAAATAAGCAAATAAGGTCTGTGTCACGGTTTTGAGCTTGTTCTTGGCCCATCAACGGGTTTATGAATATGCATGACAATTACTATGGGCGTGCTTTTTAAAATTCAAGGCCACAGTGTCCATTTTGTATTGCAGGAAACAGAACAGTAGCCAGTATAAGTGTGGTCTCAAATTCTCCCCTCCAGGAGGAACGAAAGGAGGGTGTGTGGATTGAATCGGACTATCGGTGACTTGCTTTGTTAACAAGCATGCGTTAAGGCAGGCACTGCCAATTCCCTCACTCATTCGATTGCCTGTGCATAGTCTAGAGGCGCACTATAGGCGCACTCATTCGCTCTTGTTAGTGACAGTCAGTGTTTCTAGCTGCCTGTCACAGACCTTTTGCTGCCAGTCAAACTGACGGGCGGCTTCGGCCTCTGCCGTTCAACTAGCTTTTGAAAATGTCTGTGACAGGGATTTACCAGTTAATGTAAACACTGCTCTGATACCCTGAACCAGTTCAGACTAGAAAAGGATGCTCTAAGGCCCAGCTGAATTTATCCTAACTTGTTTTTCTTTTTTTATTGTGAAACTAGATATCAGACAGGACTCAGAGTCAAAATTACATTTGTGTCACTGTAACTCCCCGCAAAGGGGGTTCTTCAGATTCGTCATAAAAGACACCAGCAATATGTTTAGCAACAAAAGACAGACATGGTGATGCTTTAGAAAACATATGATATCCTATGAGAATTTTCAAAATATGTTGTTTCCATTATTTTGAGACTGTAGGTGGGCGTCAGAGAATTGAACAACTTCTCTCTTGATACCTGGGACTAGGCAGCAAATAATGAGAGGAATCCTCACTCCAGAGGGTGTGAAATGTAATCCCAGCTGTGGAAATGAAATGATGGTGATTGATTTCTGGAGGTACAGTTGACGTTCATTCTTCATCGGTTTACACTTGTATTTCCATTGACAGCTCTGTCTATGGTCTGTTTATGTTTCCCAGACAAAGACCACATCTGAGCTATAAACAAAGCTATTAGAAAGGTACTGTAGACACCATCCTAAAAATAAAAAAAGTACTGAGTTTTGTGTCAATGGAATCTGCATGGAACCTATTTAATATATTTTAATCATTAGCTATGTTTCAGGGGCCTCAGTTATGATTTGAAATTGTCATACAATTGTAGGAATAGCTTACTACAGGTTGAATACCACATTGTATATAATTTTTTATTAAGATTTACATGCATCGGCCAACCAGAGTAAAATGTCACGAAACACCTGAGATCACGTGATTTAGCGAACCTAAAGCTAATGTAAAAATGGATGTATAAAATGTGCATCAAACAGATTAATGAGGTGACACAGGAACACTATTTTTCTCCACTCTGCATATTTGTTTGTAGCATGTAGCCCATAGGTTGTGCAATGGCTAGCAACTCTCTTTACATTTTATTTTTGCATTAATGAGTTGTGTGCTTTATGCATTTTACAGAACATGTCCACTGTTAGAACCCATGTTTTAAGTATTCTGTGTACCCTCCTCTGTTAAATGTTAGTTTAGCAACCAAATTGTGTAAGATGTCAGTTGTTCCACCTGTATCAAGTCCAAGAAGAACTGTACATTCCAATTTGTCCCAAACAGTGCCTAGATTTTCAGCACAAAACCAACACACATAATGTTAGCTTTCTTAGAACTGATACAGTAGAGTGAAAGTATTGTCAGGCTTGAAGTATTTATTTATTTAATTATTTAATTATTTTATAATTTAGGATTCCCAATTATTTTACCCTGACTTTCTTCCCAATTCAAGCCTTTTCCAAGTGAGTCACTTGGGGACCCCCATACATGTAATAATGTAACACCTGGACTTGTCAAACACTAATTGGAGTATGTGGCAGGGTGAAAGCCCTGCCAGTATAATGTGTGGGTGTGTGTGGGGTAGTGGCAGGGAGGGGGTTAAATCCCTGCCAGAACACACGTGGGAATGTGGCTAGAGCCATAATTGAATGATTAATGATTAATTAGACTCCATCCACGGGTGTATACAAAGGGTAATCACGGGTGTTAATGGGAGAGTTAATGTTGGTTTTAGAGTGGGTGAAGGTATTGTTGATTTGTGCTGTGTTATATTGAAGGACAAATGTACAGCAGTTATTCGTGTTGTTTGTTAAGCCTTTTATTTTGGCCACTGTGCCTATTTGTTTTGTTTGTTAGTGTTTGTTTGTGTAGTTTTATTTGTAAATAAACGGGCGCAATAGCGCTTAAACCTGCAGCTTCTCATGCCTGAGTCTTTCTCCCTGACAGGAAACAGCCTTGCCAGTGACGCTATTCTTTCACATGTGGTCTCAGGGTGGGATAGCATCCCTGGAGACTCAGAGACAGAACTGCAGGTTTATTAAAAAAAGGTGGAAAAAAAGATGGAAAAGGAAAGCACGGACGAGCAGCAACGCCGGTTGGAGGCAGAAGGGGCTCCTTTATGTAAGTAGTGTGGGGATTTTGGGCACGGCTTCGAGGAGTGCCCATGGGTAGACCCTCTCTTTAAGGAGGCTTACGGGAGGTCCGAGGTGGATTCAGCGGAGGAATGGCTCCGCCCAAAAATAATTCAACCCCAGCCACCTGCCCAAAAGAGGAAGAATGGTGTCTCGTCTGTGGAGAGCTTGGGCATTACACAGAGTGCACCTTTACCGGCTGCGCCACTCGGGAGCCCCAAATGCACTTTTTTCTGGTGTCCCAAAGCGTGTGGTATGCCACTTGCAGTTTGTTCAGAATACTGCCGCTAGAATTCTGACTAACACCAGAAAAAGTGAGCATATTACCCCTGTTCTGGCCTCTTTACACTGGCTCCCTGTGCAGTATAGAATTGATTTTAAGATTTAGCTGTTAACTGACAAGGCCCTGAATGGATTAGCACCAAGTTATTATTTGCAGAAGTTACTGACCCCGTATCTTCCAAACCGCATTCTGAGATCACAGAATGTGGGGCTGCTGGTTATTCCTAGTGTCAACAAAAGCAACACGGGAGGTAGGGCTTTTTTTTGTAGAGCTCCTAACTTATGGAATGCACTGCCTTCGTTTGTCAGGGAAGCTGGGACCGTTACAGTTCTCAAGTCAAGAGTAAAAAGGCAGTTTTATAAAATGGCTTTCTTATCTTAGTGGTTTTTAATTTAACTTTAAAATTGCTGCTTTTGTATTATGTGTATACAGTTATTTAAATATGTTATTTATGGCAGTTGTATGTGTGACATCCTATACAAATGTATTGTGGGTTGTGTATAATATATATATATATATATATATATATATATATATATATATATATTTTGTAAACGAGCTCACCCACTCGGGTTCGTTGCCCCTTTAAGAATACGACCCAGGACACTGAAATGGATTTTTCAAGTGCGTTTGCGCTGATTTCTAATAAACACAAAATCAAAACAAATACAAAAGCAAAACAAACACCTAACTCCTCTTGGAGCATTAACTCAACTTTCAGGAACACCCTTCCTAACACGGGACAGCTAAGCTGTTTTCCCGTCCTTCCAAAACCACCGGTTTGACACCGCACTTACTTTTTTTTTTTCTTCCTCTGGCTACTCGGAGACAGCGCACCTCTTCTGCCTCCTTCTACTCAGCAGCCTCGAGCAGACTGCCTGCTCTCCTTTTAAACCCCGCACCTGGGTCTAATTCCCCAATAATGCCCAGGTGCGGATGATCATTAATAATAAAACAATTAAACTAAACAATAAAGCAATACAATCAAACAATTAACAAAACTAAATGAAACAATAAAACAATACAATACAAAATGGTGCATTTCTCTCGCAGGGAGGTTTTAACCCCCTCCCTGCTGTCTCTAACAACCCGCTATCTTACAATATATATATATATATATATATATATATATATATATATATATATATATATATATATATATAATATATATATATACACAGACATGCTCAAATTTGTTGGTACCCTTACAGCTCATTGAAATAATGCTTCATTCCTCCTGAAAAGTGATGAAATTAAAAGCTATTTTATCATGTATACTTGCATGCCTTTGGTATGTCATAGAATAAAGCAAAGAAGCTGTGAAAAGAGATGAATTATTGCTTATTCTAGAAAGATATTCTAAAATGGCCTGAACACATTTGTTGGTACCCCTTAGAAAAGATAATAAATAATTGGATTAAAGTGATATTTCAAACTAATTAGTTTCTTTAATTAGTATCACACATGTCTCCAATCTTGTAATCAGTCATGCAGCCTATTTAAATGGATAAAAGTAGTCACTGTGCTGTTTGGTATCATTGTGTGCACCACACTGAACATGGACCAGAGAAAGCAAAGGAGAGAGTTGTCTGAGGAGATCAGAAAGAAAATAATAGACAAGCATGGTAAAGGTAAAGGCTACAAGACCATCTCCAAGCAGCTTGATGTTCCTGTGACAAGAGTTGCAAATATTATTAAGAAGTTTAAGGTCCATGGAACTGTAGCCAACCTCCCTGGGCGCGGCCGCAAGAGGAAAATCGACCCCAGAGTGAACAGAAGGATAGTGCGAATGGTAGAAAAAGAACCAAGGATAACTGCCAAAGAGATACAAACTGAACTCCAAGGTGAAGGTACGTCAGTTTCTGATCGCACCATCCGTCGCTTTTTGAGCGAAAGTGGGCTCCATGGAAGAAGACCCAGGAGGACTCCACTTTTGACAGAAAAACATAAAAAAGCCATACTGGAATTAGCTAAAATGCATATTGACAAGCCACAATCCTTCTGGGAGAATGTCTTTTGGACAGATGAGTCAAAACTGGAGCTTTTTGGCAAGTCACATCAGCTCTATGTTCACAGACGAAAAAATAAATTTTTCTAAGAAAAGAACACCATACCTACAGTGAAACATGGAGGAGGCTCGGTTATGTTTTGGGGCTGCTTTGCTGCGCCTGGCACAGGGTGCCTTGAATCTGTGCAGGGTACAATGAAATCTCAAGACTATCAAGGCATTCTGGAGCGAAACGTACTGCCCAGTGTCAGAAAGCTCTGTCTCAGTCGCAGGTCATGGGTCCTCCAACAGGATAATGACCTAAAACACACAGCTAAAAGCACCCAAGAATGGATAAGAACAAAACATTGGACTATTCTGAAGTGGCCTTCTATGAGTCCTGATCTGAATCCTATCGAACATCTATGGAAAGAGCTGAAACTTGCAGTCTGGAAAAGGCACCCATCAAACCTGAGACAGTTGGAGCAGTTTGCTCAGGAAGAGTGGGCCAAACTACCTGTTAACAGGTGCAGAAGTCTCATTGAGAGCTACAGAAAACGTTTGATTGCAGTGATTGCCTCTAAAGGTTGTGCAACAAAATATTAGGTTAGCGGTCCCATCATTTTTGTCCATGCCATTTTCATTTGTTTTATTATTTACAATATTATGTTGAATAAAAAATCAAAAGCAAAGTCTGATTTCTATTAAATATGGAATAAACAATGGTGGATGCCAATTACTTTTGTCAGTTTCAAGTTATTTCAGAGAAAATTGTGCATTCTTCGTTTTTTGTGGAGGGGTACCAACAAATTTGAGCACGTCTGTATATATATATATACAGTACTGTGCAAAAGTTTGAGGCAGGTGTGAAAAAATGCTGTAAAGTAAGAATGCTTCCAAAAATAGACATGTTAATAGTTTATATTTATCAATTAACAAAATGCAAAGTGAGTGAACAGAAGAAAAATCTACATCAAATCAATATTTGGTGTGACCACCCTTTGCCTTCAAAACAGCATCAATTCTTCTAGGTACACTTGCACACAGTTTTTGAAGGAACTCGGCAGGTAGGTTGGCCCAAACATCTTGGAGAACTAACCACAGTTCTTCTGTGGATTTAGGCAGCCTCAGTTGCTTCTCTCTCTTCATGTAATCCCAGACAGACTCGATGATGTTGAGATCAGGGCTCTGTGGGGGCCATACCATCACTTCCAGGACTCCTTGTTCTTCTTTACGCTGAAGATAGTTCTTAATGACTTTCGCTGTATGTTTGGGGTCGTTGTCATGCTGCAGAATAGATTTGGGGCCAATCAGATGCCTCCCTGATGGTATTGCATGATGGATAAGTATCTGCCTGTACTTCTCAGCATTGAGGAGACCATTAATTCTGACCAGATCCCCAACTCCATTTGCAGAAATGCAGCCCCAAACTTGCAAGGAACCTCCACCATGCTTCACTGTTGCCTGCAGACACTCATTCATGTACCGCTCTCCAGCCCTTCGGTGAACAAACTGCCTTCTGCTACAGCCAAATATTTCAAATTTTGACTCATCAGTCCAGAGCACCTGCTGCCATTTTTCTGCACCCCAGTTCCTGTGTTTTCGTGCATAGTTGAGTCGCTTGGCCTGCAACCAAACGCTTCCTGTAGTTATTGATTAGTCTCTCACAGCGCCGTGGAGGAATTTTGGCCCACTCCTCCATGCAGAACTGCTTCAACTCAGTGACATTTGTGGGTTTTCAAGCATGAACTGCTCATTTCAGGTCTTGCCACATCTCAGTGGGGTTTAGATCTGGACTTTGACTAGGCCATACCAAAACTTTAAATTTCTTGTTCTTCAACCATTCTGATGTAGACTTGCTTGTGTGTTTCGGATCATTGTCTTGCTGCATGACCCAGCTGCACTTCAGCGTCAGCTCACGGACGGATGGCCTGACATTCTCCTGTAGAATTATCTGATACAGAGCAGAATTCATGGTTCCTTCAATGATGGCAAGACATCCAGGTCCTGATGCAGCAAAGCATCCCCAAACCATGACACTACCACCACCATGCTTCGCCAGACATAACGGGGCCCATGTCAGCCGAAAAGTTCCACTTTTGACTCATCTGTCCATAGAACATTGTTCCAGAACTCTTGAGGATCATCCAGGTGCTTTTTGGCAAACTTGAGAAAAGCATTCATGTTCTTCTTAGTGAGCAATGATTTCCGCCTTGCTACTCTGCCATGAATCCTATTTTTGCCCAGTGTCTTTCTGATGGTGGAGTCATGAACACTGACCTTAGCCAAGGTGAGAGAGGCCTGCAGATCCCTGGATGTTGTTCTAGGGTTCTTTGTGACTTCCTGGACGATTTTACGCCTTGCTCTTGGAGAGATTTTGGCAGGACGGCCACTCCTGGGAAGATTCACTACTGTCCCAAACTTTCTCCATTTGGACAATATGGCTCTGACTGTGGTTCGGTAGAGCCCCAGAGCCTTAGAAATGGCTTTGTAACCCTTTCCAGACTGATAGGCATCAACAACTTTTTTCCGGAGGTCTTCAGGAATTTCTTTTGTTCGTGGCATGATGTGCCTCTAGAACCTGTGAGCTGACAACTTCACTCTGATGGTAAGGACCAAAGTTAGTCAGATTTATATTGGGCAGGGCTGGCACAAATCAGGCCTGGTTGTTAACCAAAGTACTCAAACAGCTGACCCTAATTATCCCTTTAATTGGGTTGAGTTAACTTGGGGGGGCAATAACTTTTTCACACCTGAAGATTGCATGTTTGATTACCTTGCACACCAAACAAATGAAAGAAGCACCAAACTATTAGGTGGCATAGATGAAGTGGGCCAGGGGCTCTCTTTTGGGGATAGGTGAAGCTAGTCACCCCACCCTGGAGACTCATTAGCTCCGGGACTCACCTTCTTGAGGGCAGCTCTCAGCACTTAATTTTATCTGACTTTTTGCAGACATTGCTCATGTCCAGTGAATACCCTTTTCACACTATCTTAATAATGTATGAAAACATCATTGTGAATTAAGTGTATGGCAACTTTTGTTGATAGTGCCTTATTTGTTTACTGTGGATAGGGTATTTGAGTCCATTCCCGGACCTCAAATAATTAATTGAACTATGGGTTTAAATAAACATGTAAACATGCTGGAGGCTTTGGACATTTGAAATAAATAAAGACATAGTTTGAAGCTGGAACAAGGCTCTGGAGTGTATTGTACTGATAGTGTATACAATGAGACCACTAAATTGCAAACATATTTAATTTAATAATTTATTAAAATGTAAAATATGTATATAGATTTGCCAGGATAAATAATTTAATTCTGCTTGAATAAATAAAAAAATAAGTATTCACACAGGTCCTTCCTTCATCCTTGAACAGAAACACATGCATCTGATGTAATCTGAAACTGGATCTGTCAACATAATCATATAATTGTACAATCTGTTGAGTATGTAAAAGCCCACCCCTGTAGAACTTCCTTTAATCGGTGAATTCCCAGTTGCATTGGAGGAAATGTTTCTTAATTAAATAAAATTGAGTGACATTACACAAATACATGATAAATATCTTCAATTCTCTTTTTAACCACAGATTTCCTGACCATATATGGAAATTGTTTTTATAATAATACTTTTAATATAAAGTATTATTGAATTTTTTTCCTTCAAAAGGAAAAACAGCTCTGTGACTAATTTTGTTTTTCAGCTTTCTGAACAAATTATTTTCAACTATATTAAGAGTATGGGCTTGCCTGACAGGACAGTGCAGCAAATCACATTAAAATAGAACAATCCATAAAATCAACAAAAAAATTAACACTGCAGCATTTTCTCTTATTATACTGTAATAGCTGCATTCTGTCCTGGTTCTCCTAAAATGTGTTGTTATAACCAGGAAATATACAGACAGACAGAAAATAGTAAAATAATACAACTCCTCCCCCACCCCCCACCCCCCCCCCCCCCCCCCCGCCCCGCCCCGCCCCCCAAAAACCTAAATTTAATAGCCACAGCGAGTAATTTTCCAGACTTTGCAAACAGCAATATTAAAACCTTTAGAAATTAACAAAACTAATGTTTAAAGAGCAGGAATAATATATATATATATATATATATATATATATATATATATATATATATATATATGTACCGATGCTTCCGATATTTACATAATAGTCAAAAGCTTTCAAACATCACCATTAGAATTGGATTGAATTTACAGAGAAACAAAATTTATTGATTTGTTGTCTGCCTTATGTGTGAGAGTTGAAGTGAATGATGGGCTTGTCAAATGAGATTTCACTTAAGAACTCATTGCATTTCACATGAGAACGACTGGGGCTGTAACAAATTGTATTTTTCCAGTCTATGCTATGAAATAATGCCAAAGTATTTTTGATAAAACTATATTTCATGTATGACCATTGACAGCTTTTCTATGTATTAAAATCGCTGTGTAGACTGTAGATTACAGTTTATTTTTGTAGAACATGCTTCATTTCTACATAAATTCAAGTGCTAAATAAGATAATAATAGATCTACAGAAATAATAATAATAATAACAAAATCTATCACATTTCTTTTAGAGATTTCCTTGCACTAAAAACATTGTAAAGACATTGTAACTAGAATCATTATGAGTAGGACAAACATTTACCATTCCTCTTCTTAAATATACTGCAATAATAAACATGACAAACATCTTCATCACCATCTGCTGTAACAAATGATTGTCTTCATTGAGAGCATTTCAGTCTATTTCAGCAACTCACATACTGTACACCATGTTATCTGATGCTCTCCTTCATCGTTTTGTAATTTGGACACTCGGTCAATATCAATCGTAACTTCATAAAAAATGCCTCTGATTGCTCAGACTCCTAGCTATTTCAAGCCTATTTATTTAGCATTGCTTGTGTTGCCCCGGCATTGCATGTCATATAGTCTGGGGTTGTTCTTATCAAAAGTAAAGCTATATTATTTTTGCAGCACGTATTAACTTGTCACATAGCATCCTGTGTGTAACAGTGTTAATAAATTCTAGCACAGTCTACAGATTTTATATCTGTTTCCCTCTTTTTAAATGTATATCTGCAAATGCACATCTACACTGTACTGATAAGGCAATAGTGTCATTTCCAGTTGACACAGAAATTAGTTTGAGTCAGAGGCGAGTGCTTAATTAGCTGATCAATGTTGCCTTTTCAATGAACTATTGGAGTGCAATGTAGGAACACCAGAGTATAAAAAGCTAATATTTGGGATTTTTTATCCTAATATCTTTGAATTGTTTTAAGGAGATCTGTGATGTTCAAGCACACCCCTTGGTTCAGTATACATCAAATTACCCAATGCTTTTTATAGAGGACATTTTCTACATTTATAAAAGCTTGGCATCTGCCTGTATTTCACCCACCACTACCTGTATACGTACACGCAGTTAACTTAATTACTGTGTAGCAAATGCAGACCTCTGGGATAGCGCTGAAACATGAATACATTTTGTTCTGATAGAGTGCAATAAATCCAGGAAAATAGAAAGAATTGGACTGTCTCTTGCAGTACTCGCGTCCTTAGGAAATGGTCATAGACACAGCACCGAGTGTGTGAGAATCTGAGGACCTTCTCACTCAGCTTTTACTTTTGATAAATCACATCATTTTGGCTGTGTGGAGTTTGCATGTTCTCCCTGTGTTCGCGTGGGTTTTCTCCTGCTACTCCGGTTTCCTCCCACAGTCCAAAGACATGCTGGCTAGGTGGATTGGCCTCTCTAAATTGTCCTTTGTTGCCTTGCTATGGACTGGCGTCCTGTCGAGGGTGTAGTCCCGCCTTGCACCCTATGTCTGCCGGATTAGGCTCCGGCTCACCGCGACCCTCTATAGGATTAAGCGGTTACAGATAACGGATGGATGGATGGACATCATTTTGGTTCAAATGTGTGTAAGCACTCTTTTGAATGGAACATTTCTGACACACAATTGATAAATATGGGCCCAGGTGTTGACATACTGTAAAGAGCTCCAATAAAACTAATCTAAACTGATAATAAAGTTATTAACACATTCTATTGGGCTCAGTTCAGTTATTTTTAAGGAACACCTCTTATAAAGCTTTCTGAATTGAAAAGTTTGTAAGTTAATATAATATAAATGAACAACTCCCTCCAAATGGCTCTGGACTCTTGACCAGAGGGTTGTGGGTTCAATCCCAGGTTGGGGACACTGCTGCTGTACCCTTGAGCAAGGTACTTTACCTAGATTGCTCCAGTAAAACCCCAACTGTATAAATGGGTAATTGTATGTAAAAATAATGTGTAAAAAATAATGTAATTGTATGTAAAAATAATGTGATATCTTGTATCAATTATAAGTCACCCTGGATAAGGGCGTCTGCTAAGAAATAAAAAAAATAAATAAATCAGTGGCCTTTTTCAACCTTTTTCAAGTCAAAAATAACCCCAACTCCAAATGTAAACCAATCAATTGGAGAAATGTCATTGGAATAAAACCTCACCTTCTTTCCATAGTAAACCAATCAGATTGGAAATGTGTTATACTGCCCTCAGAATAAAATTAATTGCAAATAACTGAACTGAGCATTCTTTTGGACAGTGAGCAGTTATGGACATAGTAAATAAGATGAATTAATGATGATGCATGCAATCACAACTTTATTTTTTGGGAACATTTTTAAAAGTGAAAACCCTGTCTGTGACAAACTGATGATAATGTAGTTTTCATAATCTGTTGTCTTTAGATCATTCTAGAAAGGCTTCTATAGAAAGACATTCGAAATATGTATTGTACGTAGTTCAGACTCAATCTAATAGAGTAGTCTGGTTGATGGCATTGATATTTACTGTTACATATAACTTCAGCAGTTGCATAGCTGTCTGAGTGTGTTTTGGGTGTGCACAGATATTTGTCTTTGAGTTACTCCTAGTCCTGAGACTTCTGTGAAGGCTAGGAAGTAATTTCAGGTGCACAAACCAGTTCTGTTATGTAATTTATTTTATTTTACTTCAGAATCGCTTCCAATCCAGATGCAAAAACATGTGTGTGCTTTTAAATTTAACACAGATATAGAAAAAGTACACTTTATCACAGTAAACAGTTAGATTTAGAAAAAAAAAGTTGTAAGCATTACTTTTAAAGAAAAGATAAGTAATTATCTTGAGGGGGAGGAAATGCAGTAACTGAAGCGGTAGTCCGGCCCGCCTGTCTATCACTCTGACAATTATCCACATTCCCGGGTCTTCCCCTATGTTGAGGTCCCGGATCTGGTGGGATGCCGTAGCTGTATTACATAAATTGTATTGTATAAAGCTGTATTATGTAAAGAGTTTTCAATTATTACTGCTAGCATGTCAGCTTCCTTCATAAGGTTATCACACCTTTCAAGTATGAAATGTAACCATTACCAGTGTTGTAGGACTTGAGATCAGTCTCGGTCTCGAGACCAGATTTTCACGGTCTCGGACTAGACTCCGACTTGACCAGTCGAGACGGCATTGGACTTGGTCTCGGTACCCTGAGGACTCAAAGTCTCGGCTGAGTCCATCCTGCACAGTCAAATTCACCCTTCACTCAACTTGGTTTCTTACACCTACCAGTTTGCAATAAAATGTTATTTTAAACACAGGTGCTTACAGCCAAGAATCGGACAGGTACATTTTACTACTAAATAATAGTCATTCCATTGCAGATAATGCAGTCTGTTTGTGTGAGAACCTCACTATAATATTGAACTACATGTTTGTGTGATTATTATTCTACTGGCGATACAGTCGTGGTTTATTATGTATTGTGCATGCTGTTGATCAAGTGTGTTTGATATATAACGGTGCACTGCTTTAATTAGATTAGGGCGCTTCCATTAATGAAGTTGCCGTAGCTATACATGTGGAACAAGGGTTTTGTTATAGCCATATGTTCAGTAAGCTTCCAATGGAAGGGGTTGCTAATTCAATCTTTATTGACAATAGTCAAGGACAAATGAATAATAATGACAATGATAATAATAAGAAGTAAACAAAGTAATAGTTTAAGGATTGTGTTGTAAACAGACGGTATTCATGCAGGTTAAACAAATATGTATAAATGAGAAGAAGCATGTGTATTGTAAAGTATGACTGTTTTATTGTAAATGGAATGAATGCTGGGTAATAATTTATTGTATAAAATCATTACAGGTACATGTGTTTATTAAATAATTAATCCTGTTAGAAGTAGGTGGGGCTGGGGCTTATAAAATGTGTGTCTTTCCTTAAGAAGAGAGAGAGGATTATTATGTCAGTCAGTGTTTTTACAACCTGCTAGTCGGTGTGCAAAATTTGTGTGCAGTATCCAGTGCCAAAATAAACATTTATGCCTGTGAACGTTTCCACAGTGACTGTTTCCTGTGTTGTTCCTGTGAAACTAATGTGATTGAGGGTAGGGATAAACTCCCACCTTTCACCCGTTACACAGTAGTTATGGGATTATTCAATGGTGTAGTCGAGGGTATACCCACTTTTAATTTGGGCAATATAGCATTTTCCCACTTCTCATTTAAGGGATACTCATTTTACTTAGTTTACTCATTTCTACTCTCCTGTGACATGCAAATCCACGGTTAAAGTCAAGATATTTTAACGGTGAACATCTGTGTTGTTTTGCTGTGCACAACGCAAACAGGAGGGTTTACCCACTTTTTTACCACTACACCACTGGGATTAGTAGATGCATGCCCAGTACACACACGTAACATACATTTAATGGCAGTTAATTAATTATTTTCAATTATGCAATCCAAAGTTTGGCCAGCCAACTTTTTGTTGGACTTAAGGACTCGACTCGGACTTGGACCTCTGAGGACTTGGTCTTGACTTGGACACTGATATGGTGGACTCGACTCCAACACTGACCATTACCTAATGGGTGTTTACCTCCTAAAGACCCTGAAACCTGAATATTCTATATCAAAGCTGCTCAGCTGAGCCAGTGACGCAGTAATGCCCGCCTCCGAGGGTATTAAAGGACTGCGCGCACAGATCTCAGTGCCATTTGTTTTTGACAGGAGGAGCCTGGTATCAGATAAGTACTTGTTGCTTATGACTGTATAATCTTCGCAAATTATTGTGCTTTACATAATTTATGCGCTATTTTATTTATGCTGTAATAGTTTTTTTAATAAATTATTACGCGTATATTGTGCACTACAGATTGTTGTTTGTTACGTCCCACTGCGGCTTTGTGCCCTGCGTGACCCACCAGCTTGAGTCGCTTCTTCCCCAGGTTCAAGCAACATAACTCGGCTCTCCTCACAGGCTGCTTAGCTGCGACTGGAGTTAAATAAAAATTCTCATTTTAAGTTACAAGACGTTTATTTTCGGAACTGTAATTGTGTTATTACTGTTTTCTGTGGAGAAATATTTTTCTCTTGTTGTATTTTCTGTTTCTGTTCTCGCCTGGACCGAGATGCACGTTTTGGATTGAGATTGCTTGCAATTACATTCCACAGTACCTTGCTGCCATTTTTCTCGAGCTTGACTCAGTCTCCCCAGGAGCTCACTTCCTGGCGGGACAATTTTTGAAAGAAGCTCGTCAGCTCAAAGTGGATTTCCTGCTTGCAATCACCTCCGCAACTGCAGAAGCCAAGACAAAGGTTACGCTTTGTACCAATCCTGCTTTTTTGCCGAAAACTATCTCGGCATTTCATGTCAACCAGTCTGTGAAATTGGAGACTTTCCATCTACCTCTGACAGAGAGCGACAGCTTCATACTCTCTGCCCTGTGCGGACACTAGTGTATTATGTTGACAGGACAAAAAGTTGGAGGTAGTATGAACAATTTGTCTGCTATGGGGTGAAGCCGCATGGTCAAGCCCTGTCTAAACAGAGCCTGTCCAAATGGATAGCAGATACAGTCAGTACTGCCTATGAATGAGCCAATTTGCCCCCTTCAGAGAAGCTCACTGCCCATTCCACCAGGAGGATGGCAACTTTGTGGGCTTTATTTCAGGGTGCATCTATCAAAGACATATGCAATGCAGCGGTGTGGGCTACTTCCCATATGAGGTGATCGTGGGTTTTGTTCCAGGAAGCTGCAATGCACCAACGACCTTGTGTATATCTGAGGTTACGTGAACTGCCCGAGGAACATGGAGTTAGTTTCGGGATAGTAGATCCCACCCAGTATAGCAGACAGATGTGGAAGCGGGACCTTCATTTGTTAGCGGAGCAGCACCGTCTTCACGGCACTTGTTTTTGTACAGTGTTTGTTTTGCCTTTTGTACACTGGGCCGTATGTCCCACATGAGATACCAATGGTGGTAGCGTCACATGGGGTTCCTGTCTGTACTATATGTAAATAAAACCTGCGCGCCTGCAGGGTGTGTCAATCCCAACCTTCTAGTCTGTTTCCTGTTAATCAAGCAGCAAACATGCATCCACGTCATCCAAGTCATCTAATCATTCATCCTTCAGCCACATGTAGCAAGTCCCCAGTTACAATGTGCAATTAGGATCTTCAGCATGACCAAGATTCAAACAAACAAGTTCTTAATCACATATTCATACTTGAGTGCTTTTATGAGGTGGGCCACTTATGACTTATTTTCACATTGGTTTCTTTGCTGATCGAATTTTTTTTTTTAACTTGCCTGGCAAACATCATAAAAAGGTAGTAAAGTGGTATTAAATAAAGTTTGATATTCAAAAAAACCTGCATGCAATCTTTATATAATAGCTCAAATAGACCTATTTTTATAGCTCATGAGATAAAGCTTTGTTAATATATCAGGATGTGTTTTTTTGCAAAAGTCTGTTCCCTATTGGAGTATTTTGATCAGTTTTGGAATTCTTCTCTTATATGAGAAACTGAATTTTGGAGGGAAAAAATAGTACCATTCTGCTAAGTGGTGGAGTTTAATTGGTAATGTTGTGTATTCCTTATTATTAATGGAAGAATGTGTCAGAGCCAAAATAAAAAGGTTAAACATAACAGTCGGGCACCACAAATACAGTAATGAAACAGACAATCCCTCACCCAAGTCTTGCACTATCACAGTGAGTTTTGAATCTCTCTCTCTCTCTCTCTCTCTCTCTCTCTCTCTCTCTCTCTCTCTCTCTCTCTCTCTCTCTCTCTCTCTGAGGATTGTGGGAGGAGCCTGTGAGGAGTGAAGGTTGTGTGAGTGGAACTTAGGGTTTTTAGTTTCTTTTCTTGTATTTATTTATTGATTTTTCAATCATATTCATCGTGTGTATTTTTACTGAACGGAGCTGCTGTAGGTTCTAATTCAGGGGGATCGGTTCGCTGACTGGGCTCACCCTGTCTGGTGAGACATGTCCCAGAAATTGAAGCGTTCTCTGTACAAAGTGACATTTCTCAAGTTTGCAGGTAAGACTGTTGCTTTCCAACCTATGAAGAACCACTGCCAAATCTCTTAGATGCGGTTCAAATGTTTCTGAGTAGACAATGACATGATCTAAATACACAAAACAAATTTCCTGTATCAGCCCTCACATGACTTCGTTCATGAGGCGTTGGAAAGTCGCTGGTGCCCCCTTCAGCTCAAAAGGTATTACCCAGAACTGATATAACCCTTCAGTGGTAATGAAGGATGTCTTCACCCTGGCAGACGGTTCCATCTCAATCTGCCAGTAACCTGATCTAAGGTCAAGAGATGTGAAATATTTGGCCCCATGACACCCATCCAATATGTCACAAATTCTTAGCATAGGATAGGCATCATCCTGTTACACTGCATTGAAGCGCCTATAATCTACAAAACCTTTTGTCTCCCCTTTTCTTTTCCACTAGGACTACAGGAGCAGCCCATGGTGAAACATATCTTTCAATAACACTAAGCTGCAACATCTCATCAATCTGCTCCTTAATGACTGCTTTTCGGGCAGGAGCACATGGGTAAGGTCCCTGACGGCAGGATGGTGCCTGCCCTGTGTCAATCCTATGAGTAACAGTACTGGTGTGTCCAATCTTTTCACAAAAAACACTGCTAAACTGAGTCAAAACCTGATCAAGCTTGGAGTCTTCAGACAAGATTTTTCTCCCTCCATCTTCAGGTTGCTTGGGTGGTATCACAACTGGAACATCACTCTTTACCTGAGTGACCAAAATGTCCTTCTGCTCGGGAGGGAGTTAGAAAATGTACAACTTAAATATACAATGTAACACTCCCAGCAACACCTCTAAATTTTGGTAATCTGGAATCTGAGCGATTTCTTTAGCGATTAATGACTGACTGGCTCCAGTATCAGTTACTGCTCCCATTAAAACTCCTTTGAGCGTCACTTTCACTTGTGGAAGCCCCCGCAACACAGATAAAGCTAGAGCGTTCATGACTCAAGCTGGTCACATTTAGTACTGTTCTCTACCAACATCGCCTGTTTATCCTTATTATTATTCTAAAGTTTGGGGCAATTGGGTTTGACATGTCCCTCTTCATTACATCCATAGCACTTCACTACTACAGTTCTTTGGCCTTTGCTGGAAAACTTTGCTGCCACACTACCATTATCAGCAGCCCCTTTATCTGGTTGTGCAGATGCAGGACACACATCTATTTGCTCTAAATCCAGCTGCACCTCTATTACAATGTTTTTAGCAATGGACACCGGAAAAAGCGTCTGAATTCAGGCAGCAAGGTACCTACAATGTACTTAATCTGTTCCTCCTCATCTGCATCTGGGTACAGCCTCAAGTAGAGAGATCTCTTCTTCCAAACAAGCTCATCTAAGGGCTCACCCTTTTTTTGACTAATGTCGAATTCTCTCCTAATGGAATCGCGAGTCACTAATCCCTCATGATATTGTAAGAAAACTTGCTTAAACTCTTTCCAGTTTAGCACAGTTCCCTGCCTGTACTCCCACCAAAGTTTGGTGGCATCCTTCACATGGTTTTCAACTCGCGTGGTCTGGAACACCTCATTCCAACCTCTCTGCTTGAAATATTTTATAAGGGATTTTTAAAATTCCCTAGGATCCTCAGGAGAACCGTCTCCAAACTGTGGTGGAACTAAAGGCTCTACCTATGTCACTGCCCATGGATACAGATGTGTCCCAGAAAATAAAGGTTTTGGGTTGCTAGCAGCAGTTGGGTAAAACATAGTCTCCCCACTTTTTCCTTGTTCCATCATTTCTCTATGGTCAGCAAGTCCTTTGTCAGTCCCTCATGTTTGGTTATTTCACTCTCTACCTTCTGTATTTGCACAACATCCCTGCAATCCCTGCACTTTACTGATGAACCTTCTTTCTAGGTTAGACTGGGCTTTTTTTTTTTACCAGCTCTAAATGTTCATCAACTAATGTCCTCCACCTTTGAACATCTCTCAAAGTAGTATATTGCTCAGTTTTAATCATAGATCTCCTAAGATCATGTATTTCTTCCTGCTCCTGATGAGCTATTTCCAAATGAAGATCATGTTTAACCTTTTCAACAAATTTGAACAAGTCTGTTTTAACATTGCTAAGCTGTTCACTAACTGATGGCTCTGGCTGGAGTTGCTATCAGTGGTGATGGTAGCATCCCTTCATTTCCCTCCTGTATATAATCCACATCGAGAAGACAAATTAGAAAGTCATTAGAAAAAGAACCTGCATTGAATTTGCTTTTTTCCATGGTAATTTGTTCCCTTCCCCACACGAGGGCGTGCTAAGCGTATAAACTCTGCAAAAAAAAACCCCAAAAACCAAAAAAACAACACTGAATAAACACTGGCCCCACGTTAAGGCGCCAAATTGTGTAACGGGACCTGGCACTTAAACTCTCAATCTGTACACAATTATCGCACAATAAGACTCTTTTTCTACCTCTATGTTAAAAAAAAAACAAAAAACACAAACATAGAAACTGTATTACACAGAGCCGTTTACATTGGGTTAGTGGATGACAGTACTTAACAACAGAAATGGAGTGGATACTATGTGTGACTGAGGGGCTGTATACGCTCGGGGAGGAGGGGGAGCTGCAGCTGTTTGTGTGACTCAAACATCAGGGCTGAAAAAAAACCTAAAAAAAGTACTGTATGTTTATATAAAAATAATATTATCCTTATCTATTGAGTAAAGGTATTTTAAAAGTCAGAGCCTCTCTCTCTCTCTCTCTCTCTCTCTCTCTCTCTCTCTCTCTCTCTCTCTCTCTACCGCAATGGAGCTTTTAGCTCCCATTTTATATCATGTGGCTGTTCCCAATTAGCAAGAGCAGATTAAAACTTGATTATTAACTAGTGTTCTGTGTAACAATTTTATAATTTTCAAGACAGTCCTTCTGATATGTTTTATAATCTTACATGGGCACAGTGTCTTCAGTAAAAAAAAAAACGCTTCAGGTTAGACTGCTTGCTTCCCACAGAGTCTCGTGGCCGTATTGGTGCCTGCTTGCAGCATTATGAAGAAGGTTGTAGGGCTCTAACAGCAGGATTTCCTCAGTCTTGCAAATGTTTGGACTGTTTGGGTTGGCCAGAGGCGATGTAGATGGGCATTCCTATATGCTGTTTCTATGGTAACTGTAGATCCAGATCTACCCCGTTCACATACCGAAGAGTGAACGAGGTTACCATACCAGTATGTACCGAGGGTACCATACTGACCGGTACTGAACCGTACCGAGTGTACAGTACCAACCATACCGTACAGAGGGTACAGTACCATACCGGTGCTCAAGCACTGTATAGGTACTGAACCGATCAGTTCATCTCGCTTCAAATTACTGTAACCAAGGTACCGTACCATACTGAACTAGAGATAAGGCCCCAAACCGGTACTGAACCGTCCTGGCTCTGCTTGGTTCAACCTAGGTTCATCACCGTTCAGACTCGGTTCAAAAGTCACTCGGTTTAAACAGTGGTACCATCCCTGGTCCAGTACCAGCAGACTTGGCTTGAGTCTTGACTCGCCCTGTTTTAATCTTTTTTTTACAGTACTTCTGCCTGTAACATACTGTACAGTGGCATTGCTGCTTGTCCTGTCTGAGACAGGCTCTAGAACCTGTGTGCTGACAACTTCACTCTGATGGTAAGGGCCAAAGTTAGTCAGATTTATATTGGGCAGGGCTGGCCCAAATCAGGCCTGATTGTTAACCAAAGTACTCAAACAGCTGACCCTAATTATAACTTTAATTTTGTTGAGATTGCATGTTTGATTACCTTGCACACTTTGGTGTAATTTTTTCTCTCAGACTCCCTCTATATACTACTACAACCCACAAAAAAATCTGACCAAATACAATCTGAAAAATATGCAAAAATGCAGAAAATCAGACAGGGGGGAAATACTTTTTCACGGCACTGTATATGCAAGGCCAGTCTCCCAATGGAGGATAAGCACGGCAGGTGCTCGTGGGGCAGAGCATTCCAAGGAGCCACTCACAGACCGCAGCTTCGGTGACTTTTGTACGAATTTCTTAAAGCGCACGCTGGAGAAACTGGTGTCTCGCAGCTCTGTTGAACAGTCCACTTGGACAGGGCTCCCTGCCATCGTCTTTAAAACAGATGGCTGCATCCTCGCCTGATGACTCTATGCCAAGGGAGAGCAAGAGAGTCACCTGGGTGAAAAGCCCACGTAGGAAGCTGCCCTCATGGTCTTCCTCATCATCCTCTGGAGGAGAAAGAGCCACCGTTTCCATAGATTGGCAGACTCTGAGCAGCTGGATAAGCCCTAGGCAGCTGTTTCCCAGCAGGGCACTGTGCTGGTTGAGCTGCAGCGTGAGCGTAATGCTCCGCCCGCCCCCTCTGTTCCTGTGCAGCAACAGGGGGCAGTAAGCAAAGACTGGCAGCAAGAGGATCTGTTGTCCATCGTCGCCTCTGAGGAGATGGGCGATCCGGAGTTCCCCTCTGAGGAGGTAGACTCGGACAGCGCAGTACCTGTAGCTCATCTCACCGGTAGCTTCTGCCACTGATTAATTAACATGTAGCCTCCTCTCTCCTAGTCCAAGGAACACTGCCCTGACTAGTGGAAAGGCTGTCCCTTTTGTACACCTTAACTCCACCCCCTACTGGATCATCTTGTTCCAATCCCAGGTATACATTGTTCCCCTCCACCAGTCTCCTAGCAAGCCGGCTCCTATGGAATATTAACCCAGTAGTTACCAAAGCCTGCTGGATGGACAGGTTCCTCCTATTCCCCCTGCTGGCGGGAGGCAAGCTTTTCAGTGCAGCTGCGTCCATGATTGCAGCAGATTTGAAGGAAGAATTATGACAAGATTTGTGTGTGCAGTCCAGATATGCCCTCGGGGGGCATGACTGTGTCTCAGGCTCTGGCGAGCAGCTTTGATTTATTATTCAGGTTCTGGGTCTTTAGGAGATAAATACCCATACGGTAATGGTTACATTTCTATTTCAGGGAACCAGGGTTATGATAATAACCTAACGTTCACACAGTATGATCATCTGTTGGACACTATGTCCCAGAGGACTAAAATATTACTCTCATTGGTGTCTGTTTGCTACACTCATCCATAGCCAATCTTTCTCTGCGCCTACACTTTTTTGACAGTTTAGTTAAACTTTATAATTTCCTCAGCATGTGGTTAGTACAATGCAAATATATTTTCCAGCCCCCCCACTAACCTCTCATTAAAGTCAATACCTCCATCCCATAAAAACTAAAAAGCATCCTGTTAAGCAACCTAAAATGTTGACTAGTCTGCATTAATCCTACACAGGGAAGTCTGTAGCTAATTTCAAATGCACTTGTGAAAACACAGGGACAGTTGGCCACCTAGTGGTGATTTGACAGAATACACTATAGCAATTCAGTCTTCTGTACATATTAGAGTTGGAAAATAATTTTTAAAAATCAGCACTGACCATGAGAATATTGTATGACATTGTGCAAGAAAACTCTTTTTTGTTGATTACATTTTACAAATAGCAAATGTTTTCATGTTTCCTAATTGTTAGTTGACATGTAGTACTATGAACTAATATGGCTTTGCACCCTCTCCAAACTTACAGATATTCATCTCCAAGTAAATGAATATTATTGACAAATGGTTACATTTTAGACACTTACTGTGATCAGATTTTATAGCATTATACCTTTGTATGAGTTTATAATTATGTTACTGCACATCAACTAACTATTAAACAAATGAATATGTTAATAGCCTAGCTGTTAATATTTAATAATCGAACAAACAAAAAAAGCCCCTTGAAAGTGTGACTAAAATAGGAGAGATGCAAAGTCTCCAGTGGGACTCAGCAGCTACTTATATTTACAGCTGTGTGAGACAGAGGCACAAGGAGGTCAGGTGACTTATCCAAGGCCACACAGACTATTGCTAAGCAGGGGTGTCTCCCCAGGATTTCCTGACATTTAGTCTTTTTCTGTAACTATTCAACCAAACTGCTAGAATAACAGAAGTCCTGCCGAATATCTGTCATAAAGAACCACCGGGAGTATTTCTTCCCTCATGACAAGGTTCACATCTGCTTGGCTTTTTACAAAAAAAAAAAAAAAAAGTCAATCTGAAAACAATTACTACAGTACTTGATTAGAGTACTGTATTAGATAGTTTAATCTTTTGCTGTGGCTTTGACAGCATGAAATAAACTATACATTAAATATTGGGGTAAAGACAAGAAACAAGTTCAGCTGTGATATGTATTTCCTGTAATTGTGAATATAATTGTAAGTATTTGGTTTGTTTTCTTATTATATAGCCTACATTTCAATGAATATTGTATGTGTAGTTACAGTTATATCAATGTAGCCAACATATATTCTACACGTACCCTGCACATGATGTCCGATTTATTGAGACCAAATCCAATCAACGATTTAAATAAATGGAGTGTACATTTGCTGTTTATTATATGTACAAACAAAGTTAATATCTGGTTTTAATGAAATTAATTTTATTTATATGGCAACACAGAATCTGGAGTTTCCTATTTCCATAAAATTCTAATATGATTTTGTTGAATCAGACTACAAAGTATATTATCAATGATGACATTCATTGATGACACAAAGGTGGTGGAGAGGGAAAGCCTTACTTTTGTTACTGAACTTTGCATATTTGAAAATCCATAACACAGACTTCCTGCTTAAATATTTAAATAAACAAATTTAACTTACCTTGTCTAAATTATGTAACACCTCCAGTAAACCTTTACCCCAAGATTCTGGTTTACTGTCGACCATCATACTTAATATTAGTTTTGCTGGTTTGTTGAGACATTTACAAATAAAACATTTTTATTTGTGTCTTTTTTCCCCTTGAAAAGTCAGTATTTTACAATGATGAAAAATCATCAATTAAAAAGCAAAGTCCACCTGCCTAATGCAGATATGTCTCATTAACAGATGCTGCGTTATGTTTTAAAGGTATATTGTAAATGTTATTGTCTGTGTAATGCAATAGCAGGTTATCAGTAAGAAATAACACATAATACAAATGTATATGTTCTATATCCACTTGGGGCAGAGTGAGCAGGGCAACAGGTTAATGCTTAAGGTTAAAGAACCCATGGCCTCAATACAGCTGAGAATGGCTACATTTACAATTACTTCTGACACCCAGAATGGAATGTTCCTCTGTTTGCAGGCTTTTAACTACCCATCACTAACATTTCTTGTACACTGATGATCAAGGTTTTGCAGCCATGACTAATATGACCATCCTTGCCAATGTAACAATTGAAAGTTCACCTACCATCATGCCTCCTTTGAACAACTTTTGTTAAATAACAACACGCCTCCTTTAAATATTAATATCTTGATTATCAGTTGATTTTGTAAGATTTAATAAATGGACCAATTACAATGTTGCTGTTTACTTATCCATAATTATTCATTGTTGATTTTCATAAGCGATTGCAGGTTTTTTTTTTTAACTTGCATCTTTAGAGACAGGTCTGCTAAGTGGAGTATTTTCAACAAATAATAAAAGCTGAAGAAGACTAAATAACTTTTTTGTTGTTTTCTTTTGAGTTCTGAAAGGGAAAACAGAAATTGGTATTTAAACATTCACGTTTTTTTTTTAATATACAGTTTGCTCAAATGATCTAAACACTGGCGGATATAAAGACCACCACTGTTTAAATATTAAAATATTAAAACAACATATTAATATATTTTACTTACTTCAAATACGAAGATACACTGAAGAGACTCACACACACTTTTACAGTTTTAATTACACAATGATGGTATTAACATTTCTCAGAGGGAATATCTTCTTTTCATTCGAGTCTGACAGATTTCAAATGTTTCTCCTAAAACCACCACTAGAGAAATAAAACAGACACGTTTCAAATGAGACATATTTCACAAACTTGAGCTGTAAAAGAGTAATACCTCTGAGCTGCTCATATAAAAAGACACAATAGAGACATTTTTTAACTGCTCTATTAAGCACTGAGTGTATTTTCCACAATATACTTACATTCATCTTAAAATGTTATCCACATCCACAAAATAATATAACTGCCCTGCAGCTTTTCATCATAAAGTATATAATTTCAAAATAAACAAATATGCTTAAGACACAGTTTACCATGTGGATATGACATATGTCTTCGTATATATATATATATATATATATATATATATATATATATATAATCTGTCATGTCTGTGCAGTGAAAGAGACGGAGATGAGCAGTACATCTTCCCTCTGGGTGTCCGCTGTTTAGATAATTGATTAGACCTTGGTATGTTAAAACTGGTTCTTGATGGATCTGGTGTAAGACGAGGCAGATCCGGAATTACACAGCAGTGTCATGTCTACAAGTGCAAACTGTCTTAACTGTCTCATAAGCCTGATTCACATGGGAGTAAAAATCACCACATAAACAGGTGGTTTCGGAATCTTTACCGACATCGGTGAAATTTAGTGCTGTGCGAACCGTCCATTTCTTTTTTCCCAGATAATTCTCAGAGGTGCTCTGATTTTTTTTTACAGGATATCAGGACCTTCTGTAAAATTAAATATCCTGTGTCTTTTTACTCCCATGCAAATCGCCCATGTCAGTGTTATGTTAGAATTGATACAGCATTTCCAGGGATCTGCCTCAAAGCAACACAAGCCTTTACAATAAATCATAATATTAAAATTGGTACGATCTGTCCTGATATTCTACAGTTCAGTAAAATGCAACGATTGGACATAACCAAACTGGGGATCGGGCGAAAACACAAAACATATAAAGGGCGACTTAAAAAATGGATGCTTTGAACGGTGCATTTGAAGATATGTATGGAAATACATAACACTCAAGGGATGAAATGGTTAATCTAGCCTTTGGAAAAGAAGGTACAATAAAATTAGTTATTTACACCCAGTGTAGTGTTAGAAAATGGTAGGTCGTCACAATGTGGTACACATACCAAAACCTGACATGAAGTGTCATGAAGTGGTACATTGTCAGATTTTGGTACAGGTGCAATCAATTGCGATCTGATGGGTGTTTTCCTATTGTCAAACAGAGGTACATTCATCATTAATTATACATTATTTTTTTGCAGACTTAAACTGGAAACAGACAATCAATTTCACTAAAAAGAAAAAAAGAAAAGAATTAATGACAAACAACACCGCAAAGTTGCACAAGTAAAAAAATGTACAAGACCCAATGCATATGATAAATATTTTCATAATGGTGGAAAAATATGATGAATTACATTAACAAAGATGTAAAAGACTGGAAAATATGTTAAATTCAATAAAAAAAAAGATGTAAAAAACTGAAAACAGCATAACTTACCAAATTTTAATGATCGCTTCCCTGCTTTCTTGGCGAAAGTTGTTTAGGCATTGTTTAGGCATGCAGGAGCAAGTGCAGTGCGCCGCGGACTACTTTTTACAGCGTACCTGAAAATAACACTACACTGGTTCACTGTTTACAGATCATGCACAAAAGCGCCTTCTCTGGCCACAACATCACATCTTATTTTGAATTTACCAACTTTCCTTGATGAAAACTAATTCACATCTGGGAGGTTACTTTATGTCCTCTGCTTTACGTCTGGGGACACCTGATTTTTAGTCCTGTGCAAATGCTATAGTTTTCATTTCAATATTTACAGAAAATAAATGTTGATAAGTAGTCACACCTGACAGCAGTGTCTGGGAAGTAGTATTTAGTGTAAACATGATATACCACTTCTTCATGCTCCATTATTTGACAGGATTTTCAAAAGGGACGAGTGGGTCAGTAAGTGGTTTTTAAAACTTCATTTAGACCTCTGACGATGGAGTACTCAAAAAAACACCCTCACCACATGAAGTCCCACCATGGTTGTATACTAAGATTTGAAGATGCCCTTCAGGCAACAGGACAAGCTGAAAAGGGTTAGAATGTTCATACCTGTAATGAGGTTATGGGATACATTTCCTGGCCTATGCTACTGTAGTTAAGATACAGTAGTCTTATCGACTCATGGCCTGGCCATTCCCATGGGTGTAATTGAGCTCCAACTGGCATCTTCCTGCATTATTGGTACAGGCTACATTGTTTTATTATGTTCCCAATGTCACCATCTAGACCTGGCCACCACACAAAGCTGCTTGCCAAGGCCTTCATTAATTATATGCAAGGGTGTGTGTTGTGTTATTCTTCCAGTATTGCTTCTCAGCCCTAGAATACCATCTTGACTACTGAATCTTTTATCGAATGGATGATACTTGTCTGTTACCTTCATGTTTGGCCATCCCTATAGACATCTCTTTACTTTTGAGATTAGAGAGTGTAAAGTTGTGCAAGTTGCTGAGGTGATAACAATTTTGGAAATGTAGAACTGTGTTTATTGTTATTTCAAACAACATAATCAAGTTAACTGTTTATATACTGTAAAAAAAAGGGGGAGGGGGGGCGGGAATCAACTATGTGGAGGCTGTGTGGTCCAGTGGTTAAAGAAAAGGGCTTGTAACCAGGAGGTCCCTGGTTCAAATCCCACCTCAGCCACTGACTCATTGTGTGGCCCTGAGCAAGTCACTTAACCTCCTTGTGCTCCGTCTTTCTGGTGAGACGTTGTAAGTGACTCTGCAGCTGATGCATAGTTCACACACCCTGGTCTCTGTAAGTCGCCTTGGATAAAGGTGTCTGCTAAATAAACAAGTAATAATAGTAATATACATAACCACTATATAATAGGAACATTGTTTCCATTGACTCAATACAAACAGCATTCAGGAATACTCAGTTATTCCACAGCCCTCTCCCCTCCAAATGACAATCCATCCCACATATACTCAACTCAGCCTACAGCTATGACCAAAAGTTTTGTATCACCTAGAATTTTAGGATTGATAGATATGGACATTAATACAAAAGTCTACCAGAAGCGATAATAGTAGGACAGTATTTCATGTTAGATTTCGAAATGTCACATTTTTCAATTCTTGTCAGTTTTTCGTTAAGTATATGGAAAAATACAACATGATGTGTAATTCAACGTTAAAGTAACATTATTCAGCAGGTTGCATTTGACTTGATGAAGCAAAATTAGTTAATTATATAGGGTGATGCAAAACTGTACATTAACTGAACATAACCCCTCCTCTGGACTAATCTAAAACAAACCAGGTAAGTATAAGTTATCTGAAACAAAAATGCCAAAAAAGTTATCAAAAGTTTTTGATACAAGTTAGAAGAAACAATAGGGGCAACCTTGGACCCCATCGGTTTCACAGTTGTGCCTATTTGCTTTGTGCTGGGCAAGGTTGCCCTAATGGTTTCTTGAAACTGGGGTTGTGTTTTTGGATCTGTCCACTTTAAATTGCTGGGCACTTTTGATAAATTGGTGTTTTTTCACATTTCCAATGTGTTTTTGTTTCAGATTTAAAAAGCAGCACCTACAATAGTTGACTTTTGGACTATAGTAACTGCTTGAAAACGTTAGAAAGATATTTTACTACTTAATTACCTTTTTTTTTAATTACCTGTTTTCTTTACAGTTTCTGTCTACCTGCGGGATACTACCTGCTGCTCGAAACATGAGACACAGGTTTTCTTTTTAATGATTTTCTCAATAAGTAATTAAAAGGCAATACAATAAAATATTACTGTTTTTAGGACATACCTTTCACCTATTGGAAATCTCAAATAATACCATCCGGACAGAATCAAGGAAAGGTTTCCAAGAAATTGGGCACAAGAGTTATCTGCCGGCAATGGGGTCATAGTGGAGGCGGTCACACTTTTTTTTGTCTGTAAAAATGCTTATCCAATTTTGATGAAACTTGATACAAAGGGGATTGATTAAGGGACTTTACAGGTCAGATGTCAGTCAGCTCAATTAGTTGCTGACTTCAATCCACTGTCATCAGATGAAACTCAGGCAAGTGGTCCTCCAAAATACAAAAGAACTATTTACACTGCCAGGTGACCAGCCTGGCCACAGGCTGCAGCATTCAAGCAGCTGACCCAGGGATTTGGTCGTTTACTGGCTTTAAGCTATATTATATATTTTCAAACATAATATGGGTTTCACCTAGACTATCCAATTGGGAAGCTGGTTCAATGTAACTTTAAAAAAACAGACCTGTGTTTTTGTGTACAGCAAAACTGTCCATTAACTCAGACCACACATAACTAGAAAATACTCTGCTGAATTTAGAAATAGAAAAAAAAACAACTTAGATTCAAGTCAATTGATTTTTTTGTGGTCTGTTTGCAAATGTTTGTGTTTTGACTGTGAATCAATTTAAACCAGACTTTAGTCAATTTTCTGGATTTATGTTTTTATTTTCTAAAAAATCTGTATTGCGTAAAGTATTTTATTAAACTATAATACTGTATATATTTTCATACCAGTTACTCTGTTGCTGCAAGAGTAGGTATAATGTATCTCTGGGTAAGAAAACAAGGCCTAATATTTTCTTACTATCTATTGAGAAATGAGAGTAAAAATTACCAGACTCGACAAACAATTTCAAATCACAGTAATCAGGTTTTATTATTAACATACAGGTAAAATTAGACAAACACATTCACTATTACTAGAGTTTATGAATTAGTTTTCCAACTGTGCTGAGTTTCACATAAAGTTCCACATTTAACCCAAAGAACCCATCCCAGCCCACTATAGCTATATTCTACAACCCCCAAACTTTGCTGCACATTGCTCAGATGAGCTGATAAGATGAGAGACAGAAAGACAGACAGAGAGAAAGAGACACACACACAAAGACAGATGCCCCCCCACACAGGGATGGAAATAAGACTCCTATTGCATAGCATTTTCACCCATTCACCCCATAACAACCATTACATGTAGTGAACTAGTTCAGTTCTCTGCAAGAACGAGTTAGTCAATTAAATTATTATTAAAAGTATATTACAAATACTAAAATTGTCAAAAGTACCAGATGTTACATCTGTAAATGAATCTGCTTAATTAAAGTTTATGCCACTGGTTCTGTTGTCACTGGCTCTGAAAATACAGCTTTAAGGGTTCACTAAACACTTAAGGCTACTACACACCAGACGTGATGCGACAAAATTAACAGAACATATACTTTTGATAAGTATGTTTCACACCACAGGCAATGTGGGGGCAACACTGGAGTGACACTAAATAAATAGGATTGAATCCTATTTTTTGCAATTTCTTTGTGTGACAACTAGGGAATTGAGCAACCAGAGAACAGCTTCAATGCACGTGATCCAGCAGGGTGAAGCACTATCCAAAATGATGGAGGAAAAAATAATACTGCCATGGAAAAATATGCAAAGCTTTATGACAAAGAGCATCGCAATTATAAAGATACAGAGATGAAAGATAATATGTGTATGATTTATTGCCATATATGTTGAAATACCATCAGAGAAGAGTAAGACACTTACAATTACCAAATTGATAAATATGTACCAGTCTTGATCATAGCTTTGTCAATAGCAATTTTTAATAGCTTTATAGATGTGGCAGTTTTCAAATCTGTCACATGGTCATGTTGCTGCGAAAGTATCTTGTCACCCAATGAAAAATCGCATCGCGTCTGGTGTGTAGAGGCCTTTACAATATACATAGGGTGCTTTTAGCGCAGCCTGTGGTCCTCCAGTAACTGACTCTTAAGAAGGCACAGTAGCATAGAGGTGTGTGAATGGCCCAAACTTTACTGTATTATTTATTCCTGCCTATGCTGTATTCAGACTGTTTAATGATACCTGTTTATATATATATATATATATATATATATATATATATATATATATATTAACACAGCCTTACGGCTGAGGTTCATTTTGCCCTTTTGAAACACCGACCCAGACATCAGAGTTGCAGGTTTTAAGCATTTACATGCACTTTTATTAATTACAAAACAAACAAAAGTAAACAAAAACCTAACTCCCACTTGGAGTACTAAACTTAACGTTTTTTCTTGCACTGAGGTGACCATATGGCTCTGTGTCCACCGGGAATGTTTGGGACACTTCAGGCTTTTCAACATACAACTTAATGCATTCTGGTAAGCATAGTCCTGTTTCTATTAAAGGAAAGAATGGTACCTGAGACAGGTTAAAACGTACCAGAATGCCTCAGGTTGCGAGTTGAAAAGCCAGAACTGTCCCAAACTGTCCCGGTGAACACGGAGCCACATGGTCACCTCAACTATATCGGACGGCTAATCTGTTTACCTCTTACACACAACACTGTTAAACACACGGTTCTCCACAGTACCTTTACCTCTCACCGACAGCCTCTTGCCTTCATACAGACTGCCCTGAACAAACATTTTTTTCTTGTTAAATACCCACTTGCTGAATCTTATCCTGGTTCTGTCCTGTGGCATTCTGGGGAATGTAGTCCTTTAGCCTGTCCTAGACTACATTTCTCTCCTCCTCCCCCTAGTCTGCCACAATATATATATCCTGAAATAAATTAATTTAAACCTTTTGTGTACATCCAAATTTTGTTTTTTCATTTTTTTTGGTTATGTACATGTGGTGGGTTATGGGAGGAAGTGATGTGATACAGAAGTGATGGAGACAGGAAGCACGTAGTTGGGGTTGGTTTTTATATTTATAACTCCCACAAGAAACTGCCTCTGTTACCAGCTATGGTAAGCAGAGGCTTGAAATGAAAAACAAATAGTCCAAACAAAAAGAGAAACACTGCCACAGGGTTTTCCAATGAGCCACAACAAGCAGGTGGCTCGGGCTCCCTCTTCAACACAACAGGACAAGTAATTCCTGCAGCTTCCCAGGATCTCAGGGAAAATCCAGACTCGAAGGCAGCCGGTCTGGGAATCCTCAGTCTGAATATACGCAAAACAAACAAAAGAACAAAACTCACAGATCTCACGTAGCACAACTGTCTCAGTCCAGGATAGGGAGACCAAATGGCAGAACCCCACAGCCTAAATAGTGCCGAGCCCCGCCCCTACAATCAGTGCACTGTCCCACCTCAGCCAATCGTCGAGCGCAGCACAGCTGATTGCAATAATGGGGCTCAACCATGAGGTCCTGCCCCAAGTTAAGATGGCCGCCCGCACTGTGGCTTCTGCCCCAACCATGACTCAGCCATTCTCCTGTGTCTCGGTCCTTCCTGCACAGCGCTGCCAGTAGTCGGGAGGGCAAATTACAAGAGGGACTCCTTTCACTCCTGTCACAGTACACTATAGTTATACCTTATTGCAAACCTTATATTTATGTATGCATTGTGTTTACTTTTCTTTCTAGACAGCTGAAGAGGGGCTTTTGTCCAAAACATGCTGAAATAATATTTGTAATCATTTAAACTTTTTGTGTTAATCAAAAAAAAAAAAAAAAGTTTTTCATTTATATATATATATATATATATATATATTTGGTACCAGGGTAAAACACCAAACCTGCTTCCCATTACTGTGCTCAACCTATTTCCTTATATTCCATGAACCGGGAAATGCTACATCCAAGTTGTAGTGCAAGGTCCAAATGCAAGTTTTTGCTTCTCTGGTAATTATATACTATTAATAATAATTTGAAATAATAAGACTGAAAAGCATTCTAAATTGTCAAAAATAAGTCTGAAAATGTAACAGTACTATTTGTTATTGTGATACTTTACATAAAGAGATCACTGATAAACTACTTTTTCTAGACTAGAAAACGTAAGTCAGCAGCTTTTACTTCCTCCTACTTGCATACAGTATACCTCTCAGCAATCAACAGCAGATTTTTATCTTTACCACAAACATTTTTGAAAAATGTCATGCACAGTTTTTTCAAGGACAAATTTAGAAAGTAAGTTTGCTACAATTTGAAATGTTTTGAATTTATCAAAATAAAGTGTAAATATTACTTATGATGACAGTATTTGCAGTGATCATTATAAGCAGGAAACAAGTGCCCTAGTCCAAGTTATTTTCAAATGAGTCATCTGTTCCAATTATTTTTGTAGTGTAACAAATAACACCTTATGAGACAACCCATACCCCATGTGCCACACCTTTTTAAGTAACTTTTTGGTGTCAGGCTGTGCATTGCATATACTGTATACATGGCATTGTGAAGCACAAGGCCCTGCCTAGTAATTTCAATTACCCAAGGTGTTTGTATATAACATAAATAACATGCAGTCTTATCTAAAATAGAGGGTCAAGGGCAGCTCAGGTTGCTCATCTCTGCTTTAGACTTGTATTCACTTGGTTTACACAGAGACTGTGTTTGGTGTCTGGTAGTATATTTTGGCCCAGGGAACCCACTCTGTACTGACAGAAGCACCCTCAAGGAGGTGAGAGCACAGCCAAACCCCTAAAGTGGATTAGGGTTGAATGGTGGGCTAAAATTTATTTGGTAGTGGGAGCCTTTGTTCTGCTTCCTTAACTAAGACAAGTTTATGGACAGCACCATTTTAGTACAGATCAATACATACAACAATAAATAACAGGCTGAATGGCTTTTTCTTTACATTGAAACTGACATGTGATCATAAACTACTCAGAAATGATTCATTTGTTGCCAACCATGATAGTTAATCTAGGTTATTTGCTTTATACAAACAATCAGTAAAAAGCCAAGTATGAGAGATCCACCACTAATATTATAATGTATATGTCTCACGTATGTATTGCGTATAAGGTATTTTAGTTATGTATGACAATAAGATTTTTTTTAATTTAACTTTCTTTAAAAAGACTAGTAAATGCCCCTTGTTTTCTTAATTTTGCATTCACATAATCCGTCAACTACTGAAGGACAATTACGTATATGATTCTGATATTACGAAACTGCAAAAGAACGCTGTTGTATATGATGGTCCACTATGAAAGGCGCTTTATAAAATATAAGACATAATAAGATTGATTGATGAATAAATGCAGCCATAGGAAGGAATTGTACTTTCTCATATTGAAACGGTTTTGTTCACCTTTTAAGGTGATTTGGCTTTTTAGAAAGATGACACAATATTTAAAATGTTTAGAAATGAAAAATGGGACACAGACCCTGTGCTTTAAATCTGTTATGTAGCAAAGCCAACTCCGTTAATCTATAAAGTAAAATAAATACAGTTTGAAACAGAAAAAGTGACCATATATTTGGAGTTTAAATAATGTATTTAATATAAACTAATGCCACTGTACATCTATCTTGGTACAGCCAAATACTTTATCATATATATATATATATATATATATATATATATATATATATATATATATATATATATATATATATATATATATATATATATATTCCTTTTTATATTCACATGCTAACGTATACTGTCTGGTTTTTTTTTAGTTTTTTTTTACCACTTTTGCTTATTGATATATAGCAGTTATAAGACTCTGAATTCCCATAGTAAATCAAAACAAATTACATTAGGGACCACCCAGTGGGGGTCATGGGAAAACAGGGCTGTTTAAATCTAGTGTTACCAATACTGTCTTTTACAAAGATACATTGTCAATAGTTCACTAATTCTATATGATAGAATGGGTCACTATGTAGATTTCCCTGATATGCCCTTACAAGAATCATGGGACACCCAGTAGGACTGTGTAAACTGACTTTGTAAGCGATGCAAAGCATTCAGACTTACCTGATTTACACGTGCATTAGCAAAGACTTTACTTGAAAAACAATTAAGAGGACTAAAGGAAGGACTAAAGGAAGTTAGGCTGAGCAACATCTATAACTATACTTTAGTGACTTTAAAACGGACAAGATAAACACCAAAGTAAAATTAAATACATTTCTTAGTATAGATACACGTGTCTTAAAGTTTTACTGAAATTATATTACATGTTAAGGGGTCTTATGTTAAGACCCTGGGATAATTACCTTGTGATCTTCACCTTACAAACACATTACGTGTCAGCTGTTCTTAATCTCAGCCAACACGGCAATTTATATCCAGACCAGTTACAGTTAAGTGGACACAAGTCTCCGTGGTGGTCCTGTGATCATGGCAGAAAGATTTGAAACTGAATTGGAAACAGAAACGTGAACCCAAGGTGAGATCCTGCTCCAGGAACATTACACACAAAATGAGCTGCTCTGCAAAGAACAATGGGCTGACTGGCACAGTCTTGGCCCAGAGTTATAACAAAATACACAGTGAATAAAGGTATAAATAATTTTTTACAGTCTACAATCAGAATTTTTTATTTCATGCCCATTTAATATCCTTTGCTGTTTCTGCATTGATCATTATTTACTTGGCTTACTAAACCAAAGTGGTTTTGAAAATGACCATTATGCTTGTGCAACTATAATTTCAGAATTACTGTGCCTCTGTGAATATCCCACCCCCAGTCATTCCTTATTCCTTGAAAATTGATAATATGGGGTACTAGTGCCAATGTGAGACTGGCTGCTCATTTTTAATCATTTGCATACATCTGAATAGCGGACAATTATCTATGCAGGGATACCAATATATTTAGTCAGAAAGCAGCTGGGTGAAACAAGTAGTAAAACAGGCAATATCTGTGCCACACTTACAAAACAGCAGGGGGTCCACATACTTTTTGGAGCCACTGTGTATGTTTTGTATGCTTGTGTGTGTGTGTGTGTTTGTGTGTGTGTGTGTGTGTTTGTATAGGATTTAATAAAACTAAATAAAGTTTAGCTTAATTTCTCTTTCAAAGTCTCAATAAAAATTAAGGTCGATCAGCACTTTATATGTTGGACAGGATTTGAGGGGCCTGTTTTTTATACAGTAGTTTCACTCAGCACTATAAAATTTATAGTCAGATTCAGATTTCACTCATGAGTGAACAGCAGTCTCAAGGGGGTACTGTAAGAGCAATAACAATACATTTTACCTGAACCTTTAAAAGGATTTTAAAGCTGTGGCTAGTACTGTCAAACACAGAAGATTTTCTCTTATGGTCTAGGGCTTTTTTCAACTTCTGGAGTTGGTAATCTGTTAAAAAAAAAAAAAGGAACAATACAACAATATCCTGGTCCAACATTTTCTGCCCAATGGAAGATATATATATAGCTGAAGAAAAAGCACCCACATTTTTATATCTGTTAGTTTATTGAATTTGAACTGTATTTTATTATGTTAACCATTCCCCCTAAACCCTGACAATACCTACCCACAGTCCATTAATAGATCTATGAGTGTAATCATTTTGAGTACACATCGATGTGGTTTGCCGTGTTAGGCAACAGCCTTCCAGTTTGTCCTGACCTTTGCTATTCAAACAAGTGTTGACTACTAATTATACACCAGAGGAAGAGGAACTACATTTTGCAATGCTGTACAAATTTGTTTCCCATTTGCGGAAGTGCCAACAACTGAAGAGCACCCCTCAGGTGATGTGTGATTGGCATAATAACTGAAATAGGATGGTGCTTTTAAAGCTGCAGTACCACAACAATGCTGCATTTATAAGTAGATTAAACAGTCTATTATTTGATATTATTTCACCACAATGTCACTCTGAAAGCCAAATTGATATATTCCTGCTACTATTACCAGTTTTGTCTTCAATAGTTCAGCTAATCAGATGTCTATTACTACTCGCTCATTCAATTCCATGCTCTTACTACGTATTTGCATACAGTGATGAAATACATGTGTAAAGTGTACTGTATTGCATAATATGTTCAGCTCTTCTCTTGAATGAACAGGGCAAAACATAACCTGGGTCCTTTGAGCAATATCACAAATGTGGTATTAAAACACAAACACACACACACACACTATAAAAACAAATTGGTGAGGTTTAGCTTTTTACCTGATTGCGCTATTTTAGGCTGCTTACCACTTCCTCAGTAAAAACTGCTTTCTGCTTCCTTTCTTCTTAAAAAACGAGTCTCTACCTGAAAAAAAAACAAAAAAAACAGGCCGCCATTATCTAACTGGTTCACCAATGAGTTGCTTTTTATAAACTGCACCACTAATCATAAATTACAATGGCCTCTTACTTAATCTGGATTATTAAAAGAGGAAATCAGTTTTGGTTGGATGACAAAAAGCTGTTAAGAGTAAAAGCAGAAACAGAAGCAATGAAAGCTCAGAGGGAGCCCAGTCTATTTTATTTGCAAATATAAGCTGTAGTGTGTTTGAGCATCATTTGCATTAGTAAAATTTACCTTAGAGACCGTAGATTGTAGTATCTTGGGAATGACCTTGGGTTCATTTGTTTGTCTCCACTGGGAAAGTTAATAGCAGTAGAGTTAATTATTCCACTGTATACCAGAGTTCTTGATTTAATTCCTGTATGCAGTTGCAGTGCTTAATTTACAAGATGTAAAAATAAAAGAAAATGAAAGAAAATAAAAGAAAAGTGGTCCAATGACTAGTCTTTCATTGCGGTAGTTGAAACTGGCTAGGACACAAGTCTGAGGAATTTAGCCCTCAGTGGAATGTAGATATAACTTATACAGGCAAAACGATATATGTCATGAAGGAAAAAAAAATAGACGAAGATCTTGTCAATTATCGTTGTCATTACTGCACCTTTTTTGGAAGGAAAGAAAGAGCTTTAATAAATAATGCTGCCATTGTAATAGCTTCAATGATTACTTATTTTGCTAAATTGTATTCAGAAGGATAAAGAGAAATGTAAAAAAAATATCAAAGAACACTTGTGGGCTTCCATAATTAATTATGAATATTTGTCAAAAATAATAATACTGATAATGTTGACCATATTCCTTGTAGAATATGTACTGTATATGGCATCTCACTTGCAGTTCTAAGAACTGCATTAAGATTCACTGTTGCACACATACACAGCAACCTAAATCTTGGGGCAAACATTCAACATTCTTTTATTTATGCATGCCTTTTGAGCTTTAGAAAACCAAAGCTCAACAGGCATGCAAAGCTTCTTTCTATCTAAAAGAAATGCAAATGAATGATGCAAATTGTCATATTATATTGATGTCCGCAGTATATGGCTGATTTACTGTACATTTCCCTTCTGTTGTGATCTTTGGTTTGTTAGAGGTTGTTAATGTTTGACATTGTGAAATATTGAAATGTTCTTATACAGCAGACTAGGTGTACGTCTTGATACAGTATCTATTTTTGTTGTTACAATTGGCCTAAAATGTGAATTTACAGTCAAACTAAGTATTTTTGAATGTCTTAATTTGGTTAAATACAGTAGGCTGGTTTAACCTTTTTTTCTCACAAAATCTCATTCATAATAACCCATAACTATTAAATGCAGATTACAGAGGAAGAATAAAAGTTAAACCTGAAGATCACAGCAGAGAAGGACAATGGCCTAACCTTGTTTTTGACCCATCCTAAACTTAACCTCAAGCCCTCATATTTTAATTATTCAGTGATCCCCAGTTGGCATTTCTACTTATGATCCTATTAATCACATTTCATAAAAAATAAAAAAAATAAAAAAAATAACAGATCGCCTGAATTTTTAAAATACTGTTTTAGTTAGGATAGTACAGGACTACAGGTATCAACACTATAAACAGATGAATTGGAAAGCAACCGTTCTTAATTTACATAAATTACTAGTGTGGTGTCAGGTAACTAAACATGTTTTTTTCCTTTGATTGTGAAAAGTTTTGACTAGTAGGAAGTCCTCTGTTTGTTAATCTGTCAAAACTGCCTGTGCGAGCAAACTGAAAGTTGAAGGAGGCGAAGTTTGAAAGTTATGGTCACGTGGTTTTAAAGTTGTGGAAAGTTTTTGTTGTCAAGTTTTTGGTCCGTGCTATGTTTAAAGGTTGATGGAACACATGTATCTTCCGTAAAAGAAACTACACCGTCAGACCAACTGCTTCTACAACTTCGCAAAGTAAGATACTTTATAAGATTATATTTTTTATTGTTAACATTTTTCGCCGTTTTGTGGAAAACAGAAAACCAGAAGTGTCAAGCACTGTGACACTGGGACAAGTGATGTGACAAAACGGAGTGACACAGCCGCTTGTGACATCGAATCACATTTCTAAAATAAAATGTATGTTACCACTACTTTGTTTATTAATTAACTTGTTCGGTTATTACCTATGTGCCCAAAGTACAAGTATTATCTATGTATTTATTTGTTGGCTAGTTAGTTAATTGGGAATGTTACTATTATACAGACGCAATTTGTTTTCTACTTAACCTGTTCCATTAACAATTCCTTTGCGCGCGAAAATATATATTTTTAAAATCTTAGAAGAAATGTAGGTTCGGTATTTTTTATTGACATTTAAAAAAAAAAAAAAAAAAAAAAACATCGTATCGTTATTTTTTGTGTGAAAAGCAGCATCAGTTCCTGTTACGATTTTATGATATGCGAAAAAAGAAGTTTCCAGAGTTTTGCGGTTTCCCTTGTGATAGACAGTTGATAAGGGGATGGAGAGCAGGTGAATTTTCTAAAGCATATGATAATGTGTGACACTGAGTCTGGAAAACTCTGGTACACATTTGGGGGAGACGATAAATTCATACATAAAAACGTCTTAGTAGATATATACGATACATTTCACAGTAGTGTTAGGTTGTCGGTTATTTAACTATAATATAATAACTATAATAATAATAAAATTAACATGGTTCATTGTTGTCACGGCGGGGCTATCATTTAATATGTTTACTGTCAGAAAATACCTTTGGCTAATGCTTGTGGAAGCTTGTAAGAATACTATTTGTCGTTTCCACTGCTAAGAAGTACGAGTCACACGTTACTTAGTGTTGTAGAGGTCCTCATTTGTGTCTATGTAAAAGAAAGGTAATGTAGATTTTAAGATATTCTCATATTTTCATGGTGATAAGCTGTGTTTGTGCAAAACAAATTACTGTATAAATCAGTAAAAAATAATAGTAAAAAAACGGGGGTAATTAACTACAAATTATTTTAATTTCATCATCTTTGTAGAAAACAACTGTCTTCATCAGTTTGTATCTTGACACGAAGTCAGTTGCACTGTACTAGTGAGAATTACACTTGGTAAGGTAAACGTTCATAAGTTGTATATAAAACAGATCACTCACAGTCTTCTAGAAACCTGTTTGGTTTGGTTGGGTCTGTACTTATGAGGGCAGACACTGGCAGAGTCAGCATATTAGTTTAGAAAGGCTTTGTTCCTTTGATTAGAAAATAAAGAAGTGAATGACATAATGTTATTAATAAACAGAAACACTTTGTTTTCAACTTCTGTTTCACAAGAGGGCATGTCTATGACACCATGAATGAAAGTACCAAACTTTCCAAGGGTTTTTTTTTTTTTTTTCGGTTCATGTACCTGTATTTTTCTGTTGATGTGCAGGCATAATTTTTTGTTGATTTAGATAATCTGTCCATATCATACCCATATTATAGCCACTGTCATCTTTCTGGGAACATAGCCCATGTGATCATGTTTCCCATTAAAATAAAATAAGGCATACTGTCAGATTAATTCACACACAAAGAGTATTTATTTATTTATTTATTATTATTTCATTTTTATTTTAGAATATTAACATACATTTCAATATATATTTTGTTAGATAAGTGTCCCGTTACATTATGGGCTTCAGGTTCAATCTAAGTTAATTAAATACAGACAATTAATTAAATACAAACAGGCTTAAACAGCAGAGTTATGCATTTACTGTAGTGCATTTTATTAAAAAAAATGTTGATCTGTATATATATATATATATATATATATATATATATATATATATATATATATGTGTATATATATATATATGTGTATATATATATATATATATATATATATATATATATATATATATACAGTTGTAGTCAAAAGTTTACATACCCTAATGGAAATGTATAATTTCTAGAAACCTTTTGAAAACAAAGAATTTTAGGAAAAATATTTTGTAGCAAAAGTTTTGCTTTTGTGGAAGAGGAAAAAAAGTTACAAGAAATAGATGTCTACAATTATTTATTTCAGATTTTTCTTTCTGCAAAACTCCAAAAATGGTAATTCAAAAGTATTCATACCCTGACAAGTAAATGAAATTGACCGTTTGCATCTCTGACGTAACCAAATACATTGTATTTCTTTCCTCAAACCAAAGACTAATTTTGAAAAATGTGTACCGTGGATCAAGCTTTGCGAGAGGCTGCAAAAATAGCCTAGGTAGGACACGCACCTAATGTGTACTGAAACTTTTAGCCTCGACTTTAAACTCCCAAAAGTTTATTGTTTTCCTAAATGTTGTTAAATGAAAGCAATATACTGGCTGCAAGTGTAGTTCACTTGTTCCAAAATAGCATGGTTTTAGTATACTATAGTATCCTATTTTGACACTTTACATTTTTTGTAAGGTGAATGAGTTTATGTCTCTAGACCTGTTGTAACTCATTAAAAACGCTTCAACAACGATACTAATGTTCTTTGACGTTATAGTGCTAAAAAAATAAATATAGTTAGAAATAAACTCCCAAGCAACAACCATGGATATACCCCTCACAGTGTACTTAACTCCCTTTTGTCGACTGTGGGATGAGATTCTGTCATTTATCCAAAAGCAGGCAATATTTGGACTTAATTCGCAAGGCCAAACAGTTGAATGTGTGGCGGCTGCCATTTCTTTCTCGGTAGCTTGACCGACATAGCAACAGTAACTAGGGGAGGCGTGGTTAACGGCGGTTTTGTGAACGGTCAATTAATAGCTAGTTGAGGCACCTTTAGCAATAATAAACTATTTTAAACGATTAGGATATTTGTCAATGAGCTTTTGGCATGGTTCTTAGTGATTTTGGACCATTCTTCAATGCAGAATTGTTCCAGTTTATTACAATTCCAAGGACTTCTCTTGTGCACAGCCTTCTTCAACTCATACCAAAAATTCTCAATTGAACTTAGATCGGGACATTGACTAGGCCATTCCAGAACCTTCATTTTATTCTTCTTTAACCAGTAGATTTTGATGTGTGCTTTGGATTGTTGTCGTATTGGACAGTTGTGCTTTAAACCAAGTTTTGTAGCGGAGGGTTTCAGATGATTGGCCAATATATTTTGGTATGCTATGGAATCCATTTTACCATGTATTGGAACTAAATTTCCTGTGCCATTAGAGGAAAAACAGCCTCATAGAAGGATATTACCACCTCCATGCTTGATAGTAGGTATGGTGTTCTTTTCTTTGTACGCCTCACCAGGCTTTCTCCAAACATAACGTCAGCGTGACCAAATAGCTCGATTTTTGTTTCGTCACTCCACAAAACCTTTGACCAGAACTCATACCCATCATTCAAATGCCGTTTTGCAAACTTTAAGAGATTGTCCTCGTGACGTTTGCTTAAGAGTGGCTTTTTCCTTGGCCTGCGACCATTGAGACCATCACCATGCAATACGCGACCTATGGGTGAAGTGGAAACGCCAGTCCCACTTGCAGCAAATTCACTTTGAATATTTTTGGCAGTCAATCTCAGATTGTTATTAACCTTCCTCATAATTCTTCTACTTGTTCTTAGTGAAAGAACCTATTTTTTTCCAGACCGAGGGAGCGTTGTGACAGGACCATGAGTCTTGTACTTCTTGATAATAGAAACAATAGTTGAAATTGGGATATTCAAATGCTTGGAGATCTTCTTGTACTCTTATGTAAATCATTTTCTGCCTAAGGTCTTCAGATAGCTCTTTACTTTTTCCCATATTGACTTATTGGTAATGACAGCAATCATCCTATGCCTAACCCTTTTCTACTCTCTAAGAATGTTCACCTACAATCCAGCATTTTCTAGACTTTTCTAGATTAGGTTCTGCATTATCATATTGAAATGTCTAACACTTGTAGAGAATACTATCATAGCATAAAAGGATATGAATACTTTTGAATTACCATTTTTGGAGTTTTGCAAAAAGAAAAATGCTGAAATAAATAATTGTAGACATCTATTTCTTGTAACTTTTTTTCCTCTTCCACAAAAGAAAAACTTTTGCTACAAACAATTATTCCTAATATTCTTTGTTTTCGAGAAATTTCTAGAAATTATAAATTTACATTGGGGTATGTAAACTTTTGACTACATACTGTATATGTATATATAGCCTATGTTATGTATTTCATTTTACAGTAAACATGGGGAAAGGAAGCCTGAAAAGGTTCAGAAATAAGTCAAAATCCAGGGTCATCCAGAAAAGAAGAGGTGGCAGCAAAGTTGCATCTAAGAAGAAGAATTTCACCAAGGTACCGTATAAACATCTTTTTTTATTACTTTTTATGTTTGGCTCATTGCTTTAATAAGTCTGCTTGTTGTTGTGTCTATTATACTGGCAGAGTCAAGAAACTGACAATAGCAAATGACTAATGGTGAACAGTCATACAGTCTCTGATTATATGATTATATGGGCTGTAGGTTTTTTTTTTTCTTAATCATGCAGTGTTCTCCACTAGATGGAGTCTCTCACTCAGTAAACCCTATATTGTTTTTATGGTTGTTAATTGTATACATTTTATTATGTAGTTTATTTATTTAATTACTCTCCTACTGGTGCCATACTGGGAAATGGCCCTTCCATCAAACATTTTTGAAAGGAATATTAGCAACAGGAAGGATTTCATCTGATTTAAATATACAGTTAGCTGTAATTTATTTTGACATAGAGTTTTATTATGTTGCTGCACTTTTTTTTAAAACAATACTTAAAAGATATATTGAATTCTAGTATATAAGCTTTTTTAGTAGGGTTGAATGACTATAACATTCAAAATAAATATAGTAACTTTCCTTGGAGTAAGTGAATGCTTATTACTTTCAAAAGGCAGTACGTCTTCTGCTGTGGTTTGAGCTGTTCTTCTGAATGCTGCAGCGTCTGCTGTTTCTGTCATGTCAGTGTTTTCATAGTGGCACTCCACAGAACAGGAAACACTGTGTCAGTTTTTAATGTTCAATTGACTTGCAGTTTTGTCACATTAGATTCAAGGTGCCAGGCAACTCATTTTATAAGCAGTGTGGCAGCAGTGTGGAGTAGTGGTTAGGGCTTTGGACTCTTGACCGGAGGGTTGTGGGTTCAATCCCAGGTGGAAGACGCTGCTGTTGTACCCTTGAGCAAGGTACTTTACCTAGATTGCTCCAGTAAAAACCCAACTGTATAAATGGGTAATTGTATGTGAAAAAAAAGGGATATCTTGTAACAATTGTAAGTCACCCTGGATAAGGACGTCTTCTAAGAAATAAATAATAATAATAATATATTAACAGAAACAATGACCTGACCTTAGGAACACTGGTATTTTCACTTATTTCCCTTGATTTTTTTTTTTTATGTCTTTAAATTGCCTAGGTATTTGCTATTGTTATTATTAATATAATTGTATTTTGTTAATTGTGTGATTATACTGTTCTGTCTTGTTTCTTGATCATGATACATAATGTCTGTATAGCGCTTTGAGAGACCATGGTGTGAAAGGCACTATATAAATTAAATAAATAAATAAATAAATAAAAAGTTAAAGAGTGTAGACAAATAAATACTAAAGAAACAATAAATACTATGTTTCACACAGGTCCTAAGCATGCATATTAATAACATTGGGCATGGCCATGAGATTAAATATTTCATACCAGTTTATTAAAGAAAAGTACATGTCTTAGCCATGTAGCAAAATGCCAAAAAAAACTTGTGTCTAATATAAAGTACACTTGTGGTATGTAGATTATAAATAGGGTTTCCGTTTTTTCTGTGGTAATTAATTTCATTTTTCAGTGTTATGTAGATACCCTGTGTAACAGGATTTGCTACATGTGACTCAAGGAAGAACGAAAACGTGATGATGTGGATGCGTGATCGATGACATGGTCCGCACCCAACAGCGGCTCACACACACACACACACACACAACCGACACTAGTGGTATGGTCCCTCCCCAGAACAATATGCCTCTTTAGTGCTTTCGTCACTGACACTCACTTCCATGGAGATGGTTGCTACCTGGTTCCCAACATTATGGCGCTTTCAATGTTTTTGGCACTCACTTTTTTTAAAGGAAAGAACAACTAATTATAAAGAGAAAAAACTCTCTCAAATGAGGGAAATTTTAATCATTCTTATATGATGGTTCACTTGGTGTCTTGAAAGCCAAAGTTAATGCCAGCATGAAGGCTAAAACTTACGATGTTGAGGTAAGTTTCCCACTAAATTGACTCAGACTATATCGTTTGATATACAAATTATAAAAAAATAATAATAATAATTAAAACAATAATAATAGTAGTAGATAATATTAATGAAAAAGACGTGCAATAGCTGACAACGATTTATTATTATGCTATACATTTGAACAGTTTCACTTCGTTGCTCTCTGTTGGACACATTACCTCAGAATATTGTAAATGTACTAGCATGTATTTTGTTTAAACCAAAGTAAAAGCCTTTTTTATACAAAAGTTGAAATATTTTTTCTATTTAAAGGTGTAGTGTCCACCATAAAGTGGTTACCGTTTAAGCTCATTTTGAAAATAGTCCTGGGAAACTGGGTTTGGACAGGCATTTTAGTTGCTCCTGAATGAAAGTAATATTATTAACATGCTTTGAGAGGAAAACCTTTGTTAAATTGATATTCTTGTTATCGCGAAGCAGATTTACAATAGTCTATAGCGAAGAGGAGGTCTGAATAATAGATACATTTTAGTAACAAGATTAATTGTATGTGAATGATTAAGGTCACCATAAAATCTGGAATGACTCAAATTGCTATGAAATCATTTCCATCATTGAATTGTTAATTTTTATACAGATATGGCTGACAGATGACAAGGGTGTTCGGGCTATATTTTTTAGTTTTTTCCTTCTGAATGGTGATTGCAGTCTGCTGCAAAACACTGCACCATGCTGTTTACTAGATATAATTTGATTTATATTAAAATACAACTTCTTACTAACAATTCTACAGATGTTTTGAAACGCACTAATTACTGTTACTATAGACTTGCCTGTTTATTTGGAACCACCTAGCAACAATCGCAGCGGATGTGACGTCACACTAAAGAAGTGTATACAGATAACGTGAAGGACCAGACGAAACAAGACAAACAAAAGAGACAAAACAAAAGTCCTGCTGACCTGAACTGATCGGGTCGCTACAATATGTATATTATTGTAGCTTTTGATATTATACAGTATTCTTTCTCAAGACAATATTTTAGGGCACATATTGCGTAACTACAAAATCGTATTTTTTATACTTGACGTTTAACATTTAAATAAAAAAAAAAAAAAAAAAAACTTCTCTATTTCCACACATTATTAGGGAATGTGATTTTCTTTTAACACAGTTTACATCTTTATGGTCTACTACAGCTCTGTTTGAAAATCTAGTCTCTCTCTCTTATACGTCGCCTTCCTCTCCCTTTCTGCTTCAAAATTCTGCGCCTATATCACTGCAACCGCAGCATCTCAGTTTGTATCCAATCACAGCAGTCTCTAAAACCACACTCCCCCAGTTTCATTGGGACATGTCTCTTCAGGAAAAAAAATGACATGCCTCGTAGGTGCACAGGTTTATTTACATACAGGAACCCCACATGATGCTACCAGCAATGGTAGCTCACGTGGGACAAAAGGCAAAATAAACACTAACCTCGGATATACACATGATCGTTGGTTCATTGCAGCTTCCTTCTCCCTGAACAAAATCCACGACCACCTCCTGACCTCAGAATATACACATGAACGCCGTTAGAGATGGTCGCTTTGTTTCTTGAACCAAGTCATTCAGCAGCACTGTTGGACCGATGCTTCGGCAGGATCAGTGCTCTGAAACCAAAACAATGGATGGGCGGGTGAAGCTGAATGCTATGGCACTCAGCTGAATTTATTAATAAACAAAACAAAAACAAAAGATTTAAACAAAACAACAAAACACAAAACAAAAAGGCACAAGGGCCAAACAAATAAACAAAGACTGTTTAGCAGTCGTTTTTAAATGTTGATATTTTTCCTCACTCTCTCCGCTCCCCGTACTCTCCTCTGTACACTCCACCCCGCAGCACGGGCAGCTGCAGGTTCTTATACTCTAGCCAAGGGGTTAACTAGCTGTTAATTATCTTATTACCCCTCAGCCACAGTCTGCACGCGTTTGGTAAGGATGCATGACTCTCAGCTAGTTAAATAATCAGTAGCTGATCAGTCATGCATCCTCACGAGGTTTTTAAATATAAATAAGAAGTACGTGGCGCTGTTATCCGTGCCACAAACAATAATACAAATAATAATAATTAGGGGCTGGACACTCCGCCACACCCACCCTTTTTCATTTGCTTCATAAAGTCGAATGAAACCTGCGGAATAATGTTATATTGAATTACATACCGCTTTCTTGTTTTCCATATAGTTAAAGACAAACTGACAAAAATTGAAAAAAATGAGACATTTTAAAATCTAACATGAAATACTGTCTTGCTTCTGGCAGACTTTTGCAATAGCATTTTACAGTTTCTTTGATTACATGATGTAAAATAAAAGATCTAAATTATGTTTATATAGTATTTTTTTTTTTTTGTAATGATGTCTGAATCCTACAATTCTAGGTGATGCAAAACTTTTGGCCCATGGCTATGGAAGTAGTTGCCTTGCAGCCCTATATAGTGTGCTTACACTTACAACTCAGAGCTGAACTGGCTCAGAAACAATAAATAAAGAAACAATAAACAATAGTCATTTAGCAGATGCTTTTATCCAAAGCATCTTAGAGAGACTATGGGGTGAATTTTGCATCAACAACTGCTGCTGCAGAGTCACTTACAATAGGACCTCGGTTTTATGTCTCGTCCGAAGGATGACGCACAAGGAGGTTAAGTGACTTGCTCAGTGTCACACACAGTGAGTCAGTGGCTGAATTGAGACAGATTGAACTGGGAGCCTCCTGGTATCAAGCCCTTTTCTTTAACCACTGGACCACCCATTTACACTTGAGCACATACCTCAGCCAGCTTTGGCCCAGTATGCGTGCACATAGCCCCAACTATAGTGCGTGTCCAATGATGTCATATCGACCACCCCCTGCATGAAGACGGGCGCGTTGTTTTATTCGCCGTTTGCTCACTGTTTACTCACCTGGTGACACTGTGGTCACCAAACTGTTGTTAAAGTCAACAGGCTCAATGAACTGTTGTTAAACTCACCAATGAGCCACCAGACTCACCGGGCTAGAAAACTGGTGAGATTCACCAAAACAACATGAACGCCGCCATCAATGTGGAGTATGGGGAGACTAAATTAAACATTGTAGTCGATTCAAAAGAAAGACATTTGAATTTAAGTTGATGGAGTTTGTAAAGATGACACTGTTTTTATTATCTAACCTTGGCGTTTAAAGTCATTGCAATTAAGTCATAAAAAATGAGTACTGCTTTGCATAATAAGAAATTAATTTAAAAAAAAAGAAAAACACAACCAAACGTTTGTATGAATTTACTATTAAATTTAATTTAGCATGTTACTATCTGCACAAAAAACTATTACAGTCAGCACTCAGATATCTGTTACCCAGATACATGTCAGTTGCGTTTTACTGCCCTGTATTAAGAATAAAATCAATCCCCTTTATATACAGTGCAGAGAAAAAGTTTGTGAACCCCTTAGGATTTTCACATATTTCAAACCTAAAATGTTATTAGATCTTAATGTAAGTCCTAATAATAGATAAAGATAACCTGATTAAACAAATGACACAAAAACATGATACTTTTTCAACATTTATTTATCCACAGATGATTCAACATTCAATGTCCATGTGTGAAAAAGTATGTGAACCTTTAGATTCAGTAACTGGTGGCACCTCCTTGAGCAGCAATGACTTCAACTAAGCGTTTCCTGTAACTGTTGTTCAGTCTCTCACATCGGTTTTGAGGAATTTTGGTCCATTCCTCCTTACAGAACTGCTTCAACTCAGTCACATTTGAGGGTTTCCTTGCATGGACAGCTCGCTTCTGGTCCTGCCACAACATTTCGATGAAGTAAAGAGTGTAGTCGGAAGCTTGTGGCCACACTTTGCTGGGAGTTGCCAGTTGCTATGTGCAGTGACTGCAACTCTTTCTGCAGGTGTCACTGGATTCGCTGTGTATTTTTGCGTTGAAGCAATGGTCCCAATCTGTTTAACAGATCGTCAAGCGTTTCACCTGTCATTCTAAAAATTGCTTTCTTTGTGACAACAGCAAGTCTGTTACAGCCTTGTCTGCCGCTGCAGCACAATTTTTTCTAGTACTAGTCGCCATATTGATGTCACCAAACTTGGTTCTCATTTAATTTTCGGTGATCTGATTGGTCAAATTAGTATGTGTACTAAATATTTGAAATGCGTACTAAATAACATGTTTTTTTACCCAGATTGCCTTTCATAGACTCTGTCCTTTTGCACATAGGAAACAACAGCCTGAATTTTTTGTCCCGGTCGGAAACAGTAAAATTGTTAAATCGTCCCTGTTTTGCGATAAAACTGCATCGGTGTGCTCAGCAAGATAAATGTAGAGTCATTTGTATTAGGTTGCGTTACTGTCATTCAAAAATAAAATAAACAATCATATGGATGATTTGTTTAATCATTCTGATTATGTGTTTATCACAATTAAATGCTAATACTAATAGCTGTTCTTTTTTTTTTTCTTTTTTTTACGAAGTGTCTCCAGGTACAACGCGCCGGCAAAATGCACAGTATTCTGTTTTTCCTGTATGTGGTTACGTGGGAAGCAGAGATCATATGACGTCGGTGGGTTGGGAAGAGTGTGAGTGTGAGTGTAGTGAGATTGCGTCGACACAGTCCTGGCTTTTGGTAGTTATCCACTTACAGTAGGGTGGGGCAAATGTAATTTCTGATTTTAACTATCAAAAAATCAAATCGACTTTTGTAAACAGTTTTCATCTAACTTAAACATATCTGAAATAAAACAAAAACACAAACAGCATTTACACACCATGTGTATACATTGGTATGATCATCAGGTGGCGCTTCAATGTAAGATCTGTAGCAATAGTGTGGCACATCAGCATTCTTCTGATATGTACATCAGCCATATGCATGTTATTGTTCCAGCTTCTGTAGCCGTATTAATAAAATACCCCCTATCCTTCCAGGAGAATAATGACGTAATTTCTCAGTGACACATCAACGGAAAAATAGAATTCTTCTAATATGTACAACAGCCATACGCATAGCAACTGTCTTTTTATCTGGCTTTTTGTACATTAACATGTTTTGAGATGACAATATAAATAAAATAATGAGTTGTCATCTGCAATAAATACACCCAATGTTTATAATTTTTAAACTATTATTGTGTTATTATATACTGTTATTTTAACAGTGAATTGAAGAAAATAAAATGTCCCAGTTTTTCACTCTGCAAATCTGGTAACCCTAATTACATATATATACACACACAGTATATATAAAAATGATTTCCATTACACGAGAGTAGATGTTAAAACTTCATGCTGATTTGAACTCGGCTCTCGCCAAGATAAGCACCAACTAAGACGTAGCTTTACAGTAAACTAATGTGATCCATATGCGTCTCCATCCATTTACGTTTCCTTCCATATGATGATGTAGATATCCTTCTGTCTGGTGTTAATGGCTGAAGTGTAATGCTGGCTCCAGGGATTAGCTTATTTTGCCTCCCTGGCGCATCAGCACACACAACGGCTGCGATGCTGGCTCGGGGGATCAACCAAAGTGCGGCCTCCCCAGCGCATCAGCATGACAACCGTCTGGATTGAGCTAAGTAGGGTACATCTCTGGGGTTTTCAAGTGGGCACCTTCCATCCTCAGTGTTTCGTCGACTAGCCCACGACACCTCAAGAGGGCTCGACGGTGATTCTGGCGTCCCAGCATCACCCCCCTCCGTCCCCCACTCAACTCAGCCCAGCTTACTTACCTGTCCCCAGCCAGAATCTTTCCGTCTCAACCACAGCCAGTTGCTGCTCCTCTCTGCTGCTTCAGATAAGTTCTTCACTGTGCGACGCAAATCTTGGCCACTGAATCCGTGAATATATATATATAGAATTGGCCCATTATATATATATATATATGGGCTAATTCGAGCGCACTTGAGTCCCATGGACCTTGCATTTCATGCCTGTTCAAATCCATTGAAATTTACCGCCCCTGTTAATTTAGAAAAAAAATATTCTGAATATTCTGAAGGGGTGAAGTAGAATAATACATCAATTTGCTAAATACATGTTCCTTGAAAACAAAAAAAATACTAGCATCACTTTAATTAGTTACATCCAGTCGTTTTATGTATTGCAGCCTCTTATTCATGCCAACTTAATTACAAAAAGTACTGTGCGTGTCAACATACTAGCATTTCAGTACTCAAGTACTAGAAAAAAAACAAGTACTCAAATATGTATTTATTCCAAATTTCCACTTCTATCTGCTACCAAGATTTTGAAGTTCAAACCCCCAAAATTGCAGCATATTAGACCTGTCTTACTATGTTGTCATAGTAATTCTGAAGTTAAAAGAATCCTGTATCTATCAATAGCTTGTGATATACAGTAAATATAATGTGATAAATAAAATAAACAGTATTCGAGATGAGCCTCTTATGCTGCCTGCAATATTATTATCCTTTTGTTTGAAAGCTTTTTACCTGCTGATAACATATATTGGTGGATACAAGAGAACACATCCAGAACCTGATGCCAGTCTCTCAAGTCTCATTGTATTGTATAAGCAGAAGTAAAAAGATGTTATGCAGAGGGGAAATGCAAATGTTGAATGTAAAAGCTGACCAATGAGGGTTTAGTGTTGGTTTGCCAACTTTTATTTTTAGCACTGTTACAATGCTCGCTCATTTTTTAAAATGTATTGTATTTATTAATTTTATTCCAAATTAAAATGCTGTTGTTATTCAGTGAAAGACAAAGGCAATATGTAAGCACTGGCTGCCAGTAGCAAAACCCATGGTCACATTTTCATTCATTCTTCTGTCCTAGTATAATGTAAGGCTTGAAAAGTGTCTTTATAAACAGAGTTTGTCTTCCCCTGCAGAGATGCATATTCAGGTAATGATAGTGGAACGCATCTTATGTCACATTTGGAGTTCTATATCTAGAAAACTGCTGATACAATTTTGTTTAAAATTTTAAGGCCATTCTTTAGAAAGCAATAAGAGTATCAGAATCTGGGGAAATATGGAGGAACTTGTCTTTCTGTATCCCCCTGTACAGGAAGGTACAGTATAATAGACCTTGATTTATTAAGAGGGTTGATCTCAGAGTACTTTAAGGGGGTGGGAATTGAATTCAGCCACAATTGGTCTATAAACTAAACCGTCTAACATCTTATGTATTGTCTCTAGATGGATCAATAGATCCCCTGCATGCTCCCAGCCTTGATATATTCATGATTGCTTTCAAGTTGACAGACATTCTGGGAAGAGGGTAGGACAAATTCTACTTTGAGAGAATCGTTGTGGCACTAGAGTCTACCTACGTGCATAAAGGACAGGCCTGGCCATGGGAGCTGGAAAGTGAAGTATTTTGTGTTTCATTGGAAATACTTAATTAGAAAACGATTAAGTACCATCATCCAATCAGCTTCCAGCTCTATTAGACAGTAGATGCCCGTTGGAACTTCACCGCATCAACTGTGAATCGAACTTAAAATCAATCCGTGCACGTGTCGGCTTTTTTTATTTTGACTTGCTGTAGTGAAAGCTCAGTTCACATCTATTGGACAGCAAATACTAAACAAAGACACAGTTGGTCCAAATTAATTTCATTATCTACCAAAACCAGCCAATCAATAGCCTACTTTGTACTGACGAAAGCAACTAGTCCTGTACCCGCAACTGCCGAATCAGCCAATCACAGCATGTCAGCTCAAATGGAGCTCAGCATCTTTCAACAACAACAAACCGAGACACAGACCCGATTGCTTCACTCAGATATCTGGCACTGTCCAGATAAACTATAAACAACTCTGAGAAGTTAAAAGTTATTTGTTTAATAAAGTTATTTGTTTTTTTCTCTATCTATGTATGTGGTCCTTTATGAACATTTTCTGGACTATTTTCCTAAACCTTCTCAGGGGAAGGGTACACGATGAATCATTACATGTTCAAGGTAAATCTAGATTTTAAAGTGTTGTTTTAAGGAAAATAATAATTGATAGTGCCCTCTCGGTGAATGCTCTACCGTGTGGTAGTTGACCTTGACTTAGTGCCCGGGATGCATAACTTCTGTCGCGGTTAACTACCACGCGGTAGAGCCTTCATCGACGATTTGCATGTCATTTCTAGACTTGTTACTAACTTAGTTAATCTTTATTTAATTAATGTACAATAATTTAGCAGTTTCCCCGTTCTATAAACCTAACCATGGGATTTCTTGATTTGTTCAAACCTTTTTTGATATGGTTTGTATTAGTTAAGCAGTGACACCCTCTAGTGTCCTGAATATAACATTTCAGTTCAAAACTTGCACACAATATATTGCATTACAGTTCATTAAATAATAGAATTGACAGATTTGAAATGGCAGAATACAGCAGTTTGGAAACTTGGTCCAACACGTTTTGCATTCTACTGAAGGTTTTACTATTTGGGGTATTTTTTATGTTCTTAACAGTTGTGTTCTGAGTACTGACACTCTATGGTCCAGCTGGGGTTTTCTGACAGTTAATTACTACATACAATAAAACTACAGTAAAAAAACAATTAGCAAAAGCAAATGATCATTAAACACCAAAAAAGAAATCACCCACAAATACTGGGCACGTCACACATTATATAGTAGAGAACATGCAGCACTCTGTATGCTGACCTTAAGACAAATAATGGTTTCCATTCTGTGGCTTTGCCTTCATTTGCCCCTTTGTGCGTCTTCCAGAATGTTATAGTTTTAAACCGGTTTCTGGAACTTTATAAATCTGTCATTAAATTATTCCTGCAGTTTATTCAATTTGATACTCTATTAGAAATAATAATTTGTGGAGTATTTCAATTCACATGAAACTTACAAACCTAAAGTCAAATGCAGTTTTGCAGTAAATATATCTTTGTAATCACCTATACTGCTTTTTAATGTAGTTTCTCAATATATTTTTTTAAGTATTAGTGCCAGTGTTCACAAAATGTAATTAAATTCTATTTGGAGTACAGTGTTGTTTTTCGGACACTGATGGAAAAACATTGCTTCACTATAACACTTTTTTCTCAGTAATTTTTATTTTGTAAAAAAAAAAAAAAAAGTAATTACAAAACAAACAGTTAGTGTATGCACATTAGAGTTTATGCTATTATAATATAAAAAGCTAAATATTTGTAATAAATAAATAAATAAATTAACTTTAAAAGTGTAGATAGCAAAAAGGAGGCTAAATTCCAACCCTCCACTGTCACTAGCACTAAAATAGCTGATTGTGGTTAATTTTTTTCTTTTAATTTAACAAAGAAAAAAGGTATTACATACAAAAATTACATCTGATTGTCCTATTTATTGCAAACTTAAAAAATGCATTCAGAACAAAATGCATATATTTATTTGGGGCCTTGTGACAGAAATACAATGATTCTTGGTTGTAAATCTCCCTCCTGACCTGTGAGGACGCTAAGCAGCGAGAACAGAGTTCTTTGGACGGGCTGGTCTGACAATTCTTTCCCAGGGTCGGGAAGTCGGCCAGTCTGGATGAATGCGAGACTCCGTTGCAAGAACGCATCGACCCGGAAGGGAAACCACGTGGCATCCGCAGATTGGAGAGGTGGTTGCACTCGTTTACAAAGGGGTCATGTGTGACGGCATAAAAGGGGCTGGAGAATCGCAATCTGTTCCTTCGCTTTGGTTTGTATTTTAAACCTGAAAAGACCCGAGAAGAGAGCAGTTTCGTGAGTGTCTTGTTTGTTATTATTAGTCGGCTAACACGTTCTGGAGCTGTCGCCAAGGGCCAGCACCAAAACCCGGAACAGCACTGCACTATTGTCACTGTTATAAACCTGTATCACCCACCACGAGCACTACTGCACGCACCCAAGACTGGTGACCGTGTTAGTATATTGTGGGACGGATATTTGTGTTTATTATTTAGGACTGCAACCCTGTTGTTATATACTCCGTGCACTACACATTGTTGTGTATTGCCGGGGATTATTATTTGGTCACCAGACATGGATATAAAAATAAAAACTGTTTCCAAACCAGATTTAAAACCTCTCTGTCTGCATAATTATGCACTGCATCACTCCTGCACCTGTACCCAATCAACCACTTTGCCACAGGCCTTCTGAATGTATTTCTGCCAGTTTTTTAGATCCTGAATCCATTCAACGTGTGGCAAACATTATCCAGATTAGTTTGTAAGAACGAGCAACATGCAGTGCTACTTATATTATTATTATAATAATAGTAATAATAATAATACGTATAGTCGGAATTTGAGGTTTCCTTTGTTTTATCCCTTGCCAAGGAAAAAATATACATTTTATCATTACTTGATATATCTAGTTTTACTGGAAAACAAAACAGCCAGTTTGCTTTCAGTTCTTTAATTATATTAGGATTTTCAAAAGCAGTTAATCTGCAATAATTAAATTTGGGTTCAGCTGGTTAAGTACACTTAGCACACTCTCCTGTGAGACAGCAGGTCCCAAGGCCTCAGTTCTGACATTAGAATACCTAGTGAAGGAATACACAATGTGCCAACAGCGCAAAGGTACACATGTGTGTTGTGTGGCTTGTGGAACTGAGACATGAAATGTATGTTCTGTATGTGAAGGTTCATATTCCTGTTTCATTTGTCAAACAAGGATATACCAGTACAGGTTATCCAAAATACACATTATATTCTCCTCTTCTCAGGACAAGTACAGGATCCCTCTACAGAAAGCATGCATTCTTGCTGAGATTAAATAATATATATATTTTTAAATGAAAATAATAAATACAGGAAATCCAACTACAGTGCCGTGAAAAAGTATTTGCCCCCTGTCTGATTTTCTGCATTTTTGCATATTTTTGACACTGAATGTTATCAGATCTTCAACCAGAACCTAATATTAGATAAAAGGGACCCTGAGTGAACAAATAACACACAAATTTGATACATATTTCATTTATTTATTAAAGTTATGTAACACCCAATGCCCCGTGTGAAAAATTAATCGCCCCCTTAGACTCAATAACTGGTTACGCCACCTTTAGTAGCAACAACTGCAACCAAACGCTTCCTGTAGTTATTTATTAGTCTCTCACAGCGCCGTGCTGTGGCCCACTCCTCCATGCAGAACTGCTTCAACTCTGTGACATTTGTGGGTTTTTGAGCATGAACTGCTCGTTTCAGGTCCTGCCACAACATCTCAATGGGGTTTAGATCAGGACTTTGACTAGGCCATTCCAAAACCTTAAATTTCTTGTTCTTCAACCATTCTGATGTAGACTTGCTTGTGTGTTTTGGATCATTGTCTTGCTGCATGACCCAGCTGTGCTTCAGCTTCAGCTCACGGATGGATGGCCTGACATTCTCCTGTAGAATTCTCTGATACAGAGCAAAATTCATGGTTCCTTCAATGATGACAAGGCTTCCAGGTCCTGATGCAGCAAAGCATCCCCAAACCATGACACTACCACCACCATGCTTGGTATGAGGTTCTTACTGTGGAATGCAGTGTTTGGCTTTCGCCAGACATAACGGGGCCCATGTCGGCTGAAAAGTTCCACTTTTGACTCATCTGTCCATAGAACATTGTTCCAGAACTCTTGAGGATCATCCAGGTGCTTTTTGGCAAACTCGAGACGAGCATTCATGTTCTTAGTGAGCAATGGTTTTCTGCCTTGCTACTCTGCCATGAATCCCATTTTTGCCCAGTGTCTTTCTGATGGTGGAGTCATGAACACTGACCTTAGCCGAGGCGAGAGAGGCCTGCAGATCCCTGGATGTTATTTTAGGGTTCTTTGTGACTTCCTGGACGATTTTAGCAGGACAGCCACTCCTGGGAAGATTCACTACTGTCCCAAACTTTCTCCATTTGGACAATATGGCTCTGACTGTGGTTCGGTAGAGCCCCAGAGCCTTGGAAATGGCTTTGTAACGCTTTCCAGACTGATAGGCATCAACTTTTTTCCGGAGGTCTTCAGGAATTTCTTTTGTTCGTGGCATGATGTGCCTCTAGAACAGGGGTGGGCAATCCTGGTCCTGGAGGGCCGGTGTCCCTCCTGGCTTTTGTTCCAACTGTGCTCTAAACTACTTAATTGTACTGATTATTACCAATTATTGGTCTAATTAAGTAATTTAGAGCACAGTTGGAACAAAAGCCAGGAGGGACACCGGCCCTCCAGGACCAGGATTGCCCACCCCTGCTCTAGAACCTGTGTGCTGACAACTTCACTCTGAAGGTAAGGGCCAAAGTTAGTCAGATTTATATTTGGCAGGGCTGGCCCAAATCAGGCCTGGTTGTTAACCAAAGTACTCAAACAGCTGACCCTAATTATCCCTTTAATTGGGTTGAGTTAACTAGGGGAGGGCAATAACTTTTTCACACCTGAAGATTGCATGTTTGATTACCTTGCACACCAAACAAATGAAAGAAGCACCAAACTTTGGTGTCATTTTTTCTCTCAGACTCCCTCTATATACTACTACAACCCACAAAAAAATCTGACCAAATACAATGTGAAAAATGTGCAAAATGCAGCAAATCAGACTGCAGCAAATACTTTTTCATTGCACTGTAGTTCTCATTCACAACCACAGCTAGGTTGGTGTTTGGTAAACTAGGGAACAAACCAGCCTACCCCAGTATATATCAGTTTTACTAATGTCAAACTTTATTTTAAATCCAAAGTGAAAGATTTATAAATAGGGCCCACTGTCTTTAAATGCAGCTTTGTAATATAATTTGCTCAGTCACTTTTGATTATTGGTATCCGGGGAATAATTAAAGATTCCCACTGCATTGAAGTTGGAGCCATTCCAGCTTTTAACGCTGGGTTAATAAGACACAACACACATGTGTGCACCTTTTGTACAGGTAGATTTTTCACTCAAATAAAAAACCCTGGAATGACTCAAACTTCTAAAATTGGAGTCTTACAGTAGTTATTCCCTGTTGTCCAATACAAAATAATCATATTTGTTTAAACTACATACCTAATAATACGTACAAACCTTACGGTACTGATTTTGCCTCATGTACATTTTACTTAATTTTCACAAACCATAAGTGGTGCCGTCCCTCCCGTTCCCTATCGAATGTTTGGTTTATTAAAAAAAAAAAAAAAACGGCAACATAATACTAATAATAATATTATTATTATCAGTAGCAGTGTACATTACAGCTGATTATGTTTTTGTGCTTCAAATGGTAATTATGTTATTTATGCACAGTATTGTTTTTCGACAAAATAGATGACATCTTGCTTGTGAATCAGTGAAATGTCTTCTCACAGGCATATTTCAGAATATAGCAGTTACACATACAGATGCTTCTGTTCCCTTAAGCCCTGAGGTAAAAACAACTCCAGCTGCTGAAATAAAAAAAAAGGCAGTGTCCAAGTTGGGGGAAAAAACTAAAGTTTTCTGGAAGACTATGAAAGTACACAAAAGTGCCCTGTGGTGACTGGCAATGGTGTCCCTCAGTGCCATGCCCTACAATCGTTGCTGAACCTCATGGGATAATGACTGCCCTTTTTGTGAAAATAGTTTTGAATAGACAGCATTTTTCTTTGTGTAGTTGGTCAAAACACAGAGCAAAGTTAGTCAGCAAGTTGCATAGCTCCTGCATTCTGACTCTTCAAGCCTCTTTTTTACAATATTTTATAGTGTGTGACCTTGCTGGGATGCTGGAGGTAGGAGCTTTAAAAATCATTAAAATGTAACATAATTTTTGTATTATGTAATAATATCAGACATATTAAGTTACAATTGGTTATTGTACAGTAATACTATAGCCATGAAGGTAGCTATAGTTTCCAATCTTAATAATTAATCATACCAGAAACAACATTAGTAGTATCAGTTTATGTTTTTAATTTAGGGTGCTGATTAATACCTGCTAAAGCTACTATATATATATATATATATATATATATATATATATATATATATATATATATATATATATATATATATAATAATGCAACCCTGTGTGTGTAAATATATATATATATATATATATATATATATATATATATATATATATATATATATATATATATATATATATATATATAAAATACAGGGTTGCAATATTATTATTATTATTATTATTATTATTATTATTATTATTATTATTATTATTATTATTAATGTATTTGGCAGATGCCTTTATCCAAGGTGACCTATATTGTGAATAAAAACATAAAGTAAATAATTCTTAAATGGAAATGTCTGATCTGATATTGACTTGTGCATTCAAACATTACTGTAATAAACAGGTCTTGTATGTTATTTCTTAAATACTTTAAATTAGTAAATATAATATTTGAACTGCCTTCTCATCCAGGAAGTGTACAACTAAGGAGTCCCCATACAGCCTTTACTTAATCTACCAGTCTAACATCCTTAGCTGGCAGTTTATTACCTGGAGGCAAACTACATATTCAGAAGTTATTTACAACAAACAGCCAAGCAATTTGTCTGGAAACTAGGCTGGAGATCAAAGGATTGTTTGGATCTCCACTTAGCATATTTGTTTAACCTAGTTAGTGTTTTCAGAAAAGTGCACATGCTTTTCGATGATACAGAGAGCAGTCTTTATCCTTCCTTTTCTGATTATAGCTTGGGATTAAAATATTAACTCTGTTTTTGGGTGACAACTGGATTCATCAGCTCTTCATATGTAGTTGCCCACTGCTAGTAGTCTGTCTGATATACACCACTAGTGTATATTGAAGATAATCCTGATCAGTCTTCTAATAGTCAGTTTGAAGTGTTTGACACACAGCTATGACACATTTAGTTATTATGAGCCAGTTGACATTATATAGAAAAACAAAGTTTAATGATGTGCATTAATTGAGTGCATTTTTATAAAAGACATGACATTTCATTTACAATGTTCTAGGGCAATAATGTTAAAAAAATCCCACCTTTTCTTCCTCATAGACAACAATGAAGGGCGCACACCCAAGAGTTGTGGACAAGCCAGCTGTTAAATCAGAAAGCAGCTTAAGAAGATCAAGAAACCTGGAGAAACCTGCAGAGCCAGAAGAGGAAGGGGAAGAGGAGGACCATTGCACTGTGTCCTCTGGGCAAGGTAAGGAGGGGTGGAATAGTAACAACAGAAAGCTTTGTTTCCACTGTTTCCAATAGTGTTCTAGAAACAGCAATTGATGAGTAGTGCCAATGATCTCACTGCCACTTTGGTAATGAAAACGACTGTGATGAGAATGATGCCCCTGAAGAATAGATTTGAGCATGCATCTCAGCACAGTGAGACAAAGAAAACGCAGCTTACAAATGAAATTCACTGGTGGACATCAATTACTAAATGCTGCAATTCAGTTGCGTTTAGCAGGTCAAAGAATATTCAGAGAATGTGTGCCTGCTATTTTTAGATTGTGTATAGCATTGGCAAAAACATTTGGAAACTGTTCAGCGGGACGCTTGTCCCGGGGGTGGGTGGGGGTGGGGGTGGGGGTGGGGGGGGTCGGGGGGAGTTGTATACGCATCATACACGGGAAGGGTCATACGCAAAAACATCATATAATAATAGTATCCCCTCAACTCAACACCGCACGACCAGCATGACAGTAAAGATATACGCAATGAAGCGTTCTTACCTTTGTATACAGGTAAGTTAGTGATCAGCAGATGTGTCAGCCGCACAAAGAGCACAGCGTGTGGTTTTCACTAACTCTACTGTGCAGAATAAATCATTTTTTTTCAATGTGTAAATATCGGGACTTTCTTCCTATGCATCGGGATGCGTGACATTTGCTAGGAAATCGGGACTGCCCCGACCATATAGGGACTGTTGGCATGTATGCAAAAATAATGTAGTGTGTTACATTAGTAGTTTTCTGTATTGACCAAAATCTTAATATGCAGGTACAGTGTCTCTCTGCTTTTGATTTACATTGTTCTTTTTTTTGTCAAAATAATGGACTACACAAAGAATCCCATACAGTCAGATTGTACCTTGCTTGGAAGCTGTGAAGTGTGCAGTATAGAGTCGTAGTAAACTATTACAAAGTGCTCCTGGTGTATTTATATAATACCACAGTACTGCATTCAATACAATATGTACACAAATTACCCAGCAGAGGTCAGCATGTAGCATTCAACTAAAGTATAGGAAGCTTAGTGGATGGTGTAATACTTTACTTTTACTTTTATAGTTATGAAATGCTGAATGTGTGTTGCTTAACATTAATAAGCCCACCTGAGTCAATGATAACAGGGTCTGCTGGACCTCAAGTACACACTTTTCAACTTACCACAGCCATTTGTTTATGTGTTATATTCCAGTTTACACTTTCTCTGAAAGTTAGGCAATATTTTACACACTGATCCTAGATGTAGTTAAGAAAGAAATGCTAATAAAAATAATGCCATAGGAAGATCAAATCATTAAGAAAAACGTACATAATACAGTATGTTAAACATAAATCTGTAGTAGATAGATATTTAGGTGTAATTAGTAGATGCAGTGATGCATTTATATATTTTAACCATTTGTATTATACCATTCAAAGGTCTCATTATGTTTATTATGACAGACAGGATTAATCCAAGATGGAAGTGTACGCCCAGTGTATAGGTTCCTCAAACCCAAGTCATATTTTTTCTTTCCTTACAAAATGTGTATGTGTGTGTGTGTGTGTGCAGGGCAGGGGGTTGTTTGGGGGGTAGGGGGCAGGTTACAACATGCTCACCTACATACACGTCAAATGAGATGAAATAATCAGCTATGCATCACACTCATTTAACCGTCACTGAAGTCATAATTGTATAGAGTCGGATATGTGAGTGCTGACTGTAGTCATTTTTGGTAAATATGTAAACACTGTTAAACTGAACGGTAACATATACCCAGCATTTTGAAAACACAATAGAATGAACATGAATGATTTCAATATGCAACAGAAAAAATGAATGTCAAAGTAAATCACAAAATGATTTTAGAAATACCACACATAAATATGTAGTCTGGTAAAACAGACTAATGAGATATTTTGCAGCTGTAGGCATTATTTTAGAAATGAGATACACATGTGAAAAGTGGTGAATTGAATTGAGATAAAGACTGATCTGCTTAGGTCTCGTGTTGAATGAGTTTTTGTTCTTTATAAAACTGGGTTTGGGAGTAAGCATCTGCTCTCTCTCTCTGATAGTTAATATTGGAGTTGTTAATGCCCCCTTTGGCCATCTGTGCTCAATTACCATATCTGTTTGAAAGTTTCTTTGTTTTTCGTTTATACAAATAAACTCACTTCATACATATATATATATATATATATATATATATATATATATATATATATATATATATATATACATATATATATATATATATATATATATATATATATATATATATATATATTTTTTTTTTTTATCTGTGTATTGGTGCATTTTCCTACCAAAATGTAGCTGAAAGGCAAATTCATTAGACAGACAGAGATGTTTTTTAATTGAAGACAATTGCGATAATTGAATAGGGTTAGAAAGTTTCACACTAAACAACTCAATAGCATGCTGCATTTATATTTATTACATTTTACTTTGGTTACCAATGTAAGTAACACAATACAAATATAAGTGCAGAGTATTACAAGAAAGAAAGGGATTTGTTACTCAATAGATCACACAACTGCATGAACTGTACACTGGCTGGATAGATTACATGCTTTTTCTTTTATTTGTGTTCCTATTGCAAATTAACTCCATTGTATGGACTTGGATGGATGCCAATACTAATTAGCAAGGTTTTTTTTTTTTTTTTAAATTGAAAAAAAAATGATCCTGTTGTTAACAAAGGTACTTAAACATAAATTATGCGGTATTTGTTGATAGGTAAGAGGACACTGGTACAATATCCAAATAGAGGTCAACAGTGGTTAACAGACACAGATATCAAAAATGTCCTGAATTTACAGTGAAACCCTTGACAATGCAGCCCTGCGAGGAGATTGCGGTGTTTTTCAATGTTTATTATAGTCAATTCTGTGATGTCCAACTTGTCAAGCAATTGTTCTTGTATCAAAATGTAACTTTACTGCTTTTGGCAAAGACATTGCTTTTAAAATTATGGGGAACTTGTCTATCTATAGTATCTATGTATTCCTTATTGGGAGCAACTTGATATGGTTATGAAATAGGGATGAAATGATAGTACATTTCCACAATATGATAGTGAGCCCACTATTTCATGACACAACGATTATGACAAGTCGCAGTTGTTTTTTAACTACTTTCTTAACTTACATGCCATGAGGCTGAAGAAATCACCAGCTTTGTTTTTTTTATATCACAAGAAGGAGCAACAGCAAGGCGACACTACAAACTGTTAGCCAGCAGTAGATGTATGAGACTATTGTAACACAAAAATACAAACAATAAACGATAGTTGTTTTTTTTTAAAGGCCTCAAGCAAAACATTTATAGGCTCACAATTTTTTGTTTTCTTGAAGGCTTACGGTTTATGAAATCCATTATTATTAAAACTGTATTTTGTTTTAAATATAAATGGCCATGCCCTGAGGCTGTGTGGTCCAGTGGTTAAAGAAAAGGGCTTGTAACTAGGAGGTCCCTGGTTCAAATCCCACCTCAGCCACTGACTCATTGTGTAACCCTGAGCAAGTCACTTAACCTCCTTGTGCTCTGTCTTTCGGGTGAGACGTAATTGTAAGTGACTATGCAGCTGATGCATAGTTCACACACCCTAGTCTCTGTAAGTCTCCTTGGATAAAGGCGTCTGCTAAATAATAATAATAATAATAATAATAGCCACAAGCACTGTACATTGTAAATTAAACTTTACTAACATTTTCTATAGGGCCGCCTTTTTTAACATCAAATTATTTGTGGTTTAGAAACACAAATTAAAAGCTACTGTTTTGGGTTTTTTTGCACATATGTATGAGTATGCTTAAGTTGATTTGACAGCATAATCATAACTCTAGTTTAAATGTTTTTTTAAAATCTTGAATTTCAATTAGAAGCTTAAATATAAATAAATAGGTAATCGGCGACCACATTTTTTTAACCACAGTTACATTTGTACTGTTTTTTCATTTGTAAAATACAGTATATCCTCTTTATACTGCCACCATTGGAACCACACAAATTACAGAGTGTAGCATATAAAGAGGGTATTACAGAAAAAAAATGTAAATGACTAATTTGAGTAAATAAAGACAAAGTAAACCACAAATGCACACAATGCGTACTTTTTTGGGGCCCGTATTTCACAACAACAAATACATTTCTCTCAAAATGTATGTAATTGGTTAATGCTATGTGTCCGGAAGACATATCTTGTTGAATTATTATCCTCAGGTGGAGTTTGGAAGATATGCAGGTTGGATTAAGTGACGCACATTCAGGTTTGCCGAAGTTTAACTTTCTGCTCTGAGACAGTGGCAACAGTGCAGTTTTGCTGTGACAGATCAGCTGTCAGTGCCATGCCCTTACCACCTTCTGCCCATAGTGAGAGGTACGGTTTTCAAGAGGCTGGCTTGTACACATAAAACACTGATCCTCCAATATGAAGTGGTCGTTTAGCTTAGAGTAACATTCTTTCTTAAAATGTGTTATCATTTAGTACAAATAAAATTGCGAAAGCTCAAAGTCGGCAGAGGCATAAAAAAAATCCAAGACGGCCGCTGGATAAATAAAGAAGCTACATTTTGTGCGTAAAAGGTTTTTACACATTTAAAAAGTATTTTTGTATGTTTTCATTTCAGACATGTTTAAGTTATATGAAAAGTGATTACAAAAATCGATTTTATCTCTTTTTTGATAAAATCAAAAATGTCGTTTGACCACCCTACCTTTGGTAAGTCAGCGTCGCTTACTGTGTTTAAATTTACATTTTCATAACTTAACACATTGTTTTAAGTGTTTAGATTGCAATATTACTGCATCACAAAGTAAAGTCAATTACTCCACTGGGTGGTAAGTACGCAAGCACTACATCATGTTTGAAGTTGTTCCTGCTTTGGTTGTTGTGGTTTTGCCACATATTCTGCAAATTGGATGGCCATCTTCTTTGGTTCCTGTTATATCTTTTTTGTAGCCAAAATACATCCACACTGATGATTTTAGGCTATTATTCGGAGAGAATAACTCCTCCTGTTCTGCTTCAGTGACTATTGTTTTCTACGATTATCGGGCAATAAAAAAATGTCCATGATAGGATTATCGTAAATATTCGTGATCATGATATATTATAGAGTTGGCGCCATTTTATTAGGACACCTTGGGAGAAGTCAAAATATCCTGAATAAGTGGCTGTCCCAATTAAACGAGAGGCATTTGAGACGTTCTTAGTGATTCTAAATGAAAAGAAAAATAATAAAATCACATCACATTATGCTTAAATGTTAAATATATAATTTAAAATACAAGTTTAAAATTAATCGCTGTTTTTATTTCTACATGAAATGAAAAATAATGAAATCACATCGAGCAAGGCACCCAAGGCACCTGGATCCGTGTACATTCCGGCCAATCGTTTTTGCATTCTAAATCGGAAATCAGAAAACCAGAAAACGACTTTTTTCTATTTCGGTTTTTCATAAAAACAAAAATCGACCCGTTTTTCATTTTCCAATTTCTGAGTTTAAAGTACAAAATCTGATTCAGGCTTGTTTCCCATTTTTCATATTGGTTTTTGTAACAAAGTATTCGAAATTGAAAAATCTGTAATACAAAACTAAATAATAGACCATTTAAAAAAAAAAAAAAAAGTACTGATGCGTGCTCTACTGGTATCGAATGTGTCTCGTTGTTATGACAGCAGTGTGGCGTAGTGGTTAGGGCTCTGGACTCTTGTCCGGAGGGTCGTGGGTTCAATCCCAGGTGGGAGACACTGCTGCTGTACCCTTGAGCAAGGTACTTTACCTAGATTGCTCCAGTAAAAACCCAACCCCCCCGCCCCCCCAGTGAAACAAATTGGGTACCCGTGAAAGGGGAGCTCTAAACAACATACGTGAGCGCCCTGGACAAATGTGTTATGATAATATAATCCAGTTAAGTTTATAAAGTTAATTTATAAAGCCGGATATAAATATTAAGAACCGTAGGCTATCTGGATTGTTTCCCTTTATGTAAAGGTCTATTATTTTTAGTATTATTATAATGCACTGTACCTGAGTGATACAAGGATGATTATTATATTAACTTAATGTAGCCCTACGGCTGTATTCTAATACAGTACTTTGTAACAACTGCTAAATTAATTAATAAATAATGTTGGTAAACAGACAGAACACTTCCACGACAATAAGCACAGGAGCATCGTCATAACAGCGGGACACAGAGAGCTGGCCTTGTCTGACCATTTTTTTAAAGGTCTTGAAGGAGCTACATAATTTTTAAGATATTAAATGTTGTGGAGTGTTTTCATGCTGCAGTGGGGGGTTCTTTTGTAACAGAATATGGAGAAGGGTGGGGGTGAATTCTGTTTACAGTTTCGCACAGGTATCGCAGTTCCGTCTTTTGTAAGAGCTGCAAACCGCAGGGTGAGAGGACATGTTAGCATCTTACAGAGCTTGCCACAGGATCACTAAAGGGGGCTGGCACGCTTGGTTGAATAGGACTGTCCCTCTTCCGATACGTTAGTATATCTATCATATTTCCTGCAAAGTATTGTCTCTCCAGATATCTGCTTGAATAAAGACTACCTTCTTTATCACCGACTCTTGGAGATTGATTTCATTTTCCGTCCCTGCAGTCTGTTATTTATTTTTGTATTAGATTATTCCATTTCGAATACTTTGTTACAAAAAGCAATATGAAAAATGGGAAAACAAGTCTGAATCAGTTTCTGTATTTTAAACTCAGAAGTTGGAAAATGAAAAACAGGTCGATTTTTGTTTTTATGAAAAACCGAAATAGAAAAATGAGTCATTTTCTGGTTTTCCGATTTCGATTTAGAATGCAAAAACGATTGGCCGGAATGTACACGGACCCACCTGCGATGTTGACACACCAACTTTCTTTGCAACACCAGCCTGAGAAGCCACAGTTCAACATTGTTTACGCAATTTATGCAAATCACACCGTAATCACTTACTCGCTGTGTTAAGCGAACCTGTCTTGCTCTGAAAAGCGATCTCCGTTCATCATTTGAAAATACTGTATCCCAATTAAACGAAGTGACGTCCCAATTAAACAACATAAATAGCATTCAGCAGAAATCCCGATTATCAGTATCCCGATTAGGTGGCGCCAACTGTACTACCGAAAAAACTGCTTCATCCATACTATGAAATGTCACAATTATCGTAACTATTCTTCATATTCTTCTTTTTGTTTCGAATCACTTTGTATATAATCTCTTATTTCATCACATCCTGGTGACTTTTCAAAGTCAATATGTTAAAAAGCACCCTTGTAGTATATTTTACATCTACTGGGGGTAGATTAGTTGAGGTGCGCAGGCTAGTAATTACACTCTGGTGTACCTGCTGAACTGAGAGGACATGTTTATGAACTCTATTGAGGCCACTGGGATGCTTTTTTTAAACTAGAATATTTTTGTTTCTGAAATACATTTTTTATGCAGAAAGTATTAGGTCCTTATGTTATACAAATCATTACTATAATAGATTTGTACTGTTTGTATTTAAGTGTATATGACGTAGCTGCCTTCTTACAGTCGTGTAGGCCTTATTTCATTGATTAAATCTTTTGGCCACTCCCTTATTCCTGTTCATATAAGTTAAACTCATATGTTTCTACTCCTGGGAGTTCAAAATATATTTTTGTATCACTAAATCATCAATCTGTTGGATGATCTTTGGTATTTTTATACTCCATTGCCTTCCACCAACATTTTATAAAAAGATTAGGTTTGTCACTGCTACTGTATCCTATTTTTTCTAATCCTATCACTTCTATCAGATAAAACCACGATTCTGCAACAGAGGGCATGCCAATGGGGTGCTTTAAACTTATTAGTTTTAAAATGTCACCAGAAGGAAGAAAACATTAGTTAAGATGACTGATATTTTATAGCCGTACCAAGTTCCTTTTTATCATGATAATTTTGTCCATTTTTAACATAGCCTTTTTAAACTGGGCATGCTGAGTTTGAAGATGAGCTTACTGTAGGATGTACATTTTATTTGTTATTATTAAGCTGGCCTAATGCCGTATTTGTGAGCTGTGATTTTATTATCTTATTAGAAGTTACTATGTTGTGTTTAGGGTGTCTCTTACTATAGAAATCACATTGTGCAGTCTGTGTGAGAGGACTGCAAATGAAGATACTTTGCGTATGGTATTAAAAATTGGTGTCAGGGCTGATTTATGATCCAATTATTGGTGTACCCATAATCCAGAGTTCTCTGTTGTTACCACAGATGGTTTAGACATTTAAAACTAACACAATTACAATAATAATATTAATATGTAATTTATGTTATTTTGTAGTTGCCTTATCCACTTGAAGCCGTGCAATTCTATGCATTCTTAAAAGTATAGTAAGTCCAATCTTCTCCCATATGGTCTGTGGCTTAATAATGCAATCTTTATGAGATCTTACCTCTGTTCCTTTTTCTTCAATGTACATACACGATTCTGACATACAAGCGACTTGCACTGTAACCTCTGCAGTTCGTTTTTCACAAATTCAACAATACAATCTTTTCTGGATAGGTGAAGTTCATAAATCGAGGACAAAGTCAGAGTCTTATGTTGTGCTAAAAAGCCATAAACTGCATTTTACAGAGGTTTGATACTTGTTTACCAGTTTTATGTCATCATCTTTTTCCAAAATCCCCTTTCAAAAGAACCTTTCAGTTACTGGAATAATTTCAAATTTAAATCCTTCTTTTGCATTTCTCTGGCCTCTTTTAAGAAAGCTGTCTATTTTTAAGGAACTGTTTACTGCTCCTCATAATCCAGTTTGTTTTTCAACAGGGAATCTTATTATCACTGTCTAGGATGCGAGAAATCAGAGTGCATATACTGTACTTGTCTTAATCAGTAACAACTCAGGAGGTTGTTTAGTAAAACGTATCAGTTGAACAAGGCACTTGGCAATACGCGTTTGCAAAACTTGCAGAGAAGTGTTTTAGCATGGAGAGCTATTTGCAATTCCCTCTACATACCTCCACCTAGGTTTGCTTCTGTTCAGACCTCAGCTGTAGTTAGTCTGGCATAACATGTTGTTTATACTTTAAAATCCCTTTTTATTGAATTTTAATGTTGTTCTTGTACATTTGTCCTCTGTACTACTAACCTACGATTTGTAGCTACCAGGATGAACTATTGTATTCAATTTCTATTTATATGTCTTAGAAAATTATAATACAGTTATAAACTAAAAGTTGGCACAACACATAGCACATTCAGTAAATGTGAGACGAGTATTTTTAATACTAAAGTAATTAATGGATGCACCTGCTCCCGTACTTTATTTATGCATGTTCATTGTAGGGGGTTGTATTGGGACACTGGTGAGTGTATATGAGAATGTAGCTCTGGAAAATGCTTGCAAGGCCAACTTGTTTACCTATAAAAACAATAAACATGTTTACAATGACTTTTAGCAAACCCGGTCGGTACATTATGTTCCCATAATACACCATTTTTTCACACACTTCATTTTTTTTTATTAAGTGTGTGAAGTTGTACGACGTAGGGACAAGAAGATTAATTCATAATTTAAATGCAACAAAAACACAAGAAGTTCTCATTCCAAAATTCCTAACTTATCTTAAAGGTGCAGGCACACATTTTTCAAAATGTTTAGTGGTGCTTGACAGTGTGATTTTGTGTAGCCCGACCAGGTATGGGTAGGTTAAGGTCCGCTACATTTCCACTACAGAGCCAGGGGCAGGACATTGTTTACTAGCTGATGAAAATGCATAGCCCTACGTAATGACGTGTTTCAAGGCGGCCACTTCAAAACTCACCAGAAGATGGAAGGAATGCATGATTAATTGAATTTAGGTGGAGCAGCACAGTAGAAGACGATTAATGTATCAGAAAGAAATAAGAGTGGTGATGAGGAAGAATCTATTAAAACTCAGTCTGATTACCACTAGTAAACTAGCACTTCTGCCATGTTAGTTTGTGAGGCCCGTGTGTAGAATGCTGGTACACAGTGTGCATAAACAAAGGCCAAGATGATAATGTTAAATAATTCTCAGTTTATTTCATCAGTACCCAAGAAAGTTAGCATAGTTGTTAGCTCTCTAAACTCAGCCCCATTCATTTTATGTGCATATTACTCAGGCACTGTAAAAGCCACCTACCTGCTAGACTGAAAGTGAAAGGGGTGATATCGTTGTAAAGCTTAGAATCACAGCTTTCCAGCAATAAGTATAAGCATAAGTAGTTCAGTGAGAGATAGGGTGCTAGAGAAGCTGCAGACTTGGAGACAGACAGCGTGAGAGTGAGAGAGAGAGAGTTTTATCCATTGTGCTTGTGCCAGACAGGAACTGCTTTAATTAAAGAGTGGCACAGGAAGTAATGGGACATGGCCTGAGCATGTAAAATTGTAACTAGTTCTCTTCAGTGTTCCTTATTCTGTTTTGTTCAAAACAAAGTTGTGATTATGCACAGTTGGTAAAAGTGCTAATAAAACCTTTGTTTTTCACCCAATTTGCTTAATTTTTTCCCCCCATTTTCATTTCATATTGAAGTTCAATGGTGCAGTTTGATTACTATATATATATATATATATATATATATATATATATATATATATATATATATACCAAACATAATACATATTTTTTTTGGAAAGGCATTTTTTTTTTTTACATATATTCTCATCTCTGTCACATATAGTATGCCTGATCCTGTTGCAGCTTACATAATATGAAAGGAAATTTTGTGGCCTTTCATGTTGCAGCACAAACTATCCAGTAGTTAAACATACATGAAAACATTAAAAAACAGGCAGAAATAGGGCTGAGTGTGTTAATAGTCACTGTCCACAAATCTTGCTCACAAAAACGGCACTTTCAGTTTAGTACAGAATTAATATAACTCAAGGGAAATAAAAAGGGGGATGGGAGCTCACCGTGTCCCTAAAACAAATCAAACTAAATACACGTCACTCTCAAATACATTTAAAATCACACATAAATCTCAAATAATACATAATAGGAAAATAATATCAGTTCATAAACTTATCGTGCAAAACTAAACAAAACTAAAAAAGGTGCAAAAAGGAATGTATCTTTCCCTCAGCTTTTTTCATGAACGTAAGCTTTATATTTCTTATTCCTTTAAGTTCAATACCAATAAAACAGCACACAATACAAAAGTAAGAAATAATTAAAACAGTCAATGCAAAAACATTCTAATTCCGAACATTGACCCTGGTGCCCCGCCCACGGCCTGCTTCAGCCTGGGGCCAGACTCAGATATCTTGCCGGGCCATAGTTTCATGGCTCGGTTCAGGGCCAGCTCCACAAAACGCACAGTAGAAACAGGTCTTTCAAGGATCTTCACAGGTCGAGTACGACAGTGGAAACAGGGTATAAAACACCAAAGTATGGTACTGCACGTATGCTGTACACAGAAAATGATTGCAAAAACAAAGCACTGCAGTAGTATTTGGTGATTTAGAAAACAGCATTCTAAAAACAGTTCTTACAGTGCTTTCTCAGTCCATGCCACAGTAATCCAACACTTTTTTTGCACCGTAAGTGCGGGTTAACCTGAGACATACATGGGGTTTAAAACAACAACAACAACAATAGCGCTCACACAAACACAAACTGGCTTTGGAGGTTAGTGAAAAAATGGTTTCAGCTTTTTAACGGTACAGTAATTGTATTAATCCCTTCCTTTCTTCTTTTCTTTTGTTGAACGTGGTTAAACTGAGCAGTTGGTTTTACATGAAGTGACAGCATGTAAAAAGTGAAACTAAATTACCTTCTACAACTGAATCCATTCTGTCCTGCTAAGAGCTGAATTTACTGTTTTAGACCCATAATAAAATGTGCATTGATCAGTTTCCATCTGTACCTTTCAGTTGGTAGCAGCTTGCGTGAATGACAATAGAGGGTATCTACAGTGTTGGCTATTATACTACTGTATTTTAAATGTATATTAAATGTATTTTAAATACACTTGTAGTTTTAATAAATAGCTTTAGAAGGAACAGGCTTACGTTAAACACTCAATTTGCAGACTGTTGTTTTTTTTTTGTTTTTTTTTCATCAAATCTATAAAGGTATTGTGTGCTGATCTACTGTTATCTTTAGGCCATTTAAATGCATAGAAAGATACCAGCATGGTGTTACCAGATATTTAATTTCTTGCTCTTATTGTATTACTTGTATTGTAACACTTGAAATGTATTTGCTTACGATTGTAAGTCGCCCTGGATAAGGGCGTCTGCTAAGAAATAAATAATAATAATAATAATAATAATAATAATAATAATAATAATAATAATAATAATAATAATAATAATAATAATAATTGTTGCTTTCTTTCGTTGAACTCTTTCACACAAATCACCCAGAAATGCAGGTCTAAATTATAAAGTATAAATTGTTATAATGTCTAACTTGTATATTCCTTGAGGACAGTGTTAACAGGGGACTAGTACAATAATGTGCAGATCTGTACGATGTTGTCTTTTGCAACAGGAATATGTTTGTGCGTTCTTAAAAGACAATAGGTGATACCCATTATTGGGGGTTCAGTTTCAGTCTTGCTCATTAAACTCTACCATTTTAGCATAGCCCTACCTCATACAAGCTTATTGTAAAACCTCTTACAAATGCAGGTCAATTGAAAAATGTATTGTATTACAAAGGTACACCACTAGCATACCAGTCACTTTGTTCCACAGTAAACATAGACAAACATAGTAGGGCTAAAATCACTTTGAAACAAATCTTTTATAAATTGTCAGGTAAAAACAGCACTCAAAAGTGTGAATAACAGTACAACAGTATTTGCAAGTTATTCTAACATTCAGAAGAAAAAAATAAATTCTGTATTGTAATACCCATGACATTGTCATTGTGATTTTTTTTCTGTACCCACATGACATTGTGACTATGTGTACAAGACTTAATATGATACAAACTTAGCCAATATGGACACCGCCAGATGGCAAATGTAAATCTATCTACTTCTAGTAGAATTTATCTTTTTCATTTGCTCTGTGAGTCTCTTTCAGCCAAGCCTGTTTTTCCACCTCGCTCTCCCCAGTCTCGCTCTACAGCGCAAGCCCCACCTCAACCTGCCAGCTCTGTTCACGTCATCACTCCAGCTCCTCCTGAAGCCTCAAAGTCAGATCATCAGCTACCAGCAGCCGAAGCTGCAGAACTGCAGTCAAAAATATTCTAGGACGTTAAACAGTTTATGCAACCTTTTGCAGATGCTTTGACAGTCACAAACACTCGTCTGGACGGTATAGATAGCCGATTCGCTTCACCGGGAACATCAGCTGCCGCCGCTGTTTTTTCTCTATCCGCCCCTCCTTCCTCCTCAAGCATTTCAGTCTCCGCCCCCCTTGCCGTAGCAACTCAGCCAGCCTCTGCTTCAACTTCAATTCCAGCAATCAACATACCAGAATTCAACCTTGCATCAGCTTCTCCTCAGTCAACAGCAGGTATTCACCGCCACACTCTTTCCCCTTAATTACGCCGTCAAATAATTGAAGGTAAGGATGCCAATCTCGTTGCCATTCTTATTGCATCATCAGAATTCATTGATCATAGAGTTTGGATTGTGGAGATTTATCAGTCACATTAAAACACCGTGACCCTCACCTTCTCAAAAATCTTTCTGTTGGTGGGTTTGTTCTCGCCTTCTCTATCTTCCGGGACATCCTCTGCTCTGTCTATCCTCATCGCTGTTCTGAATTGGACCAGTATCTTTATTACATTGTACAGTTATCAGTGAGATATGGGGAATCATGTTTTTTGAATATCATAAAGCATTTTGAGCCAAAGCAGCAGCAATTCTTTCTACAGATAACGTTATTATTGATTGGTCTTCCCCGGATAACAATCTCTTCAACCGTATTTTCAGTGGCCTTCGGGCCAATGCATGCAGAGTCTGTGCCTCTACAGCTCATTCAACAGCTCTGTGTCAAAAAAGAGCGGTTGCCAATTCATCCTCCAGACCTCCAGCCACCCCTCCTAGATTCAGAGACCGCTTAGCAGCCCCAGTTCATTCTCTTCTCCACATCAGCAGATCCCACTCAAAAGATGTTTACGGCCGCCCCATCAATTTCTCCAAACAAATTGTCCAAGATCCAAACAAATATGCAATAACTTTAATACTTCCTCCTGTACTCACCTTCAGTGTAGATTCCTTCATATGTGCAGCTTCTGTGGGGACGCACACTCAAAATCTATCTGTCCAAGTCATCCTCAAATGACAATCAAAACTATTGTTAGTTTCCACCCCCATCTGTATCCCAGCTCTCGCCAACACATTCCAGCAGCATCCTGATAAACAATTAGTCTCCTATCTTATTAATGGCCTCCAGTTCGGATTTTCTACAGGTTTATACAACATCCCATCTACCTCTCATTCATCTAAAAATCTCCGATCAGCTACTCTAGAGCCCCAAATTGTCTCGTCCTTAATCTGAGCCGAAGTGGACAAAGGTTTCATGGTCGGCCCCTTCTCCGCTCCACCCTTTCCTTCCTTTAGAATCAATCCCATTGGAATTGCCACCTGGAAAATCTGTGGTAAAAAGCATTTAATTATTGACCTCTCAGCCCCAAGAGCCAGCTCTACAAGCAGTATCAACACCCTAATTCCCCAGGAGCAATTCTCCCTTCATTATATTACAGTTTTAGATGACATCAAATTAATAAAAATAGCAGGTCATGGCGCCTGGCTCGCAAAAGCCGACATATCTGCTGCATTCAAAATTATGCCTATTCACCCCTCACTTCGTTAGCTCTTTATAATCTGCTGGAAGGACAAATTCAACTTCACCATTCAACTCACCTTCGGCTGCCGCAGCAGCCCAGAGATTTTTGATTCTCTCTCCGAAGCGCTCTGCTGGATTCTTCTTAACTCATATCAGGTCCTTTCCTGTTCCATCTCCTTGATGATTTTCTCCTTATATCCCTCCCCTCAGACCCTCCAGCTCAAGCAATTTCCAGTCTTCAAACCCTATTTTCTTCTCTAGGAGTCCCTCTTTCAGAAGACAATACCATCGGTTCTCGACTCGAGTTTCTTGGAATCACTTTAGATACAGTTAAATTTGAAGCCAGCCTTCCTTTCGATAAAATAGCTCCCATCTGCCATCAATAAATTTCAAGCAGCAAAATCAATCTCCAAGTGCAACCTTCTATCTCTACTGGGCCATTTCAACTATGTAATCCGTATTATTCCCCAAGGCAGGACTTCCATTTCTCACCTTCTCGCCCTTTCCTCAATAGCAAAAAACCTGGATTCCCATGTAAAAATCTCCTCAGAAGCCGGAAAAGACATCAAAATGTGGTCTACCCTCCTACAACACTGGAACGGTCTTTCGCTATTCTACGATGACTTCATTTCTGCCCCTCATGATTTCTGTCTGTATACCGATGCTTCTTCCCTAGAATTCGGAGGTGTCCAAGTCAATGAATGTTTTTTACGACAGCTGGCCTCACGAAATTCAAAATCTCTACCAGCATCTCAAATCATCAGCTCTCCTTGAAATCTACCCTATCGTCGCAGCAGCTCACCTCTGGGGGCACTCCTGGTCTAGGAAATCAATTTTATTTTTAAGCAACAATCAATCTTAAAGGCAGACCCCTCCCCCATCATGCAACTTCTCTACCGTCTCATGGATTTCAGTTTCTTACAACTTCATAATTCAAGTTTGTCATCTTCCAGGTATTTTCAATAATGCAGCTGATGTTTTATCTTGTTTACAGATCACCAAGTTTAGCAGTCTGGTTTCTTTAGCAGCTCCAATCGCTCTGCAGGTTCCCCAGTTCCATCATCTCATATTCAATTAAATGCATCGCTCTCCAATCTACTCTTATCAGCAAGAGAATATATGTCATCAGCCCTCTCTCCATCTACCAGGTCTTCCTACACTACATGTTGGTCGTCATTTTCTTCATTCTGCGACCAGAACCGAATATCCCCCGATTCCATTCAGTGAAAATTGGATTGTAGCATTCATTGTCCACACATCTTTCGCCAGCATCCATAAAGTCCTACATCTCGGGTATCCAATTTAATTATCGTAGCTTGTCCATCCCCTCCTTCCCCCGTCATCTCCATCCAGACTATCCATATCTTCAGACATCCTCTCCCAATTAATTTCAATTTTGTGCTCAGGATGTTTTAATACATTTGACGATCTGGTGATGGAAGCTATGTGCCTGTCAGCTTTCTTCGGATTTCTAAGAAGTGCAGAATTTACAGTACCATCGTTATCCAGTTTCCCAGCCATAGGTATTCGTTCTTGCGACCTTTCAGTAGTTCCTGATAATCATTTCATTCTGTTCCGTCGCTCATCATAGACTGACCAGCTTTGTCAAGGACAATTTATTCAACTATCCAAGATAAACTCCCATGACAGCCCTTACACTTCCTTGTCCAAGTTCCTATCTGTCAAAAAAACCTTTGGTTCCCTAGATCCCCTGTTTATTGATTGTTCCCATAATGTCATTACAAGACTCTGGTTCGCAACTCACCTTTCTTTTCTTATCACCAAAGCAGTTCTATCTCCCCAGTTCTATACCCCGCAACTCATTCAGGATCGGCGCAGCCTCATCAGCAGCAAAAGCCATTGTTAATCATCACCTTATAAAAACTATGGGTCACTGGTCATCAGCAGCAGTCCACTCCTACATTAGTTCTCTTCCTACAGACATCTCAGCAGCCCACCAATCAATTGCTAGTATGCCTGGAGTGGGGACACCCTTCCCGCCAGGACCAGAGGTTTCCTCCTAACAGAGGGTTTTTTTCCTCTCCACCGAGGGTCACACATAGCCCGTCTTACTAACCATCTCTCTTTTTTGTTGCGCATTGGCACACTGTCTTTTGTTTGTCTTCACAGGTGCGGTCCTTGCTGGGGGCCGGTGGTCCATCCTTTTGGGGGATTAGTGAGTCTCACTTCCCCAGCCTCGAGTCTGGCGCAGCTACTCATGCCTTCGTTCAAAAGGGGGGTCCTTGCTGCAGAGAGTCAGAGGGGACCACCGGCCACACTATTCTTTCGCATCTCATGTGCTTTTTTCTCGTCTCACCCAGAGACTCTGTTGTATCCCTCTCACTGTGCCAGTAAGAGCTGTAATCATCTACAATGCTTAAATACTAAAATCCAAATACTAACAAACTCTATCTTTCAGTGCCTGGTCTTGGAGGACTTGCCTCACCTCTTTGAGGGCGGCTCCTGGAGAAAGGGATTCTCTTTTCTTCGTTCTTTTCAGGTTATGAACCTTTCCGTCCTCTGGGGGCATGGCCCGGTCTGCGAGGCAGCGCCTCCAAGGATTCTCTACAGTCAGAGGATTTCTATGTTTTTCAGGGGGTCCCAGGGGCCCGTGGGGCCGACCTCTGCGGTACGAGGTTCTTGCAGTATAAAGTCCAGACCCCGTCTTTTGCCCTGGCCCGCAGGCCACTAACAGTTCAAAACAAGCACTCCTGGCCCACAGGCCATCATCACTCCATCGAGGCTAAGCCTCTAAGTACTAACCCATATTCTTCATGCAGCCCTAGCTCCCGCCCGTGAAATGCACACAACAGTATATTTTACATCTTGCAAGTTTACAATTTGGTTTCTGCTGTATAAAAATAGGGCTTACACTGGAAATTATATTTTCTTACATTATGATTGTCACTGGCCTTCGGAAAGACAAACATAAAAAATGTCAGTATAAGGAAGGAAGCTGAAACAAATTTGGCTACATGGTGTACAGAAGAGTACAATTCATGAAATTCACATACAGATACCATTAGAAGAAACATACTTCATCTAATGATTCAATTTGATGATTAGGTAAGGGACAAATGTTATGATTAAATGTTTTACGAGGCAATTTACATACTAAATAGATCATAATACTGTTCATACTTCATACAGAAGAGGAGGCAGGGAGGTTTCTAACCACTACTTAAAATACACTTAAATTCAAAGAAAGAATGGGTGGATCCCGTCATTTTCAAGGCAACATCTGTCTGGCTCACATACTTCAAACCGGTGATTAACAGGTGAGCTAGAGATGGTCCTTTCACATATACTAGCCAGTGACCCATTTTTATCATGACTGAAGATTTAAATGAAGATCAGGTGTATGAATTTAATGAAACTCTCTGCAAGATGCTGCCAAGTTTTCATTGCACACGACTACAAAAAAAATCCTCAAATCGAGTCACCATCTTTGCTTGTGCAAAAGTGACTGGAAAACACAAGCTTCCTTTGATGGGAATGCAGCAGTGCCTCACTGAATCAAGCAGTTTGATATGGAGGCACTGCCAGTTCAGCATTCTGTCACTAGTAAAGAGAATACTTGATAATGATTCTACTCACGATTAAAATTGACCCAGGTTACTAGATTATAAATAAAGATTATTATTATTATTTATTTCTTAGCAGGCGCCCTTATCCAGGGCGACTTACACTTGTTACAAGATATCACATTATTTTTTACATACAATTACCCATTTATATAGTTGGGTTTTTACTGGAGCAATCTAGATAAAGTATCTTGCTCAAGGGTACAGCGGCAGTGTCCCCCACCTGGGATTGAACCCACAACCCTCCGGTCAAGAGACCAGAGCCCTAACCACTACTCCACACTGCTGATTACATCATAAGCAGCCTACAGGAGACCATGGGTGCCAGGGTGAGGCTGATATTCTGTTTGGGCCTTCAGAGCATAGCCACATTGAAGCAACATACATTATCAACAAATGCCTTGCTTATAACATCATGAGGATCCATTGTGTCTGATATCTCCTGGTTATACTAAGCATTTAGCATAGTTTAACCTAGTTTGCCATGTTTATTAATATGTTTTACCATACCCGCTAACCTTTACAATGCTATGCTTTACCCCATGCTTTTACTATACTTTATTACACTTTGCTATGCTTTTACTATGGTAAAACTGAGTTTCAAATTAAAAACAGTAACTAAAATAAATAAACGTAAGCTGTTTTGCAGCCTTATTTTCAGCTTATTAATAATGTTCATAATGCATGAAAACTCCTATTGGATTAATACAGAGTTGTGTAGACCATTATTTAGACCTCTAAGACGAGCCCCCTACCCATTTCCACCTCGTTTTTATTATTGATGTACGATATGTTTTGGGACTTACCAGCTTTTACATTTTTGGTAGCAGAAATGTCTTTATTAATTTCTGTAGTTTGGTTTGGCTTTTTTGGACACTTATTAACATTTTGATCAATGGCTCTGTCAGTACTCAATACTCAGTCGATACTGATATAAATGAAATCCCTACTTTTATTTGTATTATTTGGATACATTTCTACCCATTTCTTAAACACCAATTCCTAATAGCAACACCAATTCCAATTCTGTTTTTCCTCACTCTTGCAAAGACTACTGACAAAACAGATACAGACATTTGCAGTATTGTCATTCATAAGATAAAATCTCTGGTTGGGATTTGAACCTGGGTCATACAGGGGTCAACACATTAAAGAAACCACAGGGCCAGTGTCATCTACTTTAATATTTTTTTAAAGTAATATCCGATAAATTCTATGCAACTGAAAGTTTTTTTGTTTTTTTTTATCATTATTATTATAATTATCAAGAGAGGCTTTTGCTATTAAATAGAAAATCCAGTAGTTCAAAAGGAGACAAATTAAAACCTTTTCAATACCACTGATAATTAGATCATTTGTTCTGGACTATTACCCACAATCCGGCTTAAAAAAGACAGCAAAACACAATGACAAGGTGGCAATATTAATATTTTATTTTAATATATAACAAAATGAAAAATACATTTATTAAAAAGCAAATATACATTTTGTGCAATTGCAATGTTAATAGTCATTTATCATAGCTACAGCATGTGTATTTCTTTTTGATGGAAGTTAAATGCTGCAGTATAAGCGGATGATTCAGTTTCTGTTTCTTCGGTTCTTTGTAGGCCATCCTTTGTCTTTTCATTTTTGAAGATGTAGTGCATTGGGCAATGTGTATATTAAAAGGAACACTGTTGCCTTTTCTCACCCATGGATTTGGAAAGAATTTCACTCACCAGTTTGTTCTTAACCTTTTACAAAACAGTAATTGTATGTAACTAAGATAAATCCCAAACATAACAATCTTAGACAAGACATACAGATGAGGTATAGTTACTCTGTTGGATATTTCTTCATTTTTTTCAGAATCTTGGCACGTGCCGTGGTTTATTTATTCTCAGTGCATCCCAGGAGATTATCAATGGGACTGAGGTCAAGGTTTTGGTCAAGCAATATCAGACCTAGTATTTTCTTTTACATCAGTAGCTTAATTGCCAGTGTGGCTGTGTTCATTTCCCAGATTTACAACTTGTAAAAGTAATTTTCTTTAAATTCTGATAGATTTGTTTTCATATTTTCAACATTTGTGCTTGCTGATAAACATGGGAAAACAATTTACCTTTCTACCACAATTGCACAATTGTTCATTTTCATTACCTTAATGCTACTGAATATATATTGTCTTTAGCGTGAGTTATATACATTCAGATCTGCTGGTGCTTAGATCCGTAAAACAAACCCTATTATCTTACCAAATTTTACTTTTTGTCAAATGTTGTATCTTTTCACAGTATATTATCATAATCACTTCATTTGTACACTGCTAGCAGGAACTCTGAAAGCAGGCACTTCATGTACAGAGGTTGATAAATCAAGTCTTAATTGTACTGGTCGCAAACAGCTTGTCTAACAGTCTGCTAGTGTGTTACTATGCTATTTCCTATACTTTTAAACTGAACAAATGTACATACAGTAATAGAGCAAGGGTTTTGGTGTATTCTTAAATAACTACATAAATTACATAAATAATATACATCTCTAAACACCTATTATAGCTGAACCTGCTTTACTGGAATCAGTCAGAATCAGGATATGTTAACTCTTTATATACGGTACTTAAAGTGATCAAAAAGCTGTTTAAATTAACAAACAAAAGCTTCAAGGTGGCAATCTTCTTTATGCTAATTGTTGTGATTATATTTCTTTTGAGTAAACTAAACTGATCAAAAGCCAAAAGAAGTGCCTTCCTCTGATGCACACCCTATAGGTATTTTAAGCTCCCTGAGGGATGGGGGTGGGGGTGGTCTCCAGTGCTCACCCTTAAAGTCACACCCTCAGTTTCAAAGTTTTTGCATTATGTTTTTTATGATTAGTTCAGCCAAAACTCAAGGTGTCCACCCCATACAACATGTAACACATACTGTAATAGCTCTTTGAGTATTTTGACATAACAGCTTTACATTTAAAACATGTTCTCAACCTAATGTACAGTCTGAATACTAGGAGTAGTCAAGCAATTGCACTAAAGGCAATGTTAGCAAATCTGGGCCCTATGGCCCCAGTAATCAAATTATTATGCGAGGGGGGGGGGGGGAAGCATATCACTCCATACAATAAACTGATATAAAATTCCATTACCACTGCACTGATGAATCCAAATAAAAATTGCTCCATATTTGCTTTGTTATTTGAATTAATTTATATTTTCCTAAAACAGTTTCTCCCATCTAAATTTTGTGGGCCCATAGTTCGAGATAATACATAATAGAAACAACATGTGAGATACAGCAAGTTTAGATAATTTCTTGTATGTGTTATAATGCAAAATGGTTGTATCTACCCAAATGTGTTGATATCATTTTAAAAAGAACAAGGTGATCCTACTTCTATTACGTAATTATTCTGTAATCAAGCAAATCAAGTGTCTGTATAAAATGTTAAAAAAAGTAATTTATTTAAAGAAAAAATATCCATAATAGACTCAAGAGTATCATAAAGAAAAAAAAAACAATTATAGATTCCGGTCACACAGAGATCTCAGGGGACTTGGACACAACCTGGAGACAAGCTTGTTCTGGTGTCCCCTAGTGACAGCTGGTAATGGAAATACTTGCTTCTCTAAGATGCCCCTTAAGTGTATCACTCACTCCGAGGACTGGATTTGAGGGCCCCCAGGCTCCACATAGAAGTGTGGCAGCCTTTGTCATTTTAATCGGCCCCTGTTTGCTAAGCGATTCTGCTATTTACTTTTTGCTGGAAGGGCTTGTATTTACAAGTAGGCAGAAGGCTCAGTGACATCACTGTGACTTGGCTTATGTAAGCTCCGTGGCAGTATCTCGAGGCACTTTCTTTCTTTTTTCAATATATGGGCCTGTCTAATGCATGTGCTATCACAGGAGGGTTACATGGCCTACAGGGAGGAATTACACCTAATTACTCAAATAATTGCTAGGCTGCTGCCTTACATAGTCACCAAAAATAATGTCCAGGTTTCTGGCTTTTGTAGATAGTCTTCTAGAGACATTAACAGAGAGTCCCCTTTTAACTAAACCTATTCATTCACAAAATAATAAAACAGGGCGCTTGAGCTTACAAAATTAATAGGCACCACTTCCATTACATATATTTTAGGTTGTTGTTGCCGTAGCGATAAAGTCAGGGACATTGAAACTCGTCTGTTGAGCCATTGTTATCATCCCTGGCCATCTGCTGCAGAAGAGTAATATTCCATCTCATTTGCATGATGACTGATACATGGGAAGCTTGGAAAGACATATGCCATAGCAATCCTTTAATGAAAATCAAAGTGAAAGTTTTGGACCCACAGTCCGAAAAAAAAAAATAATAATTATGTGTGAGTGTGTGTACATGAGTGTGTGATTGTGTGTGTGTTTGTGTGTATTCACGTGAGTGGGAGGGTGAAGGAAAGGGGGGGTCACTGTTGATGTGCAAATGTGCATCATATTGAAGAGCTCTGAATAGGAAATTGTGACGTAAAAGGGGACAAACGCAGGTGCTTATCTCCAGGCAGTCAAAGGCACAGTATGTCATATTCCTGGGGACTACCTTTCAAAGCCACAGCTCCAGCACAGGCGGAAACATCAAAAAAACTTCCAGGATCAAAAGAAAAAGTAGGTTTTTATTCAAACTGCATTACTGCTACTACTGTAGTAAAGTTTACTGCTTGTGTTTGCTATCATGTGTGATTCGAGATTTTTAGGATTAACAGATTTTTAAAAAAATCTCTTCAATTAAAACATGATATAGTGTTTCAGCTGGAAAATATTTATTTGTCGTGTATTCAGATTGTTTTGAAATGTACATGGAAAAAAAAACGTAGTTTGATTAAAGTTGTCTATCATAAATACTGTTAAACTACTTTTAAATACTGATTTACAAAGATTTTTAACTAACATTCCTAGCTGTATGATTCTGTTGCACTGCATAGGGAGAAATGGACCTTAACCATTTGTGTAAAGATTTTTATATATATATATATATATATATATATATATATATATATATATATATATATATATATATATATATATATATGTGGATGTAAAAAAGGTGAAATATGGTCAGTTTCATTTTTGTAGACTGTAAAACTATATTTAAAAAAAAGCATGATTTAAATCAGAAATGTTGAAGCAATAGAGCATTTGATTAATGTTAACCACTTCAGGCAAACATTACAGGTTGTATTTTGGCATTTTGAAGCGATTACATGGCTCAAACTGTTTTTTAAGAAGCATGACCTATTTTTAATCATCCAGATAATATTTGATGCTGTCTCTCTGAATTAAACTCACAGCAAGTGTTGGAGTAGAGATGAGCAAATCAGTAAGACGGGTATTATGTGGGGGAACAAAACAGCTTGTCAAGAGCCTGTGCAGCGTTTGGGTACTTAATATCATAACCGGGGACAATGTAACCTCACTCCTAGACCTTCAATAACTTATGAAACCAAACTGACTTTACTTTTCTTGCCTCACTGCCTCCTCCAGCTCTAATCAAGTTGAGATAGAAATGGCTGTAGTCATAATAAGCAACTCACTTTGGGATTTTATCAGTTTTTGTTTTTCTTTATACAGCAGGCTAGATCCAGATCAAACTCGGCCAAACTCTTAATTTATCTGGATGCATTCAGCAGATGTTCTGTTTATGTTAGGCATCAACTCGGCCAAACTCTTAATTTATCTGGATGCATTCAGCAGATGTTCTGTTTATGTTAGGCATCATCACAAGTCACAAAGTGGAGTAGTACTGTACTGTACATTAGCTTTATCCCGATGAAATTAGACTTTTTCAGAGCATCTACTGTATATTTTTAGAGATGTAAATGCTTTTTATTTTTACTTGCTGAACATTTTAATGGGGAACTGGGGGGGTGGGGGCACCAGGAGAAACTTGTTATCAGCACTAAAGTAGTTAAGCTACAGGTTGATTTCTTAACACAAGAGCTAGTCACGTTATCATCTGTAGTTTGGTTTTGGCAAGCTGTGTGGTTCTCAGCTGGGCTGCCTTAAACAAAACCAAACACAAATCCAAATGTGTGACAGACTACAAATAAGCAAAATGTGTAAAGTAGCCGACAGTAAGTTGATTTGAAAATTGCAAAATATGCACAAGTGTTAAGATGTTCGATACTATAGGCATACAATAAATGACCTTTGTTAACTGAAAAGAAAAAAATATATTGAGTCAACTTAATAGACACTTGCTGTACCAAAAGCTCTTTAAAAGCATGTGTACTGTGGCTTTGGGAGCTAGTGCTATTTTTTTACAATGTGATTTGCTTGTATATAGTACTTACAATTACATTATTTTACCTTAATGTTAGTAAGAAACAAAGAGTGATATACAATATTTTACACTACATTCATACAATTGTTTTCTTATCCTGGGGAAAACAGTTTCTTCATAAAGGCTTCTCAGTACTTCAGGAAAAGGAGCTTGAGAACAGCTTAGTGCAAAATATGGTAATGTTGTTTGAAAGGTTTTCCATTCTCAATATATATATATATATATAAGAAATCTGATATTATTACTCAATATACATTTGCTAGAGATGTTTCTTCCTTTCTTTGCATCACAGTTAATTCACTGTATCTCACTACAGATGTGTACATAAGAAACAGCTTGGTTACTGTACTATTGGCTCAGTTCACTGAAACAGAAAATGTGCCTATTGACAGTAAAACAAGGCGCAGCCCACTACAAAAGCAGGGGGCTTTTCAAAGCTTTATAAGTGAATTTAATTTGTATAACTATCTTCTACCAGAGTGATCTTTGTTCAGTCATGGTGTTGTCTCGTTGCTGTTGGAAACAATAGTTCTAGCGTTTTGTTAAAAAAAAAAAACATGAGCTGTTCCATGCTTGCTTGGAGGTCCAAGCTGCAGAAAGTGTTGAATGAATTGATCAACTAAAAATAGACTTTCTTTATGAATGGATATAAAACAATACACACAAACTATGTTTTTGAAAGATTACCTTCTTGTATCGGTATCAATACTTTTTTATTGTGTAGGGTGATTTTGTTCACTGTTAATGTGTCTTTTTCATTTCATTTCGTTTTCCTGCGTCACAAACAAAAACATGTTTTAATCTTTTATCCCATATTCCTTACACATTATCTTTTAGATAGGGGCCTGGCATATTTACCAATAAATAACATTTTTTTAAAAAAACACTCTTAATCAAATCAAAGTGCTTTAGAAAGTTGTTGGGTGGAAGCAACATTTTTCAGAAAGCCTTTTTTTTAATAATTTGCTAAATATCTGATCTTTTATCTTCATATGCTTCAGTTAGGATGAAGGCTGTTTTTTGGTCTGCTAATGGCATGACTATCTCTTCCAGATGGCCATAGTTGCAGTGCTATCTCTTTTATGTCAGGGCTCAAACAGACCTACAGAGATTGGTGGATGAGAGCAAGAGCATTGTTACAAAATGCATGCTCACATTTAGCAGTGTAATAAGTTGTAGAAAACAACATATGCAAGAAACATTAACATTACTGTAATAAAAGCTGGCAAGTTTATCTGTTTTTCATATTTTTTTTAATAGTTAGCTGCTGTAAGATATATTGCAAATGATGGGTATCCATGCATAACAAGTAGTTACCTGTCATAAAAAAAAATAAAAAATAAATCCTCACCATTTCTAATTCAGTCTAATTCTAATTTCCTTTGCAGTTCTAATCTTAGAATGACACACAGCATGCAGATCTTGTCTGTTGAGAGCAGCACTGAAGTTGATACTAGGAGCTGTCCATGGTAGCTTATTCAGTCCCTGCCTATTGTATAATGATACTGTAAAGCATAGCACTCTGGGCTAGGTTTCAGGTGTACATACAGTAGTTATTTCTTTATGAGCAACCTGTGCTTAAGAAACAGTCGATAAAGAGGATATGGATACTGATACTGCTTGGCATTAAAAGCAGTAGAGCATGTGATTTTGGTTTCAAATAATTTTCGAGATATTCGCTATAGAAACTCAAGTAAACTGTCTCCAACTTACAATAGTAGTACACCTCAGTTCAAGCAAACTGAATTATTCAATATATCTTTGTGTTTTAGGTCACAACATAAAGATGTATAGGTTAAAAGATTACATTTTTGAATTATGGAACAAAAGATTATACATCCAAGAGTTTACAAATAGTTGTATAAAACATGTATCTGTTCTTTATATGATAGAAACAGAGCCACATTATGGTAATTTCTGACTAGAATGTGCTTACTTACTGCCACATATCTCTCAATGACTAAAGAAAGAATGTCTACAAAAAATCTAAACAAATAAGTGGTTCAATGTTTAATGTCAGATCATTTCAGCCACACCCTATTTCACTACCTGTGCTTGATAGAAATTGTACTCAGCTAATCCTTAGAAATTAGTTTTATGGATTGAATTCAAACAAGGTTTTCAAAATGGTTCCATCTGCTGCCTAGCAGCTGGTGAAAGGATAAATTAAATTAATTATTTCATTTGGAGAAAAGTATCCCTGCAAAATAGTTCATAGCTGTTAATGTGTGTTTTAGAGGTAAAGATAAAGATGTAATTCACTAAAACATAACAAACAATGTGCGGCATATTCTCTTGAACTGTGACCTAAAGTTTTACCTGCACTTCATGTAATTTCACTGGTATGTATCTGTCAATGTAGTGTGTGTATGTGTATATATATATATATATATATATATATATATATATATATATATATATATATATATATATATATATATATATATTAAAAATACACATTGAATATACCAACTGCAAAATGCGCCAAATAATGATATACAAAAACAATATTATATGTTTGTATTGTAATTTTGGCTTTAATGTGTATTATTATTTGTGTGTCTTCAACTTTGTTTTTATACTGTATGTTCCAGTAAATTATGTTTCTTTCTTAAATAAAAAAAAGCTAATTCTTTTATAAAATTAGTTATAAACAATGGAAATTGTATAATTTTTAACATTTTGCAGGGGAGCCAGTGATGTAAAAAGAAGGCTGACTTGTTTTGATTTAAAAAAGGCCTGCTTTTTGAAAAATCTTCCAAAAAAACTAAAGAATTATGCCAGTTTAAAATTGAACAGGCTTCTTAAAAAAGAAAACACAAAGGCAGTAAGCTTTTAAAAGTATTATGACACAGTATTTAAGTTTTATTCTTTTGGCATTCAGATGCTTTAAGCTTTGTTTCTAATTAAAATTACATGGACCTTTTTTTTTACATTTTAGCATTTACCTTTATTGTAATGTTACCTCACTGGCGGTGGTTTTGTTTGTTGGACTAACTATAAAGGATCTGCTTGTACCCTTGTGGGTTGGGGAAGAATTAGGATTTATGAATTTATTTCCTCTGTTGTATTGTTTAAACAGCTTTGGTTTAGTTTTGATCCCTTTCTCTTGCCTTTGAGGCTGTTCCACAGTGTCAGCTGTTGACTGATAGTAAGAGAACTGCCTCACAGTGTGAATGAAAGAAAACTAGCGGTTGGTAAACACTGATAAGGGATAAATAGAAAGCGGTCAGGCAGAGATCGTTCTGTGGGAGCCCAGATTGTGTGCGGTCTGTTAAAGTGAGATTCAGAGCCCGTCCTTTTTATTCTCCCCTTTTCCTGTCTTGCGTTTGTCTGGAAAATCTCCAGTGACCTCGCTCAGCAGTCCCAGACTGCTGTATTCTTTTTTTGTTTTCTAACAAGGGTCAAGTTGGCCAATAGACATGTCCCTGATGCTTATGGACAGCTGTCATAGCTGCTAGTACTTTCAGTAATTCATTTTGCAGGGAATTAAAGGACTGTACCAAAAATACAGCACTGGGGGAAACAGAAAAATAAAGAAATGTGTGCAACATAAAATGTTAAGCATTTCTACTCTTGCATTATTAATATCTTCTGTATTTTGGACAGCTAAATGATAGATTTTTTTTTATGATATTGAATAAAATAACTTTATTATTATTATTATTATTATTATTATTATTATTATTATTATTATTATTATTATGTATTTGGCTGATTTTCAGACAGTAACTATACCAACAAAGATTTCAATTCTCAACAAAATGATCTATGTTGGGTATGGAATATCTTTAATTTTCAATCAAAAGGTTGTACTTCTTAAGACTTAAATAATAATAATAATAATAATAATAATAATAATAATAATAATAATAATAATAATATTTTTTATTTTTAAGTACCAGATATAGTGAAACATATAACAACTAAGTTTATAAGAACATAGATTTCAACTTACACATTTTGTAACATTAACTTTTTACCCCTTCAAATTCCAAACTTGAAGGAGCAAAGGCTACAATGCCAACTCTTATTTCTAACAACTATTTCTATGTAACAAGATGCTATACCTATGATATTATTAAAATGGATCCTGATAAAGCACACACTTCTTTCTTATATTTTGGCTAGGAATATATATATATATATTTTTTTTATAGTGTATTGCTATTATTTTGTATTTTTTGCAGTGTAAAAAAAAAATCCAGTCCTTTTTTGAAAGCAATCTGTTCTTTTTTTTATTGATTTATTTTAAATATCTATCTTTTATGTGATTAAAAAGACCTTCAGAGGTCTAACCTTGAGGGTCACCATGTGGTGTATTTACACAGAAAATGTATCAGACCATTGTACCCCGGCAGCTAATGAGATTGGTCGTTAAGTGAATGACACAAAGGCTACACACAAAAAAAAGCTTAGCAGCTCACTAGAATATCACACAGTGTCCCCGCGCACCACGCGACAGCGACACATTGGACTAACCTACCCCACCTCTGTTTTCTTCTACATCACTGCTTTCTTGATGTTACTATGAAAGGCAGAACAAAGGCTAAAAGGGACACGGTAAGTCAGGCTAACAATTTTGCCCTGTAGAAAATGTTAATTTGTGTAGTTTCTTTTTTTTCTGTCTTCTTTGCTTCGGAGTCTATCTCAGTTAAACAGATAATCAGATTATGGAAAGGTTATACCAGCTAAAGAAGCTATCACTTGCAAAATAAACAGTAATACTAATTTACTGTTTAAATGTGTACTATATAAAACATCACAAGGACATAGAACTGTTCCTGCGTTTGCGCAAAACTGAAACAAAGCAATGATTTTGACCATACATATTTTTTTTCATCAAATGAACATAGTTACAGTAGCTACCGATTTCAAGTTTCACACTTTCTTTTTTAATAGAGTGCAGGACTTTTGCTCTCTACAAACATTGCTATTTACAATTAAAAATGACCCATTTCTTTTCTTATGAAGCTTGTTCATGACTTTTGCCAAGTGCCCCTTTATTGTATCAGAGGTTCACTGGAATAGCAAACAGAAAGAAGACACAGTTAATCCAGTTATCTATTAGCTCTTCTACCACGTAATTTTGTATTATTCATTCCCAAGTAACTGGGATAAAAGTAAAGGTCCCACTGTGTAACTCTACAGATACATTTCTAAGGCACCACTGTGAAGCTTGTTGAAAAAACTACTAGCTGAAATCAATAAAGTCCCTTAGGTTCTGCTTGCAAAGTATGGAGACAGGAAGTTAGCTTTGTTTGTATTATGTTTTCTAGCAGCATTGGAGATTTTGCTATCTGGTGGATATTTAACCTTTTTTGGATGATAGCTTCTGTTTCTGAAAAAAAAAAAAAGTTATTGAATTCTCTTTCCTTATAGTCTACAATGTAACGGGTATGCACATCATGGATTAAGGGTAGGGTTTTCTTATGTATTCAGCAGTGTGCAGTAGTGGTTAGGGCTCTGGACTCTTGACCGGAGGGTCATGGGTTCAATCCCAGGTTGGGGACACTGCTGCTGTACCCTTGAGCAAGGTAATTTACCTAGATTGCTCCAGTAAAAAACCCAACTGTATAAATGGGTAATTGTATGTAAAAATAATGTGTAAAAAAAACCCAGTGTAATTGTATGTAAAAATAATGTGATATCTTGTAACAATTGTAAGTCGCCCTGGATAAGGGCGTCTGCTAAGAAATAAATAATAATAAAAATAATAATTCCAAATGTATAACCTCGATATTTGTATTATTAACTTTACTAAGGACAACAATATGTTTTTGTTATCATATAAAGTGCAATATATAAACTATATAAATACGGGGAAAAAAAAGCCCACACACAGAAATAGAGTTGTAAATAAAAGCGTAAGCGTTATTACTAAAATTAATTGTAGTTACCTGTTGACCTTCCCTATTAAGTATTTGTGAAATCCTTACCATCCATGTATTTCAGTTAAAATCTTTTTTTCTGGATTTGAAAAGTAAATGTACCCTCAAGGAAAAGAAAGTCGGGTCATGCTGTGTATAAGTAAAGGCAGCAAAGTAGCACTTTATAACAGATTTGTAAGCAACATGCATTCATTGAACATTAGCTTTTCAGACAAAATAGTGACCTCAGTTTTTACTCTGTGAAAGGTTTGCAGCAGAAAAAAGCACTGAAGCAAGTTAATTAATTAATGTGTTGAATACAAATTTGATAATCAAGCATATGTACTCTATTAATGTGTTAGTAAAATTAGCAAAATATTTTTATATTTCAATGTTTCGTATGTATTTGTAAAATATACTGTTACTATGTAAATTCATTATTACTGTATCTGATATTTAACTATTCAGTACTGTGGCCATGGATCATGGTGGATTATGATGGGTTAAAATACATGTCATACTTCCGTCTTTTTATTAAACCTCGGAGTTAAGTAGACATTTACATTTTGTTAAAGATTATTCATTTTATTGATGCATATAATCATAATCATGGACCATCTGCTGAGTTGGCAAGCTTGGTTCAAACTCTCTGTCCAACCTTTAACCTTTTAAGCACAATGCAGTCAGGGCTTAACTGGCAATGTTGGGGGAATGAAACTAGTGTGATAGCTGGGACTTACATCCATTGCTGCGTTATTCACCTTATATTTACATTTAAATTCTCCAAAAGAATATACTGTATGCATTTGTGTATTTATTTATCAATGCATTTACAGCTGTTCTAAATGATTCCATAAATGCAGTTTTGTTTTTCTTTTTTTAATATTTCATATTTTCAAGCATGCTTAGTTAGCATGCAATATGGTCAAATGCCAAATTATATACTGTAAGCTGTACCTAAAGTTTCTATTATCGGTCGTATATAAAGACAGAGTAGAAAGTTCCTTACATTAAACAAGAACTTTTGAGATGTTGCAGGTGTTAGACAACTGCAAGACATATATCTATTTAGGTGAACTCAAAACCTGTTTAGAAGGTAATGAGAAACTGAAATAAACCAGTTGCATTATGGTAGCAGTTCCTTTAAAACTCATTATCATGGATCATAATAAATGTTATATTTTAAGATTTTGTTTTTAAAAGAAGATGAAGCTTTAATTTGCATCGACTGCAGCTTAGCAGCAAATAACTACAGAACCGCTACATATTTGGCAACGTTTACTGAGCAATACTTCTTCAACCCTAAAAAATAAACCCTTAATAAGAACAAACTTTATCTGGCTCTTTAATGTTCTATTATAGCCCTCTTTAATTCCTATAAATACTTATGTTCGACTAAGCTTATTCGGACTGGGAATTTTTCTGTCAGAGGAAAATCTGAGTTAACACGGATTCATACTGGCATGAGTTAAAGGACTATGGTGTGTAATCCAGGTAGCCAAGGGATTTTATCACACATTGCAGAAATCACTTAAAATATTCTCTGCTCTGATATCATACAGCCCAGGACATTTTCTGTTTTCTTGACTGAGCTTTTCAAATTTCACAGTTCTTAACCAGTGTTTTTATAAAGCCAAATTCAATTCATGGCCCCTTTCAATATGACGAATCAGCCTTCCAGGAAAACCAGTGTGAGAGCCAATCTTGTCTTGGTTAGAACCAACAGCCCTTAAATGAAGCCCATAAGAGAGCTGCTCGGACCTCATCAGGATTTGTAAGACATTGGCCCGAAAGATAAAGTCGCAGCCTCGCCAGGCCCAGAATGTTGCCAGTTTGGTTGTATTCCCTGTTTGATTCGAGTACTGTCTTCTTGTAAGTAAGCAACTCAATTTTCCATCTGCATCAATATAAATTAAGGCTTACAGCTGAAAGTAAAACAGCAGTAGAGGTCTAATGTGACCCACATTTCAAAGGAGATCTGGCAGCAATCCTTAGTTCACTGCACTGTAAAATTCAGTTTAACTGAAAAAATATATATTTATACACTATATTGTTTTGTATGGAGATTACCCCCCCTCCCCCACCAACCCATATTGTTCATAAAGTAAACATATATCAGTTGTATTTGTTCACGATGAAGATGCTTAAATGAACAAAGTGTAGTTGTTTAATGACAGGAACAGCTGACTCATTAGGAGAGAGCAGTAAAAGGTAATTAACCCTGGGAAAAGTACAGCTGCCATGCGAGCTGTTCATTTCTGTACAATCTGATTAGGAATCAGTGTTAAATCACTGGTTCTTTAAAAACTGCTGTCGTGATAAACTTTCTTCTTTAGAGGGCCTAAAGCACTGGAACAGATTCAAGTACAACCAGTATCAAGATTGTTTTGTAATTGGAGCTTGCCTGTTTGTATTCATAGAAAAAGTGTGGGCTGAAAACTAAGTATCCGGATTAACATTTTACTGCTGAGACAACAATAGATTTATTAGTGTCCTTTTTGAATGACAGTGGGTGTTTTTAGGATAAAGAATGGAAATAACCATAAAAGGCACACAGTGTTTCAACAAAAAAAAAAAAAAAACATACATACAGAGGGCCCACATGATCTTGGACTAAATTAATATTTTTGTATAAAATCAACAGATCATTGGATTATTCAGGTGCCCGAAATAATAATCAAAACAAAGCGCACAAAGAAAAAGGAAAATAAAACACTGTAATCAAAACTACAAAGTAAAAGGTGCTGGTTTCTGCAGCGTTCCCAACCGCCGCTAGCCGTACGGCTCAGGTCTTCAGCCTACACTTTGCTATTCCCTCACTATACTCTGTGGAGTTGCCCAGGTTTCCACAGCTAACTACACACATCCCGCTCAGGTACGTAATAATTACTATTATTTTTAATAGCGACTGTCCTCCTCAGCTGTGCTTGCCTGTCTTGTTTTCTCGCTCCAGCTTTTGGTGTTCTTGCCTCGGTTTGTTTACACTTGCCTCCGAACCCAGCGTCACTGTGTTTCTTCTGTAATGGCAAGCATGAATGAATAGCAAGCATAGCTCTTATAGGTCGAGCGACCCCCCAAGGCCCGCCTCCCAACCACTCAGAGAGGGAGAGACAACACACCCTCACCCAACCTCTCCATGTCACTGCCATGATTGACAGGTGGATCCTCCGGGGTTGCCGACCTCCTGCAGAATCATGCATGCGTCAGATAGTCAGCACAGCTCTCCCCTGTTACATGGAGTTATCATGTTCACAATAAGAACATAATCTGTGCATCATGTTCTATATTTTAAGAAGGATGCTAAACACTTATATCAGTTATAAATATATTAGTTACTTAAAGTACTAGTTTCTCATAAGTATTTAAACAGGTATGAACACATGAAAATCTGGTATTATGCTTAAGATTTGTATACAGACAGTTTAAGGGTTGCTTGTGTAACTTACAGAAATAGCACACCATGAAATGACTGAACTATTTAAGCGATAGAGGCCGTCAATGCGGGCTCTACCGTGTGGTAGATGACTGTGACTGGAGTTATGCATCTCGAGACGTAGGCGAGGGCGCTAACGAAAGTCAAGGTCATCTACCTCACGGTAAAGCACGCATTGAGAGGGCTCTCTTGCTATTAGAAAACTATTTATTTATTTATTTTCTCTTTAAAAAAACTTTAAAACCTATATTTACCTTGAACTTCTGATATTTTGCGAATTGAGCCTTCATTACGTTGTCCTGTCACAGACATGATTGCCCTTGCCTCTAGACCAGTGTCAGAAAGTAACTGAACAGTAGTTGCCCTTATTCAGTGATACTGACCATTTAGTTTCTTGTCTTGTTCTTAGTTCATTTTTTGCAGTTCCAAGTTTTGAAGCTCATGTTCCTGTACGTTGATATGTCTTTCTTTATTAGCTTTAGTGCTGGGGATTTGTTGTTGCAGATGTTCGGCAGCTGGATTGTTTGTAGTCGGTGAGGATGGCAAATTTACCCACTCCAGTATTGATATGTTTCCGGATAAATCAAAATTGACATTCGTGGTATCAGTGTTTAAGTAGCTTTTTATGTTATCAGATTAGTTGTAGATTAGAATGTTAAGGGAAAAAGACGGTATTTATGCGCGGATTGATTTGAAATTTAATTCACAGTTAAGCACTTCAACATTTCAGCGAGCATTTATGCAAAATAGAAAATAGAAAATATATATGGAAGCTGATTGGCTGTTCGCACTGAATCATTTTCTAATTGGAAAGTTTAGTTAAATCATCTGTTTGTATTGCCAAGTTCTGACTCACTTATCACTTGGTTGATGATTAACTAGTATTTTATCCATCGATGGTGAATTCAGAACGTATCAATATTTAAGAAACTGGGGTTATGGAACCCTACTAAGACGTAGTGTTTCCAGTTTGTTTTGAGTCTAGTTAAACCCCCCAGTATTACACTATTTGGAATAAGAACACATAATTTAATAAGTGGCTATTGTGAGGGTGTCAACCTGTGATTCCTTCATGTACTCTCTGCTAAGTGCATCCAATAACCGGTCTTGTCTGTTGTTATGCCATCAAACCAAACTATTGAGTCTACAGTAAGCATTCGTCTTCATTGTGTTTTTAGAATTCTTGATGTCAGTTTTTAATGAAGTTGTCCTGCTTTGTGGAAGTGATAAAAAAAGCAGCACTGTTTAAAAGTCCCAGTTGTCATAATCAGAAAACACTGTTTTTTGGCATGAATGCTGCAAAGCTGGAATTATAATTCAGAAATCACAGTTGCCCTGAAGATCAAAAAAAAAAAAAAATCTCAAAATCTCAATAAATCTCTTATGAAACCAGGCCTTTAGTACTGTAATCATGTAATTTCCTTTACATCCCTTTTAACACCAAAATGCAATGTATCACCCTGGACTGAAATAGGAATGTTTTTGTTACAGACTTGAAGGCAAGGTTCAAAAGTCTATACTGGTCTGATAATTGGTACTTAAGTGAAAATAAGTTTTGTTGTTGATGTTGGGCATGTGTTTGTTGAAATGTTAACCAAAATGTACATTGTAATTTATTCACCTACAATACCATTTACACATAGAAAAAAATGCCATCTGGCGCTCCTGACCATAAGTTCTGTATTTTATAGTGATCATAGGTTACGGTGTTACCACATCTTGTGATGTGACCTGTGGCAGGACAGAAGCCCTGCTGCTGTAAATAGTGTGTGTGTGGGAATGTAAGGTTGGCAGGGATGAGGTTAAATCTGTCCCTGCCAGCAATCACAGGTGTGGCCATTCCCCAGTTAGGTAATTGATGCTAATTGGGGAGTGGCCACTTGTATAAAAAAAATCCATAAATCCTTTGTTTGTTGGAGGAGTTTGGTTGGTGAGTGAGTGAGTGAGTGAGTGAGTGAGTGAGTGAGTGAGTGAGTGAGTGAGTGAGTGAGTGAGTGAGTGAGTGAGTGAGTGAGTGCTGTGATTTTTGTATTGTTTATCAAACTGGTAGTGGTTTAGCAATGTGGTAGTGAAGGCTAATGCCCAGCTGACATATAGTTATTATTTTGTTTAAACCTTTTATTTTGGCCCTCGTGCCGTGTTTATTTTGTTAAATAGTCATACGCAAACATGCTTAAAACTGCAGCTTTCTGTCTCTGGGCCTAATTCCTGCCAGTAGCCAGCCTGGGTTGTGACGCTACCCTGTCATATGACCTCATCAGATGTGCATACACTATACAGTGACTCACTGCAAGCAGACTGTGTGAACCCACTGTATTTTATTTACAAAATAAAATAGTTATTCACTTTATCTATTTGTTGATGTTTATTTTTTAATCCTGTATTTATTATTCCCCAATTATGCATGCATAATTGGTATTAATACTTATTTCAGACAATTTAGTTGATACATTTCTGAATTATGCCACAAAGGAAGGGCATGCTGTTTATAACAAGGCAAACTGCTTATATGTTTCATCTATAATTATTTTCAGTTGCAGTGCACTTACACATTCATTACAAGGAAATGTTAAAGTAAATTGTACCATCTCGCCCTGTTTATGCTTTATTATGCTGAAATGAAAAACACTTAGCATGTGAAATGAATGTGGAAATTATTCCTGGGTAAACTATAAACACGGAAGCTACCCCGCACATTCACCCTTTTTTCTCCCATCCCCAGATCAGAGTGTAATTGCCAGTAATCAGGTCTGTTTGCTGCTGATAAAACCACTCTGAATGCGAGAAACCCTCTTTGTGTGATGACTCAATTATACCAGAAGTGTCTCATCAAACCTGGCCTATCAGCTGGCTTAATAAATAAGGAGGAAAACTTGCTGCAGGCGCATTATAATTCCATTTATTCCGTAATTAAATACATTCCATTTTTAACCCTTCTTTCAATGTTCTGCTGCAAAAAAAAAAAAAAAAAAAAAAAAAAAAACGCTTTTTGAGACACTGACCTTGCACAGTACATTTACAAATTTGCCCAAACTCAATTCAAGAGAAACTGATTAAATTTTACAAAGAGTAGCACTTATAAAAATATAAACAGGCCTAAAGCATATCTGCACTGATTACTCACCAGATCTTTATTTATTCATTGTTTTTTTCTACATAGTTTTATACAGTAATTACAATAAACTCTTATCTAGTCATGACTGTTGCAGAACATACCAGTTGCAGAACATTTATTTCTGGACCGATAAAGACCATCTGCTCACTCTCGTGTTTTTTTTTTTTTTTTTTTTTTTTGGTGTTGCTTTGTTTAATATCAGGGTAAATTACAAAAAACAATACCGATACGTGTGTTACACACTGCCATGTATATTGAAATACATTTTTTAATAGTTTTACAATGATCACAGTAATATATCAGGGCCATTTATTTTGTTCTGTTTTTGCTAATCAACCAAGGAATAACCCAACACTTAAAATGTAATTCCCCTTACCTTCATCAAAGTAGTTTTTCCTTCTGTGAATTCTTGTTAAAATGAACTTGGACTAGACACATTTCCTGATAGTATGAATAATCTACAAGGTCCAGGCACAATTTAGCAGTTGCTTATTGTAAATGACTTTGTTTAATACAAATTCACTTAGCACGAATTGCGTGTTAGTACAAATTATTTTGGAGCCCTCTCAGGGAAGAAAAATGTGAATACAAAGAAACGCTGTAGTTTGAACACCTGAGTGCAAAGGATATTGGGAAATGTTGCATCCACATTAGGGCCTCTGTACTGTATTATAGTGCTGTTTGGGGACTACAGATCGATGCATTTTGAGTCGTCATAGTGCTCATGCAAAAATGTGCACTATCCTTGCAGACGAAAGTAGAGGTGTTTAAAGTGGTTGATAATGCACCACCATACAAGAAAAAGAAAGATGCTGCTACAGATTTCAACATTCAACAAACACTTTGTCAACCATTCTAAAAAAAATGGATTCAATAGTACAGGCTTATGAACAGCAAACTGGGTGCAAGTCATCAGTGTTTCTGATTTGCTCAATAACCTGATGTTGAGAACACCAGGCTTGATCAGAATGGGACATGCAGGTTTCAAGTGTAGTTCATTTGCAATGTATGCTTTTAAAACATTCACTTACTGCTGTATTTTCCATAAAATGCACAGTACTTTTAAATGTATAATACTTTTCATTGTTCTTTAATTTAAATTTGATTTCAGTGTTACTGTAACTTCAATAAAAACTGACAGTATGCATTTGGCTCTAGATTCCTGATAACACAACTTTTTTTTTTTTTTTTTTTTTTCCTGATCCCTTGAAATTCGTATTAACGAGAACGACTGGGTCTCGTTAATATGGTGCAAAAGGAAAGAAAGTAAAGGCCAGTTTTTAAAGTTATACTTAAAAATCTTTACTAAAGCATCACTATAATACATCATTCCCTGAACATGAGACCTTTAGGGCAGATTCAGCATAGTATCTTCACACACTAGGAACAATAGACAGATATTTATTTTACTACTGCCACAGGGCATGAAGCTGAAAGCTGTAGAATGTGCCAGAGAAACTAGCAAAGAGTTATAAAAGCATAGATTTGTTTAGCCATAGGCATTGCCTGAGTTCATATCCTTGTTGGGATCTACAGACAACCCACTACAGGTGAATACTAACCGTTATGTTTTACTTGAACTGCTCTCACATAGGGTAACACCAATAGGCATGCTGTTTTTTTAAACTTCAGTTTAACCTCAGTTTATAAACTTTTGTGCTGTCATAGAATCAGTTTCAAAACACTAAAGTAAATCAACCTTGCTTTGCGAAAAGAATACACAAGTGATATTTTATTAAATGTAATGTTTTAACTGCACCTTTTTTACGTTTGGAGAACATGAAAGAACGTAGTATTACTAAATGCGCTGATTTCAATGAACGTAATACCTTAGTCACTGTTATATACCATTTAGGTACAGATATTGCACCCAAGACAAATAAGCATGTGTTTTTTTAGGACAGTCCAGTTCAGTTTGTTTAAGTTAAAATATCAGTCCTACATAGATAAAAGCTGCACTCCATAAGTATAATTGCGAATCCTTATTACATGCATAAATCCCGTTTAGTATTGTAGCTTATTTTTGTATTATTAAAGTAATGCATTGGCAAAAGTAAACTGCTTATACTTTTTTTTCTAAAGTTTTCATGAAGCAAAGTAATACAACTTCACTGTTTTTAAGCTTGATTTGCATATTCAAATCCTATATCGTAAAATGTTGTTAATTTGGTCCTATTGGAATGTACATTGACCAACTTAATCTGTGCCATTGAAACAGACTAAATACTCTGCTAGTGAAAACTGTATGGAAAGACATTTTACAATGTTGTTTTTAAAGTTACAAAGAAACACTGCTAGCTTAATAATAATAATGTTCTTGAGGCAGGTGTTCCTAAAGTGGATGTGGGGATCAAAATTATGTGGCAACCCAATGCACAGGGGAGACTGGGCAAAAACTCAGTACCTTGGGCATATCAGCCCAGATCTTAACCACTGTACAAAAGAGCCAGGCTCATTTGGATAAACAGTTACAGAACTGATGCATCATTTCCTTAACATGCACTACCTCATTTACAACACAGAGATCAGTCTCCTACCAACATCTCTTATTCTGGAATCTCTGAAATGCTGCACTACTAATATATATATATATATATAAATAAAATGCAGGACACTTTTTACAAAGTGTTGATTAAGTAATTTAAATAATATATAGAGCTATTCTCTATATATATGGTTTTGTTTTATTTGCATCCAGCAAGCTGAGCAGAGAGTGAGATTGTTTTAGTAGGATCCCCTCAGCTGTGCTCTTTGCACCCTCAGTCTTATGGGATGGGAGAGACAACAGATGGGGTTAGGGCAGAGAGGTGATGCCACTGACAGCCAGCGTCATGGTTACCACATAGACACTGAGCATCAGGAAGCTGCTTTCCCCTTGAGAAAGCACTCGAGAAAGGGAAAACTAGTCCTCTGAGAAATGTTATTTGTAAAAAATATATATATATATGATTCAGCAGATGACATACTGCTGGGAATTCTTTTCATATGCAAACAACACTGACATTTGAGTCTGTATACTTAATATGTTACAGCTACACGCCACAGTGATTTCGATAATTCTTAGTAGTTTTTTAGACTGTATCCACAAGCGATGGCACACACATACAAACTGTAATAGTGAATCTTATCTGCAAGCAGAACTTACTAGTGATAGCCTTGTAACTGTTGGGTGGTTTACATTAATTATAAGCATGCAATTAGATTTCTGACATCTTTAGTAACATGTTGTAAAAGATAAAATATCAGCATTGCATAATACAACACATTTCAGTTCTTTAATTCGTTTTCTTCGCTTTGTAAGATAGTACATGCTCAGTCTCCTTTGTTTTTGTACAGCATTGCTTAAAAGAATACTCTTGATATGAGCTTTGCATTTTGTAAAGCTTGTAAAGTGTATTTGTACTTGGTATCCTGTTTAAAATAGCCAACAATTCTTTCAGTTCTTTCCAAATACAAATGTGAGGTCTATAGGACTGGTACAGGATTGCCAAGAGAAAGAAGCAATCCAAATGGTGATCAGAATGTTTGGATATTGCCTAAAGTGTAGAGTACAGACAGGTTGTATAATATACTGGTGAGCCAGCATTTGGAGTACTGTGTTCAATTCTGGTCACCACAGTTCCAGCAGGACATTGTGGCCCTGGAGAGAGTCCAATGAAGAGCAAACAGACTAATCCCAGGGCTTAAAGAATGAGCTATGAAGATAGACTGAAATAACTGAATCTGTTTAGCCTAGAACAAAGAAAAAATTGAGGATCACGATTGAAGTCATTAAAATCTTATGAGTAGTTCACATAGGTGGCGTTTACATGCACGTGTCATGACAGTTTTCATTACAACCTGTTTGCCGTACTTTTCAGGAAATACAGCAGCAGTGTGGAGTAGTGGTTAGGGCTCTGGACTCTTGACCGGAGGGTCGTGGGTTCAATCCCCAGTGGGGGACACTGCTGTTGTACTCTTGAGCAAGGTACTTTACCTAGATTGCTTCAGTAAAAACCCAACTGTATAAATGGTTAATTGTATGTAAAAATAATGTGATATCTTGTAACAATTGTAAGTCGCCCTGGATAAGGGCGTCTGCTAAGAAATAAATAATAATAATAATATGTAGTTCTGATTTAGGAAAAAAAAAAAAACATCCGTACCAATGCAGATTACTCAATTTATAGTCATTTAGAGGAGGGGATATTTACATGTCTGTGTCGGCTTACTAAGTAGGAAAAGAACTACTCTGAATATCGTGAGGAGAGCTTCATGCTTTGCCATGAAGATAAAAACATTTAACAAGAGAAATGAAGAATGTATATTTGTGTGTGTGTGTGTGTGTTTCTGGAACATCTAAAAGTTACATTTCATTAACACTAGAACCGCCTTTTACAATACATGTTTTTATTTTGAATATAACCTACAATATTCCATTTTTTAATATATATATATATATATATATATATACACACAAGCCTATTGTTATCTCTACTGGACCTTGCAGCCATCAATTCCTTCGTTTTGTACAAGGTAAGAGAGATTTCACCTTGAAGCTAGCCACAGCACTTCAGCAGAAACATTTTGATCAGAAAACTGAAAAGCTGCAGGCTGCAGCAGCTCAACCTGTATTCTGTGCTGTGAGTGACACACACGCAAGAGAAATCATATGTTACTTTTATTTTAGATTAAAAACTACTTTTGTTTTTACAGTTTTGTAAGTGCATATACCTGTTTACACACTAGTTTCTTTTGAAATCTTTATTTTATTATAGTTTTTCATTTTTTGCAGTAGTGCTTTATATGTGGTAAGTTAGAAAATAAACCCTTTTGTGTTTATGTTCATTTAAATACGGTGTTCCGGCTGTGCAGATGTTTGATATGATGTGCTTGTATAAAACTTTTGAGTTGTATCTGATAGTTTGTCTTTCATTTTAATATTGATGGTGTTTAAAATGTACCGGCAATTGTAGGTATGAGTATAACCGCGGCGGTTCTAGTGTTGAAGTAGTCCATAAATATACAGTGTGTGTGTGTGTGTGTGTGTGTGTGTGTGTGTGTGTGTGTGTGTGTGAGAGAGAGGAGGGTGTCTATGTTTTGTACGGCCTTTCTGCAGGAGATTACATGAGATTAAGTCAGAAGAACGGGATTTTGACTGCTGAAATCTCGCCACAAGCCACAAGCACGTTTCCTGCTCCGGTTTACATGGGTTTTTACAACTATCTTTATCGTGAAAAAACGATTTATCCTACCCTTAAAGTCGTGCTGCCAAAAGGACGTCCTTTTGCTGTTTCACAATGTATTCGCATGACAACGTGACACAGTCATGAATAGAGTCAATTTTCAAGTGCATGTAAACCAAGCCATAGTTATCCCTAACCAATACTTTAAGCACAGCACAGAAACCAGTACCACTGGGTACTAAAAGAGTCCACATGCATTACAGCTTTTAGAACAAATTCTAATTCTAATTGTGACAAATTGAAATGTTCAATAGAGGTATAATTGGTTAGTATAATGCAGGGGATATTTGTTACATATTCAGTATTTACTTATTGTTTAAGAAACTGAAGTATTTCATAACCTTGAAATCTATTGAATATATATTTTCTATCCACAGAGAATGAATTTCACCCCTGCATACTGAAGCAGTCACAGACTTACAGTTGTAGTGAGAAGTTAAAACTCTCTGGAACAACTTGTAAATCAACCTGTAAGCAAACAAAGGTAAGAAAGGGCATAGTTAGAAGAAATAATGGTTAACCATTCAACTACAAAACTGTGAAACTATAATCTGTGGATTTGATATCCATAAGGAACAGGTGTTTGTCAGTATTTGCATATGTTATTGCTGTTGCATTATAAGATTATAGATAATGTTTCAGTCTAGCACCGGATATCATCGATAAGTGGGAAGTGCATATGGCAACTTCTGTTCTTATCTCCTTCATTATGCAGATATATTAGACTGTTGATCCTGTGTGCTAGCAACAATGTTTTACTAGCTTTTTTAATATCCTGTGAAGAAAACAGACCGCATTAAAATAATTCCTTGTAAAAATAATAATAAAAAAAAAACATGTTCCTTTAAACTGCAGAATGGCAGGGTTTGCTGTTGACGTGCAATACTTTTTTAATTTCTTTCATTCAGAACTATGATAAAAATGTGTAGGTATATACCTAAGCTTCTACATTTCAAATACACTGTACACATCACCAATTGTGGCTAATCTTCATATCTAGTCTGCCTAAACAAGTAACCTTAGAGAGTGACCTAAGAATTACACATTATACTGGTTAAATGGTTTGTGAAAATGTTGGAGGCAAGTAAAATAAAATTCTGGGGCATAACCTAATTATATATTGTGGATTTAGACAAATAAATGAGCTATAGAAGTGAATGGCGTAATGACAAAATAGTACTATCCAAAACATGCAGCCTGTCTCTGGGACTGTGATATACTGTGTATATATGCACTGTACAGTATGTCATCCACTTGAAAGATCATAATGGCTCAAAATATGAAGTGCCACACAAAAGCAACATTTCTTCTATCTTCTGATTGTTCGTTGTTTTATATCTTACAAATTAAATGCAGCATTTGTTTTACTTTTGTTTAAATAGCATGCATATATCCACCCACGCATGCACACACACTGTATACACACGGAAGCAAATGTTTCATTAATTTATTTTCCTTATAACCAATTGTGACATATTTTGTCTTATATACACATATCTGATTTTTGTTAAAGCAGTGAAACCTTGACATACTGGACTTACAGTAATTGCTAATATCTTTAAACATGTAGTGCTGCTACTACAGTAAGTCCTGTACATCACTTTTTTAATTAACTATTTTCAATAATGTTTGCATATATATATATATAAACTTATGGAATTGTACTAAATAAATCTGATTAGTTTGCAGATAGTTGCATCAGAGTGTCCCACAAAACCAACCATTGAATAATTGTACACATATTTGTAATCTATTTTCAGACATTTGTATTGTTTCTGTAGTCACAAAGAGTGGAGAAATAAGATGAAAGAATTTATAATTAGATTATTTTTTTTATTAATAATTTCTAAGAGGATTAGTCAAACAAAGCATCTGGTGTTCAAAGAGGACAGTAATTTGATATTCTGAAACATGTTAAATATTTGTTAGAAGATAATTGATTTATTTAACACAAAAATACTTCAATAGGAAAGCCTTAACAACAATAACATTTAATAGAAAGAAATTAGCAGTCTTGTTCAGTGAATGAACCATACCCGTTCTTCTAAATGAGGTTACTCTACACGGTAACTAAATACAGTAGGGTGTGTGATCAAATTATTTTGGAAGGATGTCACATGTTTGGCCTATCTTGCTGTTTTGTTTTAATTCAATGGCCCTCGATTCTTTAACTGAATACTGATTGTTTCTGGGTGTAAAACATTAGAAAAATGTTACTGCAATTGCTTTCCTAAAATTGTTTGTAATTGGTTTAATAGGAAACCAACAATGGTATACTGGATGAAATTGCAGAATAAACAATGATGTAAATGTATGAAAATGAAAGGCCAAAATGTCACTGTGTCCACATGAACTTTGATACAATGTTTTTTTTACTTAACTGTGTCACTGTTTTTAAATGTATGAAAGGTCAATCAGAAGGACAGGGTACACTAAGATTGAATGATTTTAGAGTGAGCAAAATGGAAGTGTCATAAAACGACACAAAGATTTTTGTCAGGGTTGTTGCACATTTACCTGTAACACTGTAAACAACTTACTTGTGGTAACTAAATGTATACAAATTAAATGGAGCCGTGTCATTAAGAGAGCACAAAACATTACTGGCACTTTTTAATAGTTTTATCTTTCAAGAGCTGTTGTTAAATGTGCTGGTTGTTGTGTGATGTGGAAGAGTGTAATGAACTAATCGGGTACATTAGTTTTACAGAATGTAATCTATAGTGTTTGGGAGTTGTTTGTCTCAATGGGCTATAGTAATCAAAAGTAATGAACCTATTATGAGCAGGACCTTGGAGAGCACAGTGTGGCAGTAAGAGTGTGGCACATAAAAGGTTTATTAAAGGAAATTAAGGTCCATCACTGCCACACCTGCTCCCCTATTATAAATGTATGACAGGTCAGTGCCTTCAATCACAGCAGCAAGCGAGAAAGAGGAGTCATGTTTCCCATTACCACTGAAGTAACAGCGTATCCTGTGACTCAGAGGTTTCAGAGCTGTGACCACTATGCACAGCCATCAGCCTGGAATAATTATATTTAATAGGGTTTTTTTTTTTATTATTATTTTTTTAAATTTGGGAACCGTATGCAGCACCGAGTGAAAGTGGATGGTTTTTATCAACTTTTTTTTTTTTTTTTTTTAAATACATACACCTTCAGTGCTTTTACATAATAGTATTAATGTGTATTTTTTTCTTTACCAAAAAACTTTTTTTGGTGTGTACACATTTTGAGATATTTTTCTACATTACTGCTTTGTTTTGTCTATTAATATTGCATTGCTTATTTCCGTGTCTTGTATTCCTCAACCATCCACCCATCAGTCATTAAAAAAAATAAATTAAGAAGGTGGAAGATTTACAAAATCCCAAGCATGTTAGGAAACACAGTTACAGGAATAAATTCTGAAGGCCATGTTTAATACGGGGCTGCAGAGCATCTGGAATTTTGTTATCCCTTTTGGCTTAAAAGATTTAGGCTAGATGAGAGTATCCCCAAAAAGAATGGTTGTATATGGGGGACGACTGAAGAAAATCTGCTTTTCCATGCCAACCAGCAGGAGTTCTGATACCCATTACCTTATAAAAATCCATGGAATGAATGAATCTCAAGCACTTGGCAAGATTCCCCTCTAAGTACTGAATCTGTCTATCCTAAAAATTGACGCATGAAAGGTTAAATTAAAACTCCAAAAGGATGAAGAAAAATAAAAAATAGAACAATTTATAAGATGGCACTAAGGAAACAATGGCAGCATTTTATGGTGGCATCAGATGCTGACATAGATGTTTTCAACACAGTTGTAGTCATTGTGGTGCCATCTGTCAACGTTTCCACAAACATGTTAACAAAGATAGGTGAAATGGTAGCCGTATCAGTCCAGAGATCATAGACAAAGAAGAAGAGGTGATTGGATTAACTGAATGATAATTAATCACTATCTCTCCTTTCTACTTTCACCTGAAGAAGAAACCTCTGAGATTTTGAAAGCTTGTGATTAATTATTGTTTAGTTAGTCCTATAAAAGTATTACTTCTCCTTCTCCTTCTCCATCAAGTATATCAACAAACTGTCAGTAGGACACCGATTTTTACAAAATATCAAGATTTATTGCAGTGTATTTATTACATTTTATGTAGATACCTACATTTTTGCACTGACATGAACGAAAGGTAATACACCGGCATTGCATACTGTAAAAATCTTGTTTACAGCATTAAGGTTTAACTTTTATGCAATTGTTTTGCTGTCATAATCAGACCAAGTAGCCAGATCTATGGCCTTAGTTTACGGTTTCAATTTAAATCATACTTCTGCTACTCATAATTTAATGTTGCCTGTTGCCTGGTTACATGCCTACTGTACAGTAAATCTAGTGAATCTGTCTTACTGGACAATGCAGAGGAACACTGCAGAGGAATACACAGTTTTCATTTATAAATAATTCAACATACAACAATATAACTAAATATACATTTTGTGTCGTACAGATATTACCATATTGCAAATTAGAAAAACAAAGACAACAGCAACCCCTATTTAGTTTTGTTGTGTTTTTTTTTTTTTTTTAATTGAGAAATGTTCTATACAGTACATCTTATCCTATGCAGGATAAGATCTACAATATTTTGACACATCCCCAACTGTGATTGGTTGATTTCCTATACAGTATGTGATTTATAATACTTGCTTTTAATAAAACTGAATCTAATTAATTTGGGAGAGTTGTTTACTCCCTGGTTAAAAATTCCGGTATAATCTTTACATAGCCAAACCTTGCATAAACAAGAAAGGGTAAATCAGAAAATATGTATGAAATGTGAAAAAATTCTTGTTTAAGTGGCACATTACTCTAGTATCTTGCGTCCAAAGCAGCAGCCATAGTAGCTGTCTTAGTAATGGTCATATTTTTCTTTCTCATGTAGATGGAAGCAGAAAGTGAAGAGAAGAGGCTTCAAACACACAAAGGAAGCAAGGGTGAGTTGGTAAATTCCAACTATCACACCATAAAACATGCAAGTTCCTCTGTTTAGGGCCTCTGTAATGCTCCTTCACTATATTCATTACCCCTGAAGTACCATTTTAATCCTTGAATTGATTATTTCCCGTATTATATTTTTCGAAGGTTGAAGTGCACAGATATTACATTATGCACAGTGTATTCATTAAACTGCAGTATTAGCTCAAATTAAACAAAAATTACATTTGTATTGTACATTTCATTAAAATAGCTGACAAAGGTGAATCATTACCCAAGTATCCAAAGACTTGTGGGTCTCCTCCTATTGACCAATTAAGTAATTTAATACATATATGAAATATGTGGCAGATGTATTGGCTCTACTCTATGAACAAGGCCATAAATGAGAAGCTACATCTCAATGTTACTATATTTTTCGAAGGTTGTAATGCACAGATATTACATTATGCACAGTGTATTGACTGTAAATGTTGTTGAAGCTGACAAATGTTTTTGAAGCTGACACCCTGGGATCATTCAAGAAGCTGCTTGATGAGATTCTGGGATCAATAAGCTACTAACAACCAAACGAGCAAGATGGTCCGAATGGCCTCCTCTCGTTTGTAAACTTTCTTATGTTCTAATGTGCTTTCTGTTTAAATGCATTGTAATGTGATTAATCAGTTTATAACTATTAAGAAAATAGGAGCACTGCATGTCATGCACATTATTATTATTATTATTTGTTCATTTAGCAGATGCCTTTATCCAAGGCGACTTACAGAGACTAGGGTGTGTGAACTATGCATCAGCTGCAGAGTCACTTACAACTACGTCTCACCTGAAAAACAGAGCACAAGGAGGTTAAGTGACTTGCTCAGGGTCACACAATGAGTCAGTGGCTGAGGTGGGATTTGAACCAGGGACATCCTGGTTACAAACCCTTTTCTTTAATGCTACAAGTAGTATCCTAGTATTTTTCCTCTAGGTTGTTTTTTTTTGTTTTGTTTTGTTTGTTTTTTTAAGTTTCCTTATAAGAAATTGGAAAACACATGCATATAGTATTTTTAAAAAAATGTGAGATTTTTTTTGGCCAGCTCTCTCTGGTGGAAATAAATGTTTGCCTATTTGAAAACGAAAAAAAAAAAAAAACTAAGTCAATATTTGTCATTCCCTATGTGTTTTAACATTTACAAACCCATATCAAACAATATTTATGTTCATGCACTTTCTATTCAGAGGTCCATTTAAAGGTTTGAACTGAACTTGTGGCTGTGTAGACGATTTGTATAATTAGAGCTCACCTGTGTTTTTGGCAGGTCTGGCACTGTTGTCACTGTTAAACAGGTGCGTGCATTAAAAACTATTGCAGTGGAAATGTAAACATACTAATTTTTCTCACTTTCTTTTCTTGTTGACAGTTCCTGTAGACTGTATAGCACAGGCTCTCAGGTAAGAATGTGTGTATTTATGAGTACATATGCTTGCCTATTTAATATATTCTCTATTGGGGACTAGTATAAAGAAAACAGCAGGTTTATATTGTATAAAGAAACACAACCAAATGGTAATATAATACACATAAGTACATATGTTTATTCAGTACCTACTGTACATTACAAAGACTTCCCATATTGAATGTATTTGTTCATTTTCAACGGTTCTTTATAATACAAACTTTTTTTTTAATTTTACCACAGTGCTCCCTCGTTGCTTCGTAATTTGATCATTCATCAATTGGTTTATTCATGGTTAGGGCATGTTGACTGTAAACTTGTGCTGTACTTTATAGTATAAGGTCACTTATTTCTTTTAGTAGCAGTAATCCATTTCAGTTGTAACAATCTCACTGGAAAATAGGACTATGCTGTATAGATAATAATTTAGAGGAAATGTGAATCTTGGTAAATGAAGATTTTAGCATATTTGTTTTTGTCTCCAGATGGCATATGGTTGGCAAACATGTTACAAAATAGACTAAATTAGCCTCAGCTCTGAAACAGTCAACAAACTGTGAATCCCCCAAATATGTAACCATAGCAACATGTGTACTTTATTGCTCTTTGTCTGCTCTCCCCAGCACCTATGGCTCCGTGGCAAGAAAGAGAAGTGCCCAGGAAGTACTGTGTGGAGCCCCAGTTAACAAGAGGAAGTCTCTTCTGATGAAACCACGGCATTACAGTCCCAGCAATGACTGTGAGGAGGAGAATGAGGACCTCACAGAACCAGAGGATAAAGAAGAGGCAAGGAGCACTGACTCTCCAGCAGGTAGACAGATGTCCTGTTGTTTTCGTCTGTTTTTACAAACAATTGACAGTGAATTTTGAAATGCCATCTGTTGCGTACTAGTCTGTAACTATAGTTCTTACAAACTGTGTTTGCTTTATATTGAGTACGCTAATCTATACATATTGTACTATCTATATTGTACTTTTTTTCCGCATTGCTTAGGCAGGTTGTTGGTTGATTGGCAGTACACAACAGTAAAGCTGGGCAAACACATTACTGAGAATGAACTGTTTTTTTTTTTGTTTGTTTGTTTACTTATTTAATTATTTTTCTCCTGATCACTTGTATGTTTTATACACATCAGTATTGTCGATATTCGATGATCTTTTTAAAATTAACTGTTTTAAATCACAATAATTGTCCACTGTACCTTATAATTGAAACTTATTTCCTCCAAACTTGATGCCTCTGTGTCCACAGAACATAGGAAAGGTTACATGATAGGAATGAGAGGAGGCCATTCAACCAACTGATACGTCCAGTTCCTAATAGCTAACTGTTGCCAGAACCACATCCAGACAGCTCTTGAATAATCCCAATGAATCTGCAGCTTGACTTGGCAATTCATTCCACACACCCACCATTTCCTGTGTGAAAAGGTGCCTGCTACCCTCACCCTGCCCTGTCTCCACTCAACTTCCAAATATTTTCTCATGGTCTGGTCTCTGTGCTAAATACAAAATAGTAACTGGGTTTGTTGATCCATTTAAAGTTTTTAAATATACTGATGCACAATGAAAATGCAACAGTCTACGTTTTACATCAATAGCTCATTGGGCACCTACATAATGTTATTTGCATTTTAAATAGTGAGCAGATAGGTTTGTTGATTGTTTGAGTAGTATTGTTCCTTGGGATAACAAAATACTGAGCTCAAGTCATGTGATTTCATAGAAACACCAGGTGCTCAGTGTTTAGTATTTGAATTGAGTTAAAATTGGCTAAATGAGTCGATTAAGAATATGTATAAATAGCCATTTGAAAAAGACATGATTTTAATTAACGCAAGAACAGCGAAAGATACGACCATGCCCTGCATGAGTAATGAAGATCGCCTGATTGCTATCGGCATGATTGAAGACAGCCTGTCTGTGAGAGAAGTTGCCCGGAGAATGAGATGTTCTGCTTCAACAATCAGCAGACTAGTCCAGAGAAACCAGGAAACCGACTCTGTGAGGGACAGGCCACGTCCTGGAAGGCAGATGGTCACCACACTGGCCCAGGACCATCACATCCGACTGATCCATCTGTGTAATTGTTTTCAGACTGCAGTGGCTACAGCACGAGAAATTCCAGGAAGAAATAACCTGCACATCAGCCTTTGGTGCAGATTGAAGGCAACCTTACTGCTCAGCGATATTTTGACAAAGTCCTTGAGGCTTGTATTGTGATTGGCTATGACTCATGAGACATAGCCAAATGGTACTGCACTGGCTGTCATAGAAGTTCATATTCAACCTCAGATCAGCATAGATTAGATTATTTTATATCTTTAATCTTTAAAAAAAGCTCTTGTGTGTCTTCCCTAAAGCATAAGGTATACATATTATATATAAACCATCCTCTTTTGTTGTTACAGAGTGGTAATGAACTAGACTATGAAAAACATTTTGGCAACAAAACAGTAAAAATGCATTCCATGAAGGACGATTAATATTTTATTTGAATGCGCTGTCCTTTCCAAAGACAAAATAGCGTGAGCCTTTATTGAACTGAATTATGAACAACATTTTGGCAACAATACATGTGGTTTATATGTGCATTTTTGTCCCCTATAATCTGCACTTAATAGGTATATTTCAAACTATGTAACTAAGCAACAGAGGTAATTGTTGCTTTCGAGAGCTTTTGTTAGGCCCTCTAACACAGCCCAAATATGCATAATTAGGCATAATGTCTACAACTCATTATTGTACACATGTGGGTAGTTAAGTGGACCAAGAGAATAGCTCAATGAATTGGGCAGATTCACTGGAAATGGCATTTATTTGTTTCCTCGGTTCATATTACATTACAATTATCATAACCCTTTTTGCTCTCCTCTAACCATCAGCCGGGTTATTTTGAACATTCAATTAGCTTTTTTTTCTTGTCAAGTTTACTTCTAAAGAGAGTACTTGGGACTCATATTAACAAAATGATACAAGATCTTGCTGAAATCACTGCGTGGTCTCAGAGTGTTTGTGTATGGAAATAAAATAACAGCTAGAGTGGAAAAAAAAACCTAAGAATCCGTGCCTGTGGGATGCTATAAATATCTGCATTTCATAACAGGAATACAAACCTCCCATTTGGCCATGCAGTGCTGCTGTTGATATGAGCCAAGCTTCTGCTCTGCAGCAGAGCTCTGGTAATGGCCATTCTGGATTACAAACCGATCACCTGTTCCAATATAGAAACCACAGTAGGGATCCAAGATTTTTTTTTTTTAAAGGCTGTGCATCCATCTGGATGGAAAACAAGTGCTCGTTGCCTGTTCTGCTAATTGTAACTATGCATAACTGACTGACTTTTAATCCATTTGTTGGATGGATTTGCTGCTTTTTTATTTATCTATTCAGATTAAAATGTTTTCCACCACAGTGTAGCAGGCAGGTTATTATCAGACCCCTGCACACCTTATAAATCCAGTTTGGTCTGGATACAGTGAAGCTTTAATTAAAATTAGTAGAGCTCTGGTTTATTAAAAAAAAAAAAAAAACATATAGAAGATGGATTTACACTGAGTGGGGCATATGAATAGACAATACCATAGATCCTCAAACCTGCATAAAGGTGTTGAACTTGAAAATGTACAGTGTGGTAATCCAGTATGCACCGACTTGAGCATGATTACGAGACTAGAAGTTTCCAATACACACAGAAAATTAAACAAACATAGAAGACTGGCTATTTAATAGCCTTGAACTTTCCATAGTTAAAGAGGGACTGGGGTCAGAATAATCCTTAAATATTAAAAAATTGATGTTTCTATAACCACCATATGCTCACTCAGTACATTCTCCAGCCACATGTTAGAAACATGATAAACCTGAATTCTGTATTATTCCCTACTGAACAATAAACACACCAGCTACAGCCACATAGGCATACTTTTCATGTTAAACGTTTAAAAGACCGTTTTAGAAATTACACAATTACAAATATTTAAGAAAAATTGAAGGATTCAACAGGTAAAGGCACAACTGTGTAGAATGCAGGCTGAGTCATGCACTCAAGGGAACACAGGTTAATATGCTAGCTGATTGCCGATCTAAGCTTGGATGCCACTGGCACACCTGCGGGTTGGGGAGGTAAAATTGTCAGGGGCTGCGCTACAGCCGCCCTTACTGGTCAGACGACCAGTGAGCTCCTGTGGACCCCTGCAACTTGTTAGTTGCAGGGGTCCAATATCTACTGAGAAGTTCCTCTGGTAAAGAGGTGATTGGCTTGACGGTGGAATCGAATAACACCCACTAACATTCCATTCTCCTTCACTTTCACGAAAACGTTAGTCACTTTGTAAAACACATTTTATATTTTATGAATCCACTAAACTGTTTTGTTGAATTCTTGTACAGAGTGCATTGTTTCCTAGTGGATGGTGACTATCAATGCCTGTTCTTAGTTGGCAACAAAAAGAAGTGTGCCATGGGTGACTCCTGGTGGGTGGGATATGGAGATTATAGCGCTGATAAACCCTTTCCACATCTGAAAACCCTCCAATTAATGTTGAATTATTTCAAACATTTTGTAAAAGCAGAGTTAACATCAGCATGTTACCTCATGATGTTACAGTTTCTGCTTTATAATGCATAAATGTTGACCATTTAGAAACACTCTTGTCATAAGTCATAACATCTACGAACATAAGAACAAAAGAAAGTTTACAAACAAGAGGAGGCCATTCGGCCCATCTTGCTCATTTGGTTGTTAGTAGCTTATTGATCCCTCCTATTTTCTGTTCTGAATGCCCCTTTATCTAATCTCCATTTGTGACCCCTGGTCCTTGTTTCTTTTTTCAGGTCGAAAAAGTCCCCTGTTGTCAACATTGTTAATACCTTTTTAGAATTTTGAATGCTTGAATCAGATCACCGGGTAGTCTTCTTTGTTCAAGAATGAACAGATTCAATTCTTTGAGCCTGTCTGCATACGACATGCCTTTTAAACCCGGGATAATTCTGGTTGCTCTTCTTTGCACTCTTTCTAGAGCAGCAATATCCTTTTTGTAACGAGGTGACCAGAACTGAACACAATATTCTAGATGAGGTCTTACTAATGCATTGTAAAGTTTTAACATTACTTCCCTTGATTTAAATTCAACATTTTTCACAATATATCCGAACATCTTGTTGGCCTGTTTTATAGCTTCCCCACATTGTCTAGATCAGGGGTGTCAAACTCCAGTCCTCGAGGACCGCAGGGTCTTCTGGTTTTCATTCCAACTTAAGCTCTCAATTAACATAATTGATCTAATTATTTGTTGAATTTGACATATTTCATATTTTTCAAGGTCTTTTAGAGTTGATGGTTTTAAAAATGAAACATTTTGAGGCCTGAAGAGAAGTGTTAAATGTGTCCAGTTAATCAAATAATTAGATCAATTAAGTAATTGAGAGCTCGGGGGGAATGAAAGCCAGAAGACACTGCGGCCCTCCAGGAACTGAGTTTGACACCCCTGGTCTAGATGAAGACATTCCTGAGTCAACATAAACTCCTAGGTCTTTTTCATAGATTCCTTCTTCAATTTCAGTATCTCCCATTTGATATTTATAATGCACGTTTTTATTGCCTGTGTGCAGTACCTTACACTTTTCTCTATTAAATGTCATTTACCATGTGTCTGCCCAGTTTTGAATGCTGTCTAGATCATTTTGAATGACCTTTTCTGCTGCAACAGTGTTTGCCACTCCTCCTATTTTTGTGTCGTCTGCAAATTTAACATGTTTGCTTACTATACCAGAATCTAAATCATTAATGTAGATTAGGAATAGCAGAGGACCTAATACTGATCCCTGTGGTACACCACTGGTTACCTCGCTCCATTTTGAGGTTTCTCCTCTAATCAGTACTTTCTGTTTTCATGTTAACCACTCCTTAATCTATGTGCATGCATTTCCTTGAATCCCTACTGCGTTCAGTTTGAGAATTAATCTTTTATGCAGGACTTTGTCAAAAGCTTTCTGGAAATCTAAATAAACCATGTCATATGCTTTGCAATTATCCAAAAATCAAGCAGGTTAGTTAGACACGATCTCCCTTTCCTAAAATCATGCTGACTGTCTCCCAGGATACTGTTACCATATAGGTAATTTTCCATTTTGGATCTTATTATAGTTTCCATAAGTTTACATATAATAGAAGTCAGGCTTATTTGGTCTGCAGTTACCTGGTTGGGTTTTGTCTCCCTTTTTGTGGATTGGTATTACGTTTGCTATTCTCCAGTCTGTCGGTACAACCCGTTTCAAAAGACTGTTGCATGATCTTGGTTAGCGGTTTGTAAATAACTTCTTTCATTTCTTTGAGTACTATTGGGAGGATCTCATCCGGCCCAGGGGATTTGTTTATTTTAAGAGCTCCTAGTCCCTTTAACACTTCTGCTTTGTTATGCTAAAGTTATTTAAAACGGGATAGGAACAGGTCGACATGTTGGGCATGTTGTCCGTATCCTCCTTTGTAAAAAACTTGTGAAAAGTAATTTAATATATTTGCTTTTTTTTTTCTTCGTCTATAATTTTGCCATTTGTATCTCTTAGACATTTAACCTCTGTTGTTCTACCATGTGCTTAGTGACCTTTCACTTAACTAAATTATTTTTATAATTTTCCTTTAGGTGGAAACTTTGGGAAACTAGCCCGAGTGAGTTTGGTGACAGACAAGCTCTCGTGCAAAAACAGCTACCACAATGCAGTGGAAAAGACACTACTGAAACAAGAACCTGAGGATTCACCTGAGCATGCAGCCTTTGAAAGCACTCTGAATGACAGTGGCATCCACTCCACAGAAGCAGACAGTGAAGGTGATGTGCCAGACCAAGCAAAAGAGGAAAACGATGTTGCTTCAGAGGTGGAGAGCGTGCCTTATTGCTCTTTAGTGCACAGTGAAAGCCACTCTGAAAATGTGGACAGTGGGTGGGAGAACTTGTCCAAGTTTGTGAATGTCAATTGCATAAACAGTAATCACACAACAGAGTCACTGAGGAAGAAAAGTGATGCAGTGAAGTATGATGATGACATGGATTCAGGTGCTTGCCAAGACCTGGATGTGCGAATAAAAAGTCTGCACGGTGAGACCCTGAGCTCTAGGAAAGACTTAAGTGAAAGTGAAGACCAGGCTGATGTTCTTGATGAAGATGATGGCTGGTCAGCAGAGGTTTCAGAGCACACCCTTGATTTCAACAGGGCTAAAGGGAATCTGAGTCTCCTGGAACAGGCCATAGCCCTTCAGTCTGAGCAGCGGCAGGTCCTTCACAATGCTTACAAGGAAATGGACCGGTTCTTACTGGAACAAATGAGTGGGGAAAGGAGACACAGCAGACTCCTAGACATTGATGGCAGACACAACTATAACAATTGCAAAGGTAAATGATTTATTAATAAGCAGGGATTTTAGTTGTAAGTATTTAGCATTAATGAATCAATGGAAGAATCAGAACATGTGAACAATATCCCAGGTGATAACAGTTACATTTGCTTATGGCTATAAAAGTAATGGGTAAGAATTACAACATAATATGTTGTAAACTATGTGTTATTGTAGATCAACATGGCATACAACAATTTAAGTTAAACTAATACACATATCATGTCTGTACTAATTAATAAGTCAAATATTTCAAGTGAATAAGACACAGTATTAAATAACTGTACACGTTGTAACTGAGATGTAACTGAACAAGAAAGAGATCACAAAAATCAGCTATTTTGGATATTTTGAATTAATGTCAGTATGTTTACCATGGCAGAAAAGCCTAAGTAAAATACATTGTGAATTAATGAGGACAGCAGCAGTCAGTTTCACAGCTCCCTGTGAAGTTGTTATTTCTATGTTTAACTCTTTTAATGTTCATTTAAATAATTTAAAAAATGTACAACATTAAATCTGTCGCAGGTAGTCACAGTTTAGGGACTTCATTGTCTTTTGTCTGATAGTGAGAATGCTAGTGGAAGTGAAATGGCATTATGGGGAAAATGGAAGACATGGCCTTATCGCCGAGCAGGATTATTGATAAAAAAGGGTTACATGATAACTAAGCAGCACTATATTTGATTCATTATTAATATATTATTGTAATTTCCATATCAACCATGGAATCATAAGTCCATCCTTACTTTCAGTTCACTCCCAGTAGCCATATGTTCCACTGTAAAAGCTTTTTATAAACATTTACTTAACACTGCCTTTCAAGTTAAAAATCCTCTTAGCAAAAAAACACATTAGTTTAAAATAAAATTCAATATAAAGGTTAGAACACTTGAATTTGATAGGAATCAACTGGATATTTAACCATAAATACTGTAAGTCTTAAATCCTAAGTATTTTTTTTTTTTTTTTTTTCCTTCAAATGACTACTGCCATATTTGTAATTCAGTAGTAATCTTTTATATGGATAGGCATTAAAACGTATGTGTCCTGACTACAACTAAAAATGACAGATTAACAAAAGTCTTTGTAATAATAATAATAATAATAATAATAATAATAATAATAATAATAATAATAATAATGCACCTTACTGGAATACTCTTCAAATAGATTTTAATTGGGCCCTTAGCCAAGTTTGAACCTAATTGATTTATTCACATGCATTGGGTCATTTAATGTATTATTACAATATGAATACACTAAATTAACGACCATGAACCATGTACACAAACAAAGTGAAACATATTTGGTCAATTGCAGCAAACTAAAGTATTATATTAACTGTAGATCTGTAGATGATCCTGGATAGTTCTAATGATGGTTTGCAGGATAGTTTCAATTGCAACCAATCAAGTGCCTCCATATTATTTTCAATTCATATTAGTTTATTATAACTGCTGATAAAAATATGTTACATGATAAAAAGGTTATGATTTTTACAAAAACCTTGTCTTGTCAGATTTTGTTGAAGTACTAAAAACAAACATAGCTTTTTAAAATAGACAAATGTTTGGACAATAAGTCTGGTAATATAATCTTTTAAAATATGTTTTATTTTAAAACATAATATGCACCTATTTATTTTAACAGGAAGTGTATTGATATAATAATAGATACATTTCTTGAGTTTCTTGCATTTATAGAATGAAGACAAATATAAGAAAACATTTAAAATAATACACCTTTAAAACGCAGATAAATATAGACTTGACAAGAGGCAGGTACCCAAGATGGAAACTGATAACTGCTATACATTTATAATACTGGGTTACAGCATAACATTTTAAAGTCTAGTTATTTAAAGCAAAATAGTTAATTTATATTTGTGTTGGTTTATGCTGTATCTTTCCAGAATCTCCAAGATCAGATAAGAAGGAAACAAAGTGCCCTACACCAGGTTGTGATGGCACTGGTCATGTGACAGGACTCTACCCACATCACAGAAGTCTTTCTGGATGCCCCCATAAGGTCCGAGTGCCACCAGAGAGTAAGTACAGAAAAAAAGGTGTGGTTTAATCTTTATGAGCTTCAACAAGTCAAGAATTTCAAGAGGTCTTATTTATGGAAGCACCTTTTCAGAAATAGTGTAGCACTGAAATTCTTTTTTTTTCTTTTTTTTTTTTTTAAATAAAGTGAGCTGTGGATTTGTTTAAACTATCAGAATATAATGCAAAGAGTGAGTTCACTTCAGGTAGGCAACTCAATTGACCTTGCCAATCATTAAACAAAATCCAACTTCCAACAAGTCAAGCAAAGAACATAAAGAGTCACTGCAATACTTTTGAGTCTAACTTTGTGCTCTGCAGCATACCTACTGTACCTATCATACAGCAGTACTGAGTAACGTCACTTAGCCCTGTACAGATATTCTAAAGCAGCAAGGGGTGGCCCATGGGAGCAAAAATATTTTTGTCCTGAATGTTATAATATATGTTGTACTGACTGGGATATATTTATAAAAGTACAATGTTACTCATTGTTTGGCTACTCATGCAAATGAGTGTATGAATTTAAATACAGTTCAGTTATGGTGCCACTATCCTTATAATACCAAATACAAAGAACTAAAATAATGATGTGACATTATCTTAAAATAATGCTACATAAATCTTTATCCTATTTATGTTTTTTATGTATTTATTTATTTTTGTCATTTGGTAGTATTCTAAAGCTTATATATGCCATAACTTTCATTCTAGGCTAAGTAAATAAAAATACAGAAACTATTAGAAATGTGTTGCACTGCAGATAAAGGGGAAAAACAATAGAAAACACATTTACCTGCTGTATATAATCACTGTTTGGAGTTTATGTGCTGTCAGGACCAGAGAATGTCAATTCTGTACAAACAACACAGCACGTGACTATTTTAAACAGCGGCTTAGCTGTGTTTTTTTGCTCCTGAAATAAATACTAAATTTGCATTGAGCACAGGTGCTTCTGATCTTATATACAAATCCACTGCAGATGGACTTGACAGTCTACAGTGGCACTAATTGTTTGCAGAAAGAAAGTCTGTTTCAGTTGCAATAATAGGTAAAGCTCATCCAAACATGTTTTGATCCTGTTCACTTTTATAGTGTAAAAATTTCAAAGGGTCCCCATTTCTCTGAGCTCACTCAAAGGAAATGACACTGGAAGGTAGTATTTTCCATTCATTCACAGCTGGGTTGAGTTCAAATTCAAACATAACCTTCTGTTCTACAGGACAGCGCTTGAGTTTGCAAATCTAACAGTTACACACATTTACAACATGTTGAGATTATGTGATTTGAAGTGATTTTTTTATGTCATCTCCAATGTCCATAATATTTGTAACGCCTTATTGTTTTTTTTTTATTATTATTTCAGTATGTGTGTTCTGTAAGATTCTGTATTGCTGTTTCCTCAAAAATTCATTCAGTAAAGCTTCCTCAAGGCTGATTGAGAGGAAATGAGGTGGGGGAAAGATATTAGCATTGCACTGTGCTCTGAAGCTTTGGCAACGCCAATATTTTTCCCTACCTCACTTTTTCAAAAACACCCTAAATCATTTCTGTCTCCCCTGCTCTCCCTTTCCCCAGTCCTTGCCATGCATGAGAATGTACTGAAGTGTCCAACACCAGGATGCACAGGAAGGGGGCATGTCAACAGTAACCGCAGCACACACAGGAGGTAAGTTCCACTTTTTTTATATAAAAGGACGTACACCTGTATTTTATTTTTGCATTTACTTGGATTTTTTCAAGAACTTTGACACTTCAAATAAAAAAATAACTCAAATAAATCAGATTATTCATGTTAAGGTTATTGGATATAACGATGAACACAAACATTTTACTACATTTTTGCCATGCCATGTTTTTATTTCCATGATTTTTCCAGTATGATGGAACCCTAGAGCAAGCCTCAAATACTGTGTTTCTATTTACCATTCTGGGTGACATCAAAATCAGAAGGGGTACTGGTACAGCAACTCTGTATTTAGGTTGAATAAGCATGTTCTCTCATTTATCTCTTTACAACCAATTTGTTAAATTATTAGAACATTGCATTTATAGTTTAGGTTTATATGGTCATTAGGGAAAATGTTTTGCATACATGTGTTTAAAAAAAAAACAAAAAAAACTAGATGACCAGACAAGTTATTTTTAACAAGGACACCCAGTAATGAATTCTAAGATTGTATAAAATATGTACAATGTAGATTAAAGATCCTGGTTTTGAATAATTTCTATGTAGATTAATTTGCAATTGTCCCTTCAGTAGTCAAATCATATTATAAAGAGTCCCAGTTTAGACCAGAGTAAGGTTAATGTAATGATCCCACAGCGTAAGTGCATCACTGTATGATATGTTCAGTAAACCGTAAACTAGTACAAATTTGTGTTTGTTTGTTTCTTTGTTTGTTTGTTAGTCTTTCTGGTTGTCCTATTGCTGCTGCTGGAAAAAACCCTAAATCCCAGGAAGATAGTCCAAAAAGTGGACAAAATTCTGACTGGGTGTCCAGGTACAGACCAATAAACCTTTTTTTAAACAGAATATGTTTTATATGATGTCTTATCTAACAGCCAAGGAGTTAGTCAACAGCTTTGTTTTTCTGCAGACTTCCAGGCTTGCCAAGACAGTTCGAGGTTCCTCAATACAGCTACAGTTTTGCACAGCCTGTCACTGCTTTCCAAGCCAACCTGGAAAAGAATTTGGACAAATACAGCAAGGTCCGCTTTGATTATGCTAGCTTCGACGCACAGGTCTTTGGTAAACGCACTGCTGCCCCTGTTGCACTGGACCAGGATGCTGCACACTTTTCTGAATGTAAGTTAGCAAACATATACCATAGTAGGAGTAGTTCTATGACCAATTCCAAATCTGAATTTGAATTCTGGTTCATTATGACTTTGGTCTTTCCTGAATATTTGGGAAGCACCAACATTTCATTAAAAAAATATATGACTTGGATTTGTTAAACAAAAGAGAAACCAGAGAAGACTGTACAAGTCACAGTTTCTCTTCGCTACTTCTCTTCCACACCAATGTATTACTTCAACACCACCTACTGGACATTTTGCTCATTGCACAATTGTGTTCTTTTATTAAAGGTCAATGCTTTACAACCCAGTTCTAATCAGTGCTCATTAACAAATTGGAAACATCTTCTTATGTGGAGGCTCAGTTGGTCAATATAGACAGCAGTAACTAAATTCCTACAGTGAGCCTGCACTAAAATCACATATACTCTATATCTATATGCTAAATAAAACCCACATTGAGTCCTCATTGTTCTGTTTCAGAGTTCAGTACCTTATATGTAGTAATCCTGTTACAAACCTTAAACCTTATTGTGCTATTGTGTTCTCTGTTTTTTTTTTAAATGAAAGACCCCCTGTCCAGGGGTATGACAGTGATAAAATAAAGACATGTGCTGGAAATACTTTTTGAAATAATGCAACTGGTTTCTGATTGCTTTTGATACTAGGCTATATCTTGAGAACCATAGCACAAATTCAACATACAATTTCTTAGACATTTGTTACACAAAGTTTTTGAACATCTGGTCATGGTGCCCTACACAGAACCGATTGCTACCTGATGGCTGAATGTAGGGAATCATTTGCACCCTTTTGATGAAAGTATTCATTGCCCTTTTGTTATTCTGGTTATATGTCATGCTGACTAACTTCTGGTACTGACTGACACATTTAATAATGATGTCCTTATATCTAGCATATATGTGTGTTTATGTATCTTACTGACTTAACTTGTTTTTCTGTTCAGCATCCGCACAGTTTTCAAGCTCACTGACATCCAGCAGCAGACAGCCAGCCCCTCGGGCGGAGAGCCCCTGCCATCCCAGCACCTACAGCTACAGCCATGCTGGAGAGGCCCATGCTGCTGCTGCGACCGCTGCCATTCTCAACCTGTCTCCCCGATACAGGGGGATCCCTGACAGTAATTCTGCTAAGCCGCAGGCTCCCTCCACAAAGGTAATATAATTGTGTCACTAGTGTCTAATCAGTGCTTAAAAACTAAAATGCTTCTGGTAAAGAGATAAGTTGCTTCCAGGAACGGAAAGGAAATCAGGGACTGTCAAAGAAAATCTGAGATCAAAGTTCTAATTCAGAATAGATCAGTGACCCAATTTATCAACAGTAATCCAATTACATTACAATAAATTTCCTCCCTGAAAGATCAGTAATACAAAACCTGGTTATGGCTTGCATTCTTTTTTATTAACCTGCTTCATGAACATCAATAACAGCTCTGCAATGACGTGGGAAGCCCCTGATAAGATTCTGGGTGGTTTGTTGTAAAATTAATGCACTGCCATTCCATATTTTACAGTCAAGGAATCCCACTCTCAGAAACAACAATTTGAGCTGCAACTTGCCATTGAGACATACCTGCTAGAAGCATACATGTGGCATGTGCTATTTCAGCTGCAAGAATGTTTAGTAAAAAAAATTACATTGAATAAATTAAAATAAATGCTATGTAAAGTATGCAGAGTGACTTGCTTCTAACAGCTGCTCAAGGGAATGTTAAAATGGTTCTTAATTTTTAGATATAAGATATATATCTTCATTTGTGATCACTATAGTAAAGGTTGGTTATTGATGTATCCTGAATTTAAATTGTGATACAGTACCTAACTTGATGTACATACCATATTTACAGTTAAGATTTTTTTAATTTATAGTCTAACTTTGCATATCGTAAATACCAAAAAAACAAAAAACAAACAGTAAATAATGGCTCTCTGAAAGTCTGTCTGTTACGATGCAGATGGCAGAAGATATTCTGGTTAGTAAGATATTATCCTGGATAAGCTGTGTCAAATCAGTCTTTACTGCCCATCTCCATTAGATGTTCTATACAACTATTTCAATGGTTTAAACCAATCATCAGAAGGATTAATAAACTGAGTTCTTTTATTCACATGAATTGAAAATCTCCTACTTCCTATCAAATATGCTTCAGTTTATAAGTTTAACCCCGTATTATCACCACAGTCATTGGTCTAGCTTCAAATACCAAATTCCATGCAGGAATTCATTTATACTCTGAGACCTGGATACATTTTGGCCTTGACGTAGTCTTTTGTTCCACATTAATTTTGTTATAAAAATGGAACAAAATCAACAAAGAAACTGAAAATTGTCCAGCCATGTTCTTTAAGTCCAATTAATTAGACATCTGCTATATTTAAAGAAAAAAATATATGTGGCTTGCTTTATTCAGAAGGTCACAGGTAAGGTGGCCACAGTTATCGTTTACTACGGTATTTACTGTATTGCGGTATTGTATTGCTGCGATACTACTTATTGTATTATTTTTTTAAATACCATAGAATACGATAAAAATGTAACCATCTGATAATCACGATAATGGGAAATGATCCAATCACTTTGCCATCAACAGCATCTCGGGAGATATAAATTGAAACAGAGTTAAACGTATTATGTGGTTTTATTACTAGGATTTTAGGCAGCGGTTCGCAATCACATTAGAGCCCGATATTACAAATAAGGGAAGGGGGGTTAACCAGGAAATCTTTTTTTTTTACGTTGGAAAGTGACTGTGTGCCCACTCACACAATTTACACAGGATAACATAACTGGACTTGAACCTACATTTATTTTGGTTTTAAAAAAAATGAAAAAGGCAAACCAGTTTAAGATGGTATGCCTATTTGTATGGCCTGTAAAAAACAATTGTCATTCATTCACTTGAACTTCAGGAAATATTAAACCGCAGGGTAATATGTTTCTAACTAAATACACATTTTTGACTGCTATTTGTAATGCTAAAAATGATATAAACAAATTTAAATATCGTATCACAGATATTGAAATCTCAATAATCGTAGCATTCAAATGGTTCAATAATCGAAAACTGTAATTTTGATATTGTGGCAACCCTAGTCACAGGTTCATATCCCTTAAAAAGGTCATATTTAAAACCATGCTTCTGGTGAACAGAGCAAGTGACCTTGTGTAGGGTGAAAATAGATAGTGACAGAAAGTGTGTTCGCATTTGCCACATACACTGCCTTGAATCAAAATGTTTGATGCATTGAAGTGCTTTTATGGTAAAATATGCATAAGCTTGTTCCAGTGAGGTCATTCAAAGGAAAGTGAAACTTAGAAAGATCTGTTGATTGGGTATATTAATATCCTGTCTCAAATGGAGATAACCACTTCAGGAGTCTTGGTGCACTCATTTGCATTTAAATGGAGATATATTAAAGAGCATGAGGCGCAAGTCTCATAAAATATTTAACCTCAGTGTGTGAGCGTACTATGAAGCACAAGTTTATATATATATTTTTTTAGATAGAAGCTCTTATTCCAAAAATAAGCTCATTTACAGTAAAAAAAAAAAAAGGAAATTATTTTATTTAGTGCAATGACTTTTCATTTATCTTACTATAAAATGGAGATTTAATGCATATTACATTTGATCCGTTTTTTAATGCCAGGTAGGAAAACAATTTGCTTTATGGGAAAAATAAATAAATAAATCAGAAGGACCAGCAAAATAATAAATCTTGTCTTTTACTTGGAGCTCAAATTGAGTTAAAATATACATCACTTATGTATACAGGGCAGCGAAAAACATTATTATTCAACAATGATATAGTCTCGAGTAATATATTGTCAGCTGGTGTCCATGGAAATGTGCAGTACAAAGACATGGATTTATTTTAATTTTTAGAGGTTGCAGGGACATATGATTTTGACGACTGCATTGTTATTCAGAATTAAAACATAAATAAAATAGCTTCCACAGTACTGTTACTAGTTATTCATTTACACCACAAACCTGTGTGCAGACACATTTGAGTTCTCCTTTTGTTTACGTTGAAGTTAAGCAAGTGAACCAAACACGATTTATTTGCAGAGCGATCCAAGACCATCTCTTCAGGTTCCTTATCCTGCAGAGACTTCTGACCAACTCATTATTCAAAATGAAATAATAACACTGTTATGAATGGACTTGGAGTGCTCTGGTTTTTGAGTATCCAAATGCTGTGTAAGATTTTATTTGGATTTCATGAGCTGTTTATTAACATAAGATGAAACATATGACCTGAAGCTGACACTGGCAACAGCCATTTTAGTAATTTGTGCCATACAAACAAATAACACAGCTGTTGCTATTAAACAAAATGCCAACAATCTGTGCTGCGGATGGTTATAATGAATTATATTAAAAGGGCAGCTCTAAGTTCATATTATGCATGCATTCTACTACAAGCATTTTATGTGCTACTCTTTTATTTATGCTTTTTAATAATTGCTTGTAAAGCCGTGTGTAAGCGTACTGGCAATCACACGCACCATGCTTTAAAAGCTCTTGTCTTTTTTCAGATAGAAGTGAAAGTACGCTTTTTTTCCTCAAAGATTTGTCATCAAATGTGAATTTTATCCAAATAACTCAGGGATTTTCATACATTTATGTTAAAAAAAAATCTGGATTTTGCCCAATTTTCTTGATTTTTATCAGCCCTGATTATGCTATTTTAGGATGTATTCATCGAGGTGGATGAAAACGGCACTCTGGACCTGAGCATGAAAAGGAACCGTGTTCATGAGAAGGTCCCTCCAGTTTTACCTTTGGAAACTGTACCATCTACACCCGAGTCTTCTCCTTCAAAAACTGGCATCATCCTGGTAACACCTGCCTTCTATCAGGCTCTTTGTGAACAGGAAGGGTGGGACACTCCCGTTAACTACAGCAAAGCTCACCAATTAATAGACAAAGAGGTAATGACTGAAGTTGAATAATCTTTAAAAACGAAATCCGAATAGTGTAATGCAGTAAGCAAATCTAGATCAAACAAGAGCAATTAAATAATCATGCCTGCTCTTCGTAGTGCAATATAAAAAAAGAAAAACTCAATATACATATTTATTTATTTACAGGAGTTGTTAGTTGTTCTATTACTTAAGATAAATAAATGTGAGTAATATTAACCACAAAACTTAATTTCGCTAATCACTCATTTAAGTTATAGATCCAAGAACACTTTTGTGCAGAATCCTTTGTGTAAAGCATGTACCTCATGATGGTATCCTGATGCATTTATTATCTTAGAGGTATTCAAGTGATCTGATCCTTTACATTTTTCTGCAGATTAAACACAGCATGTAGTATTCCTTCTAATTCATTAAAGTATCTGGTACTATTTTATAAAGATCAACTTTTTTAAGTAAATACAGATTTTGTGTTATATTACGATATAGCATGAATACTGGATGGATTAAAAATGATTTAAACAAATACAAGGTTTACAGTAAGTATACTAAAGAGGCTGGTGAGAGTATGGAATGGGTTACCAAGCCACAGAGTTACTGCTGAATAATGTGATCCTTTAAAAACTGTCTAGACAAAGTTCTGGGACCATTTTGCAACTAGGAAATTGACAAGCATTGATGGGCCAAATGGCCTCCTCTTGTTCATAACGTGTGTAATCTTCTAAAGCACATTTAAAGGGATGTTTTACCTTTTGAGAAGGAACCAAGTAACAATTTCCTCAAATTGAACGTTGTTATGGATAGGCTATAGGCTAGATTGATTTTACATTTTTAGATTAACAGTAGGACGTCTCAAAAAGTGTGTGGTGTGATTTTAACAAAAATGTATATGTTTGCAAAGAAATGACCATATAGACCTACCACAGGTAAAATAGATAAATACAATAAATAAATAAATAATGTGTATAAATATTTGTTTACAAACTATATAAGGTCTACAAACTGTAAAATATGTTATACACAGTCACTCAACAATGGAATGTTTGTAAAGCTCATTGCAGAATCTATAGTATCCAATAGAGTATAGGAAAGTCTGTTCTCCCCAGTATTGATTGGGACCAGAACATTTTGCTAATTTACAGAGATATTTATGCAATATACTTGATTATAAACTGAGAAAAGAAAAAAGCACATGACTTGGTTCTGGACTGTACAATCACATTTCCATTAATTATATGCTGACAAGACTTACAAATGATGCCATATTCTAGAATAGGTTCTGTATTGTAGAGGGTGTCACACCATTGGTTTCCCATTTTGTATTTTGTTTGCATGTTGTGTCACTAATTTTTTTTAACATGAATCTTCAAGCACACTGTATAAGAGCAACCAATTCAAAGCTGTTTTTAAAAAGGATCCTTACAAAATGGGGGTAATGTGGTTTTTATACCACATTAAATAACACTGCATTAGAAGCTGCAAAATCCCCTCTGTGAGGAGCCTTGCATTTTTGTTTTAAACCAAGCCATTGGGCAGCATTGTGAATGTTTGTTTATACCTACATGCATCTCACTTTAGCTAAGGTGCCGCACAGAAGTTAGATTTAATCTACCCACTAGTACGATGATTCCAAGCAATAGGTGTTACCAGGCCATTGAATTGTTACAATGTGGCAGAATCCTTCCCAATAGTTTTAAATAAAATGTGATTTGCTTTCTAGAAAGAAGAACAGGATAGTGTACCTGACATTCTGGAGGAAAGAAAATATCCAGGTGATGTAACTATTCCGAGCCCAATGTCCAAACCTCTTTCCAGGGACAATAAAAAGGAGCTGATGAGGTACGTCACAAAGCAGTTTGTATGTAAACAAAATACAATAGGGTACATTTCCAAAGCTTTTATCTAAGTATTGCTTGCACCATTTATTTTTAATTAATAAAGTTACAAAATGGAAGATCAACCTAACTAAAAAGCCTTCAATATAGTTACCTATTTTTATTAACAATGTGTTGTTTTTTTTCCTGTTTATCATTTGTTTAAAAAGCTTTGAAATGTGTCTCTGTAAGGTACAACTCCTTATAAGAAACAGACAAGAAAGTGTTTATGAATACCAAGCCTTATTGAATCAAAATAGGAAGAAACAAAATCTTACAATACTACATGAATTAAAGTTTTGTGAATAGGACTCATTTTTTCATATTTACTGGTTACCAATGTTTCTGCTGGTGCATTTGTAGTTTTTCAAGTTACATATTGTCAGGCCAAAATGAAGCAGTGTTTGCATTTTACAGCATACAGTAGGATACACCTTTATTTTTTTTTTATTATTATTTTTTTTTTTATTCAGCCCAAAAACTTGAAGGTGTTTTGTGCTCTTTTACAGCTGTCCAACTCCGGGATGTGATGGAAGTGGACATGTGACTGGAAATTATGCTTCTCATCGCAGGTATCTAAATAGAAATACATTCAATTTTGTACTCATTTATAAAGCTTTTAAACGTGTATGATTCATATGATGTAGTGAGTGTGTTAAAGGCTTATGCCTCCTGATGAAAGGAAAGGTTGTTGGTTCACAATTCAAGACATACAATGAAATGGTTGATGTCGGACATTAACGCTGAGAATTCCTAAATCAAATTGAATTGAAATGTGGAAGGAGGATTTTATTTACCAAATTAATATTTCTGAAACTGTAACAAAGCTTTAAATGCCACAATACATACAAAAAATGTCTGTGCTACTTAATAACTTTAAAATGCCTTGCATGCTGATACATATTAAAAGTTTTGTTTTTTTGTGTTTTTGCAGTGTTTCTGGCTGTCCATTGGCTGACAAGACTCTAAAATCTATCATGGCCGCCAATTCTCAGGAACTCAAGTATGAATTGTGATTAAAGCATTTTGATAATACAATACATAGATTTATTCAGGGAGGAACAGTTGGTTGTTTAGTACTCGGTAATAAATATTATTGTTTAACAGAGCAACAGGGTTAATTGCTGAATGTTTCCTCGCCCAAACGTTAAAAAAAGAAAAATAAACAACCGAGACAATGCCAATAGATTTGCTGGCTATCTTACGTGGTTGTTTATTGAATACTAGAAACCCCATGCCAAACAGTGTGATCCTGTCGATTTGGGGTTCATTGTCAGCTCCCAGAATGCATAGATGCAGTTGATAACATGAGACAGATTGGCTTCTGTAAAAGAAGAATGTCTTTTAATAATGATTGGGGCATTTGGATGACAACCCCAGACCATACACAACATTCAACTTTTGGAATTTGGCAGTTAGCCCCAATCTGATGGAGTCGCTCTGATTATGATTGGATCGCATTTCACCTTGGGATCTCAACAACAGTATACTGAGAATCTCAAAAGGTGAACAGACTCCTGATGAATGGTACAATTTGCTGTCAAAATCATGTTAATGAACATGCTGCATTGTAAATCTGTATATTTGTATCCCAATTTATTAGGTGTCCAACACCTGGTTGTGATGGTTCAGGTCACGTTACTGGAAACTATGGTTCACACAGAAGGTAGGTTATTTGGGTATATAGTTGGTTAACAAAACACACCTGTATTGTTCTTTAGTTTCTATAGCTCAGTGGCATTCAATTACATTCGCTGGAGGGCCAGATAAGGCAATGTCCAAATCTTGGGGGGCCACAGGGTGCTCATGATGTGTGTATCAGGGGGAGGGGGGTGACCATATATATATCATTGTAATGATATTAAAACTGCATGCTATTAATCTTAATTTTTATTAAAACTATGAAATTAATATGGACATCTAATTTCCTTTCTTTCTGTCTAACATTTTCACACTTGCTCGCACCGTCTTTTGTTTTTGAAAAATGACTGCGCAGCGAGCTTGCAAGTTAAGTAATGAAAGCATGTCAGTCAGTGGTGGCGCCAGACTTTCCCTGATAAGGAAGCTAAGGGGTGGGGGGGGGGGGGGGGCGAACAAAACATTGTGGGGGCTAGAATTTAAACAGCAACCTTCAGGAAAGATAGAAGTTATAGAAGAGGAGTCATTATTTTAAGAAGTTAAATAATAATAGTAAACTGTAAAAAAAAAAAAAAATTCAACATTAGGTTATGGAGTGTACTGACGTGAATGTTGGTAGCTTACATACAGAGTGAGTTGTAAACAAGGAAGGAGAAGGGTTATTACCAGATAAAGTGCAGTGAACATTTGTTCCTGTATTATGGCGTGTTGCCAATAAATATCACTTGTTAGGGGACACAAATGCCCTGTAGATAGCAGCGACCGGGTGTATCTGCAACTAGCATTTGTAATGAAGGACAGCTGACACCCAACAGGCCAGACGGAAGACTCTCACGTGCCGAATTTGGCCCGTGGGCCGCCAATTGAAGAACATTGCTATAGATGTTTAAGGGTAGTTGAGGTACTCAAACAGTGTGGAGTAGTGGTTAGGGCTCTGGACTCTTGACTGGAGGGTTGTGGGTTCAATCCCAGGTGGGGGATACTGCTGCTGTACCCTTGAGCAAGGTACTTTACCTAGATTGCACCAGTAAAAATCCAACTGTATAAATTGGTAATTGTATGTAAAAAATAATGTGTAAAAAATAATGTAATTGTATGTAAAAATAATGTGATATCTTGTAACAATTGTAAGAAAAAAAAAACATAAAGAAGGACATTGTAGTTGTTTTAAAAACAGCTGTCCTGTTTCTCTTTCAAAGTTACATAGTGGATACCTCCTAGGTAAAAGTCTGTCGGTCATGCTTTGTACAAGACAAAATGTTAAGCTTTTGAGGTGATCAGCTGTCACAGTACTGAGTAAAACTAGGTCACACAGGTGATTTGCCACTGCAGTTTAGGTCAGCATTATTAATCCATTGTTGAACCATTTTTTTCCAGACAATAGCTTATTTCTTTTAAATCTCTTGCAGCTTATCTGGCTGTCCAAGGGCCAAGAAAGGAGGGCTGAAACTAACACCCAGCAAGGAAGACAAGGAAGACAAAGATCTGAAGTAAGTTGGTTGGTATGTTCCCAAAAATAAGGTGTAAAATATAAAAAGTAATGTGTGTTTGCTAAGGAATATGAAATTATAGGGAACACAACCATTTTACTAATGAACCTTGGAAAAGAAAATTAAAATTACACTTGATTTTATAAATCCCCATATCTACACGAACAAAGCAAAATAGCTTAAAGGAAAACTGGAAAATATGCAGGTGCCCCCGTGTGCATCATGATTCAGAACAAATATAACAGCTGTGATGGTCTTTCTTCCTTTTAAATTATTAATGCAGAGTAAATTCTTAGCTGGTAGATTGGAATGCTTCTACACATTAGATAGTAGAATGGAAGCCAGAAATATGGATATACAGTACTTTTTTTTTGTTATGTCTGTTGTCTTTTAAGGTCTAGGAATACGTAAGTACCTATGTTACACCACAAGGCTTAAACAATACTGACATGCAGTCCTTGTGGTCTTGTTTTAGGTTCTATACATCATGCTATCTGAGCACTGCATTATGTACATGTGATGACATACTGGATGTACTAGAGTTGCTTTTACATTTATTTGGAAAAAGAAAACAATATGATTAAATGGTCACTTTCAGCACAGTCCTGTGTTGCATTGTCATAAAAACATTGACAATGTACAAAAAAATAGTCCAGCCATAGACTGATGTAATAGCAAAAAAATGAGGGGGGGGGCAGTTTGCCCCAATTGTTTTTTTTTTTTTAGCTTGACTTTTTGTGTACTTAACACACATGTAGTCCATATATGTTTTATGAATCAGTCAAAAAAGTAATGTTTTTGAAGCCCATAGAGTTTGTTAAAAAAAAAAAAAAAAAACTATTGAGCGTAAACAACGTCACGGGGGCATTAGTTGGATCTATTTCTGGTCATGTGACACAGTTTGAACCAATCACATGCCAGAATTTCTAAGGAATGATTCATAAATATATATGCAATAAGACAGGGAGCATTACCAGACATTAGGGGCCGGATGGGTGGTAATGGTGCCTGAGATATATACAGCAGGTATAATTGTCATTTTTATCTGTTGTAACTGTATTTGTTTCATTTTCAGTTTTTTTTTTTTTTTATGTATTCCCTTTCAAGTACAAAATGCCATTATCGTACGAAATAACCATTACCTTATGGGTATTTACCCAAAACCTGAGTAAGATAAATGTCATGGTCCGCCCCCGAGGGAATAAAAGTACTGCGCTAACAGATCTCCACACCATTTTTCCTTTCAAGACTGACCTCACAGGAGAGCCTGGTTCCGATAAGTACTTGTTGCCTATCTCATTTTTTCTCGCAATTCTTGTGTTTACAAAATTATTAAACAATATTATTACACTGTGTTAGTATATTGTGCACTACAACCTCTTTTTTGTTACGTCCCGCAGCGGCCTTGTGCCTTGCATGAAGCCAGCAGCTTGAGTCGCTCCTTCCCAGGGATCAAGCAACATAAGTCAGCTGACTTGGTGCTGTCCCCCCAGACTGTATAGCTCTGGATGGAGTTAAATTAAATTCACATTTTTAATTACGAGACATTTATTTTGTGAACTGTAATTGTTGTATTTCTGTGGAGAAATAATTTTCTCCTGTTGTATGTTCTGTGTTTTTTTTTTTTTTTTTTTACAGAAATACACGCATTGCTGCTGGTCTCAGCAGCGCTGCGCTGGACCAAGATACGCGCTTCGGTTAAGATTGCTTGCAATCTCATCCACAGTATCCTGCTGCCGTTTTGGTGACTGCTTTTGCATCAACATTTCGAAGGCTGTTAGTACCTCTGACAGGCAGGCTTCCCTCAGTCTCGTGTTGGTACTGACTGAGTGGTTTTGCCAGTGGCTTGTACAGGTGGGCATCCCTGGACATTGCTACCCATAGTAACTGCGAACATGTGAAGATCCAGCTCATGCCTTGTCAAACAGCCTCCTATCTAGGAGTGTGCTTGGACTCCAGGTCCATGCTGTCCACTCTGTCGGACGGCAGAGTGCAGAGAACAGCTGCCCGTTTAGAGCTCTTTCAGCTCAACAGAGCGCTCACGGGATTGATGGCAGCAGCTTCCCAGACCCTTCCATTGGGTCTCCTGCGCATGCACCCTCTGCAGGCCTGGTTCAACAGCAGGGTTTCTCAGCCTGCTCAGAACTGCGACTGCCTATTGACAGTGTCTCATCACTGTCTAAAGGCACTCTCTTGGTGGGAACAGCCTGCCCATCTATGCGTAGCGCTGGGCAGTGTCACCAGAAGGGAGGTTGTCACCACGGACGTGTCCAGCATGGAGTGGGGCGCTGTGTAGAATGGCAGAGGGGCACAAGGAGTGTGGAACCCCCTTGGCAGGGTCTCCATATCAATGTTTTGGAGCTGCAGGCAGTTTACCTGGCCTTGAATAATTTTTTGCAGGAGGTTCGATGGGGACATCTGCTTGTCCGTACAGACAACACAATGGTGATGGCTTACATCAACCAACAGGGTGGCCTCAGGTTGCCCAGTCTCCATCGTGTGGCCTGTGAGCTTGTCAAGGAGAGTTCCTAGCGCCCGAGGTGACGAGCCTCATTTGGGAGAGGTTTGAGAGAACAGAGATAGATCTCTTTGCCTCCCAGGAATCAACCCACTGCCCCCTCTGGGTCTCCATAATAGGAGGCGGGGACAGGCTGGCGACAGATGCCTTGACTTTCTAATAGGGTCATTGACACCCTGCAGAATGCCAGAGCACAGTCCACGCGTTCCCAGTACGGATATAAGTGGGGTGTTTTTCAGACGTGGTGTCTGCCTCATGGGTTCGACCCTACGACCTGTCCCATGGCAGTTATACAGCAATTTTAGCACAACCTGTTTGACAAGGGGAAATCTCCCTCTATATTAAAGGTCTATCTGGCAGCTATTTCAGCTTGTCATGTCAAAAGTGACTTGGTTCCCCCAGAAGCTCATTTCCTGGTGGGCCATTTTTTAAAGGAGCTTAAACCCAGCGGGGTATATCAACCTCAACCTCTGTCTCGATCTCCTGCCTATCACATAGCTGCGAGTCTCATACTGTCACTGGAAGAATTGGATCAAGCTTGCGCCTTTGACAATTAAAAAATATTAGCGGATGTAAATATCTCTGTGATATATTTGTAAGGGTCTTTTAATAGACCCTTTTATTAGACATAGTTTACAGACCCTGATTAGCAGTAGTACTAGAAAAAAAAAATACATAATAATAATAATAATAATAATAATAATAATAAAAACTATCTGCCCAGCAAGTACATAAAGGGGAATTATCTGACTACAACATTTTAATTTCAAACAACAAAAGCAAACTCTCTCTGGATAAAAGCTAGAAAGAAAACAGTGGGTTCAGTAAGGATACGTCAGGGCAGAGAAGTCGCTGGTTCGAGTCCAGGCTATTCTATTGCCGACCATAGACAGGATCTCCCAGAGGGCGGCACACAATTGGCTGAGCGGGGGGGTGGGCTTAGGTCGGCCAGGGTGTCCTCGGCTCACCACGCACCAGAAACCCCTGTAGTCTGGCCGGGCTCCTGCGGGCTTGCCTGTAAGCTGCCCAGAGCTGCATTGTCCTCCGACACTGTAGCTCTGAAGTGACTGCACGGTGAGTCTGCAGTGTGAAAAAAAGTGGTCGGCTGATGGCACACGCTTCGGAGGACAGCGTGTGTTTGTCTTCGACGCTCCCGAGTCAGCATGGGGGTGGTAGCTGTGAGCTGAGCCTAAAAATAATTGGATAAGCCAAATTGGGAGAAAATAATCAAATAATTGGCGATTACTGAATTAAAAAAATAATAATAATTTAAAAAATATCCAACATGCCCTTGTATCGGTCCCCAATCCTGGATGTCCTGTGGAGGAGTAATCATATACAAATATATATATATATCAAAACACGTGCTGAATATCATTCTGCAACAAGTGAAAAACAAAAACAAATTATATGCAGTCCAACTACATTAAAAATGCTTGTGAAAACACGCTTTTATTGCATGGAGGTTTTACTTATCGTATTTACCAGTCTAGTTATGATAGAGCTGTATGGGAACAGTGAAAAAAAAAAAAAACTGTAATCTTCTGCAATCAGAAAATCAATCAAGTCGGTCTTCATGTTTGCTGGGAAACCTTCCAAAGCTGTCCTAGCTCCATCTACGTAGACCATGACGTCAGGCGCAGACTCCCGACTGCAACGCAGACTTTTTAGGAGTAACCATGAATAGTTCTCCAATGCGAATTCATTACAGCTGCGTCCTTTTACGAGCCTGGTTAGTTGACTCTGTGGTGAACACCGCTCTGACTTTGTCGTGTGTCCAAGTTCCTGGTAAGTGACGCTTTTGTGAACTTCGCAGAGTCTTCTAGGAATTGTAGTTTGGCGCGGTGATGTCATAGCGCTGTTATGGGCAGTCGCTGTAATGGCCAGCGCGGTAATGGCTCTCGCGGTGATGGCGTAGCGCTGTTATGGGCAGTCGCTGTGATGGCCGCTGAGGTAACGGCCCCCGCGGTCTTGGAATCGCTGTTATGTCATGTAACTAGCGTAGCCTGATATATAGAAAGAAATGAAAGCTCAGGAGAGTATTGTTCTTGCAAATCCTGAAAAGAATGGAGGCTAGAATCATTAAAGATATCCCTCAATGTTGTGCGTCGATTAAGGAGAATAAACAAAAGGGTGTGAGTCAGTTAACAGGGAGGCATTATGCCAGATAGGGGATTGTGTGTGCAGTACAATAGGTGTACGAAAAAATATATTAACTTTATTCCAAGTTTGCAAAGTATTGGCAATAATGCCCATGCAAATCGAAAAAAATTACATTTTAAGCCAGAAAAGGGAGATCCTGCAAGCGGTACGGTTGAACTAAAATATCCTCAATGGGATGCTGTCACCGAGCAGCTGTTGAGTGGCGTGTGACTGGTGACGTCACGGACCAGGAAGTAAACGGAAACCAAACAATGGGTGGAATGGCGGTGAAACTGAACGCTACGACGCACAGCTATTTTATTAAATAAACAAAACAAAAGATTTAAACAAACACCAAAACTGTACAAAACAAAAAGGGCACGTTGGCCAAACAAATAAGCAAATAAGTATCGTGCTGGTGAAAACCAGCACGCTTAGCAGTTGTTTTTAAGTTTTGTTTTCTATCTCCTCGCTCTCTCTGCTCTCACTCCTAATACACTTTCTCCAAGGGTAGAGAGCTGCAGGTTTATATACAGTGACCATCTCCTGATTAGCAACAATTAATCAATGAATTAACTCGGGAGATGGTCACCGTCTGCACGAGTTTAATAAGGATGCGTGACTGTCAGCTAGCTAAATAAATCACTAGCTGATCAGTCACGCATCCTCACAAGGTTTTTGAAATAGAAAACAATAACAAATACGCTGTGCTTTTATCCGCGCCGCAAACAATAATACAAATAATAATAAACAGTGCACATATACATATAGGGGCGGGACACTCCACCACAGATGCCAGGAAACTGGAGTTTCTGGATGAAACCACATCTTCATAGCCCTGAGCTGAAAAACCCAATAGTAATAATGAAAATTTGGTCGGGCGATACCCCCAGCGGATTTAGAGCGCTGCAAGGTAGCTAAATGAATTCTGGAGTTCTTACCATTCCAGATCAATTTCGAGCACAGCAAATTAATCTTAGTAATAAATGTGGGGGGAAGTGATAAAGATAACATGGAGAAGAAGAACGGCAGCACATTCATGTTAATCACAGATATTCTACCATGTAGGGTAAGCTGAAGCGATGACCACCTATCCAAATCTAACTGTATTTTAGACAACATACTACCAAAGTATCCTTCCCTAATTGATGGCAGCGTTTTGTAAATGTTTATGCCCAGATATGTAAAACTGTCTGTGCAAGTAACGATAGGTGCTAAGGTTATAAGTGAAACGTAAGTGAACGAGTAAAAGGTAGCAATCAGAATACGAAAAATAGTAATCCGGAGCAAAGTTAGTGCATTGATACCGACGCTTCATCTGGACCAAGGGATGAGAAGCGCAGGGCCCTGCACGCAGAGGGATCAATATACCCCATCGTATCCTGAAAACATTGCGTAAAGAAGGAATTGGCCTCTTCAGGAGTAATGAAGGATAGGTGCTCACCTCCATGATTGATTTATATTATATTGTAGCATTTTCGGGTTCTCCTGGGACAGAAATGAGACTGCAACCATGAGTGGATGAAGGCTCAGGCCGTTTATTATTTACAATAATTAGAATGAACACAAAATAAAACCATAAAGTGAGGGGAAGGGGACTGGGAGTCGAAAATGAAAATAAATTATTTTATATTGCTAGTATTTGTTTCCTTTGATCCCTTTTCTCCTGTCTATCTCACCCCACGCACACCCATTTCTGTCGCTCTTGCTGTCTCCGCTCCCGGTCTTTTCCCTGCACTCCATTATATGCCCTTGCTTCCCCTGACCCCCGTTTCCCCTGATTCTCTCCCCTCCCCCCCAGGATGGCAACAATATTGCGTCATCGCATGTCACAAAGACGGCCAGAGTGGGTGGCGTCAGACCAGAGAGGAATACACAGACAGAGACGGTGGTGTTGATGAGCTGAGTGCAATGGCTGCACTCAGCGTTTATTAACAAATAAAAGGGTTGTAAACAGCACAAAAACAGGACACGGCACTTGCGCCAAAATAAACAGACATACAAAACGGACTAACACTAAACAAACGGTGCACGGACAGACAAACAGACACGGTGAGAACAAACACTTTACGTTTACGATCTTACTTATTTTAACTCTCCTCTCTCTCTCACCCGTTCTCCTCTTCCGAACACCCAACCCTGAGTGCAAGAAATGTGCGTCTATATATACTATTGTGCTGGGATTCAATTACTAATTAATTATTCACTTGAATCCCAGCACGTGAATTAATTCTGTGCAACCCCGTGCTCACATATTACATTTAACCAGCACGTGAAGTGATTTGTGCTCTCCTCGTGCCTAAATACAAATCTACACTTTTTAAATATACGTGAAACACAGACCCGTTTATATCCCGTGTACCAATCTATACACCGACATTAACATACGCACGCATGCATACACAAAACACACAAATGCACACAGGGGCGGGGCACTTTGCCACATATACCCCCCCTTGTGCGCAGCACACATGGCCTCAACGGCCACCTCCCCCCTTAAAAACCCAGCAGTCCAGGACAAAGTCTCGGGCTGGGAAGGGAGGCTTCAGTGGGCCCATGGCTGGCCATGCTGTCAGCACCCCTGCCGGTAGTGGCACGGCTGACAGCCTGTTGGTCCCGTCCTGCAGCGAAAAAGCTGCGGGGGCAGGCGGTCCCCCGACCTCCCCCTTCTTCGTAGCCGGCAGCTCCCTCCTGTGGGGCTCCGGCCACAAGAACTCCTGCAGCGAAACTGCTGCTGGGGAAAGTGGTCTCCAGACCTCCTCCCCCTTCTTCGTGGCCGGCAGCTCCCCTTTCTGGGGCTCCGGCCACCGTACTCCCTGCGGAGGTACGGGCAGCAGAGGCAGCTCCTGCTCCTCTGCTCCGGGCGGTGGTGGAGGCAGAGGCAGCTCCAGCTCCTCTGCTCCTGGCGGTGGTGGAGGCAGAGGCAGCTCCAGCTCCTCTGCTCCTGGCGGTGGTGGTGGCGGAGGCAGAGGCAGCTCCTGCTCCTCTGCTCCTTGCGGTGGTGGTGGCGGAGGCAGAGGCAGCTCCTGCTCCTCTGCTCCTGGAGGTGGTGGTGGCGGAGGCAGAGGCAGCTCCTGCTCCTCTGCTCCTTGCGGTGGTGGTGGCGGAGGCAGAGGCAGCTCCTGCTCCTCTGCTCCTGGAGGTGGTGGAGGCAGAGGCAGCTCCTGCTCCTCTGCTCCTGGAGGTGGTGGAGGTAGAGGCAGCTCCAGCTCCTCTGCTCCTGGCGGTGCTGGCTCCCTCTGCTGTGGCGGCTGGGCATGTGCACGCCGTGCTGCCTTCAGCAGCATAGCGAGAGGCTGCTGGGGGACACCAGCATCCTGCCCTTCTCCCCCCCAAAAATTTTCAGGGGGTTGAGCCTGTAACTCCTCCCCTTCTGGCTCTTGGGGCTGAACCAGCAGGCATTTTCCCTCTGCTGGTGGCTTGGGTCCCAGGGCTGTGGAAGCCCCGACTTGCCTCCCTTTGGGCTGTGGACGCACCGACTCCTCCCTTTTGGGCTGTGGACGCCCCGACTCCTCCCTGTTGGGCTGTGGACGCCCCGACTCCTCCCTGTTGGGCTGTGGACGCCCCGACTCCTCCCTGTTGGGCTGTGGACGCCCCGACTCCTCCCTGTTGGGCTGTGGACGTTCGGGCTCCCCCCACTCAGGCGTAGGACGTTCGGGCTCCTCCCACTCAGGCGTAGGACGTTCGGGCTCCTCCCACTCAGGCGTAGGACGTTCGGGCTCCTCCCACTCAGGCGTAGGACGTTCGGGCTCCTCCCACTTAGGCGTAGGACGTTCGGGCTCCTCCCACTCAGGCGTAGGACATTCGGGCTCCTTCCGCTTGGGCTCCTCCCATTTGGGCTGTGGATGCTCAGGCTCCTCCCATTTGGGCTGTGGAGGCAAAACCAGCAGGCATTCACCCTCTGCTGGTGGAGATGGGGACAGCAGGTACTCACCCTCTGCTGGTGGAGATGGGGACAGCAGGTACTCACCCTCTGCTGGTGGAGATGGGGACAGCAGGTACTCCTCTGCTGGTGGTCCTGCTACCTGGGCTGCTGTTCCATTTATGGTTGCCTCCAGGTAGTTGAGGACAAACTCCACACCCTCCTCCAAGGTGTTTGGGGTGTGTTCCTGCTGATATGCCTCCCATCTCTCACTGTCCATCATCCACAGGACCCGGACGACTATGGGCAGAGACTGGGCCTCCAGCCCAGCATTCTCCAGGAACCAGCCCCGCAGTTTGATGGCGTCTTCTGCCATTGATTTTTTTTTTGTTTTGTTTTTTTCCCCCAAAACAATATTTGTAATTTTTTTTTTTTTTTTGTTTTTTTAATCCAGACCCCTCCTGGTCTGACGCTTGGAGGCGCGGCTATCCCACTTCTGACACCACGTGTCACAAAGACGGCCAGAGTGGGTAGCGTCAGACCAGAGAGGAATACACAGACAGAGACGGTGGTGTTGATGAGCTGAGTGCAATGGCTGCACTCAGCGTTTATTAACAAATAAAAGGGTTGTAAACAGCACAAAAACAGGACACGGCACTTGCGCCAAAATAAACAGACATACAAAACGGACTAACACTAAACAAACGGTGCACGGACAGACAAACAGACACGGTGAGAACAAACACTTTACGTTTACGATCTTACTTATTTTAACTCTCCTCTCTCTCTCACCCGTTCTCCTCTTCCGAACACCCAACCCTGAGTGCAAGAAATGTGCGTCTATATATACTATTGTGCTGGGATTCAATTACTAATTAATTATTCACTTGAATCCCAGCACGTGAATTAATTCTGTGCAACCCCGTGCTCACATATTACATTTAACCAGCACGTGAAGTGATTTGTGCTCTCCTCGTGCCTAAATACAAATCTACACTTTTTAAATATACGTGAAACACAGACCCGTTTATATCCCGTGTACCAATCTATACACCGACATTAACATACGCACGCATGCATACACAAAACACACAAATGCACACAGGGGCGGGGCACTTTGCCACAGCGCACCAAAGAAACAAAATTGTTTTTCAATAAATAAACGCGGTGGTACATTTCTAATAAAATGTAAACTAAAAGTATCTGTAAGCAATTATTATTATTATTATTAGTAGTAGTAGTAGTCGTAGTAGTAGTTGTAGTAGTCGTAGTATTATTATTATTATTATTATTATTATTATTATTATTATTATTATTACTATTATTATTATTATTCAGGTTTCATTTCCATTTTTTAAGGTGCTTGCTCGGTAGAATGTATACTGGCTAGACAAGAATGACTAGAAAAACTGTATGGAAAATCATCTAGCGAATATATTTTATGCGAGTTGGCAGAAAACGATGCAACACATGCAAATTGGCTATGACATCACGAAAGGTATAGTACATAAATTCATCACCCTTATCATGTGATCGGCTGTAGCATATAATGATGACGTCTGTTACGAGTTGCACACGCAGCACTACCCTGCGTGAGCTACCCTGTGAGAGCTACGCTGTGGGAGCCTTTGTTCTGCAGCAATACCTCTCTCCTTTGACATGCTAGAATGTGCAGTGGATGGAAAACCATTTTTACACCCTTATGTCGCTACTATTTTTGAAGCAGTTTTACCGAGTAACTTATAAACTCGCTGGATAAATGGATAAAACATGCAAAAATTCTAGCTATACATTCCTTGAACAAAACTGTTTGCTTTCCTTTCCCTGTAAGGAAGATATAGACTACAGTACTGTACTCACAACTTGTTTCAGAAAATAGATACATTCTACCTGGAGACACACTCTTTTTAAGATTAGCAAATGACAAAAATGCAGAATTAGCAAGAATCACTGAGCTCTATGGAACGCGGGTAGTATTAGCACCATTTTTTATAGTTTCACTGTGGAAATCTGGTAATCCTAAACTACATGGACAGTGTGAGAAACTGAAGCCCCAATAGAAAATTTGGTCAGACACCAAAATCCAAGCCAAACTGTTCAAAGATAAGCGTCAACAGCAAGCACACTGTTATAATGTTTCAAACGAAACTAACCAAACATAGTCCGTTTGAAATGGACTCAGTGTTAATGCAGCCTAATGTCACCAGGGTGAAACGAGTGTTACAGGCAGGTAGATTGGTAGAAGATGACAATACAAGGAAACAAACTGCCAAAGCAGCTTTACCCGTGTCTTTCCACTGAAAAGTTAATGCTAGCAGGACCAGAGTGCACAATTATTTAGTGTATTAATGTTTAAAACACAGAGAATAAATACAATCACTAAATCACGGTTTGAAACAAGACAGCCATGTAAATTACGGTGTGTATCCACAACATACAAACTGTGAAACACAATAAAACACACGTAAAAAAGCAAACCCAAATTGGCTTTTAAAACATGTCCGAATAACAGGCTAAACGACATAAAAGTAATTAAAAAGCTAAACAAACTCACTAAACGAAGTACCTACATTTGTTTGCAAAACAAATACAAGAAGACATAAACAGGTCAAAATAAAACAATAAAAGACACACGCTGGGAGAGATAACCCAAAACATAACTTACATTGTAGCGCGAGGAACACATCTTGCATTGGCTGTAGGAATTATTGTATGGATTCCCCAGGGTCCTAAGTTCCACGGATTACTGCAATAAATCATTGGAGATGAATAAGCTTAAAAACATTAAAATAAAGCAATTAACATTCAAACTTTTTTGCATTCCCTTCGTCATGTCCAAATCTACAAGGAGAAGTATCAAATACATGTTATGTTATATAATACATGATTTGCTTTTTGAAATTCTCCGGGAGAAGACTTACCTCATGTATGACAGATGTTAAAATATTTCTCAAATTTGATGTAAAAATGTATGGAATTGCATACAACATTAGGAATGGTGCCTTTACATCTTATAGTATAGTTTTGGTGATACCCCAGATTTAGCACAAAGTTCGGTCCTGTATAGAGTGCACCATCATTTTTTTTTCTAACATGGCAGAGAAACTGCTGTTTCTCTCGATGTTGACTGTTGTGTTGTTTTCTTAAATCATGGTGGAACCCCATTTTAAATATGTAGGTGGTTTGTAGGTGGTTTAATGGGTTCTCACAGCTTTTAAGTGTAATTGGTTCATAGAAAATTAGGTGACCCGTGTACTTTGCTCTTTCTTTTTAACAAAACCATCACATTTATTGAAAAGCAATAACATCCAATTTTTTTAGCATGCACTTTACAATTTGCAGAATGGTGATTATCATTTATTTAGCACATTGTACATTTGCCACAACATCAATAATGTACAGTGTGCTGTTAATTCATGACAGATAAAGAAGAATTTGCTCTAACATCAATATATTTTCCTTGGTTTGCTGTTAGATGTCCAGTAATTGGTTGTGATGGCCTGGGTCACACATCAGGCAAATATACATCTCATCGCAGTGCATCAGGCTGCCCTGTAGCTGCCAAGAGACAGAAGGAGAGCTCCAATAATGGGTCTCCATTCTCCTGGAGTGTCAGCAAACAAGAACTGCCACACTGCCCTTTGCCAGGCTGTAATGGATTAGGTCATGCTAATAATGTGTTTGTCACTCATAGAAGGTAAGATACTTGTTCTGTTCTCTGTAGTGTGATAGTTAAATGTATTTGCATTTGTGATGCAGACATTAAAACCTAGAGAACCCCATTTAAAAGTATCATATCTTTCTAAGTGGGCCAAATTTTAAAAAAATACCTGAAACTTGTTAGAAAGGCAGATGAAACCAAGGTCCAGAACTCTATTTACAAGCAGATGAATGGCAAGTTTCTAATTTACAGTTTAAAAAAACATTTGTTAGCCCCAGCTAACTTTAATTTTGAATGGGGAAAACAAACTGGTAATGCAACATAAACAAGAATTAACACAACTGTACAAAATGATTTAACTTATTTAGCATCATCAGATTGCTTTTCATTTTAGAAAAAAAATGGTGTCAATTTAGCACTGAAGTGGTGCCTAGTGATTTTTGTTTTGTTTTGTTTTGACTCATGGCTTCTTCAGATGAATACAGTGATGAAAGAGTTAGCCAAAAGTTTTTACATGAGTTTGAATAGTTTTACCTCTGAATTCATGATAGTGTGTGTTTAAAGGTGTGGATGACATCTACGACTAACAATTCATTACCTGCATTAAGCTGTTTTCAGGAGGTTTTGATCATTAGACCACAGCCTATTCTGAAATATATCCCAATAGAACCATACGACTTGTATACAACTTTACACACCTGGATATGTATTTAATATTTTTACATATTTTCATAATTTTTTTGGTTTGCATATTTTTTTTTTCAGTTTGTCTGGATGTCCTTTGAATGCCCAGACGATCAAGAAATGTAAGCATTCGGGAGAAGAGATGATGACAATTAAACTTAAAGCAAGCAGCGGTACAACATTTTTTACACCCCTATTCACAAAGCGGCTGTTTAGAACAGTTTCTTGAATATCAAACATTATTTAAGAAAAATAAACACTTTTTAAAACTGTTGGTAAATGGAGTCTGTTTTCTCATTAAAATGCTGGGCCCTCTTGTTTTTTGGCATACACCTAAAACCTTTCTGGACTGTTTCCACAGAGGGTTTGTGTTAATTTGTTCTTTCAATAAAGTGGGATTAAGTTTACCAAAAAATGAATTACTGCCTTATCCATTGCTGAAGTCATTAAAACTAATACTATTTGCTGCAAACTGCAGAGCATTTTTTAATAATAATAATAATAATAATAATAATAATGATAATAATAATAATAATAATAATAATAATAATAATAATAATAATAATAATAATAATAATAATAATGATATGCCCTGCAAAATAGAAAACAACTGCAAAGGTAATCATCAATTAAGATTTGCTGTAGCAAACAGCATACTGTAGCTGATGGAGTCTGAAAGCAAAAGACAAAGGCTGTATCAATATAGAAGTGAACCTAAAGCAGGTCATTGTATTCACTGGCATGCTGACAATGTATTGCTGATTATGACCTGCATTTACTAGTGAATGTATGACAGTATGTAAACATGTATACCAATAGAAAATATGTAAAAAAACAAACAAAAAAAAAATCATATATTTAATAAAGTGTTTTCTTATTTTATGCAGGTATAGAAAATGAAGAAGACATGAAACACCTCGATGAGGAGATCAAGGAACTGAATGAATCCAATCTTAAAATAGAGGCCGACATGCAGAAACTCCAGACTCAGGTATGCATTTAACAGTGAACTTTCCTCTCATACAAATGCTCACGGACAACCTGTACAACTGAACATTGTGTCTTTGAAATGACAGATATCTTCAATGGAATGTAATTTAAAATCAATTGAAGAAGAAAACAAGCTGATTGAGCAGCACAATGACAGCCTGCTGAAGGAGTTAGCTCGTCTGAGTCAGGCTCTTATCAACAGTCTTTCTGATATACAACTCCCTCAAATGGTAAGTTAGCCACTGATTCTTTTGGTACCAAATCCGTTTTAAAAGAAATTGAAACCAGTACTAACATTACAGACAGGCACGGGATACAATTGTAAAATAGTTTTTTTTTATTATTTCTATTAAACCAAAACAAAGCTTATTCATAGCCCAATACAAAATGAACAGACCCCTTACCCTCCTAATGGGTTTGTATTAAAACCTACATTGGAACAAAGTTTAAGTTCTGAAATTACTAATTCAATTCTCAGTCTGTTCAAATTGCCTACTTGACACTAGTTTTGAAAAGGTGACATACAGAAATACAGAGCTGTGTTCACAAATCTTTAACGCTTTAATTAAAGATATATATATTTTTTTAATTTCTTATGGTTTTGAATTCCAAGATTTTGGTTGATCTTTCTAAAGAGTATTCTGGCGTTTTCAAACATTTAACCAGTCTGTAAAAAAGCATGAGTAAATGTACCCTGTAGGGATGTTAGGAGTTCAAGCGTTTAAACCTATCCCATGTGTTAAATGTTTACATTTTTTTTCTAAAAGATTAACCATTGTTTATACAGTAGGATGTGTAAAGTGTAGGGTTATTTATACAATTGCTATTCTTTATTTATTACAATTTATTTATTAGTATTTTCCATGTACACAAATGCAGTAGACATGTTGTCCCACCCACAACAATGTTATATTACAATATATTATAAAAATGTAACAGCACTCATGATGGATTTTTTGATTGGTTAAATACATTCCCAACTGTTGAAGTTTAAACATGTTTAATCCTAAAGTTTAAATGTTTAGGATATTAAACATAATCTAGCAACAAAAAGCATTCAGGTGATACAAGGTAACACTTGAGTGCCTGTGTTTTTTTTATAAGTGTTTTGCATGTAAATTAATTTCCACATTCTAAATCTTTGCGCAGGGGCCAATCAGCGAGCAGAATTTTGAAGCCTATGTGAACACTCTGACAGACATGTATAACAATTCGGAGCATGATTACTCGTCTGAATGTAAAGCTCTTCTTGAAAGCATCAAACAAGCTGTAAAAGGCATTCACATGTAAACATTCAAGCCAGTATAAATTGTATCAAAGCTATAAATGCTGCTGAACAGTTGGATTCTTTGGGATGGACTGGTTTGGTTGCATATACAAGAGAAGACATTTGGAAATGCAGTTCCGTATTACAGCTGACACATTGCACTAAAATATATTTATACCAGTAACAGCGGTGACATGTAATGGACATTAACAACAATTCACCTGAAAAATTTATTTTATTGAATTTTTTCCCTTTGCACTTAGTTTTTTTTTTTATAGTTTGCTGTAAATTAATTGTGAATTTGTAATTTTTTTATATTTTATTATGTATTGTTGTACTGAACTTATTAGCTATTTAATTTGTAATTTATTCCTGCCATATTTAAGCAGAATGGTTTCCTGCGTGAAAAATAAGGTTACATGCATTTCGATTTTATAAGGTAAATTAAGCAGTTTTTATGTGTAATGTTGTGACCAGAAGTTTTAATAATTTATATAGCCTGCACATTGTAAAGAATATTTTAACTGCTAACTTTCATTTTCATTTAGCATTTTTACTGAGCAAAATTCATGGAACATTTCTTGGGCAAAAACATGGTGAAATGCTGCCATCCAATGGGCTGTTAGTAGCAACAATTGTCCAGCAATAATGACAAATGGCATTTTTTCTGAAACAGAAAACATTGAAACTGAAGCTTAATAAGATCATTTCAGTTTATTAAGATTTATTATATCGAAGCAACTGAACTACCATTGTCTCAAATACTGTATGTTCATGTGAAACGTTTACTGTGACAGTACAAAATACATTCCAAATAGAAATGATCAAAATAGTCTCACTTCAAAGATATCCAGAAAAGGTATCCAAGCATGTAAAAATGTGTTATTGTTATAGCCCCTCCCAAATTGGCACTTAAAGAAGAATTGTTCCTCCTTTTCACCTAAAGTGATACTCGCCAGATCCAAACTTATCAACATGCATCAACATTTGCTCTTGAAGGACTGCATGTTGATTTCAACTGTTGAGCAAAGTCCAAGCTTTCAGATTGATGACTGATGATACAATGTTATCAGGAGCTTTTTAAATATCTTTAAATATATCTTTTTTTTAATGTTCTAGTCTATACTGATACAAACTACCTTTATGTGTGCACATACAGTACAGTTGTGTGCATATATGTGCCTGTGTAAATGTATTCATGAAGTATATTACAATTTCCATTCTGTGTATAGTACCATATTACCTGGTAAACAGCATCTACTTTATATTCACAATACACTATTTAAAAAAATTATAAATGGTTGTTTTAAATAAAGATAACAACTTAAAATAGCTATTAATGTTACCTGAAGTGATTAAAACTGACACTTCAGGTGACTTTAGCGCAATTTGACTGTTTCAAAGCCACCATTATTTCAGTTTAATCTTTGATTAAGATGTAGTTGTCATTTCCAGCCTATCGATATACACTGGGGGAAATATAAGTTATACCAGACTTGAATACACTATGGCTTTGCTACTGTAATCTAATACCACTTTTATGGCTCTCTTCCCGAAAAAAGAACAATACAGTTTTGTGTTTGCATTTAAACAGGTGGGATGTCTGATTTACATATTTGGTCAAAGAGCAGTTTGGAAATGACAGTTTGGTGGTACTTTACATTTTGAATATTTGAATATTTTCCAATTGAAAATAATATGTGTTTATGAACAGAAGCTAGGACGGAATGAATCACTGAACCAAAAACCACCTATAACTGTTTAAACAAAAAGCCAATGTATAGTATTAAATATTTAGAGAACCAAAAACCAAGTGTTTAAAAATACTTTATGGTATTTAATTGCTTAATCAATAGGTACTTGTACCTTTCAGACTTTACAGACATATGTAGTATATTTAAATACACTGGCAATTAAGATATATTGTGCTTAGCCAGATGTACGAAGAATATAACATAAAACAACGCACATTTAAAATGTGTTATTAAATCAGTTACATCCCTCATAAAATACATAACGGTAAATTTGAATGCTGTAAACAGAGGCGGATCGAAATACTACTGCTTATTAAATGTATTAATCCTGCTGGTGTAAAGTCTTCAATAACAGATGTACAAGTTTAAGGGCTTGGGCGTTATTAAGATCTGCTGCTTTTAAGATCAATGAAATAGATTCCAACATGTTTTTTTTTTTTTTTTTTTTTTTTTCTGACGCTACCAAAAAATAACATTTTGTGTTTGTATAACTGATATTAGACTTGCAATATTTGTCAAGTAGAGCCCTTAATATCAGTGTTATTAAGCATTTACAAAAATAATTCAAGTACCTGCAGGCTTAAGTTTGGTTGAACTGAGGTTTAGGGATTAATTGTGGGTTTGTTGTTCTTTTTCAGTTAGTCTAGTTTGCATTAACTAATGTTTGTATATTAAAATTGTATGTGTTCTGTTAGACTAGACTAGACCAGTACATTTTGTGCAGTTTAAACAAAAATAATAATAATCAAGTCTACACAAACCTGCCAACAGAATGAACATTTGCTAAAATGCAAAGAAATGTTTTATTTTATACAAAATGAGCCAGCTCATTAAAATGTAATTTTAATATATTTAACTTTTATCAAACATTTTTTTTAAATTCATGATAATTGCAAAACTGTATCATTCTGCTTATTTATTTGTTATTGTTAATATTTAATTTATATGCCATGCATTGTTTGCTCAGGAAGTTTTGTGAAGAATATTTATTTTTCCTTGTTTGTACTTGATGTATTTTGTAACGTGCACTGAATTTTGTGTTGAACTACATTGGTAATATGAAACTGTACTGTAAATTAGGCTTTTTTTTAAGGAAAAAAGTTATGCTTTTTTTTCATTTCAAGTAGTTTCTACATTGAAGTTTCCTTACAATTTTACTATTTCATAAACAGAAATGTGCTGTGTTGTACAGTTTGTGTATGGTAGAAAATAAAAATTCACAACTTAAGTGGCTTGAGTTTCAGAACCTGTGTTTTATTAAACACAATAAGAAGTTAACTTTAAACTGTAACAGAACACCCTGCGGAGTTGAAAAGAAACACAGTTTGTTACATTTACTGTGTCCCATGTTGTTCATACGGTAGCGTTGTATTTGTAAACATATTGCCGACTACATTTTGTATTCACATGTTATGGGTTATAAATCAACTGGACAATACATTTCTAACATTTACTCGAGAGCATTCACATTCCCCCTGCAACAATGCTGGTTTTCTGTTCCCATAGTACTCCATTCATTTCAGTCAGAGCTCCAGCATTGTTGCACGAAGGAGGATAAACTGTATACACTGTGAGGCTTAGAAGAAGACATTTCTTTCTACTGGTGTACGTTCCCAAGTAAAAGTTGAAAAATAAAAGTACCAGTAATTCCCTAAACTATTGTATAGATAGGATGGGCAAACTTTTCTTTAGATTTCAACAAACACAACCCTAAATAGGTTATTATCAATAGTTTTTACTTAAACATATCTGCAATATAGAATTGTTTAAATGTGCATAAACGTGGTCCGCTAAACAGCAGTTTACAAGCCACGTCCACTAACAGTTTAGAATTGGAATAATAATAAGCTGGGTTCGCTAAACTGCGGGCTACCAAGGGAATGTATTATTCCTTATTATTATTCTATGTACTTCTTTCTAATTAACAGTATTACTTTGCCTCACCTTGTAAAAAATATGCTAATATTTTGACGAGCATGGAGGCTATAGGTATCAGACTTGGGAATCAATATATGCACACAAGCAATGAAAAGTGTTTTATTTTGCGGCAAAGCAACATGTAAAAGGGCCTAAATAAATAATTATTAGTGTGATTTTTACAGAGGCCCGTGCTTCGGGTGCCTCAGAGCTGACTATGGTCTTGGTGTAATAAGTTACCAAAATGTAAACGTTGAAACAAAAAAGAAAAAGAAATGCAATTAAAGAGCCATAACAACATGTGAGTAATAATCCTGCATTTTTATACCCCTGCACGTTTTCTCAATCATGACTGCTACATGTTGGTCATATGGTTTCATATACGAATGATTGAAAACAAAAACACTTTGCATGAATCTTTTTGCTTTGTCACATGTTGTGAATGTGTCATGGTGTGAGACTTGGTGCCTTTTTTAGATTTTGAAGACAGGCTCTTCAGAGATTTTAGCCCATTTATAGTTTTTGCTCACCATTAATTGCTTATACCTTGTGGAAACTGATTTTAAATTTACCAACCAACCATGAATCTGTTTTGTCACTGTTGGCACAGTGAGATAAATGCTCTGCTGTGCCGCTGAGGAAGCGTAGTTGTTATCTGCAACTGTATAGTTAGTGCATAGATTAGCATAATATTACAAAAAGATCACATTCAGTGGACATATGCTACAACGGTTTGGTCTAGTGCTGCTTTGTTAATGACAATAATGTTTCTGAAGGATGATAATAAATCTTGAATAAATTAAATGTAAATTGAATAATAGAAATAACTAGAGTTTCCAGCAACTTTACGGCTTCCAGGACCAGTACTAAACACTTTAGCAAATAGAGCAGAATGCCAGTAACATTACCATTACCAAAATAGCAAATAGTGCAAAATGTCATTACCAGTACCAGTACCAAACACTTTAGCAAATAGTGCAGAATGCAGTACCAGTACCAAACACTTCAGCAAATAGTGCACAATGGCATTTTTACATAGTAACCATGACCCTATGTGCACTCTATTATGAGTTATAAGGCAGTTTTACATCAATGACATTTTTTGATAGAGCATACATGGGTTACTACTATCTGTGTTCCACAGTAACCATGGCCCTATCTCCACTATAAAGAGTTATTAGCCAGTTTTGTATATTGATGATGTCATCCCAATTATTATTTTTTTTTTTATTGTAGCAACTTCCCTTGAACAACCTTTAAAGACAACCACACTAGGATCACGTGTACCAATTTTTGGTTCAATCGGACTTGCGATTTCAGGATGAAGATCTTTGTAGTTTGTGATTATGACGTCTGTTCCGTGCGATTTTGACATCATGCAGCATGGCCGTCATACCACACAACCTATCAGCTTCTTACAAACACCAGTTAATCTTGGACTATCCCTCAACAACTATACCAACTTTCACCACTGCAAAAAGTCATTTACGAAAGACACATTTTTACATATTTTATTTTTCAATCCAATATTGTGGCCAAACCATGTGACTTATGACATAAGTTGTTTAGCATTTACATCTTCCCATAAGCATCTACCATTCTACCGAAACTGCTGAGTTTGAGCATCTCTGGCGGAAAGAAGAAGAAGAAGAAGAAGAAGAAGAAGAAGAAGAAGAAGAATCCCAGCAATAACAATAGACTTTCCAGCCTCAAGTTGTTATTGTGATGGACATGGCACACACTATACACTGTTAGCCCTCCACTGCTGGTTTAAACCCACCTGTTGCACTCCTATTTAGAGTCTGTGAGCTAAGACAGCTGTTCAGTGCTGAATCAATCCATAGGCAGTGAGCATTGTGAGTGAAGTATAAATGCCAGCTGTTCTAGCACAGTGGCAGAGGAAGAGAAAGATGGGCACCAGTGCAGGAACTTATTGTGGGCAACTTAACACTTGTTTATAAACACACCAAGTTAAGTGTTTAGTATTTAACAATATGTCATTAGAATGTATGTGTCTACTTGTTATAAGAAGGTTTTTTACACACCTACTTGAATTGCATTTTGCATTTTGCTGGTTTAATCACCAGTCCCTTCAGGATTCCGCGATTCTGCTATTGCACAAATCAGTACAGAATGCACACAAAGGTGAAAAATTCTGCGCAGAAATTCGTTTCTCACATGGGATAGTGCTTTTTTCAATCGGAAACACAAGCATGTTAATTTGCTGTAGTTTATTTTGGCACCCAGCAAAACTCCGCCGATGATGAAACATAAAACAGTGCCCAGTACTAGCCTCCATGCAAAGACAGTTGCGAGGAAAGAAAAAAAAAAAGGCTTGGAAGCTAATTTTAATTCAGTCATTTTTATTATTATTAGTTTATTTAGCAGACGCCTTACAGAGACTAGGGTGTGTGAACTATGCATCAGCTGCAGAGTCACTTACAATTACATCTCACCCGAAAGATAGAATACAAGGAGGTTGACTTGCTCAGGATCACACAATGAGTCAGTGGCTGAGGTGGGATTTGAACCAGGGACCTCCTAGTTACAAGCCCTTTTCTTTAACCACTGGACCACACAGCCTTTTTAAGTGAATAGCGGCACCTGTTGAAATGAGGGAGTCGTAACATCAGCAAATATAAATCTCAAGGATATTAGGAATGTTAAATATATTTGTTCCAAACTTTCCGACACTCTGGGGATCCTCTAATTGCTGAGCCCCTGTGCAGTTGCACTGGCTGCACAAGCTATTCCTCCACCACTGCTCTAGCACCTCTAGATCAAGACACTTGCTGCTCAGAATTGATGGGTGCCCAACTACTATAACACTGACACCCTACAGCTGTAATACACGTACATGCAAAAAGTTTTGCTTTTAATTATGCATACTGTATAATTATCATTATTTTCATGATGGCAGTTCCATTTTATAGCTATTGAGTAGTAGAAGATGGTATACAGTGTATATTAGATTTTTCTGCATGTTTTACTAAAATCAAGTGTTTTATTTCCGTGTCTAAATTTACTCTTCTGACCCGCCCATCCATTGTTTTGTTTCTGGTACTTCCTGGTCCGTGACGTCACCACACACGCCACTCAACAACAGCACTCGGTCACAAGGCTTTGCAATGATTCTGTACAGCTGATCACTGCAGCTGTTTAGTTGAAAGAATCAGTGCATCATAATCTAAATTGTACAGAACAAAGGTAGTCAAAGGATATTAAAACTAGTCTTTTATTTTTTGTTAACAACCTCTGTATTCTTTTCAGTATTTCTCAGAACATGGAAGATGTTATTACAACTTAATTCTAAGAGCATTTTTCAAAAGCAAAAGATGCAAATACTGCTCATTGACTGTAGTGTGTGTTTTGTTTTTTGCTTGTTTTTGATACAGTATAAATATGGATTTTACACAGACATAATCTATTGTACACTAAAATCATCAGGTTAATTTTACCCAATGACTAAGGAATTCATCATCATTACCTCAAAAATCTGTTTATGTATTCACTGGATAAATGACATCAATATGACTTGTAGGGTGTAATGATACACTAATCTCACAATACAATTCATATTGTGATATGCTGGTTGCAATACAATGTGTATCACGATACATCCAATTATCCTTGTATGATGTCATTTAATGATGGATCATTTCATTGAAAGACAAAAATGTAATGGAATATTATTATTATTTGTATTTCTTAACAGACGAATAGGGAGAGTATGTATCCATATAACTATAAAAACACATGTATTCTTCATTAAAGAACAATACAGTGATCTACAACAAGCCATCTTTTGCTTTTGGTCTTGTATCACAATAGAAACAATACATAGCTACATCTATTACAATAAAATAGATAATTTAATGAAAGTATAACGATTCATCAATACATGATGAATCGTTACATCCCTAATGACTTGTCAACCATGTAACCCACTTGGAGCCATCACTGCAAATATACCTAAATCTCGAGTTTCAAAAGCTGAAAATAGTCTTAAACGACAAACACAGAACCAAAATTTCTTGCATTATGGCATCAACCCCCAAGTAAAATGTATGATACATAGTAACCGTAATAAGAGCAGGAAGCTGACTGTTTGAAACATCAATATCATGTGAATGGGGAAAAATATAATTTAGCAAGCACTTACACTGATGGCTTCACTTGTGTGCTTCAAACATTCCCATATGTCTTTCAATTTTAGATAATCTGATTATGTATCCCAATTGGTATCCCTGTATAGTGCTTACTGAATCTGTGGGATTTTGAAGTTTCAAGCAAAATACTGCAGACAAGCATCGATTGAGACTGGATTTTCCATACAGGTTATTTTTTTTCTTTAATTAAAAAAGTTTTTTTATAAGGCGTGCTGGCTTCTTTCTACTTTTTTGAGTTTCAGCACCCACAGAGAAGTCATTAAGGTTTGAGTTGAGCGTGTTTCTTTGTGAACTGTTTGTTATTTTTTGTTATCACACATGCCACAAACTGTACCTGCTGTGCGAGTTTATCATGACTATGTTTATTTTCTAATCTTTCACAAATTTCCCACATATAATACAACTATTCTACCTAACTCAGCATCGTTTACATTTGCTGTCGATGAATGTGAGTTTTTTTGTGTTTAATGCCATGTCATGGTGGAGTTAACTTTTAATTTATCATTGCGAAAATCACCTAACCTTGCCCTATATATATGGTGCTTTGTAGGGAACGCTGAGTTTAGTTGAGTTATTGACGCCTTTGGTGTGACACCAACTTGAGGGCGTCAAAACATACCAGACTGATACAGCAGTTTGGTGTGAAAAGACCTTAACACTGCATTTGTTGAAATTAAATATAATTTGCCACATTCCTGCCGAGTTCTGTATGTGTTCTAAATCCCTTTGGATTTCCTGGGTGGCTAAAAACTTGTCGGCCACTTCCACAAGCTTTATGTTGTTTGAAAATTCTACAAGCTGTACAAGTCATTGATGTAGATAAGAAAAAACAGGGACACAAGCACAAATCCCTGCGGCACCCCACTGAATACACGGTCCCAACAAGAGGTTTCTCTTCACACAAGTACTCTTTGCTTTCTATGTTTTAACCTATCCATTTGCATGTGCTTCCTTGAATTCCAACTGATTTCCACTGTAAGACCAGCCTTTTGTGTGGCACTTTGTCAAAAGGCTTTTTGGAGGCTTAAGTATATTATACCATGTACTCTTTTTATCAATTGTGTTTTTTATCTTGTGTTTTTCAGGCACAATAAAAGCGGATCAAACTTGCATAAAAAAAGCCAAGTTAATAGAAACAATTGGGGCAACCACAAAAAGATTTCAAAATGCACATTAAAATAGTTGTATATAGTAAGCTGTGGTAAAATATCCCCTCGAATGAGGGTAAAGGACTAATAATAATAATTGTTATTATTATTATTATTATTATTATTGTTTTTTTTTAATTCATGCCGTCCGATTTTTACCCACATGCCATATTATCATAAATCAGCATTTTATATGTGAAGTGTTCTAAATAATTGTACATTTTGCATGACAAAATGCACAATTTTAAATGAAGTTTACAAATTATACACAAAATAGATATTCCCATTATTTTTTCCATTTGGCTGCTGCTCGCTGGTGGGAGAGCCGTCTCCGTGTATGCTAGTAGTTTCCATAACAGCGAATTCTGCTTCCGTTCATTTATCTTGATCTCGTTAACATGCATTTTGATGAACGAGTTCCCCTTATCAAGTTGTTGAGACAGGAAGTGATGTACGTGACTGTGGCAGAGCAGGGCTCTGCCCTTGTAAATATTGGCAGGGATGGGGTTAAATTCTTCTCCCTGCCCAGGTTTATTGTGTCAGGTGGGAATCATTAGTAATCAATTAACACCCAGTGCCTGAGTGGGAGGAGCCCGAACGTCCTGCGCCTGAGTGGGAGGAGCCCGAACGTCCTGCGCCTGAGTGGGAGGAGCCCGAACGTCCTGCGCCTGAGTGGGAGGAGCCCGAACGTCCTGCGCCTGAGTGGGAGGAGCCCGAACGTCCTGCGCCTGAGTGGGAGGAGCCCGAATGTCCTGCGCCTGAGTGGGAGGAGCCCGAACGTCCTGCGCCTGAGTGGGAGGAGCCCGAACGTCCACAGCCCAAGAGGGGGGAGTCGGTGCGTCCACAGCCCAAGAGGGGGGAGTCGGTGCGTCCACAGCCCAAGAGGGGGAAGGCCACCTCCATGGGAGGACTGTGTGTTGCTCCCACCTCCGCCAGCAGAGGGAGAGTTCCTGCTGGTTTCGCCTCCACCTCCGTGGGAGGACGACTTGCTGCTCCCACCTCCACCAGCAGAGGGAGAGTACCTGCTGGTTCCGCCTTCATCGCCTCCGCCACCAGAGGGAGACGTGCCGCCATTCCCGCCTCCGCCACCAGAGGGAGACATGCCGCCGTTCCCGCCTCCGCCACCAAAGGGAGACGTGCCGCCATTTTAATGAGAAATGTGTTCATTAACGACCTCATCGACTCAATTTCAAAGCATTAACAGATTGATTTAATTAACACATTTCATTTGAAAATCACTTGCTACTAAAGCTCTCGTTACTATACCACGAGTTCGATACAATAACACAGTTTTATGAAAATCCTGCCCTATTGTACTTGCTGAACAACAGTCTAGAAAAATTCCACATGTACCTTTATTTAAACAAACAAATGATAACATAAACCTTTGTGAATACAGAACACTGTTTACATTCTGCAGAAAGGAATTGTGTGAGTATCTGGTAAGTATGTCACCATTCACTATATTACCCAGCAGAGGTATGTAGCATTTCAGTCTGAGAATTGTCAGGGCAAAAAACCAAAAAAACAGTGATCCAAATCCAAAAGTGTTTTGTTTTCTTTCTCTTTTAAATAGCGTGTTAGTAAATTGGCATAGAGGACAATCAGCAGGAACACCTAGTAAAGAAACAGAAACAGATTTAAAAGAAGAGAAAAAATGAATGGATATTAAACTGGTAAACAAAAATATAAACTTTTAATAGTTTACATGGACCGGTATGGAAGATTACACCAATGTAACCAATCATAGAACTCATGAGCCAGACAATACAGTAATACTGCTACAGCTATTACCACATTATATAGCTTTATTTAATATAAGACTGTGTGACAGGATAGCGGCGAGACTCAGAAGCCAGAAAACTGCAGTACAAAGAGCCAACGTGCACTTTAATAAACAAAAATAAAACAAAACACAGGAACAAATAAACAGGCACACGGGCCAAAACAAAAAGGTTTAAACCAAATACAAAAACATAGGCTGAGCATTCGCCTTCACTACTAACACAAAAACAAAATGTGCAGAACCACCGTAACAAAAACACACTGTACACTCAAACTCCTCTCTCCAAATGGAGCCCTGGGCTCTCCTTTTAAGTGATGTGGCTGCTCCAAATGAGCCCTTAATCATTCTATTAAGGAGCAGCCACATTCTCACATGTTTTTGGCAGGGACAGGAATTAACCCCATCCCTGCCAACCACCACCAAAACACAAACAAAACACCACAATATTTACAGACAGAGCTCTTGCTCTGCCACAGACTGAAATGATAATTTCTTTAAAAACATGATGGCACATCACACTTTTAATGTGATACATTCTTGTTCAATTAATCAGTGAGTGGATGAAAAGAGATTTGATAGCAGAGGCCACCAGTGGTTCTTCAATGCTCTTGATCATTAAGTGTGTTGCAGCTGCGAGAAAACATTTGAATTGAGTAGAAAACCTGGTGTAAAAACTATAAAAAATATATTTGTCCTTCAATAACCTTTATGAAACTGCATTATGCTTCACTTAATGGATAATGGCATTGTTATGGTGTTTACAGGAACAAGCTAATAATGCCATTATGACTATTATGCTATAACTTTTTAAAGTTATTTCTTAACTATTGTAAAGTGAAATAATGATTGTAGTCCACTGAAAGAGTTCATCTTTTTGAGAGCCAGGCTAGAGCGTCATGGTAGCAGGTATCATTAACTAGTGTCAGCTCAGCCGTGCTTTATTTGCTGTTCTGTTAATTATGGAAAACGTCATGTATGAAAGAACCAATTAGTTTACATTAATCCCTGCATAACCAAGTCTACCTATACTATTTATTGATGGTCACTGATGTTCATTATTCATATATATATCTGTGTTCCCCAGGTCAACTATAATTAGCATGTGTAAGAGATTGCACCTACACGGGTTCGTTGCCCCTTTAAAAAACACTGACCCAGGACACCAGAAATGGATTTTTAAAGAGCAGTTGCGCTATTTTTAATGAACAACACAAAAACTAAATAAACAAAACAAACACCTAGCTCTTTTATGAGCACTAACTAAACAGAACAGGAACCTAAACTAAAAAAAACAGGACAGCTAAGCTGTTTACCTGTAGCAAAATAAACAAAACAACACACACTGTTTTCACGCACATCACACCAAAAGGCTAGCTTGTGGCAGCGGCCTAGTTTACGTCGGGGGATATAAACCCAAACTAGAAAGTTAAAGTGCTGTCCCTGAGCATCATAGTACTGCTTTTGGTGGCCACCTGCATCCTGAAGCTGGTCGTGGGTAAAGCAGTGTTTTTGTCCAGTCGGTCTTGTAGACGTCTGCCGTATTCCAGGCCGGAAATGGTGTGTCCTCAGAGGTGTCTGGGGGCGGCCGAACAGCAGCTCAGCCAGGGTCTGGAGTTCCCGGCCAAGCATCAGCAGGGTGGGGGTGCAGCTGGTGGTCTCCTGGACGGCGATGTGACAAACCAGCAATATCAGGGGTAGTCCATGTAGCGACAGTGGCAAAGTAGCAATGTGTATTCCCAGGCGGTGGCACATCTCGGCAAAGACCCGAGACTCAAAATTGCGGCCCTGGTCTGAGTGTAGCTCCTGTGGGACCCTGAACTGGCAACATTGCCTGTTCTTATTATTATTTTATTATTTGTTTATTTAGCAGACTTACAGAGACCAGGGTGTGTGAACTATGCATCAGCTGCAGAGTCACTTACAATTACGTCTCACCTGAAAGACGGAGCACAAGGAGGTTAAGTGACTTGCTCAGGGTCACACAATGAGTCAGTGGCTGAGCCGGGATTTGAACCGGGGACCTCCTGGTTACAATCCCTTTTCTTTAACCACTGGACCACACAGCCTCATGTTCTTCCTGTTTGGTGGTGGTGGGGGGGGGGGGGGGGGGGGACCTCACGTAAGCTATGCAGCTCCCCAGGCTTCCGGGGGGAAGGTAAAACAGCATCAGCTGTGCATCACCTCTCAGCAACTTAGTTCTGCAAAGTGGCATAGTTCAGTGCAAGCACAGTTCAAGCACAGACACACCAACAAACAAAGTCCCAACGCCAGCTCTTTGTTACAGTATGTACAACATTTAGTGAAAGTACTCATGACATTTTACTCACTTACAGGTTGATTTTAAATAGTGGGCACTCTAGCCTTTCTTGCACTCAAATGCTGCACCCACTCTAAGCTTCCCTTGCGTGCACATATTCAGCGTTTATTTTTAATGATCATATTCCTCCAGGCCTGGTAGCGCAGCTGTAACCTGCACCAGGTGTAACCCAATTTAAATAAGGCTTGCGCTCAGGTGCATAGTAGGTGTTTTTTATTTTTAGCAATGGATGAACAAACAACCAAAAAAGTGGAAAATAAAACAAAAGAAGAAAGGACACGGATTGCAATACAAAGAAGAACTCTTTGGAGAAGGAAGCTTGAGGCTTGGAGCAAAAGACAAAATAAGAGATAATATCAATGCAGTGTCATCTGTGAAAAGAAACACAAAGCAAATTTTAAAAAAAAACTAGCATGGATTTGAGCACATGACTGGAACAGGTTGAGGACCAGCGTCTAAAGAAAAATGAACAAAGCGAAAAGTACTCCACCTCATAGACAAATATGCATTGGATGGTGCGGGTATAAAGGACTCCCTTTCTGTTCAGGTTAATGCTGCAAAATGTAAGTAGTTTATTAATTTTAAAATCTCAATGACCCTCAATGGAACCATTCAATCTATAATCTGAAATGTTGAGTTGATCTTTTCAATAATGTTTGATACGTAATGCAGGCTTATACTGTACAATTTACTGGCATGTTTGTTAGGTTCTACATGTTGCCTTTTATGAGTGCTGCAGCCTACAATTAAGTATACTACTGAGACTATATTAATTTGAAGCAGTGAATACATACACAATAAGCCATCAACCATTGCATTGTAATTTATAGACGTTGTCTTTTGATCTGATAGGTGAAGCCCCACCAGCAGATGCAGATGAAATTCATGAAAATCAGGAGCATGATCAGCCTGTGGATGTAACTTTTGAGATGACAAATGCTGCAGAAAATTGCATGCAACAGACTCTAATGGTACCAAGAAATTCAAATGCCTTGACATCTGATGAAAAAGACCAGGGTGAACCTAACATGGAGGTGGAAAAAAATGGTCAGTAATGATGAGTCTACTCCATCATACTTACACTATGAATCTGTGTGCAAGCAGAGAAATCCTAGCAATAATAAATACACTGTCAGTGAGTCTGCTACAAAGAGAGAATAACCAGTTATTAAAGTGCTGCATTGACAAAGCTGTTACAGTAATGAATGTGTAATAAAGTTAGAATAATAATACTTTTTTGGTGTTGGTGTGGGGAATAATGAGTTGGCAGAGAGGGGGTTACATTTCTCCCTGTCAAAAAAATTTGGAAAGTGGCTGGAGCCGTGAATTTTTATAAGTGATTAAATAATTAATTAAGGCTCCAGCCACAGGTGTATAAATATGGTGATCACGGGTGTTGGATAGTAATGGTTAGAATTGATGTTGGTGAGAGGTGAAGGTGTTTTTCGTGCTCCATGCTGTCCCGTCTCGTTTGTGTGTTTATGTTTGTGAGTGTTTTTGTAGACCTTTTGTTTTGGCCCTTGCGCCTGTTATCTTGTTAATGTGTTTTATTTGTTAATTAAAGGTGTGCATTAATGCTTTGAAACACGCACCTTCCTTGTCTGAGTCTCCCTTCCTGGTGGAAACAGCTTGCCAGTGACAGTATCCTGTCACATGTGGTGTAAGAGGTGGGACAGCGCCCATAGAGACCAGAAAGTTAAAAAAAAAATTATAATAAGAAGAAAATAAAAGAAAAATGGAGCAGAAGGAAAGCGTGGACAAGCAGCAGCGCCGGTTGGAGGCATAGGGGCTCCTATGTGCAGGTCATGTGGGGACTTTGGGCACGGCTTCATGGAGTACCCATAGGGAGAACACCTCTTCAGGGAGGCTTTCTTTCGGGATGAGGTGTAGACGTGTGAGGAATGGCTCCGCCTGAAGGCTCTTCAAGTGCGAAGAAAGGGAGGGGTGGTCATTCCTGAAGGCGAACAAAGAAGCCAGTGCCAGCTCCAGAGCCACAGAAGGAGCAGCCACCGTTGCAACTGCTGGAAGATCCCGCACTCATGCCAGCTACATGGCAGGAGGGCAGCGGGGACACCTACAGTAGTGCTCTCGAGGTGGAGGAAGAGGGAACAGCTGCTGGCCCCGAAGAGGAAGAAGGGGAAGAGCAGGCATCCCCGGAGGCAAGCCAAGGAGCTGGTACCATCTCCAGCGCCAGAAAGAGACAGCAGCTGGGACACGTATCTGTGCTCTCGGGGGCTTCCTGTTTGTGCCTCATCTGCAGGGAGTGGGGGCATTTCCCGCTCAACTGCCCCCTCCCACAAGGAGTGCCCAGCGGGACCACCACTGCCGGAGTGCGCAGTGCCACTGCCACTGCTGGAGTGTCCCACGCTAAGAGCACGATTGCCGCTGTCAGCGCCACTGCCACTTCCGCAGTGCCCCGTGCTGCTATCAGCATTGCTGCTGTCAACCTCACCACTGCCGGAATACGCAAAGCCACAGGGAGAAGCCCCGCTGTCTCCAGTGTAGGGACCCAAGAAAAAGCCACAGACAAGGATATAATACAACAGACTCTGTTGTTCAGTTTTCTGGAGAGAAGCAAATCAGGCAGTCTGAATATGGTTCTCTGACCTTACATTCAGGCAGCTCAGTTTATATAGTAGTGCACAAACAAGCCTATGTGCACTTCATGCAAGGCGCGTATCTACTAAGTTAGATAAGCTGAGGATACATCAGCATTAAAAACAAGAAGCCAGTATAGGCAAGTTACAAAACAGTTATACTGGAAGTGAGCCAAAAGGCATTGACCTTCAAATTGTACATATCAGCACTCTATACTCCCCTTCTCAAGATACACTATAATAATAGGCCCATGAGGCCAACCAGGGCAATCTTCTGCACTATATAGACAGAGGTTACCAGCACATGGCTAATAGTGACTTATATTCACAAAAGAGCATCCTTCACAGTCCAGACCGTTCTCTGTGACTGTCGATGATGACGGAGGGTGCAATGCATGCGGCAGTACAGGACAAGGACCAGTACCAAAGTGATAAGAGACCCTAAAGATCCACCATCCGAACCAATCAACTTTTGCTCTAGGTAAAAAATCCCCAAGTATCGGAGGATGCCCGAGACCTACCAACCTTCGCTTCTGCCTGAGCCATGCTAGTGTGCACCTCCATCATCATTGCCTCATGTTGGGCCCTTTCTAGGGCCTTTCTTATCTTCTGTATTGCTTGAAATAGGGCTGCGTGATCGATGGTGTACAAGAAATTGGCAGGTCCATCCTCATCATTAGAGACATACAAGCGAGGTAAGGTATGTATGGTTCTGGATCCTAAAGTAAGTGTGGTATTAACATAAACACAATATGAAACATTAGTAATACATTGGTGATGTCGTATAGAGAGATGAGTTCTATCACCAATGAGCAATTCTGCTGTACAATTTGTTCAAACCCACGAAAAGGTTTTACTATAACTTGCATTTGCAAATTAGTGGTATTAAGCTTCCCATCACATGTACATTATTATTTTATTATTATTATTATTATTAGTTTATTTAGCAGACGCCTTTATCCAAGGCGACTTACAGAGACTAGGGTGTGTGAACTATGCATCAGCTGCATAGTCACTTACAATTACGTCTCACCCGAAAGACAGAGCACAAGGAGGTTAAGTGACTTGCTCAGGGTCACACAATGAGTCAGTGGCTGAGGTGGGATTTGAACCGGGGACCTCCTGGTTACAAGCCCTTTTCTTTAACCGCTGGACCACACAGCCTCCTATACATACAACAATCGACAGAGTACATAGAACCAATACCAACCCAGCCAACAGTGGCCAATGTATATACATGGTTACCTTGGTGCATAGCTAGAGGACTGTGGCAATGTGCCCCGCCCCTGTGTGCATTTGTGTGTTATATGTTGCGTGTGTTAATTTTGGTGTATTGTAGTTGGTACACGGGATATAATGTGAGTAATGAGCACGAGTGTTTAAAATGTATAATTGTATTTAGGCACGGGGATTGCACTTCACTTCACGTGCATTTAAAATATTTAATATGTGAGCACTGGGTTCACAGAATTAATTTGTGTGCTGGGATTCAAGTGAATAATTAATTAGTAATTGAATCCCGGCACAACAAACAGTATATATAGATGCACAAAGCACTCACTCAGGGTTGTGTGTTCGTGAGTGGAGAACGGGTGAGAGAGAAGGAGATTTATAAAAATAACAATTGCTATTTCGTGCTGGAAGCTCCAGCTCGGTACTTGTTTAGTGTTCGTCCACTTTGTTTGTCTGTCTATTTACTTTGGCCAATGCACCGTTTTGTTTTGTGTTTTGTGTTACAAACCTTTTATTTTCTGTCTGTTTGATAATAAACCGCGCAGCAGCGCATTCAATTCACCACATCACCTCGCAGTACTGTGTGTTTCCTTTCCTCGGGCTGACATCATCACTCAGCCAGCCTGTTCACAGGACGAACAGCCAATTCTCCAATTTCAATAAGCCCGTGTGGTGGGGATTCAAAAGTAGATGGGTATGGAGGACACTTGTTTTCCCTGTGTATTAATCTTCCATATGTAACGGTGCATAGCATCCCAAGCTGCCACACCCCATAGGGATTCTCAGGACCATATGAGTGAGGCAGCCATCTCATAATCGCAGTTATATTGTTTTTAAAGGCGAGATGTCCTTGACATTGTGGGTATGTGAAACGGATGACAAATAAAGTATGGTTGGAGACTGAGGACCTGTAAATGTACCCATGGAGTTGAGGAGAATGTGTGTACAAGCATCAAAGGGGTAGTCTCTCGCCATACCAACCCATTGTGGGATAGGTTCCAAGTCTGGACCCTTCTGACAATCGTTGGAGCTCAATCTGAGAAAGAAAAATATGAGGTTAACTCAGCAGTCTTGCCCCTTGTTGACTGCTCTGTAATGAGATAACACATAATACATTAATGTTCATACAGTTTAGTCTGTGTTTTATGAACCCATTGTCCCCTGTTCCCCTTCTGAATACACACACTGGTAGATGTGGTCATAAGGACCATATATGGTCCAGTCCATCATGACGATAGACCTTGATTCACATATTGGGTCAACAACACTTGATCCCCTACCTGGTACTCAGTTTGCGGTATATGTTTCATCTCATTTTTATATTCACTTTCTCCTGCTGTTGTGCAGCAATCTCACGAATTACCTGTAAGTGCTTACCGAGTTCCCGGAGGAACTTGACCTCACCATCTCATGCCAATACCATGACTCCATCGGTCTGTACTACCGGATCCATTGGCAGCCACATCCGTCAGCCCATCATAAGTTCATATGGGGACACACCAGTTGAATTGGACGGTGTGGCCCTCAGTTTCAGCAGAGACCAGGGTATCATGGAGACCCAATCTCTGCCCAGATCACCCAATAGTTTTGTAAACGTTTCTTTTAACGTTCTATTAGTGCGTTCAACCACGCTCGATGACAGGGAGAAGCCCCGCTGTCTCCAGCACCACAGGGAGAAGCCCCGTTGTCTCCAGCACCACAGGGAGAAGCCCCACTGTCTCCAGCACCACAGGGAGAAGCCCCGCTGTCTCCAGCACCACAGGGAGAAGCCCCGCTCTCTTCAGCACCACAGGGAGAAGCCCAGCTGTCTCCAGCACCACAGGGAGAAGCCCCGCTGTCTCGAGCACCACAGGGAGAAGCGCCACAGGGGGAAGCCCTGCTGTCTGCAGCGCCACAGGGAGAAGCCCCGCTGTCTCTAGCACAACAGGGAGAAGCGCCACAGGGGGAAGCCCTGCTGTCTGCAGCGCCACAGTGGCAAGCCCCATTCTCCCCAGCACCACAGGGAGAAGCCCCGCTGTCTCGAGCACCACAGGGAGAAGCCCCGCTGTCTGCAGCGCCACAGGGAGAAGCACCGCTGTCTGCAGTGCCACAGGGGGAAGCACCGCTATCTGCAGTGCCACAGGGGGAAGCCCCGCTATCTCTAGTGCCAGCATTGCCACTGCTGGCTGCACATCTGAAGGAGCCAACATTTCCACTGTCAGTATTGCCACTGCCGGCGTTGCTGTTTCCGGAGTGCCCCGCACTGCTGTCAGCATTTCCACTGCCAGTGTTGCCACTGCTATCTGCATGTCCGGAAGAGCCAGCATTTCCGCTGTCCGCATTACTGCAGACAGCATTGCCAGGGCTGGTGCCCCGCACCACTCAGCATTGCCAGTGCCACTACTGGCCGCAGGTCTGGAGGAGGCAGCATTTCTGCTGCCGGAGTGCCCCACAAGCATTGCCACTAGCAGCATTTTTGTTGCCGGAATAACTTGCCCCACTGTCAGCCATGGGCACACCCCGGCAGAAGAAGGTGAGGAGACCGCCACGACAGCCCTGATCACCAACAAGGATCCACATGGGGAAAGACAGACATGAGGGGAGGGGGGTTGTGTTTTAGGGGGAGAGGTGGCCAATGGCGGCCATGTGTGCTGGTCACATAGGGGGGAGGTATGTGGCAGTGTGGCAGGGGGGAAAGCCCTGCCAAGGCATGTGTGTATGTGTTGGTGTGGGAAATAATAGGTTGGCAGGGAGGATATTAAATTTCTCCCTATCAAAACACATGCGAATGTGGCTGGGGCCGTGAATTGAATAAGTGATTAAATAATTAATTAAGGCTCCAGCCACTGGTATATAAATAGGTGAGAGGTGAAGGTGTTTTTCGTGTCCGCGCTGGCCCGTCTCGTTTGTGTATGTTTACGTTTGTGAGTGTTTTTGCTGACCTTTTGTTTTGGCTGTTCCGCCTGTTATTTTGTTTTGTTAGTGTTTGTTTCTGTGTTTTATTTGTTAATTAAACACGCACATTAGTGCTTGACTGCAACTTCTGTGTCTGAGTCTTGCTTCCTGGTCCTAATAGCCTGGCCAGTGATGCTGTCCTGTCACAAGGACTTTGTGGAACGCAAATGCTACATTATACAACTGCAACATGACTTGCCCCTATTTAATATCAAACTAAATTGGAGAGTAAATTACTCAATGGCCCAAAACCTTATCTGGAGCACTACACAAAGGTGAAAGGAAGTACTAGAATCTACTCCAGGGGTCTCCAACCCTGGTCCTGGAGAGCTACTGTGGCTGCTGGTTTTCGTTTCAGCCAATCTCTCAGTTACTTAACTGAACCAGTTATTGGCTTAATTAGTCAAGATTAACAGGTGTTCCAGATCTTTAGCTACTGATGATGTAAAGACACCAATAAAACCTGCTGGATAGGGGCTCTCCAGGACCAGGGTTGGAGACCCCTGATCTAATGTCTATTCATTTGCAATGTAATACAAACATTTAATATCAATGACAAAGTTACTGTGACCCACAATATAGTTTAAAATTATAATGTATTGTTTTCTTTTACACGAATTTAACAAAACATGAAACCATAAGCATTGCAATATCAACTGGGTAGCTGGTAACTGTGGTTTCGGCTGAACTGCTTAGAAATTGATTGTGTGCCCTGCCTGCTCAAAGTAAATTCTGCAGCTAGTTATTCTGGAGCATATGGTAGTCATTTGTGTATTGGGCAGACTCGTTTGTGTATTGAATACTCCAGCCAAGTCATTTCAATCAGGTCTGATGTGACTCAAATTGAAAGGTGGATCCACTTTTATAAAAGTGTATTACGTGTTTCTTCAGGACTTTCTAGCAGGACTGCATAACAAATGTTGGTTGCATAGTTGAGTAGATTTAAAACATTCTCTATACTGCATTATTATTACAAATTGACACAAAGGCATACGGAAAAAATAAATAAATAAATAAATAAATAGACTTATAATGGAATGTTGAAATGCAATGCCTCTTAACTGTGGTTTGAAACAATCAGTGAGTTACTCAATTCATACTGGAGATCATCCCTTCTTTGTTTTTCTACTCAAAGCATACATTACTCCACCAGTTATAAGAAAAAATATCACCACAAGGCAAGCTTACCAGGCAGCAGAGCAGTAGCAGTGTCTGCATGTGAACACTTCTCAACCTTAACAGTTCTGTGATGGGGGTGTCAGACTCCAGAGGTGTTACAATTTACTTGTTAGTAACAACAATTTTATGAAAAAACAGACATTTTACAATGTACTGTTTTAGATAAGGTAGGTCATTATGAAAACATATTCCAGAGGAAATCCAGGGGGTATTTAACATTTTATTTATAGAAGACATACAGTAACATCTAGTTTGGTGGTGTTTAAAGCCTTCTATTTAATTAAAGATTTCTGCATTTTAAGAACAAAAAGCTAAGTACATGAACCCTCCCTTAAATTCTTAATCTCACACTGTACTGCAATTTCCTTTGGTCTGGTATAGTTTAATTTATATCGAAGAGATCCTTCACATTAGCATTTATGCACCGTTTCCCGAAGCCCCCATTTGGCCAAAAGTAAAAACACACTGCATGTTTAAAGACCCCAGTTTGCCAGCTCTGCAGCTCCATTTGCTGACGACCACGTGACTTTGTGTTTACTTCCTCCCAGCTGTTTCTTTGGCGTTTAAAAGACACTGAACTAAACATAACTCTTTTTTTAAAAAACACATACATTCTTCATGTATTCCAATTCAATATATCTGTAGATTTCTCTGGATCGTGCAGTTTTATAACGGTTGGCTGCTGACTGCAAGCAATACAAATAGGTGAGTGATTATTTAAAAACAAAATACTGATGTCGACATTTTGTTGTTTTTCTTAGACAAAGTAGCACGTCTGACTTGTGTAAAGACTGTCTGGAGACGTGGAGGTCAGAAATAATTATTGTAAGAAAAAAAAAAGGATTTCATGCAGTAAAATATACATTGTGAACACACATTTCGTTTAATTTGTTTAATTTTATTTCAGTTTATCAAATGAAAATTATATTTAAAATAGTCCCAGTCAAAATATACAGTACGTGCCGGCGGTGTGTGGTTCCAGGGGAAGTACCTACGTGAAGCTGTTAAATTATGTAGTTTTTTGTGACTTCAATTTCAGGTGCTATTATTATTATTATTATTATTATTATTATTATTATTATTATTGTTAATGATATCAGACGAGTGAGTGTCTGTTAAAATAAAAAACAAAATATTTTGACTTCACAGTATACTTTAATAATTTTTTTGGCACAGGCCCGATTAGTTGTGGTCAGAGTAGTCTATATAATAAAATGTAATATTTGTTTTAAGGTTTGTTTGTATTACATTGTTGGGAGCTTAGAATAACAGTCCCCGGTGAGTTTAGGTTGATATTGTTCATTCGTCTTAAATTGACGCTTTAAATTAGTGTACTATATAAATGGTGTATCTTGATCAACATGGCATAACTAATCCAACTAAAAGGAATACATCTGCATCGTTAACTTTTGATGCAGTTATATTAGTTGTAAATTGTATTTTTTGCAACAATCATTGCAAAACCTCCACTTTGCATTTGCATTTTAAAATTTGCAGCAGATTTTAAACATACTGTATACATTTTCTTTTCTAACGTGTAATTATTTATTTCAATGCCAAATTCTAAGTTAGATTGTAGGATACTAGCTATACATAATCGCAATGCTTTGTGTAGACCTTTTGTTGCTACTGTGATTGCGTCAATGAAAAGTTTTTCCAAAGTACACTGCTGCAGTTAGGGATGGTGAATAAATGTTTTTGCAAAAATCCCAGCATAGTACAGAGTAGAAGTGAAACCCCTGTTGAATTAAATAGTAATGTCCCACTATCAAAGAGTTAAGCATTACACCATAGAAGAACTGGGAGAAGGTTATTGTAGTGTAGTAAGGCTGAGTTTTGCTACAAGTGATAACTACTGTAGAACACAAGCAATGAACTGTAAATAGATTATTTATAGTACTCTTCATCCTTGGTGTCCTGAACAGTTTTGTCACCCAATGATGAAATGCCAACACAGGTTTAGTTTATTTTTGGATTTATGTCACTAGCTTGACAGCAGTATCTCCACATTACTTTTTGGTTACTTGTATTAAGCATGGGCAGCATTGGTGCACAATGTGACTGACAGGCAGTACAATACACAATTGTAAAGTACTCGATTTCATTGCCTAAAATACATTACCCGTTACAGCAGTCACTTTCAGCATACAGGCTAATTATACATGTAATCTGTAAATACTCCATATCTCTGAAAACAATGCAGCTTGGGAACTGCAATTTTGGAAATAAAATAATGTACTAATTGACAAGCCTGGTAATTTTGTCACATTCTGATACAGTGAACTGGGAGCCATCTTTTCATTTACTTTAGCATGGGTTATATACAGCAAACTCATTTACAAGTAACTATGAATTCTACTAACATATGTACGGTCGCAGACAAAAGTATTGGCACCTTAAAGAAAAGGCAGCCCAGTGTCAGTGTGGGCCCAGGGCCTGCAATCCGAGACCAGGGCCGGCCTTTGTATGAATGCAAAGCAGACAGGCCGCCTTTTCGCCTCACATTACCAATTTGATTTTCTATGCTAACACGGAAAAACTAGGATTTTCTATGATGTCAAAGATTTTTTTTGTTTTACATTTGAGGAGGGGCAAAAAACATGCAAAGCTTTTTTTGTTTGTTTCAAAATAACCAAATCAATACACATACCATATATAAACATTAACACAGGCAACTTTGCTTTAAATTTATGTAAACATACCTGTCTAATAAAACTGCTTCCGGTATTCAAGTTCAGTGTTGAATGAGGCTTCGGTTTACTTCAGTCAGTATCCAGAGCTGTTCAAAGATGCCGAAAACAATTAACAATCATCCCTAAAGATCGGATCAATGAGTTTGGCAAGGACGAATTTCATATTGATGGTAATGTGCTGTTTTGTGCAGCAAGGCTGTAGATTACACTCGTAGGCAGACCATTGTAGAACACATGGGAAGTGCTAAACATAAATGAAAGGCAACGTAAACAACAGTAAACTTGGGATTCTTTTTTCTAGTACGTCAATATATCTGTATTTTCTATCTGCTGTTGCTGTCCCACATTAATGTTTTTGCAGCACTCCTGATTAGGGCTGTGTATCTGCAGTGTCTTCACTATATGATACGCATCGCAATACTATTATAATAATAATAATAGTACAAAAATAATAAATATAAAATCTATGGAATTGCATAGTTTCTGGAAACAATTGTTTTTAGAATTTTTTTTTATTTTTTTTTATTTTTTACTGTTTTTGCAAAACATTCTGAATCTGATAGAGCTATCTAAATGGAGATTCATTTCAAAGCAAACACTTGAGATGAATGCTACCCTCTGCATGACCACTTATTTTACAAGCCGGTATAGGCTAATTCAGGAATAGAATCAGTAACACTAAGACCCTGTGAAAATCCCTGAAATTTTCTTTAAAATTCACTGCAGTGTCACGGGTAAAGTATTGTATTTCACAGAATGTGCACTGAACTATTTTATAAATTATGTGTACAGATTATTATTATTTTTTTAAACATCAAATATAGAGATAAATGCACTGACATCAACATCAAAGTTATTCATGCACTTTACAATAGCTTGTAAAATGGTGTTGTAATTAACAGCCTGTAGGTAAATCTGCAAGGACAGCTTTCAGTTCTAGTACATCAGATGCATGTTCACCTTAGGTCTTGCAAAACAAATACAATGTGTAAAAAAACCAAACTGATCTTGCGCACCAGTCGACTCGTCAGTGCGACCACTGACAAAAAACCAGACTGTTTTACCAATTCCATAATCTCCTGCTTGTGATGTCCTGCAACTTTAGGTAAGTGTTCATGTCTCAGCTGGGCTGATGAAGGAATCACTCCACCATTTGCTACACTCAGTCTGAAGAATATACATACTTTTTGGTTGTCCAATTTTTCAAGAAGGATATTCGTGCAAACAAACGCCTCTGTCGGGTCTAAATGTAATGTGTTTCGTGCTTCACGGTTTTCAGTGGACTTTTGGAACATGGAAGTCTTTTTTTTTTTTTTTTTCTTCTTTGCGAGTAAAACAGTCGCAGTACTGCTCTGGATTTCTGCCTTTCTCGTTCGTGAATACTTGAATCTAAATGCCTGTCAACAGCCGATTCTCTGTAGTGATCTACAGTAATGTTGCAGGACATACATCACTGTGTAAAACTCCTGCTGGATACTGCTTTACGTGATCTGCTGCAGACACTGCCTTTTTAAGAGACATCCATTTTCTTGTTTACAGTGTGCAGTATATTAATTTCCTGCCTAGACTGCATATAGTCACATGACATAATCACTGCACAGCACTATGTGCATGGCGAAATAGTACACACAGGCACACATAGGGTATTGGCATCTGTGTCCCTGTGGCAGGAATTAACAAACCCGGACGCCCTAATGTTTTAAGTGAAACGCATAAGAAACACCAACCTTCCTTTAATATTTTCTTTGACATACCATATAATGGGATTTTTTGGAGTGGAATTTATTTTGGCTTTATTGGCTGTTTGGATTGGATCGCCAATGAGTGTGGCATACAGTGTGCGATCCTGCCCTCTGACAGACTGGTGGTATGCAACACAGGTTAAAGAAGCACATGCTGGACAAGGGAAAGAATGTGTCGGATGTCAAAGTGAATATGAGAATGGCAGTGAGTGATGAAGCCAATTTGCTTGAAAAAAATTAAAAGCAGTCCAGACATTTCCATCAATGGATTTAGGAAATCTGGAATTTATGATGCGATCAGAAACTCTGAGGGTGTGTAAAATGCACCTGCTACTGTGGTACCTGTAGGACTATTCTTTTTTAGGTTAAGCAGTTTTGTTTGTATTTATTTATTTTACAAGGGGTTAATTAAGTAGCAGCCAAAATTGTTTATGCCAGAAATCTGTAACAATGGTGCAAATTTGCTTTGGATTGTTATTGTAGATACTACTATCCACGGTGCAGGTATCGCAAAGTCCCTAAATAAATTAGTTCAGCACCGTATAAAAAAAGCTGATTTTGCCTGTGCTTGCTAGTCTATTAATCAGTTTTAAATTTAAAGTGTTTTGGTTTTGGCTTTATTGTTAAAGTTTTCACAAGTGCAATACTGTCCTACAATTAATACATGATACTCTGATCATTCCACTGTGTTATGCTAATGAACCATAGCTAAGTTTTAAAACTGAGAGTTATCAAATGCCTACCGTTAAAGTGTATTGCAGTTAATAATCCTTTCCAGTTACTGATATTTTATGAATGAAATTTGCCATGACACAATGGCTCTAAACTAATTCTGACCGTCACAAACAAGCTTTTCCTGCTCAGAAATTATTTGTAAAAAAAAAAAAAAAAAAAAAAAAAAAAAAGAAAAAAAAAAGGCACGTTGACAGGATCTTTGCTTCAGAAATGGCATTGATTTGCCACAGCTACTTGTCTCAGATAAGATTAGCCTCTAACCTACCAAGATATAGCTACTATTTTTCTGGCTTGCAAGATCGAGTGCTAGAAATATCAAGAGCACAATACTGTGTATACTGCATGATTATTGATTTGTACCGAGATCTGGTGGTATTGTGTTAGACTGTATTACAGTATACTGCAGTTTTGATAGACCTAGACTGAGAAATATGTTCAGCTTTGGTCTGTGGAAAAGGTGGCAACCCTAGGCACACAGCAGAGCTGTACAGTTTCGTTAATGTGATTGTGATTTTAATAATTATGAAATAATTTATTTTTATTTCTTAAGAATATTGTAAAATCACGGTATTGGGCTAATTTCACAGTTTCCGCGCAGCCCATGAAATCGCGATTAACACAGGGCCTTAAACATAAGGACTGGTTAGAAGTGTGTACTGTAGTTTGGCTGCAAAGATGTACATTTGTTTTCCACAGTACTGTAGGGATGCAAATGAAATACATGAGGGACTGGTTTTAGTGCTCACAGATACTTAAGTCTATAAACGCCACAAGCCGCTAAAATCGGCCTGACGCACGCACACCCGCCCCTGTACACCAGAAGCTGCTAAAGAGCCTTGCTCGAATGAGCACAAATACACCACGAGCCAAAAATGCAGCTTGCAAGCATCATGTGTTGCCAGATCGGTAAAAGCTTTATGTAAAGCTTTGATTTGTTAACATCAGCAGTCATACAGAAAGGGAGTGTCAATCATTGCAAATTGGCCAGTAGGATTTCTTTTTTTTTTTTATCATGATTGTAAGCGGGTTCTTTGAAGTGTTTCTGAGGTGAGATTTGACAGCTATGAAAATGTACACAGTGACTAATAAAGGTTGATATTTGTGGTGAACTAGTGAAAAGTCAAGTAGCGGGTTGTCTGATTGAGTTTTAGATTTCAGTTCAACCTCAGGAAGATTTTAAGGGGTTTACTACATAGTAAATCTATAGATCCGGTCTCCACTATAATCAGTGGAATAAAGTGACAGGAACCATTCTGACAGGCACTTTCTTCAAGGAAATGGCAAGTTGTAGAAATATTCCTGTATGTATCTCCAAATCGTCTGATGCTCTGTCATTTTTCAATCTTATGTAGGGTGACGATACTTGGGAAATCTTGGTAATAAATATGAACAGGAACGTCGATCAAGTTATCAGAAAGCATCCTAATAAAGCAATTAGCAAGATGTGGACACTCACTAACGTAAAAAATAAAAGCTTTTTTGGGAATTAGGCTATCAATGGAGCATTGTGTGGTGAAGAGGCTATACGAATCGTACTGGTTGTCAAAGCAATTTCAATTTGACACTCTGGGTTGCCGAATGGTGATGAATAAATAAATCGGTTTACAGTAATATGGATTTTTTGCATTTGAGACAGTAGAAAATCCAAGCTGTACAAGGTTCTGCAATTGATGAACAAGCTGATAACAAATGTTCAACTTCTGACTGAATGGGAGCTGTCAATTGATAAGGGAGTGATTCCAGCAAAAAATCTATTAGGCTTCAAACAGTATATGAACGGTAAGCCTGTGAAGTTTGGGTTCACATCTTTTCAGCTTGGTGAATCGAACATGGGGTATGTTTTAAATTCTGAGATTTACACTGGGACTGAGAGAAGATTTTGGTCTTGTGTCATGGGAAAAACAGAGAGCACAGTTTTACGGACTGGACTTCTGCCGCGTAATTTTGAACTTTTTTTTTCAGGGCAATGCTTTTTTTTCTGTAAAAATCTTGTAGGTAATGCTACAAATGCAGATACACACAACACATTTGTTGAGGTTGACAGGCCACCGCCTGAGACATTGCCTTTTTATATATCCTGATTTGTGATCAGCTACTATCTATGAAATACCAAGCTGTGTGTCAGTTCCCCCAATATTCTATTGAAAAATAAATTGTGTGTGGAGGTTCAGGGATATTACAGGAAGGCTACAGCAACTTAAAGAAAACAACACTAAACACCATTTAAATTTATAAAAAGTATGTTTTAGACACAGTTATGCTGTCATTTATTTAGCTAAAAACAATTGTATTTCATTTTACCATAATGCTGTACAACAATGCAAATGTATTTAATTTAACTTCCACCTGTTGTATTTGCATATATTTTCAAACATGATGGCTCACAGTATACTCATGATGTGTGGGCTTATGAATCCAATAGAGTACAAGAGTAATGCACTTATTTGCATGATTATATGGTAATACACATTTACTGGTATTTGTGGAAACAGTTGCATACACAACCTACCGGTAAGAGACAGCAATTTACGATATATTGGGTCAGGATGACTGAAGCTACTTGTACTTTTATTAATCTTGCATTAATAATAAATAGAATACATGTTATGTCTCTACACTGTTACTGTGTCTAATAACTGTGACAGTTTTTGAAACATCCAAAACTGTCCCTTCTATTGTCGATAGTTTCAACACCTAGGTTAATATCTAATAAACCATGGAAACTGCACAGGAATGTCTAACAGTACCTTTCACTTTGACCTTGGCTGTTACATTGTGGTCATGGTTTCTGGAACAAAAATACAAACCTGTATGATTCTCTGGCCATATCCATGATACACAGTATTTGAACATATCATTTTTACAGTATGCCCCAAAAATACATTTTAGTTTGTAGTTACTTACGTTACTAATTTTTTTAATTTTTTTTTTTTAATATGAACAATTCTACATAGTACACCTTTCTTCATCTTCTTCATTGTTCATTTGTAATATGTACTGTATGCAATGCATTTTAGCTGCATTTTAGGAACACTCAAAGCCAATAAGAGTTGAAAGTTAAACACAAACATCCTGATGTTGGCCAACCACCTTATTTTAAAAGAAGTTATTTATATTAGTTATTTCTCATCCAGAAATTCAATAACATTTTATAGGCCTATGTGGTCTCATCTGGATGTGAATGAAATAGGCTGGTCAATGTTATTCTGAAAATCATTTCATTTCCTTCAAGGCATTGTATTTGATATTTAATTAAATAATGAGACATTAAGAGTCTGTGATCCTGGGCTGTTTCTTTGTACATTTGAAGTTGAGGGCATTAACAGTGTGTCTTTAAAGCACTGCTTTCTGTCTGCTTTTTTTGTTTTGTTTTGTTTTGTGCCTAATGCATTAACTTAGCTGGTCAGCATATTCAATCTATAAAATAGATCAGATATGCTATACTGAGGCAAAATAGACAAACTTGTGTCTATTAGCCCCCGGTAGCAATCATGGCTTTTATTTCATATTGGCATGTGATTACTTACTCCCTTCTTTTTTTTCTTCCTTTTTTTTCTTCTTTTGCTCAGTTGGTTGTTGTTTATTTTACTTTTATTGCCGATTGGTTGTAACCAGGAGGTCCCCGGTTCAAATCCCACCTCAGCCACTGACTCATTGTGTGACCCTGAGCAAGTCACTTAACCTCCTTGTGCTCCGTCTTTCGGGTGAGACGTAGTTGTAAGTGACTCTGCAGCTGATGCATAGTTCACACTCCCTAGTCTCTGTAAGTCGCCTTGGACAAAGGTGTCTGCTAAATAAACAAATAATAATAAAATCAAATCCTTTTTATTACTGCCTGGTACCTAATCACTTGCTGTGCTGTAGGCAAGATTTACTGCCGACCTTGGAGTGAATATCGCCTAAGTGCAGTCGGACCAGTAACAGCTCAGGTTTTATTTTACATTTGCGCTTTGTTCTCTGAAGTGTGATGAAGGTTTAGTGTACAGTAGGTGTTAATCGAAGCTCAGTGAGGTGAAGATGGCAGCAGATGAAAGAGTCACAGTTTAACCCCTTTGTGTTGCTGCAGTTTGCACCTTATTCTTTAATGCTTTAGCATTTCCTTCCTGTAGCCACATGTTGTTTGTTACTGATGACAAAACATTAAGGAGGTTAGCTCAGTATTTAATTTGGGTTTGTTAGAGATGACTAACTTCCTGCTCGTTGTGGAGGTTGTTTTGTTAACAACAGACTCCTCATTAAGACTAAAAGTATTTGTTATTTATGTCATACCAGATATGTTTGGTATGTGTATTTTTTGAGGACCATACATGTTTACATATTTTCAGTGCTACTGTATATTAGACTTTATACAGTCAGCACTCGCACAGCCTACCTTATACAATTTTGACTTCAGTGACGGTTAAACGCGTGTGACGCATATCTGATTATTTCATTTTGGCTCGTTCCAACCCTTGTCCATTTTTCAGGGAACACATAAAAGATACAATATCAAAAATACATATTTGAAACTACTTTGTCTTAAAATAAGTAGGCTTCCATCATGGACATCCACAGAATTAATTCGGGTGTTTAAAAGTAGTCGGGTAACATGGTTTTGTATTGCATGATAATTCTTCTAAGCCTCATTTACATTAACAACTGAGACTAAAGCTAAAATCAGATGAAAACCAATACTGTAAATGCACCTCCATTGGGGGGCGGGGGTTCTGTTTGTTATTTTATTTAAATATAGATGCTCAGAAATCATATCCTGTGAAGGAGTAAATTACAAAAAAATAAAAATAAAAACTTTGCACAGTGGAGCTTTAAGAGTATAGCTCATACCTAAATGGCAATTAACAGTGGTAACCCTAGCCTCCATATTGACTCCGATTTATCAAATTCAGACTAACGAACGTCAAGACATACACAGTAAAATGATTTAATCTAATTAGTGATAAGGTACCTGACTGGTCCGGGTTTCTTTGTGCTCCTGGTTGTTTGAATGTGTGAGTTCTTTAATGTCGCGCTGCCTTTCTCTCCCTGTAGTCTGCACACTGAACGCACAAGTTATTTCCTGCCAGCGAAAAAAAAATTCCTGCTCCTGCCCAAGAATCTCTGGACAGCCAGCTTGTTATCCTTTTGATCAGCTTAGTGTGCTTTCAAAAACATTATATCATATATATATATATATATATATATATAATTTGTTTTCTTACTATTTATTATTTAAGATGTGTAAAGTAAATTACTAACAATTAATTAAGATTGGGTCATTTTTATATGCATTCTGAGACCAAAAAAAGGCCAAAGGTCAAATTTCAGGGTAATGCCTTTTTTTTTTTTTTTTTTTTTCATTGCCAATGATTTTTACCCCAGTATTCTCCCCAATTTGGAATCACCAATCGTCTTATTATTTATTTATTTTTTTAAATAAATTTAGTCGTTGCCAATTATTTTTATTATTTTTCTCCCAATTTGGAATGGCTACCACCCCTGCGCTGACTTGGGAGGGCGAAGACGAACACACGCTGTCCTCCGAAGCGTGTGCCGTCAGCCGACCGCTTTTTTTCACACTGCAGACTCACCATGCAGCCACCCAAGAGCTACAGCGTCGGAGGACAACACAGCTCTCGGGCAGCTTACAGGCAAGCCTGCAGGCGCCCGGCCAGACTACAGGGGTCACTGGTGCGCGGTGAGATAAGAACACCCTGGCCGACCTAACCCTCCATCCCCCCGGTCGACGCTCGGCCAATTGAGCGCCGCCCCCTGGGAGCTCCGGTCCTCGGTCGGCAAAGGAATAGCCTGGACTCAGACTCGCGACGTCCAGACTATAGGGCGCATCCTGCACTATACGCGAGTGCTTTTACTGGATTCGCCACTCGCGAGCCCTCTAATCGTCTTATTATTAATCCTGGTTCATTGCTGCAACCCCCTGGCAACTCGGGGAAACGGAGGCTGAAACATGCATCCTCTGAAACGTGTTCCTACCAAGCCGTCATTAATTTGTAAAGGAGAGGCGAAAAGTCGGAAGAAAACACCGAAAGCCAGAAGCCCTAGTGTGTGTGTGTATGTGTGTAACTCGTCTTGACATATAGGAGAGGGAGGATGTCTCTCAGAGAAAATTAGAGGTAGTCTTTTTATTTGTTTATTTAAAAAAAAAAAAAAAAAAAAAAAACTTAACTGAATATACATTTTTACATTTTTTTGAACTATTGCACCTACCTGCGGACGCCCAGAACAATATGATTCTGAAAATATCGCTTGCCAAAACTAAAGAGACAACACATTAACTGTAATACAGTACATACTTTTAAATCCATACGTATTGTAGCGGTATGTAAAATTTCCTTTTGTTGTGATGTTTGATTTATTTTTCTAGTGACAGTGCCTAATAATAGAATATATTGTAATACATGTACTGTGAGGACACCAATGCTTTTTTTTTTTTTTTGTAACATACTGCCCCCTCCTCTGCCTCTTAGGGGAAAATAAAAGGTTGAGTTTCTGCTGTACATAATATATTTGTATCATTTATTAAGGGTACTCCAAATCTAACACACTAACTAAATAACAATTCACCAAAAAAAAAAAAAAAATCATCAGCATTGATGCAAAAAAAAAAAGAACATTTCCATTTTTCTATGCGTTATTTTTATAAGGACGCACCAGTGCTGATAGGCATAAGAAAATGGGACAAAGAGTGTGGCAGTAATGCTGGAAATTGGATTAGATTTTTTTGGTCTTTGTGAAATAAACGTAATGTAAAGACTGCACAAACTGTATTGTTGTCCATTAAATTCAGGGATATCTTCAATATTTAGAATACCATTGCCTAACAGATGTGAAGGTGCAGATAAAGATACTGAGGGGGTTCCTCTTGCCTTTGGCTCATGTCATATAACTCTGTAATGAGGTTCTGCAGCCATCATTTCTGATAAGCTACTTGGACCATCTGTTAATCCTGTACACTATTGCAGGGGCCGCCCCCCAAGACTGAAAACACTGTCATGTCTGTTTCTTTGATTTATTGAATAGACTTCAGAAATATAATGAAATTACCTAAACTGCAGATTGAATACATTTTTTTTTACCAAACGAACATTGCCAATAATTTAGCCCAATGTAATTTTTGTTTTTGCATGAATAAACTAAATGAAACGACCATTAAATCAGTACATTTACGAAAATGTTTATCAAAAAATAAATGGATGTGTGTGTGTTTAAACATAGGTGTACTGTACATGCCCATATGTTTTTTTTTTTTTAAAAAAAGACTTACTGAATGGCTTTGTAAACTGATTTTTCTGATGAACTAGGCAAGATGTATGAAGTGATATCACCTTCAGTTCACTCAGTCTTGACTTACCAATGAATGTGTCGCATGCAGATGAGTCTGTTCTACAACAAAATACTAATACAGTATATTTTACTGTAGATCAACATCTCAATTGTTATGTTGTCTGCATATCAGCAGGCACAATAAACAGTTTTTCCTTATCACTGACTGTATGACAGCCTCCTTATTTATCTTTTTTCCTCATTACACTGACTCTTGAGTAATGTTATAAACCTGCTAATTTTAGTAGGTGCATTTGTCTTGGGATACATCAAAACCAATAATAGATTCCTTATTTAGTAAATGATTTAACTTACAGACCTGATTCACGTTTATTCATTTTTAAGGAACTACAGGAAATTAGACGGTACAGTAAGCTTGAGTTTAACTCTGATTTATATCGGTCATTTGACGTCCGATGGATTATTATTATTATTATTTATTTTATTTTTTTATTATTATGTTTAGAATGACTGTAGGTTTAAATAAAAAAAAAAGAAAAATGAAGTAAAATGTGGTTACTACACTACTAATACATGCAGCATACAGTATCTTCAGATATAGACACGTGGGTCGTATAGAAAGAGAAACAGAAGACCTCCATTGTATTGGCCAAACACCTACATTTTGTTTTGTGGCCTCCCAGGGTTGAACGTTGCAGTTCTGCAGTGTGAGGCAGGAATACCCTCACAGAGAGTGCTGAACAGGAAAAAACAAAATTGTCACAAAATCTTAGCAACTGATCTCTGGTTGCAGAGAGGAAGTGGTAATTGCCAGGGACTGGATGAAATGAAGCAACTGACTACAACTAATGGAAACCAACAGGGTCAACCCTATATGCTAGACGTGTAATCAGTCATGTGACAAATTTGACCAAATGCATATTTTTTAATGTATTCATTTTAGTAATTTATTACCATATACAGTCAGTCCGTCGCATATCCGACTGCTGTGGTGCCAGAGTTAAGGCGGATATTATAAAAAGGAAGGGATTTGGCAATTGCCTCCAAGTAGCTTTTCTAATTGGTGCAACAGAAAGATTGACACTGGGGCGGGTTTAATTCTCAGTTGATCTGGCACTTAATTGGTGCACTCTGTTTTTCATGCTGTAGTAGGCGTGGTATGGCATCAAGTCCACAGGGTAATAAAGTTAGTGACAAGCGTTTTTTCTGAAGTTTGTTAAATATTTTTAATAAAATGGCATCTCTAACAAAAGAATGAAGCGAAGCTACGTTTGGAAGTATTTTGAGGAACCGGGTGAGAACCATGGTATGTAAATAATTATGCCAAACAAAATTGCCATACCACAAAAACACGTTCAATGCTTCACCATTTGAAATTAAAACATTCAGAAATTACTGTGGATGGAGTTACTGATGGCAGTGAAAACCAAACATCCATAATAAACAGAACGCTTCAAATAGCGACTGATGTTTAGTTAGCCCTTACGTCCCTGTGAATACGTATAACACGATTTTAAAAGGATATTTTTTTCCCAATATTAATTCAGAGAACACATACATGTAAATAAGTTATGTATAGGCTTTAATTTACCACTACACTTTTACGGAAAATTGTTTGTTTTAAAAAAAACAACAGAAGGGGCTATTAAAAAAAAAAATATATATATATATATATATATATATATATATATATATATATGGATTTGTGGCACCGATCCCTGAACAGTAGCGTTAATATATGGGCTCGCCCCAGGTCGCCCCAGGTTCGGCTGCCGGAGCAGGACTGAAGCGAAGCTAAAGCGTCTCGTCTCCCGGAGAAAGCCTCAGCTCTCCTCGCAGCAAAAAAAAAGGAAATACATTAGAAAAGATAACCACATAACAGGCCTAATATTTATTTAGTTATAAAACGAGTGGTTTTGTAGAAAAGAGCATAGCTGTGCTTGATGAGCGCTTGATCGATTACGTACTGCACTTTCTTCCAAAAGCCTAAACAAAAACACAGCCTCCATGCTGCCGCCACACAAACCTAACGAATGTCGTGTAGTAATGGCCCGAGTTCAGTGGTTTGTTTAAACAGGGAGTGCACGCACTTCAGTAATGAAAGGCATGTGTGTACAACAAACAACCGCAGCGAGTGCAGTTTGTTAATACGGTTGTCGCGTTAACAGCAGTGTATGTGTGTACAAGGCCTCTCTTTAGTTAGCTACTGCATTCACCGAGTCTCCTCCCACTAGTACTAGACTATTATAATTGTTGTTTTCTGTAAATCTTCCTTTCTCAGTCTCTTGTTGAGCCCTCCCTTCAATATATGAAATAACTTAAATGCAAAAAATGTCCAACATTTTTTTTTTTAAACCGTACTGATACTGCACTATAAAAACACAATAATGTTGTGTTTAGGGGTGAAATTGGTACTTGTTCCACAACGAGAATCAGTTGATTGTTAATTTAGTAATTGGATTTGGTTTTTGCTCCTTTGTTATGCTTAGTTCAAAATGTGTCTCTCACATTGCGGCGATGTTATCATGAGTTTATTGGAGTTGGAGTTTGAAATTCCACTTTACACAGACACAAGTGTCTGTTGTAAGTGAAGATAGTAGAGAGCACTATGTTTTAGATGTAGAATATGAAAGTGGCATTAGAAAAATAAAAATGCAAAAAACAAAAAAAATGTGAACCAGAAACGGAGAGGAACGTTATTGATAGTTTTAAAACAGATGCAGACCTAAATGTCATTTCAAGAAATCAGTTTTCAAAAAGTATATAAATGGGCTGTAAGCTTGTTTGAATAGTGGTTAAAGCCAGGAATGAAATGCAAAAGCTGTAAATGTAATTGATGGAGGTTTACAAAGTGATGATGAAATTACTTTTGTTACTGAAAAAAAAAGTTAAACTAATACACCTGTTCATAATTTAACAAGCCAGGAAGGTATAAAAGAACAGGTCTGCGCAATACAAATTAAGTGCCACACCTGAAAGCCTCCCTCTGCTGCTATTAACATTGTTATCTTCTTGCCTGTGCATTCCTTGTAAAGAATAAAAGAGTTGATGGCTGCGAGATCCAATACATTGTAAAACACATGAACAGGCCACCTGCGAGACCCAGCTTTCACTGAATAGTTCCCTGCCATCTGGTCTAAAATGTCAACTCCATACTTCGTTGTATTGTAAAACGTCCCCAGTCCCTGATGGTAACTGATGGATGAAGGTAGCTGAGCATAATCACATTTTTTCTCTGCACTTGTAAAGTGAGTTTCAGAATTGTAGTGGAGTACAGCTCTGTTTGCAAGTCTCCTGCAGATGGTGGCAGTTCTTTCCTTTGTTTATTTACAGTTCCAGCCAGTTTTTTTTTTTTTCTTCAACTCTGTTGTCACTTGCAGTGAGGTGAAAAAAAATTGTTGGTGGTAACATTTATTTTCCTAAATAGGGTCCCATTAGCCGAAGTGCCACATTGTCACCCAGCCTTTGGTTAGCTGGGCGAGTCTCATCCTTTCCCAAGTAGGGGTAGCCATTGACCAAATATTTGGACTGAACGTCTGCGGCCTGCCAAAACTTGATCCCATATTTGTCAGGTTTGTTGGACATATATTGTCCATCAACACATTGCTTTTGTTAGAAAAAGCTGCTCATCCACTGTAATGTTTTTAGCAAAGAATGCTGTTATCATTGAAGCGGTTCCAAACTTAGGATGCCAGGGAAAATTTATTATTTTGAAGACACATGCTTCTGGTTGTCTTCAAATCGAAACACAAAAAAATTATAATTTCATAAAAGCAATTCCGTGCCATTGTCTCTGGGGTGGAAAAAAAAAAGATCCCCATTCACTGGACCACAAGCTGTCCAGCGACAGGCTGTTGGCACCATATACTCCATGAACAAACAATAGTGCAATAAATGCCAATTCCTCCAAGGGCATTGACAAGGAATCATCGTCTCCAAATCACGTCCTCTTCTGCGGCCCTTTTCGAGTCCGGTTCTGTGTCCAGATGTTCCTAATGGAGTGCTGGGCGATCTCTTTGCGCACTTGGTCTTGGCACTTTGCTGGCACTGTCCTCACTTTCACTGCTGCTGGAATTTTCTCATACACAAACCCACTCTTCACCAGAGTCAGTTGCGTCAGTGACAAGAACTTTTTCGTCTCCAGACTCACTTTCAGATAAATTCTGTTAGTAACTCGAAGCATTGCTCAGCAGTCTTACGTCTTTGGCAACTCATTTTCACTTTCTCCAGTGTAATTGTGGAAAACTGAATTCCTTTGGGTAACTTCAGACATGAATAGTATTCGGTGGCAGTATACAGTCTTAACTTGAATGGAACATTTTTGTTCCATAGCCAATTCAGAAGTTTTTTAATAATTAAATAATATATCAAGTGGCAAGGGGGTACATTACAAAATTGGGTTTTTTGTGACCTATTATTAAGCAATAAAACTCTGGTTTCAATTGTAAACCATACATTTTAAGGATAGCCTTTATTCACTGACTGCGTTAGCTTGGAGTACAATCGTAAATCTTTTAAAAAAGAGGTAAAAACTTGCAACATGCAACAGGTGGCTTAGAGAATTACAATAACGGTAAATTGCCTGACTACAACACCCTTTTAGTTTCAAAGAGCACATGGGACAATTCTGTTTAGCAGCAAACAACAGTATGGGTTGACCAGGCTTAAAAGTCGTGGTGGAGAAGTAAGGACAACAAAATAATGTTTAACATTAATGTTTGTGCATAACTGACTGAAAACTTTCAGGGCAGCAGTTAAATAGAAATCTTCGGAGATATTTTCTTTAACATTGTTTTCATTATTTGTGGGGTTGCGCTGTACTGGGTCTCACGGTGATGGGGTTGCACTGTACTAGGTCAGGCGGTGGTGGGCAACCTTTTATCAAAACAAGGCCTGTTTTGTAATGTTATAAAATACATAGTTTATAAAATTATTATTATGCTTTTGTAATATATATTAAATTGATAGGTGTGGTTTCTGGCTGGTTTAAAAAACTGAATTTTGCTACTTTTTGGCTGATAACGTCCATAATTTTACTTTTCTGCTTCGAATTATGCAGTCCATGTTCAATAGCACCCACCACAATTTCATGTGCCCAGTACGCCACCAAAGAATGAGATACTGTGGCAAAGTGGCTTGCAATGCACAGGTGTAGTTGGTGCAGTGCTCAGGAATAACACACACAAGACAGTGAACGTTCAATAAAACAGCTCCTTAATTTGGCTGGGTTGTGTATCAGCAACACTTAAATAATAAACACAGGCTCTACACAGCAATGTGTATTGCTCTGTGCAAAACAAGGTTTTCAGTCCCAAAATAATATGACACTTTTTAACAACACCAAACACAGACATGATCACTTCACCAGACTGCTCGAGTGCAGGTGGGGTGAAATACAGCAGTTCATGAAACAGTGGTGCAGTGCAGTCCGGGTTTTGGTGCTGGCTAGTAGCGACAGCTCCCGGTTTGTGTTAGCCGTCTAACAGCGACAAAAGACAAACAGCACAATCAAACAAACAAAACACGAAACACTCACAATAATTAATTACTTCCGTTTCCTAAATGGGTCCTTTCAGTAACCACATCAAGGGAACAGATTACATCGTCACACACCCTGTTACACCCTTAGTCACGTCTCCTCCAATCCATGAGTGACACATCGCGTACCGCATTAGGACGATGACTTCGGACATTGTGACTCCACCCCCTTCCTGGATGGCAGCCTTCCGACTGACCCTGGAATGAACTGCCAGACTATCCAGTACGAAGCACACTGTTCCTGTTATACAGCACCCTCACAGGTCGGGAGGGAGATTGTTAACTAGGATTCATTCGCTCTCTGTCACGGATACCCAGGCAAAAATATATATTTTCTGAATCAGCACAAAATAAGGATTTTAGAAATGGGTAACATAACATCTCCAATTAATAATTAATATTTGTTCTATGCGTAAAACACCCAGTATGCAGCTTACCTGGAGGTCTGATTTTTTATTATATATAATATATATATATATATATATATATATTGTGAGCGATCTTGCCACTCACTCGGGTTCGTGCCCCTTTAAGAACTGCGACCCAGGACAGAGAAATGGAGGTTTAAAGCGCGGTTGCGCTATTTTTATTAAATAGAAACAAAATAAACACAAAACAAAAACCTAACTCCGTTTTTGGAGCGCTTACTATACACACTGGAACCTGACTCACTCGCAGGACGGCTAAGCCGTTTACCTGTCCCAAACCTTCACAGGTTTAAACTGTACCTCTTTCTCCTGACTGCTCAGAAGCAGAGCACCTCTCCTGCTTCCTTCTACTCAGCAGCCCGGAGCATTCTGGCTTCACTCCTTAAATACCCTGCACCTGGTCCTAATTTAATAACAACCACCAGGTGCAGGGGATAATTAAACAATAAAACAATTAACCAATTTAAATTAACAATAAACAAATACAATTAAACTAAAACCAGTGTGCATTTTCACCTGTTTTCTGCGCAGGGAGGTTTTAACCCCCTCCCTGCTGTCTCACATACCCCTCCTCTTGTCTTTTCAAGACACAGGCCACGAGACGGCCACCTCCTCCCTTAAAACCCAACCACCCAACCTCAAGTCCATCAATGTCCTTTTCCTCCCTTTTCCACGGGCAGACTTGAGGGTGGATCTGTCCACATCCTGGCCCTGCCAGGTAAGGACCGCTCACCGGCGACAAGGGGACTCAACAGTTCGACAGGGGCGACCAGAGCGTAGGCCGGGGCACTGGAGGACGCAGCAGTGGACAGAGATCTTCCCCTGGGAACCGGCGCAGCGATGTCTGATCACCCAGGGGAAGCGAAGCAGCGAACAGGGGGAGCGACAGCGACGTCTGGCAGCAGCCCAGCGACGTCTGGGTGCTTGGGGAGAGCGGAGCAGGGAACCAGGGGCAGAGCTGTGGCCAGTGTTGCAGACTCCTGGGCTCTAGGCCCAGCACAGGGAGGTCCAGGAAAACCGGCAGGGTGTCCAGGAGCAAGGGGTGAGGGACTGGACGCAGCGGCGCCGAACTGGACTGTAGGGGTGGTGGTCGGGGCTGTGGTGGAGGTATGCTTTTCACTTCCTCCCCTCTGGGCTTCGGAAGCGGCGGCTCCTCCCCTCTGGGCTCTGGCAGCGGCGGCTCCTCCCCTCTGGGCGACGGCAGCGGCGGCTCCTCCCCTCTGGGCGACGGCAGCGGCGGCTCCTCCCCTCTGGGCGACGGCAGCGGACCCTCGGGAGGCGACGGCAGCGGACCCTCGGGAGGCGACGGCAGCGGACCCTCGGGAGGCGACGGAGCTCCGCTAGCCTGCTCCCCTTCTAGGAGCAGCAGCTCCAATTCTGTTGGCTCCCTTCTTTTCAATGGAGCCAACCCCATCTCTCTGGATGTAGGTGAACCCAGTGGCACTGGAGCTACCGGTGTTGCTGCTGACGCTTGGGCCGGCGCATTGGGACATCCGGCCCAGTTGTGCCCATACTCCTCACAGCGACCACACCAGTCACCCGGTAGCCCCTCTGGGCATGCCCGCCAGCGATGGTCCTCGTTCCCGCACCAGGAGCACCATGGGAACAAGCTGGCTGGGTCCTCCAGCAGTTGCTGTTGCAGCTTCTGCTTGCTCTTCTTGTCCATTTTTTTTTTTTTTTTTTTTAAAAACCTGCACTTCTGCTCTGAGTCTCTTGGGGCGCTGCCCCACTTCTGGTACCACTTGTGAGCGATCTTGCCACTCACTCGGGTTCGTGCCCCTTTAAGAACTGCGACCCAGGACAGAGAAATGGAGGTTTAAAGCGCGGTTGCGCTATTTTTATTAAACAGAAACAAAATAAACACAAAACAAAAACCTAACTCTGTTTTTGGAGCGCTTACTATACACACTGGAACCTGACTCACTCGCAGGACGGCTAAGCCGTTTACCTGCCCCAAACCTTCACAGGTTTAAACTGTACCTCTTTCTCCTGACTGCTCAGAAGCAGAGCACCTCTCCTGCTTCCTTCTACTCAGCAGCCCGGAGCATTCTGGCTTCACTCCTTAAGTACCCTGCACCTGGTCCTAATTTAATAACAACCACCAGGTGCAGGGGATAATTAAACAATAAAACAATTAACCAATTTAAATTAACAATAAACAAATACAATTAAACTAAAACCAGTGTGCATTTTCACCTGTTTTCTGCGCAGGGAGGTTTTAACCCCCTCCCTGCTGTCTCACAATATATATATATATATATATATTTTTTATATATATATATATATATATATATATATATTATATATATTATATATATATATATATATATATATATATATATATATATATATATATATATTTCAACCAAGAAAGGATTTCAATAGTAGTGTACTTTAATAAACCAATATAGTGTCTTTTCAGTGTCCAAGTTTATTTTTGAGTCTTTTGAAGTTCTAGGTGATATACCTGAAAGTAAAATACAACCTGGAAAAATTATTCTAATTAGTTAAATTTCTCCCCGTCAGGTGCTGATTCCTACAAAACTATTGTAACTTTGGTATATAATAACCTCCAGCCAGGAAGAGGTGGTCCCGACAACACATGCCTGCCCCTGTGCAGCATAGTGCTGCAAACAGATAGGTATCAAGGTTACAGAATAATCTTCTACCAAACCCTACAGTGCAGAATCTACACCAGTGACCTGAGTATATTGATAGCAGATGAGCTCAAGAGAAATTAAACCGGTATTATTTTTTTTATTTACTTGTGTTTTTCATGCATTCAGAATTAGCATATTTAATTACAAAGCACATAAAGCCAATTAAAATAGTTTAACTAAAAATTGGACTTTCTATGAATTACTTTTTCGACCAGAATATTTCAATAACATTAAATCATTCTGCTGCTCGATGAGGAAAACCAAGACACTAGAATCGTTATTTGTTGTTCATTTGCATTGTACTGGGTCAAATAAAGAACCATAACACTTGTAGAAATTGACAGTAAGCAAGTATATGCATATATCGAACTGTTCATCCAAAAGTTCTTGAGGGTATCTGAATGTAGATCATGGTAACCTGCTGTTGCATGTCTTCAGACCAGCTTACCCAATGTGATAAACTTGATAATGGTAATGGAACATTTACATGCAGGGTCTATAAAGGTTTTGGCATTCAAACCTTTTAACTACAGTATGGAGCTATTGTCAGATTCAAATATCTGTGTAAAGAAACAAAGCATTGTTATATAACTAGCATTGTAATGTATACAATGAAAGATTAGGGCAGCAAGCAGTCAAAATACTTATTTTAGGATGTATAGTATGTATAAATTGTGTGTTTTATACAAAAGTTTTGGCAACATGCCAGCCAGTTGATCCTAAGTAAATAACACTTACATAAGTAAGGTCATCCTTCTTCAAGATACAGGGAAGAGAAGGATAAAACCAAGCAATTATGCAGAATTGGCTACCTCTGTTTGAGGCTGCAGACTTTAAATTGAACAGGTTTTACAAGCTCTTTCCAATATGGAACAGTCATTTCCTTTTTAAATATGTCAATATACTGAATGTAACATGTCCAAACATGTATACATAACACGCAAGCCATATTTTATATGTTACTCTGCTGGGATCTGGCTTGCAGATCCTAAATGCTCATTTGTGCTGCCCACATTATTTGTAGTCTCTGTCAGTCATGGTATGCTGGCTGGTAGGTCTTGTCCATGTGACACTGTACCTGGCATATAGCCATTAGGCTACTGTTGACTTTCGACAGGTCACAAGACCAACACTGAAACACATTGATTCCGATCAACCTGCAGCTGTACAGGAGGCCCGAGGAACTTATTAAATGTAGTTTACAACCTCCATTAAGGAGATCCCAAAAGGAAGATGGTCCATCTGTTTGCATTCTGGGTTCTAAATGTCATGAGGAATGCCAGTGCTGCCTGCTCCTCCATTTTGTTTAGTTTTCTAAGCAAATCACGTAAGCGCCCGTTGGGCAAAAATAAATAAATAAAAAATATTGCTATCTGCTGGCATAGAAGAGTAGTGATTTTGTTCAAATATGTGTATTGACTAATTGAAGTAATGTCTTTTCTTTCACTCCAGGATTCTGCTGGTTGTTCTGCTCTGATTCACAGCATACAGCACACCTGGCCTTAGTGTCCCCCATGCTCCTGTGTTGCCTGTTGCACTAAAAGATAAGCAGAAGACCAGTTGTTGGGAGTTTGTGTGTCTGGGATCTCTGCTTATCTAGCCATGGGAGGAGCTGTGAGTGCTGGAGAGGATAACGATGACTTAATCGACAATCTGAAGGAGGCTCAGTACATTCGCACTGAGAGGGTGGAGCAAGCCTTTCGAGCCATTGATCGGGGAGAGTACTATTTGGAGGGATACAGGGAAAATGCCTACAAAGACTTAGCCTGGAAGCATGGCAACATTCATTTGTCAGCACCATGCATTTACTCTGAAGTGATGGAGGCACTGAAACTACAACAGGGGTTGTCCTTTCTGAACCTTGGAAGTGGAACTGGTTACTTGAGTACAATGGTGGGCTTAATCATAGGTAATGTCCATTTATGCTATTCCCAGTTTAAATGGATAAATGGTTTCATATATAGTAAATTTTAATTTTTGTATAAGTCTGTCAGCTTGTCTAGGTGTCTGTCTCATTCTGTTGAGTTTTTTTTTTGTATAGAAACATATGCCTAAATTGGGTGGCACATTGTGTTTCACAATTAAAAATGAACGCAGAATTTAATAATAATAATAATAATAATAATAATAATAATAATAATAATAATAATAATAATAATAATAATAATAATAAAAACAACTTAAATAAAATGTTTCCTTGTTGACCAGGAGAGTAGTTTTAAAAGCAGTCATAACATTTAAATTAAATATTACTGACTTTCCTTGCTAGTGTTTTTAATATCATAATATCTGTATAAAAGATAAGCTTGCCATTAAGTTATTACTAGTGGCCCAGCAGCTTCTAATGTGCAGATTATTGACTTGGTTACCTCTGGTCACATGGCCATTTTGTTTGATTTGGAACTCCCTTTCCTTCCATGTAATCCCAAACGATTAATTACTTTTCATAACTTAAGGTCATTTGACCATGCTAGGTTCACTGATGCCATTGTTTCCACTCTTCGTTTCTCCTTGGTGGACACTTTGGAGGATATGGTCCAGCTCTACAATAACACCCGGATACCATTCTTAGTAATGCAGCCCCTGAAAAACACGATCTCTCTCCTATACACGCTGTTCTCCTTGGTATACGGACCAGCTGCGCTCTATGAAGGCAGCTTGTCATAGGCTTGATCGTAAGTGGAAGGATCCCGGGTTAACTGCACTTTCAGGTCTGGAAACAACACCTGTATGAATATAGGGATGCTACTGCCTCAGCTAGATCCACTTATTTTTCCAGGCTTATTGAAAATGGCCATGGTAACCTGAGGCTTCTGTTTTCCACTATAAGTCGCTTGTTAGAGCCAAACCGTTCATCTACATTATCAGCTTCTCAAAATCTATGTAATTATTTTTTTGAATTTTGCATCACCTAGATTGAAAAAAATATACGTCAACTTCCAGTTTTTGACACACCAATTATTTAGTTTTACCCTGTGCCTGAGTTTATTGGTATTCCCTGTATTCATTTTGCCCAGGTTGCCTCCCTAAGCCTGACTGAATTGATTCCAAAAATTCAACACACTGCTTGCTTGTTAGACCCCATTCCTACTTTTTTACTTCATTCCTGCTTTTCAGCTCTCTGCCCATTGGTGACTAATATAATCAAGCAGTCTTTGAGCTCTGGAGTTGTGCCTTCAGCATTTAAAATCACTGCAGGCATACCAGTGCCAAAAAAAGTTACTGATACTTTTGGTAGTTATAGGCCTATATCAAATTTGCCTTTTTTGTCTAAAATTTTGGAATGTGTTATGGCACAACAATTGAATAATTATCTTTCAATAAATAAACTCTATGAACCTATTTAGACTGCTACATAGTACTGAAACAGCCCTTGTCATGGTTGTAAAGGATCTTTTAATGGCTTCTGACTCGGGTGCTCTTTCTATATTAGTTTTACTGAACCTTAGGTCTGCTTTTGATACCGTAAACCATAACATTCTACTTGCTCGGTTAGAGAGCCTGTTTGGCATTTCTGTCCTTAGTTGGTTTAGCTCTTATTTCTCTGAAAGCAAGCATTTTGTCTCTGGGAGGGTTTAGGTCCGTTACTGGGACGGTTTCCTCGGGTTCCACAGGGCTTCATATTGGGGCCTCTTATTTAGTATGTATATGTTTCCACTTGGTCAAATTCTTAGACATCATGGTGTGAATTTCCATCTCTACGTGGATGACACTTGGATTTACTTGCAAACTAAACCTGACTGAAGTGGCTGTTTCCATACGTAGTAATTGTATAACTGATATTAAACTTTGGATGCAACAAACTTTTTTTGCAATTTAATTGTGATAAGAATGCGGTCATGTTACTAGGTTCTCTGCACCAACTGCGTAATTCTAACAGTTTAAGCATGGCTGTCGATGGTGTACAGACCATGTGTTAAAATGAAAAATTTGGGGGCCATTTTTGACCCTAGCTTAACTTTTGAGCCATGTACAGAATATCGCCAAGATGGCCTTTTTTAATCTTAGGAATATCGCCCGGCTACGCCCTGTTCTCTCTATGCCTGCTGTGGAGAAACTGGTCCATGCCTTTTTGTCACCCTTGACTACTGTAATGCCCTGCTTGCTGGAGTTATCAAGAACACCCTAAACAAATTTGCAGTATGTTCAAAACTCTTCAGCCAGGGTTTTGACTAGGTCTCGATCTGGTGATGAAATTACCCTTGATCTGGAATCCTTACATTTTGGCTTTTTGTTACGTTTTCGCATTGATTTTAAAATCTTGTTATTGACTTTTAAGGCTTTGAAGGGTGTGTCTCCCCCTTACATAACTGACCTTTTGTCTGTTTATACCCCTAGACGCAATTTGCGGTCCACTGATGTTGGACTCTTATGTGTCCCCAGGACCAGACTCTGAACTGTGGGTGATAGGGCCTTCTGTTCCTATGCCCCTAGGTTGTGGAATGCCTTTCCCAAAGAAATTAGGGACTCTGAATCTTTGGCTGTTTTAAAATCTTGCCTTAAAACTTATTTGTTTAAACTGGCTTTTTTAAATTTAGATTTGGATATTTTTCTTATTGTTTATTTGTATTTTCTGTTCTTTACAGCACTTTGTGATGAACTTTTGAAGAAAATCAATTTTTACATAACAAAATTACATGTTAATAATGCATGATACATTTCTGTTTTTTGTGTTGTGTTTTTTTGTTTGTTTTGTTGTGTAATATATTTAAATGTTGAGCTCAAGTTAAATATATGTCTGGCTTCAGATTTCTAGATGTTTTACATTTTCTTTTCTTTTCTTTTTTTTCTTTTTTTTCTTTTTTTTTATTTACTCCTGTCAAGTTTGGATTATGATGGTAGATGAGTATACAACAGCTTTTTGAGGCAGTTTAGTCCTTAAAAGCTAGATAAGCTGTAGGCGGCACCTGCTGTACATCTGTTGCTGATATAGCATTATCTTTATGTTTGGGGGTGCTGAACTGAAAATGGCTTGGGAAATAGAGGGTTTTGGCTGTATTTAGGCAATTCCTCAACTGCTCATTTAGACCAGGAAATATCTCTAAACTGCCTCTTCCAATGTTGATTAAGCTTGATTGGATTACTTAGAACAACTTTATGAGAGTGTATCAGGATATAGGTGGCTTACTTCTGCAGAAGCTTTTGGCCTCCGAATGGCTAGGCCTTTATCTCAATTTGCCAAATTTGATGAAACTGTGCTTGTACGTTTGCCACAAGAACTAATTGACTTTTTCACGGTATTGATGTCTGAATGGTTGTTATTAAAGCCATGAGTTGATTAAACTAATGCACTGGCACTTATCTGATGCTATTATATAGATGCAGTTCATAACCTGTTTTTTTTTTTTTTTTTCTCTCCATGATTCTACAACTTAGGAGACAGGAAGCTTTGCCTTTGCATATGAAAGGCTTGCAATTATGTGTACAGTCAGTATGTTTTTAAAGTGTACCCCAGCTGTGTTGTTTAATTTGTATATTAGGCCAATACAGTGTATGGTATATACAAGCTATGGCAAAGTTTGACATCACCTACAATTGTAGGATTATTATATATTATATTATATAATATACTGTATATATAAAAAACATAATTTATATATTTTATTGAACATCATGTAATCAAGGAAACTACAAAATGATATCACAAAACATTTTTCAATATTTGTCAGTTTGTCATTAAGTAAATGGGAAAACTACAAATCAGTATATAATTCAATATGTTAGCATAACATTATTCAGCAGGTTTAATTTGACTTTATGAAGCAACATTTGTAAATTCTGTAGGGTGATGCAAAACTTTTGGCAGTAGGTTGTTGTTATTACCTACTTAAAATGAAGTGTTTACGTTTTTGTTACTGAACAATGATGACAAATTAAGGATAACTGAAGTATGTTTAAAAAAAAAACAACTCTAGTCTTTGATGAAACATGAAGTAGTAGCTTTGAAATGTTAGTGTATTGTGCCTCCTTGTGGACATGAAGTGTTTTTTTTTTTTGTTTTATTTAAGATTTACATTTTATGTAATTTATAACCCATAGACATTCTAACATGTTTACATAATCTAAGTGAGAAGAGTGAAATATCACAAAGTGTTGAATTGACCAGGGGTTGAACTTATGATCTGGTCCATAATACCTTCACGTGACTTGACAGAATTATGTTAACAGAGGTGGTTGTTGTTGTTGTTATTATTTTACAAGTTAATTTAATGGGTTGCATTACATTTACAATCATGCTTGATTTTCTTTTTCTTTTTTTCTGAGGAACTAAATAACTCATTTGTATTTTTTGTGTTTTAAAACACCCTTCATAAAGTTTCAAGCCTTAAATTAATTTTCAGGGTTCATTCATTGTTAGACAGCCAAACATGTATCTCTAACATGCAAACACTTGTGTTTCAAGGTTTCTCAGCTACACCTTCATGTACATGTAACAACAACATTTTGTTTTGACACTGGGAATAACATAAAATGAAAAGATTTAAAAATATGTATTTAGATGGCTGCCATAGCATCCACTTTCAAACAAAACCTGAAGTTAACAAATCATGGGAAGTTACATTGTTTCTTGGTTGTAATCTGCTAAGCAGTCAACAGGGATTTATTGTTATGGTTCCTTTGAACAGGATCTACAACAATCAGCTTTTACATTGATATAATAACCATAGATGTTATGGAAATGGAGCGCCTAACAGTACTAAATGTAAATGATAAATGACAAATCTATTATAGAAAATGATGGTTATATGTCTGGCAGTGGCAAGTTAAGATACCGATAGTGAGCCATAAATTGATGCTGTAGGCTCTACTTTATACATAACTTACAGAATCCTGTTCTGTGTACTTACCTGACATCGTTCTGTCATCAGCAGTTATGAATTAGTTTCATTATCTAGAAGTTTTGAAAGAAAGTAAAGTGTAAATGGGAATTTAGCATCTATGGGTGTGCTGCTACCACAAAGTCTGTATAACCTTTTGATCTCCATGTAAAGAAAAACCAATGGTACAGGAAAACTGAATACTCTTGGTTAAGGTTCTAAAAAAGAGCCACAGCCAAATATAATTAAAAACAAATTAAATAAGAATTAGTTCAAATGCAGAGTAAAAACAAACTTTATTCCAGGCCTTTTTTTTGTGGCATATTTCTATACGTCACAGAAAAAGCAAAGCTAATTTTCTAAAGCTAAACAAGTGTTTTAATATGACCCATCAGTCCTTTAACAATGAAATCAGCTAATCCATCTGTATGATGTACACCAGGGGTTGGCAATTAAATTTCATGGTGGGCCAAATGACCGCAAAGCAGCCACTTACATCCCCAACCAACCCCCCCCCCCCCCCCCCCCCCCTCCAGGTTTTGGATATTTAGCCCACAAGTAAAACTGCTTTTTTATTTTTATTAAATTGTTCTTGCACTGTTCTATTCAAAGGGCCTCTCTCTCTTTCATATTACCTGCTCTACTCAATTCCCTCAATTGGCATGCAGAATGCCCTTTTATGGATGCTGACTCATCACCCATTGGCCCATCGATATCCACTCGCATTCATACACACATGCGCAGGCAGGTTGCTAGGGAGAGAGATTAGCCAGCGAAAAAGACTCACACACCCACTCACATCAGCGGACAAAACATTACATGTACAGTATACAGTTTGTTGTGTTTGCCCCGCCACTATTATATAAGAAGATCATATGGGGATTCCCCATGACAGCCCCCCTTGCGGCAATATTACAATGAAGTTCCACGGTCGCTCTGTCCTTGATACAGCCCTGCCAAGGAGGTTTCCGCGGGCCACTGATGTGCTCTATCCTGTGTGACATAATTGTTTATTTTACAAGTCCATGTATTTTAACAATATAAAAATCTATTTTGGAGCACCTTTACATTAAAGATGAAAGCCTTGGCTGAAAAATGGCACAGTTGTCAAAATGATTTATGAATGTATAATCTACTTTACTAATGTACTGGAATTAATTTGATCAAGGGCCAGCAGGTCATTTTTTATTTTATGTGTGCATGCAGTACCGGTACATATTTATTTTAAGAATGTATCTGTTCATGAGTACATGGACTGCAGTAAGAAAGCAAATTACTTATTTTATTTCATATCTTTCCTTAATATAGCCTTCCATTGACCTGTTTCTTTTTAATTTTAGGTCCATTTGGAGTTAACCATGGAGTTGAGCTTCATACAGATGTGGTAGAATACGCCAGGGAAAAGCTAGATGATTTTATTAAACATGGTGATAGCTTTGATAAGTGAGTATTGTGTTATTTAAAAGCTGTAAATCCACATTTCCGAAATTATTATCTCCAGTTTTAAAAAAGTGTTTTAATGAAGAGGAATTCGTCCCAATGTGATTTTAAATATTGTATTCTGCAAGCTATTTTACATAATATTTGATGTGTTGTGTTAACTAAAATTGTGTTAGCCTGTCTCTCTCCTTTTTAATTTATTTTTTATTATTTTTTTTATAGCAGAATTCTGTGTTTTGTGAACTTCCTGAAATGCATAAATTGGTAACCAATTGATTTGCGTTGTTCCCAGTTTGACTTCAATGAAAACGCACATATTTCTGTTCAGCAATAGCAAGTAATTATGTAATTAAGTTCTGGTTTATACTACGGTAAGATACAAAAGCTGATGTTTATTTCAAATCTTTCTGTATACAGATATGTTTTAACCAAACATTAGCACAGCTAATGCAGCTTTGGAACAAACCACAGAGTACTGGACTTTTTATAAATGCAGCCTTATACTGAATATAGTAGCAAATTACACATCTCATAGTGTGTTCTACAGAAAGCCAGGTAATCGTGTGATAAATTATTACACTGGAGAATACCATTCAGGCTTTTCTATATGCAGTAAAAAAAGCACTTCAGGCACTTATTATAAACCCAGAGCACATAGGGTTATTATGAAAGCAATGTAAATTCTCTGTTGAACAGAACAATATTAGACATTCCATTTGCTTTAATTTTTGTCAGGTTTGAGTTTTGTGAGCCCAACTTTGTTGTTGGTAATTGCTTGGAGATTTCTTCAGACTGTCATCAGTATGACCGAATCTACTGTGGTGCCGGAGTTCAGAAAGATCATGAGAACTACATGAAAATACTGCTGAAAGTAGGGGGAATCCTTGTAATGCCTATAGAAGATCAGGTATGTTTATTGTACAACTACTAGTAAATGTTTTGCTCATACTGTACTTATTAGGGTGTTTTTTTTTTTTTTGTTTTTTTTTTAAATCCACCATTAAAAATGACAGGAAATCTCAAATGATGTCATTAAACAGCGTAATAATGCACTGTTTGCTATATATTATTCTCTACATATAGACATGAAGTCATTTAAACATTGAAATACCTTGCACTGTGTTTTTTTCTGCTTTTTCCACAGCTGACACAGATAATGAGGACAGGACAGAGCGCATGGGAAAGCAAAAATATCCTTGCTGTGTCATTTGCACCTCTTGTTCAGCCAAACAGAACAGACAGAAGCAAAACAGATACAGTAAATCTGCGTAAGTATCGGATGTGTATTTTTTCCCTTGGGTGAAACTGTTATCGATACTGCTTGAACTGGTGCATTGTTGAACAGTTTTGAATTTATTTATTTATTTATTTATTTATTTATTTATATCTATCTATCTATCGATCGATCTATCTATCTATCTGCAAGGATTGAACCAGAAAAAACCTAATCACTCTGTTTTACAGAGACTTGCATGTCGAAAGAAACATTTTTTTTTTTTTATGACATTAAGGTTTCGTAATTGTGGAAACTATGCATTGGAAGACAAAATAGTAAACATGTTCCTAATTGTATTTAGTCAGTGACCCTTTCTGTAAAGAATGAGATTTATGTAGGAGAAGTTGTACTACACTACATCATCCCGGCTAATGCAATTTGGTCTAATAGCCCCACGGTTGTGTTAGGTTAACAGTATTTGCAAGGACAGTGCTAGGGTTACCATATTTATGTCAGCTTTGGTAACGTGAAGAATAGTTTGAAGACAATCTTGTAGTGTTTAAGTCATTGTTTTTCATGTTTGCTGAAAATCATTTTTTGGTTGGCACAACTTAATATATACGTTGTGATTTCAACTGGAATTCTTAATTAAAATGGAATTTGTACACCTGGATTCACTGCCATAGCTAAATAATGTGATTGTTTTCTGCTTTGTCTCTTAATCCTGCATGTTAATATTTTGAGAGTTGTCAGCCTGCCCTCACTTTACCTATATTAATCACTCATTTTATCTATGTAGTTATTCATATTATCTTTCTTTCAGAATATGGAAATAAAAATGTCTTGTTAAGAGCCATGCTAAACAACCTACTTTGTAACAGTGTCCAGAAATTCTCTTCGGAGGTATACAGAATGCCATTCAACCCATGTAGCTTTTAAAATCAGTGGCTATTTATGATTGGATATATATATATATATATATATATATATATATATATATATAGATATATAGATATATATATATATATATATACACACACACACACACACACATAGATAGTGGACAAAAAATGGAAACACCAATGTAAAGTCACTTAATAGGGCTTTGGGCCACTATGGTATCCCGCTCTGTGGAGTTCTTGGTGGACTGTTTTTGATTAAACTGGGTGCTTGCGCCCCAGGTTGAAATTTGCAGTCAATTGCTCTGCAGTTGCTCACCTGTTTTGCCTTGCACTTCGAATTAATGCACAGATATCACGATCCTGGAGTATGCGCATCCGGCCACTGTTGCCCTTTGCTGAGCCATGCTAGCCATAATTATAGGCAACCAGGCCTGTCCAGCATTTTTATACATGACCCTAAGCATGCTGGGATGTTATTTGCTTAATTAATGCATGAGCCACACCTGTGTGGAAGCCCTTGCTTTCAATATTCTTGGTGTCCATGATTTACCCAGGTGTTTCTAATTTTTGTGTCCACTACCTGTGTGTATGTATGTATATGTATATAAGAATAAATCATTACTATTAAATCTGCTCCAGCTCTTTAAACTAACAAGTAGGTTTAGCGAATATTGTCCCCAGTACCTGTTGGATCTGAGTTACAACATTTTGTGCCACTGAAGTTCTGAAACATTTGCTTAAAAAATATAGTATTTTGGGCTATTTATCTCACTTGCAAATTTAAAAACAGAAGTGAACTTGGCCTAAAGCCACTGGAATTGCAACACATTCAAATATTTGTACCTAATGAAAAAAAAGCATGTATCCAGTGCTAATTTATTAAGCATTACAACTGACTTTTTTTTCTTTCAGCCCCAATATCTGTTAGAAACTTACAGGACTTGGCCCGCATCTACATTCGACGCACCCTTAGAAACGTAATCAACGATGAAACGCAGGCCAAAGGCACTCCCCAGATAGCACCTCAGAAGCGCAAAAGGAGGAGGTGTCGACTGCGTAGAATCAACACCTATGTATTTGTAGGAAATGAGCTAATCCCCCAGCCTGTTGATAGTGAGGAAGATGAACGAATGGAGGAGGATAGTAAAGAAGGGGAAGAAAATGAGAGCATCAAGCAAGAGGAGCCACCGCAAAATCTGCTCATAGAAAAAATAATGTCTTTGCCTTTACCAGAATCTTTAAAAGCATACTTGACGTACTATAGGGACAAATAACTCACCTACTGAAACACTTCAATTTTTAAATCTAGAATTTTTTTGGTGTATCCAGTTTGTTCTTTAAGTAGATGAGACTGCCATGGTAATGGCTGTCACAAAAGAAGTCACTAATTTACAAGCAGAGTTTAATGAACAGAGTTATAACCTATATAGATTTAAATCTAGTCTGCAAAATCTGAGGAGCAACTGCTAATGTTGCTTTCTTATTTGTTCATAACAAAACACTGTTCTTGTGGACATAGAATTTGTCACCTACAAGAAAAAAAAGAAAAAATAACAATTCTAACATATACTAGTAAATATATAGTTCAAACAAAGCTTTGAGCATAATTATGTTGGTTCAATTTTTTTATTGTGATGGTCCATCAAAAGATTTTGATGCTTTGAACAATTTCCCAAAGTTTGCTTGTTCTGAAAATATGTTTGCAAATGTTTTGCTATTATGAATTTTTAAGTAAATGTTCTACAATAATTACATTATGATTGAAATTAAACTTTGTTTGCCTTTGTAAAGATAATACAGGGGGGCTTGCAGTGGCACATAGAGCAAATGCACTTTATTTGGTTTGACTTAAGCATATTAGAGCAGACTTTTCTGCTTTCAAATTGTGTTTTTGAACACTGTTGTAGCTTACCAGCCACAGGTAAATCAATCCTTATCCCTTTAAATGGTAGCATTACATTATACTGGTGACTGTGTGTAGTCCTGGGACCTTTAAAGAAACAAGATATGTGTTTTTTTTCTTTTATCTTAAAAAAAAAAAAAAAAAAAAAAAAAAAAAAAAAACTTTTGGTCATGTTTTTTTTTTTGTTTGTTTAATTCCATCTCCGTCAGTTGTACTTGTCCAAATTGATTAGGCTTTGCTTATTGGCAAAGGGAGTGACAAGGATGTGTTAAGAGAATCTATAGCTGTATCTGTTTGTATAGCAGGGACAGCAGTGCTTTGATTTGCTGAGGTGATCATGTAAATTGCAGGGATGCTTTTACATTCCTTAAGTGTTTATGAAAAACAAAAAACAAAAAAAACATTTACAGCATGAGAGAAGCATGTGGCCATGTTTTACTTACCTGTAGCCAAACCACTTGTTGCTACATGGTAATGCAGTGCACCTCGATCACAACCAGCATTTATTTCATACTACCTGTTTTATTTTACTTTCATTTAAAATTAAATTATTGTATTTTTAGTTTTCTTCAATAGGTATGTAAGATACAAAGAAAACAGGTCAGGTAGTTGGTTGGAAGGCTTGACAACCATGCATCTCCCATATACCTTTGAATGACAAAGAAGCCTTTCACATGTATTATCTGTGGCATATATTACAAGGATCAGGAACATTGTCCTTTCCAGGAACACTGAATAGAAGCAACATTTGCTTTCTAAATCCCTCCAGGTAATAGAGAAATATAGGTGGAGATGGTAGTTCCAGGAGCCTACATGAAGACAAGACTAATGGTGGAACAAATTCCTGCTTGAGGAAGACAGAAGCCAAATATACTGTACAACCATGAAAGTATGGATCACCTGAAATTGAATTCCTATCCCTGAAATGCCAAATATTTTTTGGCACTGAACTCCTACTTGATCCTTAGCATTAGCATGTAAACTGAATTGTAGAAATTTTAATATTATTGAAAACAAAAATGAATCAAGTTTTCTTCTTTTAAGTTTTTATACATTAAGCTTTTGAAGAATGACATTGTTCTGCACTGTTTGTATTTTGGTAATTTATATTATAGGTACAGCAAGCAATAGATGTATTTTCATAGATACTTTTTAGATCATCGAAATATAAAACTATGGTATGGTGTTTCCTTTGTGTTGAGAATGTGGATTACTTTACATTATATAATTCATAGAATTTTTCATTGGAAAAAAAATAAATAACAAAGCTTTAACTGTTCTGCAAATTCTGAATACTGGGTTTTGCAATAAAATTTTCGATGTAATCAATTCCTGTATATGTTGTGTCCTTATGTTGCTCACAGTTCTGGACATTTTTTTCAAATCATGTTGTTTTTACTTTTGTGAAAAATACCAGGTCTTTTGTGTTCAGTTGATTGTGATAAAGAAAGTTTGAGGTTTTGAGTTTCACTACTCAAATGCCATAGTGCAAAGGGACATGGCAGGTAGCAACAGTAGACCATGGGGAATGGGGTGATATGGTTGGCCATTTCTGCCCTATTCTATAATGGCTTCCCCTAGGGCAGAAATGGCCAACCATATCACCCCATTCCCCATGGTCTACTGTTGCTACCTGCCATGTCCCTTTGCACTATGGCATTTGAGTAGTGAAACTCAAAACCTCAAACTTTCTATAAAAAAGGTTCGCATAAAATTATCCTAAAGGCAATAATGTTGCCTTATGCTGAGGGATGTCTTTCCCTTGAAGTTCCATGCCGACACACCGCTTGGGGGAATGGTTGACGTGATTTTAATCACCCAGGAAATCTAAAAAGTTGAGCTATGAAGATAGGCTGAAATAACTGAATATTTTTATTCTAGAACAAAAAAGAATTGGGGGGGGGGGGACATGATTGAAGTCTTTAAAATCTTAAAAGAAGTTGGCAGTTAACCTTGACCAATACGTTAAGCACATTACAGAGACCAGGACCAGGGGATACAGCTGGAAATGGAAGTTCAGATAGACTTGGGACAGAAGCAAGGAGTCATTTTTTGTAAGGGTATGGGATTGATTACTGTGGAGGTTCAGGCATACAGGTCAAGCGCTGCGTCAGGGAGCATTCCACACAAATATCCAAATAAAGCTCTTATTAAACTAAAGCCTACCTTCCACTGGAGCACTAACAAAAACACCTAGCCGTTACCACAGGCAGAATAACAGGAGCTTGGCAGCAACTCCTGGCAGGCACACCCTCTCCTCCTTGATTCCAAAAACTGACTGCATGGCTTCTCTAACCAGGGCCCATATTTATCATTCGTGCATGCGCACATGCAGACAGAAAGAATGTAATTTATCAACACAGAAGTTTGCGTGAGAATGTTTATAGACTCACACACACCTTGTTGAAGCTCCTATTAAAATCGGCTAAAGATCCGTAATTAGTGCAATATGTAAAATAATAACATTCCCATTAGATTTATGTTATATACGTAAATATTGCTGAAATTGCAATGTTTGTCACATGTAATTCCTTTATAAATTATTACTTTTATATACCAAATATGCTAATATAAATATTTGTATTAATATTTAGGCAGTAGTATGATATAAATGTTGGTTACCACCACCATGATTATTACTTAATGAGCAGAATGTATTGTTTTTGTGACTCCCTTATTTCAGTTGTACGCTGGCAATTACAGAAGACATTGCAAGATACCGCTTTCCAAAGGCAGTCCAAATGGAATTGTGCAAGATGTTGGGTCCCAGGTTGCACTGACCAACCAAGAGCACATATCCTATTTCTGCACATATTCAAGTTCTGTCTACTATTGGCTTTTAGGCCACTGATAGCTTTTACAGGCAGATCGGAGACTTAACTGGCATTTCACAAGCTCTTTTAACGCATTGATGCTTGGACTTGATCATTTCACTCTGTCTTCAGTACATTCAATTTCCCTACAGGGAAGAACAGCAGATTGGAGTAGAAAGGGATTTGCATTAAAATGCTAGGTTCCCCAATACAATACGGTGCTATAGACTGTACTAATGTAGTAAATAAAGCACCAAGAGTGAACTAATTTAATTTCATGAACAGAAAACAGTTACATTTAATTAATGTGCAGACTATATCTGATGTCCGTCTCTATCTACTAGATGTTGTGGCTAAGTGGCCAGGTGGAACACAATTAATTTATTCTTCAAAACAGCAGTACAGGCACTCGCCTAGAATACGGAGCACTGACAGAGGGCTACATTTACTGTATATGGCTATATTAGGGGCGTTTTAAGAGCAAATTTCCACGTGTGAACAGTTTTAATGACATTGTGATTTATTAACATCTATTACAGTACTTAGAAACGTGTATACGAGTGCCTTACACAAGATTGATAAATCAGGATTCAATTATGCATGTGACAATTCTAAATGTTATGCCTACGAACAAATCAATCATTTATTTATGCACAAATGATACATATAGGCCCTGTTCTTTGTGCCAACATGATCTGACCTGGGCAAGAGCTTGTCTGCCCCCAACCCCACTCTGTTTATGTTACTTGATTAAATGCATGATGATTTTAATACTAGACAAGCAGAATAAGCTACAACTTCAAAAGCTTGTTGCTAATTGTCTTTTTTATTCCCCTCAGGGACTGGAGAATGATTTGCTTCAGATATTTTAGAAAGAATGACTGGAGTCAACATAAGTGGTGAATCTGCATTTAAAAATCCCAAGCTTATTCAAATGTATGTTGTGTGCTACCCACCCCAGTCTCCACTGCCTCTCTACCCCTCAACACTCCTGGGTGTCATACAGTTTGTCACACATATGTGTTTGGTGAAGGGTAAATGTGTTATTTTTCTCAATGTGTTTCTAGTTTTGTAGAGAGTTTCCTCATGCCTAAGCTCTAGTTGCATTACATCATTTGAAACTGTTCAACTCTGAAGACAAAAGGCATTGTTTTCCTACAAATGGCAGTTAGGAATAGGAATGATAATAAATACCACCAGATGGCAGTAAAACTATCTAAAAATCTAATTTTATTGTGAAGATCCTCTTAGAGCTTTTTATGGATTTTTAAACAAATGTTTAGCATTGAATTTTAAACAATAAAAAACATACTGTATATGGAAAACATATACAAGTTATATACAGTACAGTGCAAAAGTTTTAGGCAGGTGTGAAAAAATTCTGTAAAGTAAGAATGCTTTCAAAAATAGACATGTTAATAGATTATATTTATCAATTAACTAAATGCAAAGTGAGTGAACAGAAGAAAAATCTAAATCAAATCCATATTTGGTGTGACCACCCTTTGCCTTCAAAACAGCATCAATTCTTCTAGGTACACTTGCACAAAGTCAGGGATTTTGTAGGCATATAGTCAGGTGTATGATTAAACAATTATACCAAACAGGTGCTAATGATCATCAATTCAATATGTAAGTTGAAAAACAATCATTAACTGAAACAGAAACAGCTGGGTAGGAGGAATAAAACTGGGTGAGGAACAGCCAAACTCAGTTAACAAGGTGAGGTTGCTGGAGACAGTTTACTGTCAAAAGTCATACACCATGACAAGACTGAGCACAGCAACAAGACACAAGGTAGTTATACTGCATCAGCAAGGTCTCTCCCAGGCAGAAATTTCAAGGCAGACAGGGGTTTCCAGATGTGCTGTCCAAGCTCTTTTGAAGAAGCACAAAGAAACGGGCAACGTTGAGGACCGTAGACGCAGTGGTCGGCCAAGGAAACTTACTGCAGCAGATGAAAGACACATCATGCTTACGAGTGTCTACAGGCAACAGTGAAGCATGGTGGAGGTTCCTTGCAAGTTTGGGGCTGCATTTCTGCAAATGGAGTTGGGGATTTGGTCAGAATTAATGGTCTCCTCAATGCTGAGAAGTACAGGCAGATACTTATCCATCATGCAATACCATCAGGGAGGCATCTGATTGGCCCCAAATTTATTCTGCAGCATGACAACGACCCCAAACATACAGCGAAAGTCATTAAGAACTATCTTCAGCGTAAAGAAGAACAAGGAGTCCTGGAAGTGATGGTATGGCCCCCACAGAGCCCTGATCTCAACATCATCGAGTCTGTCTGGGATTACATGAAGAGAGAGAAGCAACTGAGGCTGCCTAAATCCACAGAAGAACTGTGGTTAGTTCTCCAAGATGTTTGGGCCAACCTACCTGCCGAGTTCCTTCAAAAACTGTGTGCAAGTGTACCTAGAAGAATTGATGCTGTTTTGAAGGCAAAGGGTGGTCACACCAAATATTGATTTGATGTAGATTTTCCTTCCATTCACTCACTTTGCATTTTGTTAATTGATAAATATAAACTATTAACATGTCTATTTTTGAAAGCATTCTTACTTTACAGCATTTTTTCACACCTGCCTAAAACTTTTGCACAGTACTGTATATATATATATATATATATATATATATATATATATATATATATATATAATGATAAATGTGGCTTAAAGCGACCTAGAATATCAGAAACTGCAGCTTTGTTTCCATGTGGAAGGCCATAACTGAAGACAGATACAAATATGTGGTGTAGTGTCCCGGGCAAGGCTGGTCTGCACCCTTGAATTATAAGACCCAGACACTGAAACTGCAGATCAGCACTCTTGCGAACCTTTATTTAACAAACACAGGAACAAAATTAAAGGGTCAAACAAAACACTGTAAACAAACTCTTACACAAAACAGCAGACAAGCAATGGCTATCAGTTCCTTCACTCCTGAGCCAAGATGGCCACCAAACACACATACATGCAGAGCCTCTGCTCTGACAAAATAACAATGCAGACAGATAAACTGTCAACACCTTTATCTCCATGCCATCTATACCAACCAGGATTCTGTATCAATTTTTAAATATCTGCCATAAATATTAGCATAGTATAACTGATTCAGTACATTCCATGGACAGCTCAAATTAATGGCAAGTGGATCTATTTGAAAACAAATTTAGGAGGATGATGTCCCACTAGTGAAATTATTTGAGTAGTGTAGCCTTCTGAGAAACAGCAGAGATATGACTGTGTATCCTGAGGGTAGAGAAATGTGTTCACCATGGCTAAATGAGAGGATTACACAGACTGGATTAATTAAAATATGCAGAACGTTGCTTTTGCGCATGTAGATATGAAATTGGCTGCATTGTAGGAGTTAATGACATCACAGGAACCTCTGTAAATAATCAGCATTACCTCGCTGGTCAGCACATGTTGGCTGTGTGGTAGGAGAGAGAACAGAGCAAACAGAAATGTAGCTGTCAGTATCCTTTCAAAATGTGCAACAGGAAAAAAGTCATATCAGAGAGGTTTGCTGGTTATTGATCCAAGAATTAGTTTTGGCCTTCAAAAGTCCTTGTGATGCTTTCCTGGAGAAATCATGAACAAGAATAATGTGTCAGAAGCGTTGTTCCACATGTAGGCTATACTCTGCTATATCTGACCTTGATAATGTGTTGCAAATATTATTATTGGGCAATTGATTTATTTCACATTCTGTTCATTTTTTATGTATATAATAAGGCAGTGATTCGTTTGCAAATTTATGATGACTTGGTACTACAAGAGCAAAACTTCAAGGGTGCAATTTTGAGAATTGTGTAACTAAATTCAAGCACAACTGGATAAGTGATAAAATGAGACATATGTATATATGGGTGTCTGTATGCATGCCTCCACCATACCAGGGATATGCACCCTCTTTGGGGAATAACAGGCTAAAACATAGAGATCTGGAGCATTATTTTGCTTAAGTGCAGCAACAAAGAAGTCTTGGTTCCAACTGTGCAAATGAAACCATTAAAACATCCTGAGATGGTAGTTGACTAGCAGGAACTTAAGGAAACTGCAGCTCTTTGGAGAGCCTTCAGCTTAAGGAGTAGCAGTTAAAAACAATCATGTACTTGTGCAATGATTTATGACAAAAAGAAAAACCCTACAGGGAGTACTAATAAAAGAAAGTACCAGTAGTACTTCCTCTCTGCAGATAGTGCTGGAGGAAAAACTTCTAGTTAGATCCTACAGTGGTACGAGTGTTCTCTGGCTCCAAAACTAAATGGGGTACGGTGACCAGCTTTTTAATATGGTCAAACCTTTGATCTTCTTAAGAAATGAACCTTCATTTCTTCGAGTGACAAGACTTTTCTCTTGCTTCGAATAGTATTCCATCACAGCTGCTTCCCTAATCCCATCTAACAAGATTACTGTGCAGTATTTTAATAAATGTTGCTCTGGCACTGTAAAATAAATCCTCTGGAAATATTGCTCAATACTGCTCAATGATGATTCACTATAACCATCAGCAGACATACAGAGATTTATAATGCAACACTTTTCTTCCTTGTAACATCCATAGAGAAAAAAAGAAAATCATTAATTTTATATGAGGACCCATGCATTTTTCTTCAATATTTCTCTGTAGCTATTTGAATAAGTCACTGAAAAGAAACTCATGATGCTTCTACTAGAATACAGGGCCCAGCAATCATTTTTCAATACTTTCAATTGATAAATGCTCTTAAGAACTCACCCACATCCTATATTTCAGGCAAAGTGGGACCTACAATAACACATACACCAGATGCAGGTACTTTTTTAACCTCAATAGTTTTAAAGCTTTTGCCTAATACACATGTGCCTGAGGCCTTATCCTTCATTCTTTATCCTTAACCTCAGAGTGAGGTCAGACTGTGAGCTATCTAATAACTATCCAATAAATACACAACACAACATTACAAAAATGTGTTGAGCCAGTCAGTGCCAGCCTATAAAACCCCACAATTGTCCCCATGTACGTGACACCTTCGAGCCAGTCTATTATAGTCCCAAACCCAGCTGGCCCCTTTTACCAACCACCCTGTTGGAAATACCGTGTTTCAGGCACTCTAAACTAAGCCAACATGTTACAAAGGTCATTTATATGTTGAAACACATCTACACAGTTTGACACATTGTTGGGGAAGCACAAAAAGGTCAAATGACTTTTTGGCCCTGGAGTAACAAGTGGTGTGTTGTTACAAAAAATGTAAAACACATGTTTTTACATGAGACAATTATAATAAAGTAGATATTTAAGCAAATATGAAGGCTTTGACTGAATTATTACCTGTTCGCTATACTAATGCCAATATCTGACTTCACCCTGAGGGGTATTTCTTAATTAGATTTCTTTTTTGACTTATGAGCTGTATGACCTGCTTTAAAAAAAAAAATCCTAGAGCTGTGTGACCTGTCTTTTTAAAAATGCTTAGATACTGAAAGGTACTATATCAAATTTTAATTTGCTAGATAAATCCCATTAAAGAACCCCACATTATCTCATTATGACCATAAGTCAGTGCTAGTTTTGGGTCCAATGGGATTTCTGTTATAGAAGTGAATTTTCCATATACTGTACAGTAAGCTATCAACACCAACACTTCAACGTTATGTAAATTGACTGCGTAATGTATTTATTTTTTCCTTTATCCTGTGGTTTCTGCATTCATTTGTCTATTAAATTACCGTAGTTGCCAAATAAATCAAATGTAAAGTAAATTCACATCTTTTCAGTGCCAACACAATTCACAGAGATCCATATGAGACAGCTGCTAGTAGAGACATCATGTTCATTATTCTATAGTGTGAAAAAGGCTTTCACACGGCCCAGGAGAACCCCAACAATGAGAATGGAATGCGTAGTGTCAGTCTGTGCTGGGTTCCACGGTGAGACAATTCACCTCACGCTAACTTTAAACATCTACAAGCTTTGCAATTGCAGCATCATTATATCATGTTGTTGCATTGTAGTGTAGCACTTGCAATGTAATGTGATCCTGCTGTCTGATTGGGTGGCAGGCAGTTTTTAACATAAAGCTGTCGAGAGGCTGCACTTTTTCCAGTGCAGCTCCAGGCGCTGCCAGAGCGCTGAACAAGACAACAAAATGAAATCAAAACTACTTTACTTCTTGTGCATTGTTCTGCCTCTGTCTTTATTTTTCACCTATTCTGCTTCTTGCCCCACTCGATGTCTCTGTTTTAGAACCACCATTCGATGTATGCACTTGATGTTGGACAACATCCCCAAAGTGCCACCACCGACTGCTATATTGTAAGTGTTTAATATGTTTATGTTTCATTTACTTCACAGAGTTTAGAGTTTTAAGTTTCAATCCATATGGCTACTTACGAATTCCTTGTTTACATAAAAAACGAAAACTGAACAGTTTGCATAAAAAAAAAAAAAAACTACTGAGCAAAAAGTTAACTTTTCAACTGTTACGCCCTATAGTACTATTGCGTTTTTTCATTGATTATTTGTTTTTGTTCCGAAAGAGAATTTCTGTTGTTTTTTTTTTTTTGCTGTAACAGCTGGTAATTGCGGTTTATAAATATTTTAATTTATGTTTTATTATTGCGGTGTATGTACCACTTTAACACGTATATAAAAGTAGTCATATAATTCTATTCAGTACATGTATGCAAGGTTAGTTGTTGGCGAACATTTGCACATTGACATATTGGCATTTATTTCGCGAACACTGTTATTTCTAATGTGTTCGTACTTTACAACAAATCCTTTGTATTTTCTTAGTTATATCATAATGCATTGCTAAACGGTCATTTGGAAGTAAGTTGTCTGTGTCAGTTTTAAGTGATTATTTTAGTTTTTAGCTTTGTCTATGATCTTTGTAGATTGGTATTTGTCTCTTGGGTCAGTTATGCCTATCTACTTGCCCAAGACTGGTTTTAATTATTGAAGTTGGTGACTGCACTGTGTTAACTTAGGAAAGTGAAATCATTCAAAGTGGCAGAAAACGTCAATGCTATATGTATAGTGTTCCAAAATAAAGAACAATGAAATGCCCAAGGGCTACAGAAACAGAAACATTATAAAGAAAGTTGTTTTAGTTGACCTTTTGGAATTATGCATCCAGGAGAACCTATGGGATTGACCCTGTTACTGATGCATTGCACCTTGAGAAGTGATTGCTTGGACAGCTGTTATGCATTTTCACTCCAGTTAAGGTTTTTGCAATTAAGGGATCCTTTTCTGATCCTTTTCTTGTATTTATTTGGAACTTATTGCTTGCTTCAGAGTCAAGGACCTTGTAAATTAATGTGTGAAATGGCAGTGTATGTAACATATTATTTTGTTGTTGTTTGTCTACCTCCAAAACACTAATAAGCTGAAATGTTTGGCTTCTTAACTACTTAGTGTTTTGGATTCTAATGGAAACTCTACACTAAATATAACAAATGTATTAATAGTCATGTATGTGCCTGAAAACTATTTACACATAATGTTCCCTTTACCTAACCTGAACTTCAGTGTGTTTTATGGCCAGGCAACAAGGAGAAAACACATTTCATTCCTACATATGTAATGAAGTGCTTAGCCCAAACCAATGTGTTGTATTTCTCACGCTTACAATAAGAAAACCCAGCCCATAAAGTAAAACACTGGAAAGCTAACTACACAATTTAGCTATTAAGTTATGTAAGTTACTTGGGAATAAAGGGTGGGGTGATGGGGGAGGTTATTCACATTTATAGCATTTTATTATACTGTCAAAGTAAATCAAAATGTCACCAGCTTTACCAAGGTATACAAATAAAAAGAATACAGTTTTTGTGTAGAATAAAGCATCATGGGTGAAAGCAAGAATTAATGAGGGTTACCATATGACTTCATGTTTACTAGGACATTTGGGACAGTTCAGGCTTTTCAACTCACATCGCAATGCATTTTAGGGTGTTTTACCTGTCTCAGGTACTGTACCTGTCGCTTGTATCTTTATTTCTTTATTTTTTTTTATTTATTTTTTTTAAAGAAGCGGGATGACACTTACCAGAATGTACTTGGGTACAAGTTAAAAAGGCTGAATTGTTCCAAACAGCAGCAGCAAAGGTCATTCAAAATGATCTAGACAGCATTCAGAACTGGGCAGACACATGGCAAATGAAATTTAATAGAGAAAAGTGTAAAGTATTGCATGCAGGCAATAAAAATGTGCATTATAAATATCATATGGGAGATACTGAAATTGAAGAAGGGAACTATGAAAAAGACCTAGGAGTTTATGTTGGAGTTTATGTTTATGTCAGAAATGTCTTCATCTACACAATATAGCTATAAAAAAGGCCAACAAGATGCTCGGATGTATTGTGAGAAGTGTTGAATTTAAATCAAGGGAAGTAATGTTAAAACTTTACAATGCATTAGTAAGACCTCACCTAGAATATTGTGTTCAGTTTTAGTCACCTTGTTACAAAAAGGATATTGCTGCTCTAGAAAAAGTGCAAAGAAGAGCAACCAGAATTATCCCAGGTTTAAAAGGCATGTCGTATGCAGACAGGCTAAAAGAATTGAATCTATTCAGTCTTGAACAAAGAAGACTACGCGGCGATCTGATTCAAACATTCAAAATCCTAAAAGGTATAGACAATGTCAACCCAGGGGACTTCTTTGACCTGAAAAAAGAAACAAGGACCAGGGGTCACAAATGGAGATTACATAAAGGGGCATTCAGAACAGAAAATAGGAGGCACTTTTTTACACAGAGAATTGAGAGGGTCTGGAACCAACTTCCCAGTAATGTTGTTGAAGTTGACACCCTGGGATCCTTCATGAAGCTGCTTGATGAGATTCTGGGATCAATAAGCTACTAACAACCAAACGAGCAAGATGGGCTGAATGGCCTCCTCTCGTTTGTAAACTTTCTTATGTTCTAAACTGTCCCAGTGATCATGGAGTCATATAGTAATTCTAAATCATGTTGTTATATTTTCTGACTGTCCTGCTACTGTTAAACTTTTTTTTTTTAGTTTTATGTGATTTATTCTATAATAGAAAAATATGCATTAATTATTTCCATTATAGTAAACATCCAGTGATAGAAGCTTATATTAGGCATGGGTGCCAAGTCTCAAGGTTTATCTGTGAAACTCACGGTTTTTCACAATTTTGAGAGTCTCACGGCCGTGCAATGGATTCTCACGTTTGTGCATATTAAGTTTGTTATTGTTTGTGAGGCTGTGAAACCCTTTATACGTGATACAGCGGTAAATCCAATACAGCTGTCCAAGCGTATTGTTTCATTTGGGGGGAGGGGTCACCATGAAGAGGTGTGCATTACCATTCTATATTCCAGTAGCTGCTATGCAAACTCCCCCCTTACTCCAAAGATAGAATTGCCTTGTTGTCTCAAACTGACGGTTTGTCTGAGTGACGAGCCTTCACTGTTTCTGTACACAACATGTCATTACTTGGACAGAGTCGAAGGAGAGACTGTCACTGTCTTGTTCACACAGAAATTACCACAGAAGTAACAAAAGGACATCAATGAGAATTTAATTATTTATGATGCCAGTGTCAGTGGTTATAAAGACACTATATGGTAAGAAATAGCAGAACAATTGGAAATGGATGGTATGTCTATCTCTCTTTATTTCACCTTAATTTTAGTCAGTGACTGGGGGCACCATAAACTGGTTTCGTTTTTCTGTAAAATGACGCTTCTTTGTTTTATTAATGTTGACCAATAATATTAATCACATTCACACACTGAGAAGATTTTAATAAAACTGAAAACACTATGTAACACAATTTTTGTTCCTGGGTAGTAAGTGTTATTTCCAAATTGCTTATGCCTCAAAAGTATAGAAAATGGCTATTATTCCCCACAAACTTTGCTTTTGTGACCAGGACAGTGATATTTTGAAATTTACCTATTTCCAATGAGAAAGCGGGCGAATGTGTGTCTTTTCGTTCACATAGTCAGAAAAAAAACAACATATGAATCCAAATTAACATGTATTTATACTAAAGTAATACAAAAATGACTACAAAAGATTTAGAAGTGAGTAGTTTTTCGAGATTTACGATTATACTGTAAATCACTTTCACGAATCAGCCCCCAAATGTAGTCTCCCATCATGTTTTCGTTATACTGTCCTTGGTAGCAGCGTTCAAAGTCCAGTATATTCCGGTGGAAGCGCTCGCCTTGCTCCTCCGAGTACGCTCCCATGTTCTCCTTGAATTTATCAAGATGAGCATCAAGGACTTTGAGGGACATCCTACAGCCCATTGTGCTGTAGTTCTTCACCAGAGTCTCAACCAGCTCCACATAGTTTTTTCGGCCTTGTGATTGCCCAGGAAGCCCCGAACCACTGAGACAAAGCTGTTCCAAGCTGCTTTCTCCTTACTAGTGAGCTTCTTGGGGAATTCATTGCACTCCAGGATCTTCTTTATCTATGGTCCGACGAAGACACCGGCTTTGACCTTTGCCTCAGACAGCTTAGGGAAGAAGTCTTGAAGGTACTTGAAGGCTGCCGACTCCTTATCTAGAGCTCTGACAAATTGTTTCATAAGGCCCAATTTGATGTGCAGTGGTGGCATCAGCACCTTCCGGGGGTCCACCAGTGGCTCCCACTTGACGTTGTTCCTCCCCACAGAGAACTCGGTCCGCTGTGGCCAGTCCCGTCTGTGGTAGTGCGCCTTGGTGTCCCTGCAGTCCCAAAGGCAAAGATAGCAGGGAAACTTGGTAAAACCGCCTTGGAGACCCATCAGGAATGCCACCATTTTGAAGTCTCCTATGACCTCCCAGCTGTACTCATCATAATTCAAGGCGTCCAGCAAGGTCTTGATGCTGTTGTAATCCTCTTTGAGGTGCACCGAGTGAGCCAGGGGATGAGACGGGTACTTGTTACCATTATGGAGCAGCACGGCTTTGAGGCTCCTGGATGAGCTGTCAATGAAGAGGCTGTAGTGGAAATTTCAATATCTCCTTTTAGACCCGAAAAGAATGTGCCAAGAGACGAACTGAGTCAAACAAAAGTTTACCTTTAATAAGTTTGCAAACTGGAGCGTTCAACAGAGTAACACAGACTCTGTTAGCAATAGGCAGAATCGCACCACGAGCTAATTTTAAATGCAGCTTATATAGTTTTCTGGAACATCATACAGAAGAAGGAAACTAAGCAGTGTAACCATATAAGGATTGGTTATAAAACTTAAAGGAAGTGGAGACCATATAGGGTCACAGTCAGGCTATAGAACAAGAAATTATCTCCATTTCGGAGAATCATAGAACAGTCATAAGACAAGTACACGCTAGACATGACAGCTAAAATTAGATTAAACTGGTTGCTCCTTGTTACCCGCAAAGTTTGTTTACTTTAGATTCTCATTGGTTCGTCTGAATTGAGAGGTTAATAAGTCTCTGATTGGTTGTTGCCCCCCCGTGAGTTCCAAGGAACAGCCAGTTTAGTTTAAAACAAATTATACTTTTTTTATATTTGTTACACACAAAATCATTATTTTCCTAATTACATGTCCTGCTAGTCCTATTGACTTGGACAGGCTTCAACTTCAACTTAACGTTACAACCTACATTGTCATCTTAAAACCTATTTGCGAGCTATTGAGCAAGCTTTGTTATCTTAACCTATTTGTTTGCTATTGAGCAAACTAAGCAAGTGCGAAGTTACAAAAATTCCATTACAAGGCACCACTCATTCTGGTTACAGGCGATTCCAATTGCCTCGAACAGACTGGTCACATTGTGGCAGAAGCAGAGCCCATCTTGACGGGTGAAGAAGCTGGAAAAAGGGGCTCCCGAGTGGCGCATCCAGTAAAGGCGCTCCTCGCAGGATGTGCCCTATAGCCTGGAGATCGCAGGTTCGAATCCAGGCTATGTCACAGCTGACCGTGACCGAGAGTTCCTAGGGGGCGGCGCACAATTGGCTGAGCGCTGCCCGGGTAGGGAGGGCTTAGGTCGGCAGGGGAATCCACGGCTCACCGCGCATCAGCGACCCCTGTGGCCGATAGGGCGCCTGTGGCTCTGCAGCGGAGCCGCCAGATCTGTGTTGTCCTCCGGCACTATAGGTCTGGTAGCATTGCTGTGGATCTGCAGTGCGAAAAATGACGGCTTGGAAGGAGCACGTTTCGGAGGACGCGTGTTTCAGCCTCCGTTTCCTGAGTTGGCGGGGGGGTTGCGAGCGGTGAGCCGGGGATACAGATAATAATTGTGCATGATAAATTGGGGTGAAAACCGGGGTAAAAATAATTGGCGACGACTAAATTTAAAAAAAAAAAAAAAAAAAAAAAAGCAGCTGGAAAAAGGTTGGTGACCTTTCTCTGATCTGCGACTTGCACACTTTCATCCAACAAGTTCCACTGCTTTAGCCTAGACGTCAAAAGCTCAGCATTGGGCTTGGTGAGACCAAGATCTCTAATCAAGTCGTTGAGGTCTTTTTGGTTGGGGTAGTATGGGTTTCTCTCCTCAGCTCCACCTCTGAAATTGTCATCTGGATCTACAACGTCTTCCTCGCTCTCTGACTTGCTGCTCTCTTCTAAAGACGGCTGCTCTCTCTCCGGAGGAGTGGGTACGGGGAGCTCATGGCAGTGTGGCACCGGGGCGATGGATGAAGGAAGGTCCGGATACGTGATAGCAGGTGCATTCTTGCCAGTCCGATGTTTGGAAGGGTCCACCATGCAGAAGTAGCAGTTGCTTGAGTGGTCAGTGGGTTCCCGCTAAATTCTTGGGATAGCGAACTTCATGTCTCTCTTTTCCCCTCTGTACCATCCTACAAAAATACATTTATTTCACCCATGACTAATGTGTAAGAGATTCTCGCAACATTTTTCATATATGATATATTTTTTCAATAACATTTTAAAATTAAAAACTTTTACAATTTTAAAAATTAACAAATTTTATAACATAAAATTCCGAGCAACAATTGTCCATCTTACCTTCCAGAGTTTTTTTGCAGTGCTCGCAGGTGAAATGAGGTGCCCAGGGTTTGTCTTGATCCCTGACAGGCATGCCGAAATATGCCTTGTATTTATACTACTATTTATATTACTGGAAAGTTCTAGAAAGTTCTAGAAGTTACTCCAAGTTTACTCAGTACTGAATCTATCTGGAATGTTCTGGAAAATAGGTAAATTTCAAAATATCACTGTCCTGGTCACAAAAGCAAAGTTTGTGGGGAATAATAGCCATTTTCTATACTTTTGAGGCATAAACAATTAGGAAATAACACTTACTACCCAGGAACCAAAAAAAAAAAAAAAGTGTTACACGGTGAAATCAATAAAATTATATTGTATTAAACTAATTCTCAGTATTTACAAAGAAATGTGTAGATGCATTCTTTTTGAATAATTTACATGTTAAACCCAGATCACATATAAACATTCACTATTAAATGGCATTTTATTTTAGTGTGTGGTGTACCCAGACTCTTTCTTTTGTTATTTATTTTATTTCGTCTCCACAAAGAGCAAAAGCAGTTTGCATTTTCTTTTCATGACAGTTGTGTTTTTTTGCATAGCTCTTTAAGTCTAGGTCAGTGGTGTAGCTGTCAGCCATGTGCAAAAATCTTGATCTGTCTCCAGCACCCCCCACCATCCCCCTGCCCAAATTAAAACTGAGTGGTCTAGGTTAAAGTTTTTGATCAATCCAAGGTTTTTCAGCAGGGGTCTCACTGGTGTGAACACTTAGGGGTTGACATGTCTGATTAGGGCAGAAACTGTATCTGTACAATATGGAATGTAAGGAACCTTTATAACATACTTAATAATTACTATTAGAAAATGACTTGGTACCGTCAGCCAATCAGCTTCCAGCTCTAGTGAGCTCTAATAGATGGTAGATGCCCGCTGGAATGTCTCAACACCAACTGTGAATTGCATTTAAAATATACCAGCTTTTTTAAAATTACATTCATACATACCTACAAACCACTAAAAAAACACCTTTGGCAATTTAATGGCTACCTTCAGTGAAAAAGCCAGTCTCACCAAAAGTACACAAATCACTGTGTGAGAGCAACAGCTGTAACAGGACACCGTAATGAAAGTTCAATTCACAGCTATTGGACAGCAAATGTTCATCAAAAACACAATTGGTCTACAATACTATCCTGGGCTGGATCCTCCAAACAAGACTCAAAACCAACCAATCAAGCAGTGAATCCTGTTCCTGTCACCACCGCACCAGCCAATCCACTCCCTGTCAGCTCAAATGACACACCAATAACAAGCAGTCTGACTGCGTCGTACAGGGACTGTTCAGTAATTGCTCCGTTCATTCCTCAGGCAATGTCCAGATTATAAATAGGGCTAAATTAAAACTCTAACAAGTTAATACAAAATAAAAATCGATTTACTAAATAAAAACTAATTGTTTTAATCTTTATATGTATGCCATCCTTGTTTTTTATTTAAAAAATGTTTGGGGCTATTTTCTTAGAATGTCTTTACTCTGTACCTGACGAATCAGTACAAGTTCAAGGTAAATCTAGGTTGTAAAAATAATAAAAAATAGTAAAAATAGTTTTCTAATAGCGATAGTGCCCTCTCGATGATGGCTCTACCATGTCATAGTTGACCTTGGCTTTCGTTAGCGCCCTCGCCTTTGGCTTGGGATGCGGTCAACTATCGCATGGTAGAGCCATCATTGACGGGCACTAATCGCTTAAGAAGTAATTTTATTGTTAAGAGTTTTCATTATGCTTACGTAGTTATTATTTTAATTTCCTATTTTTTTCGGAAATATCTGCAGTTGTGGCTATTAACACTAGAACTACCGGACGTACATATATACCTAGAACAGCCGGAGCGGTCTTTTTTAAGTTATGTCATATACACTATGAAACTGTTCTGTGCTAAACAAAATTAGGAGTATAGATAAGACTACCAAATGCAATAATTTCGATGCATCCTGATGAATACCACTTACCTGCATATGCTACTGGATATAATTAGATGATTTGTTTTGTTTTAATAATGGGGCGGTATCTCATGCATGCACTTTCTAGAAGCTACATCCTGACATTCAATGAAAACCTGTAGTCAAAACAGTGTGTTTATTTTAACATACCAAACATAGTGCTTACCTTTAAGTCTGTTTTCCTCACTTCTGTTTTCCCGTAATTTCTTTGTATTCTTTATCAAGATATTTCTTGTGCTGCTTATCCTAAAGAACAGGCTATTGCTGCACTGGTATAATCAGACGTTCCCCCATCTTGCCTGTGATATTAGGAGCGCAAATGAGCATGAAGAAGAGGGTTGCGAAAAACTTTGCGTTTGATATTATTGTTCATTTTCCTCCAGGATTATGTTTGTGACAACATTTCTGCCTGCTTGATACCAGTGAGGGACACCTGTTGCAGCACGACCAGGGACACAGAACTTGGGAGTGGTGTTGGAAGGGGAGTTATGATTGGCTGCATTGTTTAAAATGTTGTACATGTATGCCAATGCTGGGCTATAAAATGGGGTGGTTTTAGCAGCTCAGAGGTAACTTTTGGGATGCAGCAGGAGCTTACAACACTCTGAAGCAGTAGAGAATAGTGCCTGAGATTTGTTTATTTGACTCTTATTTTATACAAGTGTTTTCTGTATGGCGCCGAGCAGGTGGAGTCTTTATACCTAAAGAAAAAGATTCTACAAGCATCAGTCAGTTTCGTCCCATTTCCCTATTAAACGTAGAAGGCAAGATTTTCTTCAGCATTATTGCTCAGAGATTGTCAGCTTACCTATTAAAGAACTGCTTCATTGACACTTCAATACAAAAAGCGGGCATTCCAGGTTTCCCAGGTTGCTTAGAACACATCAATGTGATCTGGCAACAAATTCAATCAGCTAAAAAGGAGAGGAAGGAGCTCCATGTGACATTCCTGGATTTGGCTAATGCATATGGTTCAGTGCCACATGAACTACTTTGGGCAGCATTTGATTTTTTCAGTGTACCGATGACAATAACAAATTTAGTGAAAGCCTATTTTGGAGATTTGCAATTCAGTTTTTCAACTTCAGAATTCAGCACTACATGGCAATGCCTAGAGGTTGGAATAATGGCAGGATGCACCATTTCTCCACTGGCTTTTACCATGGCAATGGAAGTAATCATTAGGGCATCAAAATGGGTAGTAGGAGGAGAGCGCTTGGCTTCTGGAATGCGACTACCACCAATTCGAGCATACATGGATGACATGACAACCATGACTACAACAGTAGCCTGCACTAATCGATTATTGGGCAAATTAACCAATAACATTGAATGGGCACGAATGCAATTCAAGCCCACTAAATCAAGGAGCATCTCTATAATTAAAGGCAAAGTAGTAGATAAAACATTCTTCATTAATGGTGAGGCAATACCAACAGTGTCTGAGAAGCCAGTGAAGAGTCTTGGGAGATGGTACGACGGGGATCTAAAGGACACAGTTCGTGTGGGAGAAGTTAGACAACAAGCAGTGGAAGGGTTGAAGAGCATAGACAGCTGCGCTCTACCAGGTAAACTAAAACTCTGGTGCTTTCAGTTTGGTCTACTGCCGAGGTTGCTGTGGCCACTGACTGTGTACGAGGTTTCTTTGACAACAGTAGAGAAGCTGGAAGCTTTAATCAGTTCATACATCAGGAAATGGTTGGGAGTTCCACGCTGCCTCAGCAGAGTGGGACTTTATGGTAAAGGAATACTGCAGCTACCAGTCTCTGCTCTAACCGAGGAGTTTAAGTGCGCCAAGGTCAGACTGGAAATGACATTAGTAGAGTCACGCGATAAATGCGTAAGGGAGGCAGCACCTGTGTTGAAAACTGGAAGAAAGTGGGCGGCAAAGAAAGCTGTGGAAGATGCAAAGGCTGCCCTTCGAATTGGTGATATCATGGGGCAAGTTCAGCATGGAAGAGGGGGTCTTGGTTTCAGTTCAACTCCTCCTACATGGCACAAGGCGGCCCCAGCTCAAAGGAGGAAGCTGGTAGTCAACGAGGTGCAAAAGCAGGAGGAGAGGATGAGGTGTATAAAGGCCATTTCCCAGGCCAAACAGGGAGAATGGATGAGATGGGAGAGTGTGGAACAACGCAAGATTGGCTGGCAAGACCTATGGTCAATGGAACAGAGCAGGATCAGTTTCCTCATCAGGTCAACATATGATGTTCTCCCATCACCACAGAACCTAAACCTCTGGGTAGGAGAGGATCCCTCATGTCCTTTGTGTTCATCACCTGCAACATTAAGGCACATTTTGACAGGATGTAAGGTGGCTCTTAGCCAAGGACGGTTTACTTGGCGCCATGACCAGGTGCTGCGATGTTTGGCCTTAGCATTGGAAGACAAGCGTAACATGACCAATAAGTTGCCACCTGTTCCATCAAAACATTACACACAAAAGACAACATTCCTCCGCCCAGGAGAGCAACCACCAAGAAAAGGTGTTAAAACCAATCCTCGCCCAGGACAACTGGAAGCTGCTAGAGACTGGAATATGCTGGCAGATGTTGGTCAACGGCTTATTTTTCCACCTGAGATTGCCACCACTAACCTTCGACCAGATATTGTCTTGTGGTCTGGATCAGCACGCCTTATTCACCTGGTAGAGTTAACAGTGCCATGGGAGGATGCTGTAGATGAGGCGTATGAGAGGAAGAAACTGCGGTATGCTCAACTAGCCACTGAAGCGGAACAGCGAGGATGGAGAGTTCGGGTTTACCCAGTGGAGGTGGGTTGTCGAGGATTTGTGGCACACTCTACAACCCGGTTTCTCAGAGACGTCGGATTCAGTGGCCAAGAGTTGCGTCGCACAGTGAAGAACTTATCTGAAGCAGCAGAGAGGAGCAGCAACTGGCTGTGGTTGAGACGGAAAGATTCTGGCTGGGGACAGGTAAGTAAGCTGGGCTGAGTTGAGTGGGGGACGGAGGGGGGTCATGCTGGGACGCCAGAATCACCGTCGAGCCCTCTTGAGGTGTCGTGGGCTAGTCGACGAAACACTGAGGATGGAAGGTGCCCACTTGAAAACCCCAGAGATGTACCCTACTTAGCTCAATCCAGACGGTTGTCATGCTGATGCGCTGGGGAGGCCGCACTTTGGTTGATCCCCGGAGCCAGCATCGCAGCCGTTGTGTGTGCTGATGCGCCTGGGAGGCAAAATAAGCTGATCCCTGGAGCCAGCATTACACTTCAGCCATTAACACCAGACAGAAGGATATCTACATCATCATATGGAAGGAAACGTAAATGGATGGAGACGCATATGGATCACATTAGTTTACTGTAAAGCTACGTCTTAGTTGGTGCTTATCTTGGCGAGAGCCGAGTTCAAATCAGCATGAAGTTTTAACATCTACTCTCGTGTAATGGAAATCATGTTTACCATTCTTTTGTTTTGTGGCTGAGTTCGACTCTGTTGGCTATTCAACAATAATTTCCGCCTCCAGTCTTGCAATAGCTGGTTTGCTGCACTATTATTCTGTAACTTCCTTTTTGTTTTTCAATATAATCATGCACAACAGGACTACATTAAAAAAGTGAAGTACATTAGTGACGTGAACAAGTTGTCAGTAGTAATGTTCCTGCCTTTACCAATGTAAGGTGGCATTAGGCGAATAACCACATTTTCACCTAGCTGTTGGCCAGCTGGACGATTCTCATCCTTGCACAGGTAGGGGAATCCATTTGCAATATATTTTGACACATCTACTGCAAGCCAAAACTTGATGCCAAATTTATCTGGTTTGTTGGCCATATCCTCTCATCCACCGACACCTTGTTTTAGTGGGGAAAAAGTTGCTTGTCAACTGTGATGTCCTCTCCTAGTTTATAGCAGAGAATGCTGTTGTCAATAAACTGGTTCCATACCTCCGCTGCCAAGGCAAATTTTCATTATGAGGGGCTCCCGAGTGGCGCATCCAGTAAAGGCGCTCCACGTGGAGTGCAGGATGCACTCTATAGTCTGGATGTCGCGAGTTCGAGTCCAGGCTTTTCCACAGCCGACAGAGGACGTGAGCTCCCAGGGGGCGGCACTCAATTGGCCGAGCGCCGCCCGGGGGGGGAGGGGGGGTTAGGTCAGCCAGGGTGTCCTCGGCTCACCGCGCACAAGCGAACCCTGTAGTCTGGCCGGGCGCCTGTGGGCTTGCCTGCAAGCTGCCTGAGAGCTGCCTTGTCCTCCGACGCTGTAGCTCTTGGGTGGCTGCATGGTGAGTCCGCAGTGTGAAAAAAATCGGTTGGCTGACGGCACATGCTTCAGAGGACAGTGTGTGTTCGTCTTCGCCCTCCCGAGTCAGCGCAGGGGTGGTAGCAGTGAGCTGAGCCTAAAAATAATTGTCCATTTCCAAATTGGGGAGAAAATAATAAAAATTGGCAACGACTTAAAAAAAAAAAAAAAAAATTGTCGTTATGAAGATCCTGGCTTCTGATTGTCTTCAAGTCAAATCGCAGAAACTGCATGATTTCAGAGAATCTGTTTTATCCCATGGTTTATTTAAAAATGCTGGCCCCCACTTGCTGGACCGCAAGCATTCCATTAGCTCCAAATGCACCACGAGCATACAGAAGTGAGATGAATGCATCCAATTCCTCCAAAAGAGATTTACCAGGAGACATCCTGCAGTTGTCGGTGGGCTTCAGCTTCAGTGCATCGGTGTATGTGGTGAAGCACAGGCTCATCTATCAAGAGTCGGAAGGCACTGAATACTCTCTCTTCACTGATACTGCGTTTTGCGTATGGGGTTGGTCCTGAAGCTTCCTTCAACACGTTCTGTTGAGCCATTTTTCTTGCAGCTTCCACACCAGGAGTTATAATGTCCCACACAGTCCCATCATGAGCAGCCCCTGGATTACTTTCTGGTGCTTGGGCTCCCAACTGATCGCGGGATGGTCCATGACTTCGTCCCCTTCCCCTTTTGTGTCCACAAGTTGATGGTAACAAAAATCTTACTTCAGTATGCAGCTGTGTTTGTGTTTGTCTCAGTCCCAAAATTTCTGCAACTTTGTTCTCACTATCACTAACCTCATTGTGATCAGAGTATGTTTCATCACAGTGGCACATTTTCGTGTCCAGATTCAGCTTCCGATAACTCCTGAAAGACTTGCTGTGCAGTCCTACATTGCGTTGGTCTATTCATTTTAACTATAAAATAAGTATTTTACTTTTGATAAATCACATCTGAAAAAGTCTCATGTTGTAGCTATTCAAAATAAGCACGAAGCTGTCAAGTTCAGCAGCTCGATCATGTGATCGATCTCATGTGCACTAAGCTAAACCCACTGTTTTTACTATGACAGTCAGAATGACAGCTCCGGTAGTTCTAGGTATAACATATTATATCTTCATAAGTTTCTGCAACCCTGGGTCTACTGATGCTTTGAGATGTTTAATACATGTATTTGGGAAAAATAAAAAAAGCACAGGCACCAAGCTGCCAAATCAGTGGAGAAAAATGCATTTAAAATCCGTGATGGGTCAAAAAGACCACTCCGATAGTTCTCGTGTGAAACAAAACACAAATTGCATGTGCGCTTTTAATAAACTGTATCAGTAATTTAAAGAGCAGCTCTAAGTTATCACACCAGCTCAAAACATAGAGCCATGTAATAGCTACTAGCTTGCAAATACAAGGCTGGATTGTATCAAAAGCTGTACTGTAGATATGCCTGTGAACATGTAGGATAAATACCATGTTACTTTGGCAGTATTTAGTGTTGCCTGATTTTTTTTTTTTTTACTGCAGTTCTATTTCTAATGTCTGATTTTTGTTCACAATGTCTGCACTTAAACCCGACATGAATCTGGTATGTGCCAGTTTTTCAAACGGTAGTATAGGACTGAGCCCCTTTCAAGCAGCAGCTGCGTGCCTCAACCGCCCCCCCCCCCCCCGCCCCCCATTAAAGATTTTAGAAAACTGATTACACTTTTCCAATAAAACCTTCTTTTTTTACCTTCCTAAGCTGCTTTGTTAATCAGTAAAAACCTTGCCAAACTATAGTTTCTTATTTTCTTTTAACCTAGTTTCTTAATTTCCTATTAACATTATTATTTATATTTATTTTAACAATCTCTCTTCACTTACGCCAACACACTTTTTGTACAGCATAAAAAATACAGGAATATTTGTGTACAGTACTGGGTGATTGCACATCAGACATGATAAATACATGCTGTAAAGCCAGTGTTTCTCAAATACGGCCACCTGCGGGACTCCCAGCAACTCCTCAACGTCTTTACCTTAATCAGCGCTCATACTGGATATATGAACAAACATTGCTGTACATTCATCTATGCTGTCTATGTCTGCCGTAAATTACAAAGTTAGAAATACATATCGCAACACGTTTTTGCTTTGCCCTGATTTACCAACTTTCCAGAATTTGCGTGATAGTTTCTAAAATGTAGGGCCCTATGAAATCTGTTTTATTATTTTGAATTTTGGATTTATTTTTTCCTGATTTCGAATTTTTCGGTTTTAAAAAATATGTAATTTGTTAGTTAGTTTGTTTTTTATAAGTGCTTGATACATTGACAGCAATGATGAAGCTAGAAATGCATGAAAAATATGACAAAAAACACCTTTCTAAACGGTTTTAATCAAAGTGCTTTCAGAAAAAAGGGTACAAATTGGCACAATGTAATAGAAACAAACTAGGAACATTGTAAAAAAAAAAAAAAAAAAAAAAAAAAATGTAGGCTTTTTTAGTAGTTTTTCTTTTCAACACAAGCTGAACTATAACATTTCAAAATAGATTCAATAATTATTTTGATTTATTCTAATTTAATAAAAAAGGCACTAGTAATATCTCCCTGAGAACCCTGAGAGCAAAATGCAGCAACTAGACCCTACATTCTGCAGTAGTCATTACAGTACTGACTGCTCAGAATAATTTATAGGTAGTTGTTTTCCCCGAAGTGATAACGGTAGCTAGCAAGTGAAGTGGCACGAGAGGCAGCGCTTTTTTACAGTTAAAATCACGGTCGTGTACGGTGGCTGAGAGGTGCAAAAATAGTTTTTTCATGCGTTCCCATGAGGTCTGTTTCTTGAAGCCTCTTGTCATAGAAACACCGTGCTATTTCAGTGTAATTTTAAAAATATATACATATATTTTAAAAATGACAAGTGATATTTGGGACAGTAGGGATTAACATAATCAGGATCACAAAGTGCTGCTTTAGATTTGGCAAGCGAGTCAGAATCTGGGGATACCGATGCAGGTGTGCTTCATGCTTTCCAAACACTGCCCCTGTTGGATTTTTATAATTAGTAATATTTGTTCTCTGTAATAATTAATCAATTTTGATACAATATATGTTTGTTTTTATTCAAATTGATATGTAACACATAGTACAACAACAAGTATGGTAAACAGTAATTCAACATTCATCAAATTACATACTACCACGACATCTTGGTACACTGTATATTAACCAGTTTATTATACTGTACCAAATAATCCTGGACAGTTTAAGACTACAGTATTCATTTGATTGACGTATACTGTATCAAAATGCTTTAAATGTAAACAAGAACCTTTAATTAATCTCATGCTTTCATCAGTAAAGATGGATATATTTTTTTAAACCTAAAGAAGACAGTTAAGCTAAAGGAAAAACACAATATTTTAAACATTAGTCCAGGTACAGTTTCAGAAGGAAGAGTTCTAGTATGCTTACATAGAGAATAAATGCTGTTTTTAACCATGCTGTACAACATTGCTTTCATTCAGTGTTTTACAGGTTTTTTTTTTTATACTACTATAGTTCACAAGAGGATTTGCTGCAGCACAGTAGTGAAGGAAAGCAACATAAAAGTATTTGAACTTTTATTTTTAATGATAATCAGTGGCAATAATTAGGTGAGCTACTATTAGTAGTACTGTATTAAGATTTATTTTAATGTATGCAAAGAAAAAAATGTTGACCGAGTTTTGACCATGTTGGGATTACATGTTTGGATATCGGTTGTATCGGTTTGTTACTTTGCAAATAAGTTTAATTTAAAATGACAATTGGGACTTCATACTGTATTCCGGCGGTACTAGTGAGGTATTGGTATTAATTAACAGGTTTTATTGGTTTGGGACTGCAAATAATTCTGGCTTTATTTTTGAAGATCTATTTACATTGAAGTCAGTGAAAGCAAATAGGGGGAAATGTGGCTGGATGACTTGTGAAGTGGCTGTTAAGGGAGGTTATACTTTACATCTACATGAATTGACTGTTTCTTACCTGACTTTGGAGAAACGTAATTAGATCCCTGTGACAGGGTAGCATCACGGCCCAGGCTGTTACTGGCAGGAAAGAGACCCAGAAACCGAAGCTGCAGTTCAAACGCTAAAGCACACATTTATTAAACACAAAAACAAACACAGGAAAAAACAAACTGGCACGAGGGCCAAAATAAAGATTCAAACAAACCCATACTGTATCCAAACACTGCTGTCAGGCTGGGAATTTGCAATTAGCACTCTCTTACCTAATTGGGGAATGGCCACACCTGTGATTGCTGGCAGGGACAGATTTAACCCCATCCCATGCAAACCTTAAGCCCCTTTCACACTAGCACGCCTACCCGGTTCTGGCTACCCAGGTCACAATCCCATGTAGTGTGAAATCACGTACCTGGGTCGTACCCAGGTCCCAGCGACCCACCTCAGGGTCGACGCGCTTTTACCTGGGTTGTGCGAGACAAAATGCATGACAGCCGTTCATATGCCGACGAAATAACAAACAGCCTCGCCTGCGTGAAGGTTTCACTTCGGCAAGGAACGTTTCTGTTTGTTCTGTTTAGCCATATTTTTTGTTGCATAAAACACATCATGAGCCAGATTGCAGTATGGACGAAGAAACATTTGCTCTCATCAACATTTGGGCCGACGGTTAAATCCAGAGAAGCTTGGATGGAAGCGTTCGTAACAGGCTGCTTCCGGGGCATTGATACGCACGTTGTGTACTTGTGTCTGTCACCCAGGTCAACCCTGCTTTATTAAAAGCAGTGTGAAATAGTGTACCTGACCTGCATGACACCGGGTCCTGACCTGACCGGGTCCTGGGTTCCGACCCAGGTACAGCATGCCAATGTGAAAGGGGCTTTACATTCCCACACACACACTATTTACAGAAGCGGGGCTTCTGCCCTGCCACAGTCCCCAAAGTCTGAATTCAATCTGTTGGTCTTTGCAAGATATTAGGCAGTCCACGTAGCTGATAACACAGCATCCTTTTCTTTGCTGAGCATATTGGTGATGACACACTCAGTAATGGCTGCATTGCTCGTGGTTCTGTGGCAGGAACATGATCTTTTGTACGGCTTTTTCATCAAGTTGTCTTTCATGAAATCTCGGCAGCCTTTCGTAAAGGCATTGGCTTTGTTTGCTTCAATGCAATAACTACAGTTCATCAGCACGTTTTTTTTATATCATACTAGACAACCCATGGAAATAGAGTATTCCAGTGTGTCTAACACTTTGCCATTTTGTTTGTTGCTGTTTTGTGTGATGCATTTGAACTTTGTTTTTTCTTTTTTTTTTGCCTTAGGTTCTTTGTGGTTTCATGTATGCAGGTTCTTTTTTTAACTGTTGTGTGGTTTTCATTATTACTGTCACGCTATAAGAAGTTTTTCCGCTGTGACATGTTTAACTGTTAATTGCAAACTGCTTCATCATTTTCCACTACTGCGCATGCATTCCCTGCGTGAGAACAACTGTTATGGGGAATTTGCCGTCCCAGTGTACATCACTCGGGCCCCTTGCTTACTAAATCTTGAAACTCTGAGGAAGATAATCAACCATTTTATTGCCTGGTGACTGCCATACTGAGCATTATATACATAACTGTGTATGATGGTATCTGTTCGCCAGCCTTACCAAGTTAATACTTAAAGCTGTATAATGGTACAGTTAAAACAAAACAAACACATAACTCTGTATTGGCTTTTGTTTTTATTGAGGACATATTTGTACTGGCAAACATACAACTGTGTTTTCACTTAAAGCCCAAATGATGTATAATCACAATTTAAGAAATTAAATCTTAATATAATTAAATCATTAATTTGTGTCAGGACCAAAAGTACTTTCTGAATCTGATGGTACTGCAAAAACCGAGGCTAGACCCTTGTCTAGAAATTCACTGTCTTCCTATATTAAATCCACATCCCCTAGAAACATTTTTAATACAATCTCCAACTTAGAATACTGTATTGTGCAAGTATTTTTTATTTTTCTTATTTCTTTTGTATAGAAAGCATGTACTTAAGGGGGGAAACAACTGTGCTATCTGGTCTCAAGTATAATACTGTACCTGCAGGCCTTTCTTTCTCAAATTCAAAGATAATAATTGTTTCATTACACAAATGTCCTGGCCTCAGTGACCTCAGCTAGCTACATTATAAATCAGTTGAGGAGGCGGGGTTGTTGTTTTGTGTTGTGGAATTCTGCCAGTTAAGAGATCATTTGAGTTTAGCTTTCTGGGAGAAATGCTTCAGACTAACACAGCATTTGAGCCTGGTTTCCCGAGGTAAATTATTCCTATAATGGTCAAACTCCCCCATATTTATGTAGGAAAATAGTATAATAGATAAATGTAGAAATTATAAATGATTGTAAAATGAATAGGGGATGTAAGACATGACCGACACAATATTTAAAACTACCTTCTTTGTGTGTGAGATACTGTACAGTAATTAAGACATGCTTGTATAATGTATGTATGGTACTCCATATATGTATTTCATTAGTAACCTATCATCCACGTCGTATAGTTAGCTTGAGAGATGTTTGTGGTTTTATAGTTCACCATCATTCATTTTTATTTTTGGAAAGTGAATCAGGCTCTGGTTCCCTTGAAGATTTTGAACAGATTTTGTTACAGTTAATGAAGACCCTTTTAAATAATAGTGTTTTCTGTTGGCAGAGCCCAGTAAATTGGTTCATGTTTTAAATTTCTTTAGGAATGTTTTGTTGGTATTGTGTATTTTTATGGGTTGATAAAAAGATTGGCTACACTGTAATGGATTAGGGAGTGGTTAACATGTAGAAAACTGAAAACTGATTAGAGGAGAAACCTCAAAATGGAGCGAGGTAACCAGTGGTGTACCACAGGGATCAGTATTAGGTCCTCTGCTATTCCTAATCTACATTAATGATTTAGATTCTGGTATAGTAAGGAAACTTGTTAAATTTGCAGACGACACAAAAATAGGAGGAGTGGCAAACACTGTTGCAGCAGCAAAGGTCATTCAAAATGATCTATTATTAGTTTATTTAGCAGACGCCTTTATCCAAGGCGACTTACAGAGACTAGGGTGGGTGAACTATGCATCAGCTGCAGAGTCACTTACAACTACGTCTCACCCGAAAGACGGAGCACAAGGAGGTTAAGTGACTTGCTCAGGGTCACACAATGAGTCAGTGGCTGAGGTAGGATTTGAACTGGGGACCTCCTGGTTACAAGCCCTTTTCTTTAACCACTGGACCACACAGCCTCCAATCTAGACAGCATTCAAAACTGGGCAGACACATGGCAAATTACATTTAATAGAGAAAAGTGCAAGGTACTGCACGCAGGCAGTAAAAATGTGCATTAAAAATATCATATGGGAGATACTGAAATTGAAGGGAACTATGAAAAAGACCTAGGAGTTTATGTTGACTCAGAAATGTCTTCATCTAGACAATGTGGGGAAGCTATAAAAAAGGCCAACAAGATGCTCGGATATATTGTGAGAAGTGTTGAATTTGAATCAAGGGAAGTAATGTTAAAACTTTACAATGCATTAGTAAGACCTCATCTAGAATATTGTGTTCAGTTCGATCAACTCATTACAAAAAGGATATTGCTGCTCTAGAAAGAGCGACCAGAATTATCCTGGGCTTAAAAGGCATGTTGTATGCAGACAGGCTCAAAGAATTAAATCTGTTCAGTCTTGAACAAAGAAGACTACGTGGTGATCTGATTCAAGTATTCCAAATTCTAAAAGGTATTGACAGTGTCGACCCAGGGGACTTTTTTGACCTGAAAAAAGAAACAAGGACCAGGGGTCACAAATGGAGATTAGATAAAGAGGCATTCAGAACAGAATATAGGAGGCACTTTTTTTACACAGAGAATTGTGAGGGTCTGGAACCAACACCCCAGTAATGTTGTTGAAGCTGACACCCTGGGATCATTCAAGAAGCTGCTTGATGAGATTCTGGGATCAATAAGCTACTAACAACCAAACAAGCAAGATGGGCCGAATGGCCTCCTCTTGTTTGTAAACTTTCTTATGTTCTTAAGACATAACCAACACTTGATCATAGATGTAAGTTAAGCTACAAAGCAGTGTGTCTGTTAACTGGTAAATACTGGTCAGAGACGATTTCAAAAACTAGTTGACAGGCAGAGACTGAAGCCGACCATCAGTTTGGCTGGAGGGTGCGCAAACTTACATAAGACTAGACTGACATATCTAGAATAAAGAGAACATGTAAAAAGCATACAAATATATAACAGTAAACAGCACTAGCTTCATGCTTTCATTTCAACGAACACACAAGGCACAGTCAATCACAGTCATGGATGAAAACAAAACAAAAAAATCCTTCCCTCCAGGAAAAACAAAAGGAAGGGATGTGGATTGAATCGGCCTATCGGTGACTTGCTTTGTGAGCAAGCAGGCGCCAAGACAGGAACTGCCGAATCACTCACTCATCTGATTGCCTGTGCCTTTTAAGGGGGTAGTCTAGAGGCTCACTAGAGGCACACTCATTCTTGATAGTGCCAGTCAATGTTTCTAGCTGCCCGTCGCAGACCTTTTGCTGTTAGTCAAACTGACGGCCAGCTTCATTCTTGCCTGTCAACTAGCTCTTGAAACCATCTCTGATGGGTATTTACCAGTGAACGGGAACGCTGCTCAATTTCATTAAAGATGTTCACACGTGGAAATTTGCATTTAAAATACCCCAATATAGCCATATATGGTAAATGTAGCCGTCTGTAACTGCTCCCTTTTCTTGGCGAGTACCCACATTGCTGTTTTTAAGATTAAATGAATCGTGCATTCCGCCTGGCCACTAGCCACAAAATGTAGTTGACAGAGACGGGCATCAAATATAACCTGCACATTAACTGAATGGTACTGTTTCCTGTTAAGGAAATTAAATTATTTCACTCTTGGTGCTTTAATTGCTACATAGTACATACAGTCTATAGCATTAATCGTATTGAGGAACCCAACAATTGAATGAAAATCCCTTTCTACTCTAGTCTGTTCTTCTTCCCTGTAAGGAAATTGAATGTACCAAGGACAGAGTGAAATGATCAAGTCTAAAACCCCAGGCATCACTGCCCTAAGAGGCTTGTGAAATGCCAGTTATGTCTCCGATCTGCCTTTAAAAGCTTCCAGTGGTCATAAAGCCAATAGTAGACAGAACTTGAATATGTGCAGGAGTAGGATGTGTGGACTTAGTTGGTCTGTGCAACCTGGGACCCAACATCTCACACAATTCCATTAGGACTGCCCTTTGGAAAGCGGTATCTTGCAAAAACTCCGTCTGTACTTTCTGCAAATAAATCATATGGATCCCGAAACTGAAAAGCGGTTTTAACAAGGTCTCCCAGAAGTGCGAGATCAGTTATTTTCAAATGATGTTTTGACGTATTACGTATGAGAATTTAAAGAAAAAAAATTCTTAATAGCATACACACCTCCTACAACTTGTTAATGTCTTCTGTAATTAGGTAGTCACAAAAGCATTACCTTCTGCTTATTAAGTAATAATCACAGTGGTGGTAACCAACATTTATGTCATAATAACTATATAAATATTAATAATAATAATAATAATAATAATAATAATAATAATAATAACAACATATTGGTATATAACGGAATAAGAAAGAATTATATGTGACAAACATCGCAATTTCAGCAATACTTGCATCAATAACGTAAGCCTAATGAAGATGTTATTATTTTACATATTGCACTGATTATGGATCTTTTGTCTATTCAATAGGAGTGTGATCTTGTCTTGCAATGAACATTTTCACACAAACTTCTGTGTTAATAAATCCGAATGTGTAAGACTGGAGCGATGCCTAATTTTTCACTATCAATGTATCATTTTCCAAAAAAAGCTGATGCATCGATTCATTGACGTTCAGGCTTCTCGCCAAGAATTTTTCACAGCGTGGTGGTGGGAGGAGCAGGGGGCGGGGCAGTGAAAGAAATGCAACCCCTTGCAGGCGAGGCAGCACAAGTCCTGCACATGCTTACGCTTTGTGGAAGTAGTTGTCAGCATATATAATATTCTGTATCTACGGTTGTCAGTAGGTAGAGATGCAGAGTCTGCATCATAGGATGACGTGCTCCCTAGCAATGCATGGACAACATTCCACGGAGGGGAAACTAGATTTTTTCCATAGTGTTATAGTTTCTGTCTGACTGAGAAACCTGTTTTTACCTTTCAAAACATTAAGAATGGCCTACAATTATATGTATATATAATTATGCTGTTTTTATTCTTCTTTCAAAAATAGCCTAAATATTAGGTTTTCTAAACTTTTTTTTTTTTTAATTCACGACTGTTGTAGCCTATTGCATAGCAGTAGTTTCTGCATGTGAGTTGTATTGTATTATTTGTAGTTAAAATAATATAGGCTACTTATTGATTACTAAAAGCTATACTAATAACATGCATCATCTCACATTTTAAATATTCTAATAAACTTTACTGTGATCATGTGATTGTGGAGTTTTGCTTTTGCTGTCGTTGTTCCGATATGGTTGTTGCGCCATTAAAAGACGTAACTTACACTTGATCACACGTGTGCTTGCAAGAATAAGTGGAAGATCCGTTTGTCACTGTTGTTCCATAGTTAAGGAATATACAACATAAACGTTTTTCCACTTATCGCAAGTAAAACTGGACATGTACTGTGTCCCACATTTTAGATTTTAAAATCTATCTATGGGAAACTGAAGTCATACGAAAGGACTATTGTAAAATTGTGGAACTTTGGATTCTTTTCTAAAGACCTTGAAATAAAAAAGATTGAATATCTCAAAACTGTGTGGAATACACATTACTGTTCTTCGTCTGAACGATTTATTTATTTAACCCAGCTTGTTATGCTAGGTTCCCGCTAGACACTCGCCACGTTGCCACAAGCGAAACGTTTTCCCTTGTAGCTCAACTATTTTTCCCAAAGTTTGCCACGGTGGGAAGGTTTTGAAAAATGTACTTGTGTAAGACTGCCAGCACATTCAACGTGTGCTGGTAGATGAATCAATACAGACTTTTTAGTTTGATTTCATTTTGCCCAATAAAAGCTCTTTAGCTTGACCACCTAACATATATTCATGCCACAAATGTTGTGTTTGGCGGGAGGACAGAGGCTCTCTTAGAAACAGTCGGGACGGCGCTGCTTGTAAAAAACAAAAAAAACACATGGCATCCAAATGGAAAAAAAATGTATAAAACAAATTGTACAGACCAATTACCAGAATCACGTTCTGAAAGATGTAGCCCAAAGAATACCAGTCACCCATGTACACACAAGTAAAATATAACCGCGATACTAGTCACAGGGAGGTGAAGCAGTTGTGGTTTCAGACATATCCTCTGGTCCCGAAAGAACATTTTCACATACGGCAAGAGTGGATTCGAAAGAGGAATAATTTAATAAAATAATAAACACATTTATTATTTTAAAAAGAATGATTCTTCTCACTATGATTTATTGAGTTTTAATGTCAGAATCGATGCAATATTACTGTCAGTAGTCACAGGTGACATAACACAGTAAAAAAAAAAAAAAAAAAAACCTTTTTTTAAAACATAGTAGCATCTCTAGTAGCTCTAGTTAGTAGTATCTGTACAATCCTACTAACTAGAGCTTTGGTTGGTCAGGGAAGCATTCATATTAACATACACTAATAGCACTGTTTACTGGCACAATTTTGCTTTACCGTTCTGTAGTGGAAAGAAAACCGCGTCTCAGTCAAAATAATGTAAAGGATTATTGCAGTACATGATTCTCTCTGCAGACCTATTCAGAATTTAGGAAATCTGTAATGACGTTTTTTCACGTGGGACTAAGATTGGCATTTATTATTCAGAGTTATAGTGCAATTTAAATATAATATTTATGTGTATTGTAAATGGTAGGGTCTGGCATTTAAATATCTACATGTTTTCAAATAAAATACATGTCTTTTTGCCTTGCTGAAACAGTATGTTTGTAACCTGTTTATAGTATTATTATTATTATTATTATTATTATTATTATTATTATTATTATTATTATTATTATTATTATTTCTTAGCAGACGCCCTTATCCAGGGCGACTTACAATTGTTACAAGATATCACATTATACATTATTTCACGTTATACAGATATCACATTATTTTTACATACAATTACCCATTTATACAGTTGGGTTTTTACTGGAGCAATCTAGGTAAAATACCTTGCTCAAGGGTACAACAGCAGTGTCCCCCACCTGGGGATTATTGTTACGTGGCTAAAGTTTTTTCAGTGTGGCTAAAAAATGTTAAGTTACTTTAGCCACAGAGGCTAACTAAATGAAAGTCTTGGAGGGAACGTAGTTATGGTATAATAATAATAAAGATCTGCAGTGGTGTTGGTTGTTAGAGCTGTGTATCAGTGTGCACCCACGATCTAGTCTCATCCGTCAACAGGGAGGAATGTGCTAATAAAGTGAAGTTCAATCTCTTCTCTGTGTCGCATACATTACGTGCACCAAACTAAAGAACATGCTGTCACAACCAACCCATTGAAGAGTATTGAGAGCTGAAACAAGTATTTTAAGCAAACCAATTTCTCACATAAAGGAATAATCAACAGTGTTTCACAGGATTATTAGTATTTTTTGGCCGTTACACAAACTGAAAACACAGCGTAGGCCTAAATACAGCGTCATTTTTCCAGGTAACAACGTAACAGCCCGTTGCGCTCAACAGCGCTGGCGAGAACCCTGATGTTGTGAAAGGGTAAAGTCCAGCAGTAATGCATGTGGAGCTGTGGATTAATGTGCAACATTGCTAGTAAAGGTTTTAAACTATTTTATACTGATTTAAATTACATCAGTCTGTGCATATAGTAATACAAAAAAAAAGATTGTATCATTTTGTTACCTTATCTGTGTATTTGTGCCAGCTGAGGCTCATCGATTTAAAAAATAATAATAAAATTGTTAAATCCAGTTGGTTTAACAACCAATCCAGAGAACAACACAACTAATTTTCAAAAAGTAACCACTGTCCACAGCAGTTCAGTAAATTGTCCATGGCTTATATTTTACTTGGACACCGTCTTTCGGCAAGGCATTTGGTAGGCTGGTGCAAGATTTGTAACCAGTTTTCAAAATGCAGCAAGTTAAAAAATATATTGTTTTATTCATATTATAAGACTACTGTATATACACTATTTAAACTGCAAAATCAAATGTCAATCCATGTTTGCCTAATCACTGTTTTTTAAGCAAAAGAAAGAAAGTATGCTTATTAAACGTTTAATATTCTCATAAACATACAAAGGGGTGAACTACCACTTTTTAGAAAACAGGTTTTGCAGACCCCAATCAGTACCAGACAGTGTCACTCCTGTGGAATTAATATGGAGACTGCTTTTTGACAACAAGAAAACCTTATTAAATGTTTTTATTTTAGATGATGACAACTTTGGTAAAGTAACATTTTGAAAAGAAACCATATTGAGAGCTCCACTGGGCTACTGAGCCTCATTATAAAACACTGTTTTGATTGTTTAGCTAATAAGTCAGGTACAATTAAATCAAAGTGGATACATACAGACGTGCTCAAATTTGTTGGTACCCCTCCACAAAAAACAAAGCATGCACAATTTTCTCTGAAATAACTTGAAACTAACAAAAGTAATTGGCATCCACCATTGTTTATTCCATATTTAATAGAAATCAGACTTTGCTTTTGATTTTTTATTCAACATAATATTGTAAATAAGAAAACAAATGAAAATGGCTTGGACAAAAATGATGGGACCGCTAACCTAATATTTTGTTGCACAACCTTGAGGCAATCACTGCAATCAAACGTTTTCTGTAGCTCTCAATGAGACTTCTGCACCTGTTTAACAGGTAGTTTGGCCCACTCTTCCTGAGCAAACTGCTCCAGCTGTCTCAGGTTTGATGGGTGCCTTCTCCAGACTGCAAGTTTCAGCTCTTTCCATAGATGTTCGATAGGATTCAGATCAGGACTCATAGAAGGCCACTTCAGAATAGTCCAATGTTTTGTTCTTATCCATTCTTGGGTGCTTTTAGCTGTGTGTTTTGGGTCATTATCCTGTTGGAGGACCCATGACCTGCGACTGAGACAGAGCTTTCTGACACTGGGTAGTACGTTTCGCTCCAGAATGCCTTGATAGTCTTGAGATTTCATTGTGCCCTGCACAGATTCAAGGCACCCTGTGCCAGGCGCAGCAAAGCAGCCCCAAAACATAACCGAGCCTCCTCCATGTTTCACTGTAGGTATGGTGTTCTTTTCTTTGAAAGCTTCATTTTTTCGTCTGTGAACATAGAGCTGATGAGACTTGCCAAATAGCTCCAGTTTTGACTCATCTGTCCAAAGGACATTCTCCCAGAAGGATTGTGGCTTGTCAATATGCATTTTAGCAAATTCCAGTCTGGCTTTTTTATGTTTTTCTGTCAAAAGTTGTGTCCTCCTGGGTCTTCTTCCATGGAGCCCACTTTCGCTCAAAAAGCGACGGATGGTGCGATCAGAAACTGACGTACCTTCACCTTGGAGTTCAGCTTGTATCTCTTTGGCAGTTATCCTTGGTTCTTTTTCTACCATTCGCACTATCCTTCTGTTCACTCTGGGGTCGATTTTCCTCTTGCGGCCGCGCCCAGGGAGGTTGGCTACAGTTCCATGGACCTTAAACTTCTTAATAATATTTGCAACTGTTGTCACAGGAACATCAAGCTGCTTGGAGATGGTCTTGTAGCCTTTACCTTTACCATGCTTGTCTATTATTTTCTTTCTGATCTCCTCAGACAACTCTCTCCTTTGCTTTCTCTGGTCCATGTTCAGTGTGGTGCACACAAGGATACCAAACAGCACAGTGACTACTTTTCTCCATTTAAATAGGCTGAATGACTGATTACAAGATTGGAGACATGTGTGATACTAATTAAAGAAACTAATTAGTTTGAAATATCACTATAATCCAATTATTTATTATCTTTTCTAAGGGGTACCAACAAATGTGTCCAGGCTATTTTAGAATATCTTTGTAGAATAAGCAATAATTCATCTCTTTTCACAGCTTCTTTGCTTTATTCTATGACATACCAAAGGCATGCAAGTATTTATGATTAAAGAGCTTTTAATTTCATCACTTTTCCGGAGGAATGATGCATTATTTCAATGAGCTGTAAGGGTACCAACAAATTTGAGCACGTCTGTATAAAGAACCCATAATGAGAGCTAACATACAAATCACTGTATTTTTATTTGTCTTTGCAAGGCTTGCTGCTGTGGAATTTAGAATTGCACTAAACGCCCTTACGCACTCAGAAATACTTTGTTTGACAAAACTTGTTGCACTTGCAAGAAATGAAGCCTTGCATCTTCAAAATCTGTTCGGGAACTGTGCATTTGCTCAAAGCACATTTTGCAATTTGATTATATCGCTTTACTCAAAGACCGAAGAAGCTATCTGTTGTTTTCTATTTTGTTCTTTGCTTGTTTGGTATTTTCTATTTCGCAATTTGAGCAAAATAATTTGCTCAAAGACCGAATTAACCTTTTATTTCGTTCTTTGATAGTTTGTAAATGCTGAAATTGCTAAATGGTTATTTTTTTATCAGAATCCTGACTTTGAGTGTAGTTTATCTACTGAAACATGTACTTTTAAAAAAAGGCATGTGTTTATGACATCTAGAACATAATACCAGCATGATATATTAAACAAGCCAAACGCATTTCCTCTATCCTCTTGTTAAAATCAAGACAAGGCAGTTGTAAACTTGGAAAAGCAGTTCCAGCAGGTTATTGATTGGGCACTAGGGCCCTTCAAAGAAACTTGACATGGAGACCTTGCTTAACCCTTTGCGGTCCATTGTCGGACTGGGTCTGACATTGCAATTATTCCTCTCAGATCCTTTGTCGGACTGGGTCCGACATCATTATAGCAACGCAAAAAACGGGTTTCTAGTCGTTTTTTCTCCGGAAAAAGCCGAGAAAACCATTCAATTGCCGAGTGGGAGCGACAGGAGCTAAGAAAAGTCGGGGAAAAAAAATAAATAAATAAAATAAAGGCGCATCTCATGAATAGCCATACATGGCCGTGGTATCAGATAACGGGGCGGTCATAGTAAACAAGCTGGCTGAGTGTGTCAGCGCACAGAGACTATCATGGACATTTGCAAAGATTTTTTCAGATGTTATAGTAATAAAATAATGACTTGGATCGCATTATTGAGGAGTTTGGTGATAAAACAAGTGATCAGGAGATGATTGATTGGTATGTACGACTATTATTTTTATTATTATTTATTTCTTACATAGGTGAAAGCGATAGCGAACGAAAGGGTGGGGCAGGGCTGGAGATGCCTAGTGAGTACTTTGTTGATATGCAGGGCCATTTAAACCCGTTTGACTGTGAAAAAAAAAAACTTTTAAACAGCGCGTCTAAAATTAACTGCGTGTGTGAAAATAAATTAGACCTGACGTGCCTGACGCGCAATTAATAAATGGACTGCAAAGGGTTAAATATTACTCCCCCAAAATATTATGAAAAAGGTAATGCAGTTTAATTGAATATGAAGGTCAAAAGAACGTACTGAGGCAAAAGCTTTCAAGCAAACTGACTTTCAAGCTGTAGTATATTAAAAAAATAAGTAAGTACATTTGCACATCTACAAAGTAAATTAACAATTAATTCAGCACGAAAAATGTATTCTAGCCCATTAATAGCCCTCTACAGCCAAAGTATAGGGACTATTTTGCATTGTCAAAAGGATACATTGAATACAATTTAATTTGAAGTTTATATTTTGTGTTTATGGTATTTTATTTTTGTAAAATAGTAATTTTGTCATTTTATTAGTGCAATAAAACACTTGAAGGTGTTAATTGCATTGATACAACCACTTCTCAACCCGCCCACCAGCCGGTCAGATATCCACAGTTATCCATCCCTGGTTGCCATTACCTGTTAAAATACACAGACAATGGCAAGTGTATAAATTGCTGTCAAGCACACAATATAATACTATGCTATTCTTTGTATTCATTTTCTGAAGTAAATGCAACAAGTAAACAATACCTGTTCATTGTTGCCATAAATACAACAAGTAAATGATATCTGTTCATTTTTTAACATTTATAATTATAAAACAGTTTAAATATCGGCCAAATGTCTTGTTCTAGTAGTCGACAATCGCTTACCTGCACTGTCTAGTATTATTGGTATCGGCCGATATAGGTAGATAACCATCGGTATCGGCCAAGAAAATCTTTTTCGGTGCACCTATAATATATATATATATATATAGTGCTCGCCCATTATAATGCGCCTCGTTTTAGTGCGAATTGGGTATAACACGGTAGGTTTGTGGTTCCCATTTGCTCCTTAATGCCGTTACAATAGCCCTTTCATACTCGTTATAAGGCGGAACACAAATAGCACGGTCTTGTAACTATGGCTCCCCACTACAGCGTTATAAAGGGTGAGAACTGTATGTATTATGAATGTGTGTTTTATTTATAATTAAAATACTGTGTTCTATTATGATTAAAATTATAATTAAAGTGATGCACTTCCCCAAAAGGACACCTTGAAATGTGTACTGTGTAGGCTACAGTCAGACATTCTTTCCACTGCTATGATCCACCTAATTTCTGTCAAAACCCCAAAGCACTGTTGACATAATCCACATCACAAAGATAAATGATTAATAACAGGTCAATATTAATTGTTTCACTTTTTTTCCCACATCATTTGGATGTTTAATTTGCAAAATGTAATGTAAGCATACAATATTTACAGGTCTAATATTCTAGTTTGTGCAGCACTGAGTTAAATCAGCACTGAGTTAAACTTTTAAAATGAAAAATGATGAATATTTTTTCAGCCATTCAGCAGTGTATCTAATAATTCACCTCACTGCTCTCTGTTATTGCTGGAAGGGATTCTGATGATTATCACATTTCTGGCATCTTAATCAAATGTCTATGACTTGGGAGATGTCATTTGCTGCAGTTGCTGTTTGGAATAAAAGCCTCTAAACTCTGTGCACTTGAGCAGTCGAGATCATTTTTTAAATGTGAACATCAAATTGGTTATAATGCAATTTATAGAACCCCACACAGAGTATAGAAGTATGAATATTAGGGCTGCAACGAAGGGTACATTTTGACCTTCGAAGGTTTGGAACACATTACCGAAGGAAGGTTTGAACCTTCGATGGTACTGATTTGCATACATTACTGGTGATATCACCATAGCTACTTGTTTATATTTGATTAAAAATCCTATTTTACAGGTAATCCATGTAAATTGAATAAAATATTCACATATAGTTTAAAAATATGTTATATAGAACAGTAATGTTTTTATAATTTCAATAAAAAAATACACATTGCTTATTTACACGTAATTGATGCTGCTTGTGATCTAAACAGTAAGCTTGCACTGCAGCGGACTTGGGCAAAACAAAGCTTATTTTAAGAGTCATCTATCCAAGCAGGTTATCGGTCACATTTTACTACTACTAAAAATATTAATAATAATATGAAAACGCTTGTCAGGTGACCCCGCAGATTGGTTGTGCCTCCATGATACATCAAAAGTCGCTTTCACAGTTTGCATTCAACTTTTTTTTTGGTCGTCTAAAATCCCAAACAGCAGAGGGGTTTCGAGACATTTGTTTCAATACAGTTTACGCTATACAACGCTTTTATGTTGAGACGACGAATGAAGAAATTAAAGGTTTGCCTTTGGATAACACAAGCTGGAGCGGAGAGGGGCGGATGATGCTCAGTTTTCAAAATTACATTTATTGGTGTTAGTGTGTATTTTGTATGTTTCAAACATATTCTACCATAGCACTTCTCTTACACTGTCTTGTACACTAGGTATTCAGTGTACAGCATCACCCCTCCGTCCCCCACTCAACTCAGCCCAGCTTACTTACCTGTAGATCAGCTTTCCTTTCTATTGTGCTTGAGATCCCCAGCCAGTTGCTGCTCCTCTCTGCTGCTTCAGATAAGTTCTTCACTGTGCAACGCAACTCATGGCCACTGAATCCGACGTCTCTGAGAAACCGGGTTGTAGAGTGTGCCACAAATCCTCGACCACCCACCTCCACTGGGTAAACCCGGACTCTCCATCCTCGCTGTTCCGCTTCAGTGGCTAGTTGAGCATACCGCAGTTTCTTCCTCTCATATGCCTCATCTACAGCATCTTCCCATGGCACTGTTAACTCTACCAGGTGAACAAGGCGTGCTGATCCAGACCACAAGACAATATCTGGTCGAAGGTTAGTGGTGGCAATCTAAGGTGGAAAAATAAGCCGTTGACCAACATCTGCCAGCATTTTCCAGTCTAGCAGCTTCCAGTTGTCCTGGGCGAGGATTGGTTTTAACACCTTTTCTTAGTGGTTGCTCTCCTGGGCGGAGGAATGTTGTCTTTTGTGTGTAATGTTTTGATGGAACAGGTGGCAACTTATTGGTCATGTTACGCTTGTCTTCCAGTGCCAAACATCGCAGCACCTGGTCATGGTGCCAAGTAAACCGTCCTTGGCTAAGAGCCACTTTACATCCTATCAAAATGTGCCTTAATGTTGCAGGTGATGAACACAAAGGACATGAGGGATCCTCTCCTACCCAGAGGTTTAGGTTCTGTGGTGATGGGAGAACATCATATGTTGACCTGATGAGGAAACTGGTCCTGCTCTGTTCCATTGACCATAGGTCTTGCCAGCCAATCTTGCGTTGTTCCACACTTATTATTGGTGCATGGGATATAATGGGGCTGCGGAGCACAAGTCATTTAAAATATATAGTTGTATTTAGGCACACGGATTGCACAATCACTTCACGTGAAGATAAAATGTGTATTAATATGTGAGCACAGGGAGTGCACAGATTAGTTCACATGCCGAGATTCAAGTGAATAATTAATTAGTAATTGAATCCCAGCAGAATTGATGCACAAAGCACTCACTGGGGGTTGTGTGTTCGGTGAGGAGAGAACGAGAGTCGGGAGGCAATTTTAATAAGAATAATTACAACTGTTATACTTGCTGAATTAAAGCAGCACGGTACTTGTTTTGAGTTTGTCTCATCGTGTGTTTTGGCCAACTAGCCGTTTTGTTTGTTTTTGTGTTTTGTGAAAAGTGTTTTGTTTTGTTCAACCTTTTTATTTTGTTCATTTAATAAACACGCAAGCAGGGCGTCTTCATTTCACTCGCAGTACCGTGTGTTCTTTCACACTCAGAAATGTCATTTTCAAAGGACAAAAGATTACTCTTTTTTTTTTATATGCTAAAATAAAGTACTCTCATATAAGCATTTTGAGTAAACTTCAGCAGAACGTGCTGAAAGACGTCTTGAGGCATGTTAATCTGTTCTTTAACATTTCACAAAATTGGTGCAGAGAAGTTGGCAGAGTATCATGATGAAAGTAGTCATCCGAGCACCTTTGTTGGGTTGTTGTTGATCCCCAACAATGCTTGATTAAACTTTGTCATTCATTCGGCCTTCCAGTGATATCAACTGCTAAAAGATGCTTCAGCCAGAGTGATGCCAAATTCAATTGGGTAGACAGGTCTAATAGACTGGCCAGGAAGTCTATATCTGTAAACTAGGATGCCAATAAACTAGGCTGTGCAGTGATAGGCCTTTGTCAGTTTAGTAAATCAAAGTGAGGAGTTTGTCTCAAACTGTTGGAAGACTATAGTGTTAGGACAACTGTAATTTTACAAATAAAAGCAATATAATTTATTTGAACAGCTTTTGAGTTACATTCTCAAAATCACTGTAAATTAACAAACATAAAATATTTTCCAATATGCAATACATATTTTGTTTTTTTTTAAAGCTTGTATTGTGAAGCTTTAAGTGCATTTTTGTCAATAAGTAGGCTACGAAGCAGTATCACAACTTTGCCTGTCAGGGTTTAAGTATCCTCAAATTCAAGTGAACAATACCACTGGTCTACATGGAAAATAACCATTCTTGTATATTCAGTAAATGATAGGTATTTAGTGTTCTAGCATGCATACATACTCTGACCTTGCTTGTCTGTGGCTTGATTTAGGTAGATTTTTGTTGAAGTTATTTTGTATGTTTGAAGAAAAAAAAAAGCAAATGCATATGGGATTTGCACGCATTTACTGTAGGTCCTCAGAAAGAAATTTTTTCTAGCATAGCAGCTCTGGAAGTTTGATCTTTGTTTCCTGTGCCCATCTGATAGCCCATCTTGATCCGAGCATTCAATTATCTCACTGTTTGTACTGTACAAATTGATGGTGGTGAAGAAATTGAAATTAGAGCATGAAGCATTTGGACAGCAGTGAGTAATTTGGACACAGTAAAAGCTGGGGCATGATGGGATTAAACATCAGATCTATATTTAGATTTAAGTGTTGCGCACACTGACAGCGATGCTATTTTCCATTTCAGCTGAGCCTGAAACACATCAGAGTGTTGATAAAAATGTTATCTTTCTAATTACCTTTTTTTGCATTTTTTAGCTTTGCTTTGAAATGCTAAATTTATATATTGAATCGCTGAAGTAAAATGTATTTATTTCTAGCTTTTCTTGTATTACAGCCGAGTGCTGGTAAAGTTCCAGTGCGGCCTATTTCCCCGCGGGAAGCCTGCGGCTCAAGTGCTGTCCTTCCTAGAACCTTAGCAAAGTGGGTTTGTGCTCTCAGTTTTTCTACTCAGCAGAGTTAAAAAAAAAAAATTGTTCAACTGTGTTCGCTTTGCATTCTCAAGTGGTGTGTAATTATTGTACATTATTGTATATTATTATAATATATTCATATTTTGTTTCTTTTTTCTTACAGAGGTAAGGATTGAAACAAAACCGAGCAGCTACTGTGGGTGTGCCTACTTTAGCAGCTTGTTGTTGTATTAGAGCAGCTATCAGCACACTTTTACAAAAGCTTGCTCACAAGCAGGCTGCTTCCAGTCTCATGTATGTACTGACTGTAAGGTTAGCCAGTGGCTGTTTTTACAGTTGGGCATCCCTGTTAACACACCACTAACGGTAACTGCGACACTGTTGCTCCCGCTCCCGGTACCAGTACCGAGACTGAGGTTATCGAGTGTTGGTACCAAGTGCACTGTGTCGGTACCGAGTGACACTGACACTGTCTTTGGTCGTTTCTAAAGCGGACAAACTGGGTCTGACCCATTTTCCGCCAGTAGAGGCACCTAGTGCAGCACTGGTTCAGCCTACCAACCTGTCTTTGTGCCTGAACAAGCAGTGCAGGGTGACGGAGGTCATCTTCAAAAAGGCTTATGCAGCTGATGCATTTAACACACACCTGGGAAGCTATAATAGCATACTTGTGGCTTACCAAGCACACCTTCTTTGGTCCTTTGCCCAGAAGCCATTGTCTCAACAGCTGGATACTTGATCGCCAGGAACCTGCTCCAGCTGTCCAAGCTTAGTGGACAGGCAATTGGTAGAAATCTGGCAGCATTGGTGGCTGCTCACAGGCAGCTTTGGCTCTCTCAGGCATGTGTGCTTGACGGGGACAAGAAGGCATTGCTCGACGCTCCGGTCAACCCCAGGTCATCAGGCCAGCCGATTGGTTCGCCATGGTGGACCTAAAGGACGCCTATTTTCACATTCCCATAAAACCAGTGCACAGGAAGTACCTGAGACTCTCTGCTTTCCTGTCTAGCCACTCTGCTCGACCCTCTCCAATCTGGTTTCCGTTCTGCTCTCTCCACTGAAACTGCTCTCCTGTCTGTCACTAACTCGCTAAACTCTGCCTGTGCTGCCTCTCTCTCCTCTGTCCTAATTCTCCTTGATCTATCTGCTGCCTTTGACACACTCGATCACTCTATTCTCTTATCTTCTCTCGCTGACCTGGGAATCTCTGACACTGCTCTGGCCTGGTTCTCCTCCTACCTCTTCGACCGCACCTACCAGGTAACCTGGAGCAGCCTCCCTGCGTTCGCCACCCGTCCGCTCCAGCTCATCCAGCATTCCGCTGCTCGTCTGGTGTTCTCTCTGCCTCGCTTCTCCCATGCAACTCCACTGCTCCATTCACTCCACTGGCTCTCGATCACCACTCACATCCAGTTCAAGACTCTTGTACTTGCCTACCGATGTCTTGACCAGACTGCACCCAGCTACCTCCAGACCCTCATCTCTCCCTATACCCCCACCCGACCTCTCCGCTCCACCTGCACTAGAAGACTGGCTGTACCTCCTCTATGCTCCCCTGCCTCCAGAGCCTGCTCCTTCTCCACCCTCACCCCGTTGTGGTGGAACAACCTTTCTATGGATGTCAGGACTGCCCAGTCCCTTCCGGTGCCTCCTCAAGGCACACCTCTTCAGACAGCACTTGTAAAACTCTTCCCTTCTGGACAATATAGCGCTCTGCCTTTAATGCACTTTAATTTGCACTTATCTGCTCCCTATTTTACTGTATTTAATCCTACACTTAACCCAATCTGTAGTATCTTGTATTTCACTTGCAATCGTATCTAACCCTGATGTAACTATCAACACTGTTATCTGCTCTTGAACTGCCCCAATATCAAATCGTACTGTGTTTTATATTTGCTCTTATTAGGACTGAAGTCATTGTATTTTGTATCTTCCTCTTAATTGTACTGCAGTTCTTGATATGTATTTTTTTGTATACAACTGTAAGCCGCCCTGGGTAAGGACATCTGCTAAGAAAGAAATAATAATGTTGAATCGCAAGCTCCTGTTGACAGTGTCTCGACACTGTCTACAGGCACTCTCTGGTGAAGACAGCCGGCCCATCTATGCCTAGGCGTAGCGCTGGGCATCATCACAGACGCGTCCAACTCGGGTTGGGGTGGAGTGTGGAATGGCCGAGGCGTACAGGGTGTGTGGCAGCTCCCGTGGAACGGTCGCCACATCAGTGTTTTAGAACTGCAGGTAGTGTACCTGTCCTTGCAACATTTTTTGGAGCAGGTTTTGGGGAAGAAACATGTCTGTGGTGTCCTTCATCAACCACCAGGGTGGTTTGAGGTCATCCAGTCTCCACTGTGTGGCCAACAAGCTACTGCTGTGGGCACAAGAGAACCTCCTCTCACTCTGGGCAGTCCATATTGATTAACATGCACAAGGCGGTTTTGGGTTAGCTTTGTAGCTCAGTAGTATACAACCATGTCCTTGCGACAGCTTGGGTATACTCACCCGTTTTGTAATGGTTAATATTCCCTACTTAAGGGAATTTTCGGTTATTATCATAACCCTGGTTCCCTGAAATAAGAATATTAACCATTAATTTCAGGGTCGCGGCATTCATGGTCACAGTTCTGGAAGGAAAATGACATCTTTGTCAGTGTGCGCAGCACCTATGTGGCTCTCGTGGGCAGAGTAGCAGCTGTGTCACACTGCTCTGACGAGAGTCTTTGGTAGTTTTCAGGTTTCGGTATCTTAAATGGGAAACATCCATTTTGTAATGGTTAATATTCCTATTTCAGGGAACCAGGGTTATTATAATAACCTTACGTTATAATTCCTACTCTTCCAGAATTTCTGTACTGTGCAATACATTCTATTTGGGTGTGTGGGCCTGGGGGTTTTAGGCAGGGAAAAAAATCCTCATTCAATTCCCAAAAGGCAAACACTGAGAATTTATCTTGGAAACACTGTGGCTATTCACAGCTGGATCACAGCTGGATCAGTTGCATCATGCAACTTTTCAGGTTGTTGGATTCTGTGACTCCATGACATGGCTCTGTGGGTGGCTAATAGAAAAAGCGGTTAACTGCATTTTCAGTAAAGATAATGCACATGTACTACTGCTGGAAGCAACAGTGTCCTTTTTGCTGCATGGGAAATTTTTGCAATGCATTTTTTGTCGAATACAAAACATTTATGTTTTTTGTCGGAATTGTTTATCCGCTATTTGAGGATGTTCATCACGCATTAACAGCATGGGAGTTCATTTTAAATCTGAGGCCTTTCTTACCAGAGTACAGTTTGGATTACCCGAGTGTGGTGGGTCATCTAAAGATGGAAGGGAATTATTTGTGTCATGCTTGCCAACCCACCTACTGTATAACCTTCATAAAATGATTAAATAATTAAGAATAGAAAAACAGTCCCAAACGTAGCTACATTATATATCTTAGTGTGGCGTGTAACCCACAATCTGGAAAAACTATGTTGCCTATTTCTGTAAGTTTCTGTTATTTTTGTCATTTATTGCGGTGCTAACATGCAAGGTGGAAAACACCACAACAGCTTTAACCCTTTGCGGTCCTATGTAGGACCAGGTCCAACATTACAATGATTCCTTTCCGGCCCGATGTCAGACCTTGTACGACATCATCAAAAAGACGTCAAGCACAGGTCTCTAGTCGTTTTTTCTCCGGAAGAAGCAGAGAAAACCTTTCAATGGCCGAGTGAGACCGGTAGAAGAAAAAAAAAAAAAAGGCAGATCTGAGCAATACACATACAATACCACAGACATAAACAAACAAGATAGCTGCTTCCACATCCAGTGCTGATTTCCATTACGTGAGAGTAGATGTTAACACTTCATGCTGATTTGAACTTGGCTCTGGCCAAGATAAGCACCGACCTAAGACGTAGCTTTACAGTAAACTAATGTGATCCATCTGCATCTCCATCCATTTGCGTTTCTTTCCATCTGATGATGTAGATATCCTTCTGTCTGTGTTGATGGCTGAAGTGTAATGCTGGCTCCAGGGATCAGCTTATTTAGCCTCCCCAGCGTATCAGCACACACAACGGCTGCAATGCTGGCTCCGGGGATCAACCACAGTGCGGTCTCCCCAGCGCATCAGCATGACAACCGTCTGGATTGAGCTCAGTAGGGTACATCATCCTTCCATCCTCGGTGTTTCGTCGACTAGCCCACGACACCTCAAGAGAGCTCAACGGTGATTCTGGCATCCTGGCATCACCCCCTCTGTCCTCCACTCAACTCAGCCCAGCTTATTTACCCGTACATCAGCATTGCTTTCTTTCTATTGTGCTTGAGATCCCCAGCCAGAATCTTTCCATCTCAACCACAGCCAGTTGCTGCTCCTTTCTGCTGCTTCAGATGTTCTTGATGTATGAACTGATTAAAGCTTCCAGCTCCGAAGCTTTCACTAAATTTGTTATTGTCATCGGTACACTGAAAAAATCAAATGCTGATCAAAAGAAGTTCATGTGGCATTGAACCAAATGCATTAGCCAAATCCAGGAATGTCACATGGAGCTCCTTCCTCTCCTTTTTAGCTGATTGAATTTGTTGCCAGATCACATTGATGTGTTCTAAGCATCCTGGGAAACCTGGAATACCCGCTTTATGTACTGAAGTGTCAATGAAGCAGTTCTTTAATAGGTAAGTTGACAATCTCTGAGCAATAATGCTGAAGGAAGTCTTGCCTTCTACGTTTAATATGGTAATAGGGCGAAACTGACTCGTGCTTGTAGAATCTTTTTCTTTTGGTATAAAGACTCCACCTGCTCGGCGCCATGCTGTTGGTACAACTAGTTTTTCCCATGCCCCTTTCATCAATTCTCACAGGATTCGTAGAACTCCAGAAGCACTCTTGTATACTCTGTACCAAACTCCATTAGGCCCTGGAAATGATGACGCCTTTGCTTTTTTCACAGTTTGCTCTATTTCTTTCCACTTAGGTGCACAGCCCTCCATTTGGTATTCTGTTAGATTGATAGGTGGGATGTCTGAAGGAATTGACATAGGCTCCTGCGTTTTTGAATCTGGATGTGTTTACTCCAAATATCTCTCCAGCTCAAACTTAGATGATTTAGTGTGCCATTTTTCTCAATGTTGAATAACTTATTTACAAATTTGAATTATTATTATTTGTTTATTTAGCAGACGCCTTTATCCAAGGCGACTTACAGAGACTAGGGTGTGTGAACAATGCATCAGCTGCAGAGTCACTTACAATTACGTCTCACCCGAAAGACGGAGCACAAGGAGGTTAAGTGACTTGCTCAGGATCACACAATGAGTCAGTGGCTGAGGTGGGATTTGAACCGGGGACCTCCTGGTTAGAAGCCCATTTCTTTAACCACTGGCCCACACAGCCTCCTCAAAGAAAATATTTAAATAACAGTATGGATCTTTATAAAAGTTAGTTCTTGCACGCTCCTTCTTTTTGTAGTGTTTCCATAGGTGCTCAGCTCTGCACAATGTTGCTAGCTTAGCTTTTATGACCCTTTGTAACAGATTGAGTCCCTCCTTCTGACTTTGTTCTGCTCTTCTCCATTGCTTCCTCAGCTGCCTCCTTTCTCCAACTAAGCATTCAATCTCCTGCTGCCGTCTAGACTTTCCAGGAATAATTTGTACTTTTTCCTTCCTTTTTTCAACTCCAAACCTCTCGCTTCCATATGTGTGATGTCCCCAAAGTTATCCAGCTTCTTTTCAACTGTTCCACTTAACCTTTCCAACGCAAGAGATCCGTGTTTACTGTGTCCTACGCAGTTTTCTCACAAGCTCTTGGCCATTTAACTCCAGGCTTATGCCCGTTGAGGTTCTTTTCTCTCTTACGCTGGTTCATCTGACCGGGTTTGCAAGGATCATTAGGTTCACCACTAGTTGTATCCATGCAAGTCCTCCTCACGTCTATGACAGGGTGCCGATATCCTGTGAACTGTGGTTTGCTTCCTGTTGCTGGATTTCATTCGACTGACTTCGTAAGAAGTTCTGATCAGTGTGAGGCCCTTGTCCCTTTTCCCTCAAGCATTTCACAATTGTAAGTCCTCCTGGATAAGGGTGTCTGCTAAGAAATAAATACTAATAATAATAATAATAATAATAATAATAATAATAATAATAATAATAATAATAATTTCATTCTCCCTCGATGAATCATCAAACCCCTGACCGTTGTCACCTTGTTCCAGCCACAGACATTTGCCAAGGTTTTTGAGATGTTATAGTAATAAAATAATTACTTGGATAGCATTATTGAGGAGTTTGGTGATAAAACAAGTGATCAGGAGATGATTTATCAGTATGCAGTACTATGAAGAGATATGTGAAAAATACAGCGACCAAGGTGTGGGGCGGGGCTGGAGATGCAGTACTGAGTGTCCTGTTGATATGTAGTGCCTTTTAAATCCGTTTTAGTATGAAAATAAATTGGACCTGACCTGCTTGACAGGCACTGAATAAATGGACTGCAAAGGGTTAAACACAAAGGGAACCTTTAACCTGGCATAGCAATATTATGTTTACTTAACATACTTTTAAAAGTCGTTATCAATGTCAAAACCATAAGCTAAAATTAAGCACCATGATGCATAACTGTTGGTGTGCTTCCCATCCTTTGCATTGATGCCGCTAAACTGAACTCACCTACTTTAATCATTTACCCCTATTTACATACCAGGGGCCTCATAATTCCAGACTACATTAATGTATTGCACCCAAATTCACCCAAATCTAAAAGGCTATGATGCAAGTTTGTAAAAATTCAAGGCAGATATAATTTTACTATGGAGAGTGTTACAGACAGACACGCTCATAAAGACCCCAAAAGTGAGACAATTACAAAATATCAGGAGACATCAGTGAATTCACTGACTGAAGACTGAAGGTCTGGAGCACCTGACATTTTACAGGAAAACCCTATAGCAGGTGTAGAACATTTTTTAAATTAACATGCCCAATGCAAAAATTCACATGCCCAAAGGGTTAAAGTAAATAACCTTTACCCTACCTAAAGTGCTCAAATTGTTTAATTAATTTTGAAATTTCATGATTTCCAAATGTTGCAAGAGCTTCAGCATTCATAATAGGCCATAGAGTAAAGTCAAAGACATTGAAGTTTGACAGTGGTTTCTGTAAAAAAATCTTCAAAATGTTTTCCAGTGCAGCTGATGGTTTCATTCAAAAGGTCTGCCAGTTCTCTTTCTTGATCGTTTGGATTTCCAGACAGAATTATCTCAGCATAGCCACTAGAAAATGACTGCAGATAAAGACCAGGTTGGTACAGGAGTGCTTCTAGTCGTATGCAAGCCTCTTCCAACACACAGTAGACCTCTGTAATACAGTAGTCATCAGATTGAAACTTCACTGACACCACCACCAGTATTTCCAAAAGGTCTAGCCAGTGTTGCAAAGTTTTCATAAAACACACACTTCTGATCTCCTTTAAATATCCCTTAGCTTCGAGTAGTGCAGGTCGCTGGCTAACTAACCATCAAATTTGCTTCAGTGTGCCCATTTGTACTACAGACATGTCTAAAAACGGACTAATCTCCTTCAACAGACACCAAAGTTTCAGAGAATACTGGTATAGTTTCAAAATGCCTTTGACTGTATCCACGAACTTTCCATTCAAGTATGTAGATTTAACGGCATCTGCAATAGCCAATTCAAGATTATGCGCTATGCAATGAATGCGAATGAGATGTGGAATGTCTGCTGTCATTCTTGCTGCGACACCAGAGTTTTTTCCCATGTTTACAGCAGCACCAACCAAATTCAATCCCACTATTTTCTCTAACCGTTGTTCTTCATTTAATTTGATTTCTTCTAGAGCGTTGATAATGGCTTCAAGCACACCTTTTGCATCTTTCTACATCCACTAAGACAGCTAGTTTTGTCATTGGTTTACCATCATGTATGTAGCAAACATATCACAATGTCTTCCTCTACCACATTAATCTCGTTACTCCCATCTGCCATTACACATATAAACCTTGCTCCTTCCAATTACTAATTCCTCTTTTTAAGACTTCTGCTATGCTTTCATTTTCTGCATTTGGGGTTTTCTGCTATTTTGCTCTCATGCACAGCTGTGTTTTTTGGTTTTGTTATGTGCTCTCACAAAAGTAACTCGAAAGTGCATCACCCTGTACACCTGATTCTATGACTCTGATCTGATTTTGGGAAACTGGCGACATATTTTGCACCTCATCACAGTACGTTCTTTATTGCATTCAAGCCACTCAAATTCTTGTAGCCATTAATTCATAACAACACGTTTGTGGGTTTTTTCATACTCACTTTTCTTTTTTCTTTTGTGGAGGTTCTGTCGTAGATAGGCCTAATTCCTGTTCAGTTTGTGTTGTTGGAGTGGTTCTAGAAAGTTCTTTGACTTCAACAAAGGCTTGAGTCGTAGAAGGCCTTTCTTCTTGCTCATTTACTGAACTGTCGGGAATCGCTTTAAAAAACTTGCGAATATCCATTTTAAGAGATTTTATTACGGCCACAGAGGGCCTCTTTTACCAAACTGAATTTTTTTGTTGTTCTTAAGTTTGACACTCGCGAGCAGTTGGAATACTGGACTCTGCTGTTTGTACATGCACTTTTGTCTTCCATATTATTATTTATTTATTTTTATTTTTTAAAGAGGACGCAGTACTTCATGAAAGTAGTGAGTGCGAACATACAAAAGTTTATTCCGTCATATATATTAAATTAATAGCCTGTTTTGGTTTTATGACATGAAAAAAAATTAGATGCCCGACTCGGGCATGTGAAATATATTTGTACATGCCCAACCGAAATTTTTACATGCCCTGGGCATGTCGGGCAATATAATTTTCGAACACTGCCTATAGCCTATACTAACTTGCTCAGACCTCTCCCCTTTACTTTAGATATACACCACCCCTCCCTCCACCATTCAGTCCCTACCCATGCAGTCCCTCCCCATGCATACACACAGGGGAGAACTGTCACGCAACACTAGATTTTGACATACTTTCATCATTAATCAGAGTAAACCACACATGTTTCTAAAAAAGATACACCCATCTCACATATTCTTTTAAGATTTGGCTTTCTGTGGGACTGTTAACTTGTGTTTACCAAACTGCTATTGAGTTTTAAGCCTGAACTCGGGAATGCAGAAAATAACACTTTTAGCAGCATTTTATACGTACCATTATAAGGTCTGATCCACATTTTCTTGGTCCTGTAAAGGCACATACCCAACAAATAAAAGGCTGAATATTCAACTTTTTTATTAAAAGAGTGAACTAGCCATAAATAATTATTTGATAATTCTGTGCTTTAGGGATTAGCTCAAATGTTTTAATAGTTTAGAAAAATGTACACATATCTTAAGTATGCTTAAGGGAAATTACATGAACAACATTACTACATAGTTCCCAAACAGCAGTAAATTATATTCAAGTAATTGGATTTAGTATATTCTACAAACCAGATGTTAAAACATGGAAATCATAAAAAAGTACAACCGAGCTGATACAAAATTATAGTTTAAGTTTTAGTCACAAGATTTGAACTCAATGTCTTTCTTGAATGCCATGTATAAGGCGTGGTTCCAACTTTTAATATGGTGTAGCCTCTAATGAATTTGTTTATTTTGTTCTGGAAGTTTCACACACTTGTAAAAAGTTTATGAGGAAATAATTCCTTGAAAAACTTTTAAAAGTCTCCTAGGCATAGATGGCTGTCAAAAAAAGGATATGGTCAGTTGGCTGTTGTGTCATTTTAAATTCTTTATTTTAATG